>NC_090444.1:767981608-768581959 GCF_031143425.1 Pleurodeles waltl | reverse complement strand
ACAAATTGCGAATTACTTTCATACACTGCAAGTAGCTACTTTTTAAGCCGCATAGCTATTTGCGACCAATTTGAGAATCACAAAAGCTTTGTCCATCTAGCCCATAGTCTCTGTATTGCACGCACCCTTGGAATGACTAATTATGAGAAATATTTTTACTTAATCTGCCACGAGAGAGAAGGGTGCTGTCTTTCAGTTCTTGCTCAGCAAAACGGAGGAGCAAAGAGGTCACTTGCTTACGCTCAGTTACATTACAATCCGTGGCTGACACACTTCAGGGCATCCTGATGAGGATCAGGATCACTGCTACCTGCCTTGCCATTCAGCAGAGTGAAGATATTGTGGTGGGTTATACTCTTATAGTGTTAGCCCCTCATTCATTTGAGATTGTCGATTGACCAAGTATCAAAATATCATCCTTTTATCAAACAAATGTTTTTCAAACATTGTATCGTGCAGGATACCACAAAAATATCCCTGGTAACCTTCCTCGATGAGGTCCGCTAACCCACAGACCTCCACTCACAGACAAAGGATATACATCCTCGTTTTACCATAACAAAAAAAATCCATCCACAACAGGTCATCAATAAGGCCCCTTTAGCTCCCTCACATTCATTAGATCTTCTCCCACTTTCGGGGGCATCCCCTACCCTCACTGGCCTGGCATTCCGCTACCCTCCAGCAATCCATATCCATTTGACCCAGCTCCACACTTGTGGGTTCGGCTGCCCACTACAAGCGTACAATGTTAAATTTTACAACTGCGAATCCCAGGGTGACAAGTAGTCTGGAGAACTTGCCTGGATTCTCTTCTCCCCCACACGTTCGAAAGGACAATTTTGACTGTGGTCTTGGTACTGAAACCCACCCTCTGCCTGAAAGCCTCCTGAACCCCAGCCTTGAACGGTCCCAAAGAGTATGCACGAAAACCCTCCTGTAAACCACATCCCTGGTTACATCTGTCGGATGAAGCCCGTCCCATCCTATGCATAAAGACACTCAAGTAGTAGGATCTGCACAATAAGCACTACTGCATTAGTCGAAAGCACACTCAGATGGCCATCACCCTGGGTGACCAAATTGCTTCCTCCCATTCCTCATCCTCCATAGCTCCTACATCCTCCTCACAGGCCTCGCATAGCCTCAAAACGAGATCAGGGATGTTGTTCATCAATTTATTATAAGTAAGGGAGATCGCACTTTTTTGCAGCAGTTCAGTCAACTGCCTATCCTCTAGAGGTGAGGCATCCTTCAGTGGTGTGTTCTGTTCCAAATGCATCATCAAGGTATGTCTCAACTGATGGGAATGGAGGACTCCCCAGGTGCCATGTCATGCTCCTCTTGCAATGTCACCCAGGAGACTAGCTGCCCTCTCCTTCACACATCTCTCAGAACAGAGATCCCGATCAAGCCCCATGTAGTAAACCCCTTGAGTCTCCATAGCTTCGCTAGCATAACACTGTCCCAGAGAGGAATCATTGACATGGATTTCCCCTGACAGCCAAGGAATCTAGTAACAACAGTGCAACTCCCGTCAGAGATGTAAGCTACCTGCAGCCTCCCCTGGAATATAGTGCTCTTCGATGGCCCACAGACCTAATGCTCCATGGTTCACCATAATTGAGGGCTCCTCCTGATGGGAAAAGGACCACTCATTGATAAGAATCAATTAGAAAGCCCAGTAGTATGTCTGCACATCAGGGAGGACCATGCCCTATCATATAACCCCCTTATGAGTTTAGGGAGTGCTACACCTAGCCGACCCCTTATCCCGTAGGAGCTGGCAAACAATCTGGTTAACCTTTTCAAAGAACTTGGTCAGGACCCGAAATTGAGAATTTGGGAGTATGTACAGAAGTTATGGCGGTGTTCTCATTTTATACATAGCTGCTCTGCCAAAAAGCGACAGTGTGAGCCTCTGACAATGTTGCACATTGGTTCTAAGTCGGTCAAATACAGAGTGCAGATCGACAGAGAGAGAGACAGATCAGGCTGTCTGATAACATAAAGGCTGAGGTATTTAAAGTGTAGAGGAGGGATTTTTCCCAACAGATCCAGAAGCCTGAGTAAGTCTCATAGACTTTAGTAACATATATGTGCCACTGACATGGAAATCCTAATTCTTTCCCCCAACTGCCCCCTCCCTGCCCCTGCAAGACAGGCTTCAAACTGCTCACCAACCCCAATTCACAAGGCACCTGTCGCCCTAATAGCAGCATATCCCTCATGCTAACAAGAACTCCTTCTTGGTGCCCATCAGAGCTCCAAAACAATGACAATGTCTGCAGCCATGCCCCAGCTATTCTGAATATCAATTCTGCATAGAACTTGCAGAGGGTAGCCATTTGTCTGTAACACAGCCTAACTGTGCATCATAATTAGCAGCCAGAGTTCATGGTCAGGGGTGCCCAGCATCATCATGTGCCCCCGTCAGAGAAGAGGATCGTAGAACCCTCATCATTCCTGATACTTTCGCAAGCACATCAGCATCCTCCCTTTGGATGTCACCCACTACTCCGACTGTATCCAGGAGTCTCAATACTATAAACCTACCACCCTCTGACAGGGCACCCATCTGGGAGCCCAGTCCTTCAGCGCTTTCTTGTACTTCTGGTCCCAGATCCATATGTCTTTGTTCCCTTCTGGTATTCCCAGCTTGTTGTCTCACCCCAGAGCACCAGCACTTGAGACAGTCTCACTCCCCCTCAGGTGTCTTATAAATCCAGGTTTTGCCCTCATGAAAAGCCCTGAGGTGTGCATATAACAGCATCACATACTTTACTTACCTCTCATACAGTTTCCTCTTCACCTCCCAAAAACCCAGTCTCTGTTGGTAGACCTTAAGGGTGAAGTTTGGGTAGATCTGTATTGTTGCATTTTCAAACTGGAGTGTCTCCACTTCCTGGTCTCTTAATTAAAGATGCATGTGATAATCATTCTCGGAGGCCTCCCTGGCCTCGGCGGCAGGATCAATGCCCTGTGAGCCTTTTCCACTGAGAAAAGGTTTGATAGACTCTTGGGCTTCAGCATCTTGAGTTTGAAATCCTTCAGGTACAGCTCAACGCTAATCGCCTTCGCCTGCTCAGGGACTCCCACCGTATGGATCTTGACTGACCGTCACTGCCCTCCAATCATGCCTGCCCCACAGCAGACTCCTTCTGCAATTGGTCCACATTAGTTTTAAGGGATTGTGACCCCTCTTTATTTGGGCCAGAGTGTTTTCAGCCTGTGTCCTCCACTCACTGACATTTCACAAATTACCCAGCAGTAGAGTGACCTATGTAGCAGCAATGTTAATTTAAGACTCCAAGAGACTCTAAAGGTGCCTGGATGCCATGGATGGCTGCCATAATCTCCCTGAGAGAATACACTGCATCGTCCTCCCTGGGTCTCTGTCCCCACTAGATGGGGATGAATTCTGCGAAGTTACATAAAAACTCTTCAAGACTCTATGGGGTTCTGCGCGCAGGCATAATTAGGGCATGTTGAGTTGTTCATGCTGATATTTACTGCTGTTCCGAGCTGTAAAATCAGCACAAATGACACCATGCAGCACTCAGAGAAAGGTGCTTCTTTCTGCCCCTTGAGTAGATTTTCTACTTGAGCAACAGCTTTCTCAATGAGAACAGTTGTGAATGGTTGCAACCTGCTGCCACTGCCTGTGTTGAGAAATCTAGCCAGGAGGCACTCTAGCAGCGGGGAGATGCAAGTTCTTGCTTGCTCTCACCAATTTAGCATTTGTGTGCCGTGCATGAGAAAAAACTCTGCCATGCAGAGGGTGGTGGAATTTTGCCAAAACTCGACACTTCAAGCAGAATGCAGAGGGAGCAAAATTCAGTGAACTCGGCCAGTGGAGCTGAATTGTTCACCCACCCATAGTCCCCACTTGTGTCTCCGGTCATGGAGGAGCCCTTCCATCAGCCACCATGATGAGTGGTGTACTTATCCATCTTGGTCTGGTGCTGTTGTCTGCTGCTGCAGCCTCTCTTAATCATAACTGCCCCTGATATAGGTCCCCCACTTGGTGGCCTTTTCATACTGGCCACCTTAACAGGACATTTAGGGCAAGGAGGCTCAAGGGGGGTAGTCACTGCCACCTACCAGGTGGACAAAGAGGCCACAAGTAAGAAGATCCCACATCCCCTGTTACCTGTGGATCCCCCCCAAGGACCACCCTCACTAATTCATGGGTGGGGTCACCTGTCTTCCTCCTACCTCAGTGCACTGTTGTTTATTCATGCTGGCAGAATTTGCAGCAGGGCTCACCTCTTCCCAAGCTCCTCCCAAGGGGTGAATGACGATCAGCCCATGTATTTTGGCCTCCTCACAGGCCTCAGTGCACTTCACAATAAAATCAGTAATAGGTGGGCCCCAAGCCCCGAGAGGTGCAGATCCTCTTCAGCATGATCGGCTGTATAAATGACTAAATACTCTCCTACCATGGACCTGGCCCCTCCGATACCTTGAGGGCTGTGATGTCCATTTCTCAAGCACTGTGGGGCCTCCTTTCTAGCTCTGGTGTAAGCCCGATTGACTGATGCACCCCAATCTAGCGGGGGCTTCAGAGGAGGTACTCCAGCATGTTCCTTGCTGTGTGTCCCCTAGGTCACCAGGGAGTCCAACATAGCTACGAATCAGTGGTCCATATCCATCAGCATTACCCACACCAGAAAATAAAGGGTGCGGCTTCCTTGGATATAATAGGCTGTGACCACGTCAAACCTTCACCTGGGCCCTTCACTCACTCACTGGGCCATCAGAGGATGCAAAGATGCAGCTCGCATCCCCCAAGGGCAGTGGGTTAGAGGAAGCAGGTGCCAACAGGATGCAAGGTGAATGTTATGGGATTAGCTTGGGGCTCCCCAATAGAGCTTTAGGAGCCTGTAGCAATCTTGCTTGCTGATCAAGAAACAGCCTTAAGTAAGTCATCTTTGCCACTGAAAATATTTCAAACAGACATTCCAATAACCTGAGTTTTGCTACTCTCTTGCTAATGGTTGATTGGGAAGATATAGATGATGAAGACAATGATTGTGTCCACAACTGTATCAATGTGACAGAATTGTATACCAAACTAACACCAGATGTTCAAGATGTACCACTGAAATTGGCTGATTTGTTTTTATTTGTAGATGGTTCTTGTCTGAGAGAACGTTAAGGAATTTTGAGAGCAGCATTTTGCACAATTGCGTACATTTTTGAAGCAGTATACGTGTGCAATGTAACCTTTGCACAAGTAGCAGAAATATTAGCTATTAATTGTTATTGCTTTGTGGTCAATGGATTAAATGTTAGAATCTGTACAAATAGCCAACATGCTTTTGGAGTGGCCCTTTTGACGGGAACTATTAACATCCGTTGGTTCCTAAATTAAGAATTCCATATTTGTTATATGTGCTTCAGTAATCTAAGGAAATTGTGATTGTGAGGAATGCAGCACATAAGAGTGGAGATGACATGGTTACTCCTGACAACCGGTATGTTGATGAAGAACATTGAAATCAAATGAAAAATGTAAGCCTGAAAAAGAGAGTGTAAATTATTTTTGACAAATAATTGTGGAAACATTAGATGAGTTAAAAGCTTTGCAAAACAATGTGCCAGAAATGCATGGAGGAGAATGGCATATGGAAATTACCTGTTGATAAACTTGTATTACTGAACTGTATTCCAAATCACATAGATAGACAAGTGTGCCGTTTAATAAATGTTGGCAAAGCATGTTGCACACCTTCAAAAAATGTGGCATTAATTTACATTTTGGAACTGCACTGAAGATGTTTGACTGTGGGCAGTCTGAGGAACAGTTTACTAAGTTCCAAATAGACTACTTGGAGATGCCCAGGTACAATGCATTGTTTTACATTTTGATGATTGTGTTTCTCTTTCCTAAGTGGGAAAGGCCTATTTGACTAGAAGGTGAGATCCACTGACTGAAGTTAAGCTTTTGCTGAGGGAGTTGATTCTTAAATTCAGTTCAGCAACTTATTTAGCATCAGATGGGGAACTCACCTTACGAGTAGGTTAATGAAAATTTTAAGTGCAAACCTGTAAATTGATCAGAAGTTTCACTGTAGTTATTGACCAGAAGCATGCAGAGTTGTTGAGAGAGTAAATGTACTCTTGAGTTGAAGTTGTCAAAGATTTGTAATTCAACCTCACTGTAGTGGCAAAATGCCTTAATTTAGTTTTGATGATCATGAGAAGCATCCGTAATAAAGTGACAGGATTCTCTCTGCATGATAATATCTTAGAGAGTGTAATAGGAGTTCTTAATTTTCCTTATGCTGCATTTGTGAATATTTCTGAAAACCTTGTCCTGGATTCCTGTACGGGATTGGCTGATGTGGTATGCTCTATCTCTCATCAGGTAAAATTGAATACACCACAAACAAGTGTGAGGCCATGCCATAACCTAGAGCCAGGCAACTGAGTCATGGTGAAAAAGCATGTGAGGGAGAGCTGCCTGGATGCTAGGTGGAATAGACCCCGCTAAGTGATCATTGTGACAAATACTTCTGTGAAGTGCGCAGGCTTGCCACAAATCTCACACAAAGAGGGTGAAGACTGTAGATGTTTTAGTGGTTCCACCAATCACTGATTCACAGTGACAAACCAGTGTGACAAACCAGCGTCCAGAGAGGAGAGAAGAAACTCAAGAAGGAGCATATAGTGAACCACAGCTAACTGAACAAAATCAGTCAACAAGAGCCCACCTATAGATATGAGTTACATCAATCCCAAGAGCAGATCAAGCTGTTCCAGTTGAAAACTGCATAGCCAGTGAAGATAAAGATACAGCAGTTGTCATAAGTCGCTCTGAGGATGAAAGCTGGCTCCAAGATTTAACTAGAAAGATGTAGACCTTAAGTGATTGGAAAAGAGAAAAAAAAAGTGTCTGAACAGAGAGAGTCAGGTTCAAGTGACAAAGAGTCAGAGCAACCAGTGAACTGAAGATCAACAAGCATAAGAATACCAAACAAGAAGTATACAGCACATGAATGATTGTGCTTGTTGAGAATTCAGACAGACATTGGGGGTTATTCTAACTTTGGAGGAGTGTTAATCCGTCCCAAAAGTGACGGTAAAGTGACGGATATACCACCAGCCGTATTACGAGTTCCATAGGATATAATGGACTCGTAATACGGCTGGTGGTAAATCCGTCACTTTTCCGTCACTTTTGGGACGGATTAACACCTCCTCCAAAGTTAGAATAACCCCCATTGATTTAAAAGACTATCAGATCATTTTGAAGAACCTCCCTGAACTTGTTGTGAAAGGAAACTGGAGAAGAACAATGGTGAAAAATGTTTTGATGGAGTGTTTGAAAATTAATTTTGAGAAGTTTTGAAAAAATGTTTATTGCACGTATATTAATTCTTTAGTTAGAGCCTGATTCCACACCTTTAAAGAAGATTTTCTACCTTATGTATCTAGTTGGAGATAGTAGGTTACTGACAAATAATTTATTGGACTGTACTGTTTTTGCTGTTGAAATATTGACATTTTAAGAATTCAGGTTTTTGAGTTTGCACCATATCTAATATTTTGGTTATTGGTTTTATGTTAGAATTTTTTCAGAAAGGCTCCATGGCTGAAATCAGGACGAGCTATCATTTAGTGTTGTAGACATTTTCCATATTTTATTTAACATCTATGTAGGTATTCTGGTTAGCCTTCACACTTCTGTTGAATATGCCTCACCTAAACCAGGGATTGAATAATATATTGGTATTAATAATTCTACAGATAAGAGATATGCTTATGATGTTCTGGGGGAATATGAATGCTAGTTTGTTAAATTAATATTTAGTAATTATGGATATAAGAAATAGTTAAGCCTGTACATACATGCCTGTTAACAACAAATTTCCACTTTCCTTTGCATTCAGTTGCAGCATATTGACCTTGATCTTTTGTGATCAAATTTACCCACATATAAGCAATGCTATTTTAGACCTGCTGTTAGAAAAATAACCCAATATTGGGGGCTTAGGTTCTATTGCAGAACATGGTAAAGTAGTTCAGCCTATTAGTACTCCTAACATGATTGATGATAAGTGTGTGTGTAAAATGAATTATGTTGAACTGAATTTTATCAAAGAAATTGAGAGCAGAGTGAACATTGATAGAAATTTGGAAGAATGAGGGAGATTGACTTGCAGATTGAGCCTGAAGAGAGATTCATAATTTTAAAAACACATCCTCGATTCATAATTGAGCAAGAGTGGAAGGGAATTGTGCTTATAATGCTTGAGAAATCTGATTTCTTAAAGTCATATGAAATGTTTGTGTTTGGAGAAAGTGTCATAATTTTGTGGTTGATGAAAATACTTTGAAGTGAGAAATATATATAAATTATAAATATATCAAAGTGAATACTCACAAACAGGCTCAAGGCGGCCCTCGAGGGGTGGTGCGTCAAAACCGGCAGAGCACTCCGGTTAATTTCATCCACAAAATCCAAAACTTCAACAGTAAACGAACACTCGGGAAGTCAAAAGCTAATAGTGTTTATTAACACACAACGCGTTTAGGCTGTCAAGCAGCCTTGGTCATGTGTATAGTCTAACCAATACACAAAACGTAAATACTCTACAAGCACAAACATAGAAACAGGACAAAGTATTTTTCGTGTAAGTATATACAAATGGGTGGTATATAAACTACTTAAATAGGAGTAAATATATACATATATCTATATGGTGGTAAATTATCCTGCTTTATTACAGGGAGAGCAATAATAGTTTCACCTGACAGATGGCAATATAAATATAAATAAGGCTTATATATACATATATAATAAAAAAAAATGGAATGCAAAAAAGCCAATATCTAAATATCATTCCCCTCTACATATAGTATTGAACTTCACCTTGTATATATATTATAACCCCCAAATTACTATGGGGGTCATTTTAACCCTGACGGTCCAAGACCGCCAGGGCTAAAATGACGGGGGCACCGCCAACAGGCTGGCGGTGCCCCGCTGGGCATTCTGACCGCGGCGGTTTGACCGCGGTCAGAAGTGGAAAACCGGCGGTCTCCCGCCGGTTTTCCGCTGCCCATTTGAATCCTCCATGGCGGCGCAGCTCGCTGCGCCGCCATGGGGATTCTGACAGCCCATACCGCCATCCAACAGGATGGCGGTATGGGTTGTCGTGGGACCCCTGGGGGCCCCTGCAGTGCCCATGCCAAAGCATGGGCACTGCAGGGGCCCCCGTAAGAGGGCCCCACAAAGAATTTCACTGTCTGCATTGCAGACAGTGAAATTCGCGACGGGTGCCACTGCACCCATCGCACCTTCCCACTCCGCCGGCTCCATTCGGAGCCGGTGTCCTCGTGGGAAGGTAGTTTTGCACTGGGCTGGCGGGCGGCCTTTTGGCGGTCGCCCGCCAGCCCAGTGCAAAACCCAAAATACCCTCAGCGGTCTTTCGACCGCGGAGCGGTATTTTGGAGGGGGAAGTCTGGCGGGCGGCAGAGGCCGCCCGCCAGACTTAGAATCACCCCCTATATAATGCAAATATTTTTCTTTTACTGGAAAATAAAAAAACGCATTCTCCATATAAAATTATTGCAAATATATATCTCATAGAAAAACTTATCACTATTTCTATATGACCAATACCCATAACACCACGTGAAGAAAAAAGCACTAGTGAAGTCCATCAGGAATCCATCAGGAATCCATCCGGACCCCTCCATTCTGAAAAGACATCAAAATAAATGTATTAAAACTTATTGAAAAACCACTACTGATCACAATATAAAATGTAAGATGCAACAACAGCAATTCACTATACCATGACATATTAATCCTCAAACAAATGAGTATTGAGCTCTTCACCAATATTCAAACCCTTCTGTGTCTTAGTTTCTAAGTCCAAAATATGGGGGTTATTCCAACTTTGGAGGAGGTGGTAATCCGTCCCAAATGTGACGGATTTACCACCAGCCGTATTACGAGTTCCATAGGATATAATGGACTCGTAATACGACTGGTGGTATATCCGTCACTTTACCGTCACTTTTGGGACGGATTACCACTTCCTCCAAAGTTGGAATAACCCCCTATATTTGGATTCTTTTTTACGTAAAACCAATTCCCTATTGCCACCTCTATGGTGTGATGGCACATGTTCAATACCAAAGTAAGACACCGAGGTGGTATCAGAATTGTGATTGTCCTGAAAATGTCTGGCTACTGGATAATGAGGATCCTTTAATGTAATAGCACGCATGTGTTCAAGAATGCGTTTTTTTACGACATGTTTGGTACTTCCTACATACCAACGATGATAAGGACATTCCAATCCATAAATGGTAAATGGAGTAGTACATGTCAGAAACTGCTTAATCTGTCTATTCATCCCTGGTTTACTTGTGGGGTACTCTTTTCTTATCACACTACTGCGACATGCTTTGTAATGGCCACATGGAAAGAATCCCTGCAAATTATGTTCCTTTATATGAGGGATAGAAGTGACATTATTCGATCTCAACATATCATGAAGATTACGCCCTCTTCTATAGGTAATCTGGTGGTTTAAATTGAAAGGAAACATTGGTAATTGTTCAGAACCTTTTACTAATAACGGTGATGGTGAACAAGTTTAATCCATTAGTGACGTTGATACTTTGTTAACCCTTCCTGAGCTAGAACAAGATCAACCCGTACAGGTAAGGGGGAAGGATCTATATCAGACCCTAGATGATTTGGGTATTGTGTATGATCTTACAGTTCCATCTGGCTTTAAACCTAAGTCGACGTTTTTTCCGAATATGAATCATGACAATATTGACACCTTCTATGATGTGGCAGTTCAAAGTTTGACACATTTTCGACATCGAACATGGTTCAAACCTAGATGTAATTACAACTTGTCACATAAACAGAGAGAAACTATTAAATTACTAGCAGAAGACTGTGATACCATTATCTGTCCAGCTGATAAGGGAGGGAATATAGTACTTTGGAAGGGACAAAGATATATCGATGAGGTTATCGATCTTCAGCGGTCTTCACCATGGCGGTGAGTTCCTTGTTCAGCGGTGCTTAGCCATGGCGGTCTCTGACCTGTTCAGTGGTTCTCTGCCCTGTTCAGCGGAGCTTTGCCATGTTCAGCGGTCTTCACCATGGCGGTGAGTTCCTTGTTCAGCGGTGCTTTGCCATGGCGGTGCTCTGCCCTGTTCAGCGGTCTTAACCATGGCGGTGAGTTCCTTGTTCAGCAGTGCTTTGCCATGGCGGTGCTCTGCACTGTTCAGCGGTCTTCACCATGGCGGTGAGTTCCTTGTTCAGCGGTGCTTTGCCATGGCGGTCTCTGACCTGTGCATTGGTGTGTGGCATGACGTCCCTCGTTGCCCAGCGGGGCTGTGGCTGCCGGAGCCCTCCTGGGCACTGACTCCGGCGGTGGTCTCCTGACCAGTGACGATACTCCTGCCCTCCTGGGCACTGACTCCGGCAGTGGTCTCCTGACCAGTGACGGTACTCCCGCCCTCCTGGGCACTGACTCCGGCGGTGGTCTCCTGACCAGTGACGATACTCCTGCCCTCCTGGGCACTGACTCCGGCGGAGGTCTCCTGACCAGTGACGACGGTGCTGGCGGTGGCGTCCCGGCCGCCGGGGAGGATGGCGCCCTTCTCCGCCGTGCTGCTCTTACCAGACTGCGCAGACTTCTTCTGGCACTTCACAACCTTTGGAGGAGTCACAGCTGACTCTGCAATCCCCCTGGGACCCTTGTGAGCAGTTTTTACGCCAAGAGTCTTCACCATGTGCCATCGGCCACTTTCCAACTTGAGATGCTTTACAGGGGGTGGACTGGCAGTGCTTTGGCTCCGTGTAACACTGCCTGCCCTGGTGGCCGGTGCACTCCACACACCTTGAACACGCACCACTGGTACTGGAGTCTTTTTAGCTGAGGCGCTACTACGTGGCTTATGAATTGGAGGGGTGGGGGTGGGGGCAAAGAGGTCAACGTTGCTGAGGGATAGATTCTGACGAACACTGGGATGGGTAGCTGGAGGGGGTCTGGGAGTGGAGGAAGAGGAGGTGGTTGTAGGAGGTGTCACTTTAGGGGTTTTGGGTGCAGGTGCAGGTACTGGAGGCTGTTGTGAGGTGGATGGATGTTGGGTGTGTGGGTGCCCACGTTTGTGTACTTTGGGAGGGGGCGTCACAGACACACTGGGAGAAGACACACGGTATGTTGAAATGGTAGTGGGGGTGGTGAGTGCAGGTGAGCGGGGTGTGGTGCTGGGTGTTCTGGTGCGAGTCCTAGTGCCTGTAGATGTACTGCATGCAGGTGAGAGTGTAGACGAGACTGGGAGGGAGGAGGGAGACGACGAGGAGGGGGACACAGTGGAGGCAGTGGATGTTGCTGTGTCTGTATGTGTGTGATGCTTGTGTGAGTGCCTGTGGGATGTGTGGTGCCTATGTTTGCCTGAGCTACTTTTGTGTGTTGAGGTGTATGCATGCTTGTCTGATGGTGTGCTTGGGATAGGCTGGGGTACAGGGGATTGGGTCTGGGTGGAGGAAGTTGGAGGGGGGAGGCTAGACACAAGGACAATGGCTGCCATCAGTGCTGAGGCCAGAGATTACAGGGTTCGATGAAGGGCAGCCTGACCAGAATGAATGCCCTCCAGGAATGCATTACCGTGGTGCAACTCCCTTTCTATACCCTGGATGGCATTCACAGTGGTAGACTGCCCAACAGTGAGTGACCTGAGGAGGTCAATGGCCTCCTCACTGAGGGCAGCAGGGGTGACAAGGGCAGGGGCTGAGGTGCCTGGGGCGAAGGTGATGCAAACCCTCCTGAGTGAGCGGGCACGGGGCGAACGCTGAGTGGCTGCTGGGAGGGCGGTGCTGGTAGGGTAGGTGGCGGCTGTACCTGTAGAAGTGGTGGGCACAGATGGTGCCGCCACCACAAGGGAGCTCCCATCGGCGGACGAGCTGTGTCAGTGTTTGGTGATCTGGTGACCGACGTGAAGCTCCCCTCGCCCTCCGTCCCTCTGGTGCATTCTGAGTCCGTGGTGTGGCCTCCATGGCCATGTGGGATGCAGCTCCCTCGTGCTCCGGTGCCACTGTACCTCCGCCTGATGATGCTGATGCACAAAAGAACAGGGAGAGCACAGAAAGGGGGGGGACGACAGAAGAAAAACAGGTTGAGTGCATGGCTTACCGCTACAGTTGGCGGACAATACAGACACAGCAGCCCCCTGCACTACGCCGCGCTCTAGGCCTCTACAGCTGCACTTCCTGGGATCTGGCCTACATCGCTATGGTGGACATCTGCACACATGGATGCCACAGGGGCATGTATACCTGTACTTGGCACTCTACTGAGGTGGGGTGGAGTGGCACATGGCATGCATTACGGAGGGGCCTAGCCTACGGAAGTCGCCCTGGCCTAGGGAAACCCACAGCCCTCCTCCCCCACCCAGACCCCTCAACTGCGCGCAAAGTCCCCAGAATGAGGGTGTACTCACCCCCTTGTGTCTGCTGTGATGCCCTCAAGCGCCCATCCAACTCCTGGTAGGCCACTGCCAGGATCCGGAACATCAGGGGGGTCATGGTGCGACGGGCACCCCTCCCACGTTGGGAGGCCATCCCCAGCTGAGCCTCCGCCGTCTTCTTGCTCCAGCGGCGAATGTCCTCCCATCTTTTACGGCAGTGGGTGCCCCGTCTCTGGTGGACCCCCAGGGTCCGTACGTCCTTGGCGATGGCACGCCAAATTTCCTTCTTCTGGTGGGCGCTGACCTACATGACATGCACAGGGGAAGAAGAGAAGTCATTACCAAGTGCGCCGTCAAAGTGAGTGGCCCACATCCCTGCCCTTGCCATGTGGCACATGCATTCACTCTCATTCATGTTCCCTGAACTCTGCCCCCTTCCCTCTTACAACCAGCCCTCTCCACAAAGGCATAGCCCATACAACATACTCCCTGGGTACTTACCTGTTGGTCTGGAGGACCGTAGAGTAGCGTGTACTGGGGGAGGACCCCGTCTACTAGCTTCTCCAACTCCTGAGCAGTGAAGGCAGGGGCCCTTTCCCCAGACGCAGCAGCCATTGTCTCTTCCAGACCGAGGTCACAGCAGCACTTGCAGTGTAGGTCCCCTCCTGTCGAAGATCAGGTATCGAGTGATTGAACAGATAGAAAATGGCGGTCACGTCCGCGGCGGTGACGTCCGCGGCGGTGCGTATCATCACCGCCGGCGCAATTCATCATTAGCTCCTGGGACCCATAGGGTCCAATGTTAACCAATGCAGCATTGCGCCGCGGTCTACGACCGCCTACCGCGACGGTGTACAACGCCATCGCAGTTACCTCACACCCCATTGTCCCAGTTTAGAGGTCAGGCAGCCGCCATTTCAGGGGCCCACATGGCTTCATTTACTACTGCGTCACACATACCTAGGCCTACACTCGACACACATACAGGAAGATTTTTGTCTTTGGTGTCGTGTTCTGTGTATCTGTGGGTACATACCTGGGATTTTGTTGAGTCTGTGGTCGCTGTTGTCCTTCTTAGGCACCGTCAGCTGGGACAATTGAGAAGATGGCGGAATCCTCCGGTGTACCGACCGCTGGTGGACCTGTTGACAATGGAGGAGCAACATTTGATCATCACCTACAGGTTTGACCATGCCACTATCCAGGAACTATGTACCCAGTTGGAGCCAGACCTGATGTCACCAATCGGCCATCCCACAGGAATCCCCCCTGACGTGCAGGTGCTGTCAGTGCTCCATTTCCTTGCAAGTGGGTCTTTTCAGACAACAGTGGCCATGGCATCAGGGATGTCCCAGCCTATGTTTTCCAACGTGTTGTCCAGAGTGTTGTCTGCCCTGCTGAAACACGTAAGGAGCTACATCGTTTTCCCTCAGGTGGAGGATTTGGCTACTGTTAAAGGTGACTTCTATGCCCTTGGACATATCCCCAACATCATAGGTGCTATTGATGGGACCCATGTAGCTTTGGTCCCCCTCACAGGAGTGAACATGTGTACAGGAACAGGAAGAGTTATCATTCGATGAATGTACAGATGGTATGTTTGGCAGACCTGTACATCTCGCAGGTAAATGCTATGTTCCCTGGCTCAGTGCATGACGCCTACATCCTGCGGAATAGCAGCATCCCTTATATGATGGGTCAACTCCAGAGGCACCGTGTGTGGCTATTAGGGGACTCTGGTTACCCCAACCTGTCCTGCTATTGACCCCAGTGAGGAATCCCAGGACCAGGGCAGAGGAACGCTACAATGAGGCCCATGGGCGGACTAGGAGGGTGATCGAACGTACCTTCGGCCTCCTGAAGGCCAGGTTCAGGTGCCTCCATATGACAGGTGGTTCCCTATTCTACTCACCGAAGAAGGTGTGCCAGATCATCATCGCCTGCTAGATGCTTCACAATCTTGCTTTGCGACGCCGGGTGCCTTTTCTGCAGGAGGATGGTCCAGATGACGGTGTTGTGGCAGCTGTGGAGCCTGTGGACAGTGATGAGGAGGACGCTGAGGAAGAAGGCATAGACAACAGGGAGTCAGTCATACAGCAATATTTCTAGTGACACACAGGTGAGAATAGTTTTCTTTTATCATTACACTCACTTTCACACTTCTACCACTATCCTGTCTGTCATTTCATAGCAGTATTTGGTCACTGATTTGTACCTTTCCATTACGGTTTCACAGGTGTGGTTACCAACATCTGTCATCTGCTTGCATCCTTCAAGGACTTGTGATGTGTGACATAGGTATCTTGTCTTTACAATTGGAAACGCATTTTGACACTGTGATTGATTATACATATTTACCAAATCACAGACTGACTCCAGATTGTTTTGTGGTTCAAGGGTGTTTATTTAAGTGCCCAAATATGGAGGGGGGTAGTAATATGGTGATGGGGGACGGTGGAGGAATGTCCACGGCTATTAGTCTCACAGGTGCACTGCCCATATGGGCATAGGAAGTGGAGCTGGGGCAGTTTCAGTATGGACAGGGTTACAAAGTGGGACAGTGGGAGGACAATCAGGGTGGTCTCATTTCATGGCGGGGGTCTTGCCATCTTGCTCTGTCCTGTTCCTGGATCTCAGGGACCTGCTTGCGTGGTGGTTGTACGTCTGCAGGGGATGGGGTGCTGGTGTGGTGGTCCTGTGGCGGGGCGTCCTGTCCATTAGCGCCGGCAGAGGTGGTGGGCAGTTCATCGTCCTGGCTAGTGTCAGGGGCCCCTTGGAGTGCCACGGTGTCCATCATGGTCTTTTGTATGTCCTTCAGCACCCCTACGATGGTGCCCAGGGCGGAGCTGATGGTTCTGAGCTCCTCCCTGAACCCCAAATACTGCTCCTGCTGCAGGCGCTGGGTCTCCTGAAACTTGTCCGGGACCGTCGCCATCGTCTCCTGGGAGTGGTGGTATGCTCCCATGATGGAGGAGAGGGCCTCGTGGAGAGTGGGTTCCCTTGGCCTGTGCGCCCCCTTTCGCAGAGCAGCCCTCCCAGTTCGCCTGTGTTCCTGTGCCTCCGCCCCCTGGACCGTGTGCCCACTACCACTGCCCCCAGGTCCCTGTTGTTGTTGGGGTGGTGGGTTATCCTGGGTTCCCTGTAGTGGTGGACACACCGCTGATTGACGTGTCCTGGGTACTGAGGTTTGGGCCCGCTGGGTGGGTGCTGTGCTGGTGTTACCAGAGGGTGGAAAGTCAGTGTTGGGCTGTGCCTGTGCAAGGGGAACCGACTGTCCCGAGGCCCACGATGGTCAGGGCTGGTCATCAGGATCCAGGAGGGCAGAGCTGCTGTCGTCACTGTGGGCCTCTTCTGTGGGTGGAGTGGAGTTTTCTGGACCCTCCGGTGTGGTGACGTTCCTTAGTGGTCCTGCAGGGGTATAAGAGCATGATTATTGCATGTGTGTGTGTAATGGTGTGCAATGGGTGGGTGTTTGTGTACCCCAGTGCAAGCATTCCTGTGTGTGGGTTTGTGTGATGATGGTTAGGGGATTGTTCAGGGTATGTGCAGTGAGCATGCTTTGGTGAGGGGTGACCATGCTTAATTGTGTCATGCAGGGCTTGGTGTTGGGATGAGTGGATTGTGTTATTAGGAGATTAGTGAGGAGTGTTAGTGTTAGGGGAGGGGGTGAGGGTGGGGGTGTGTGATAGCATGCAGGTAGGGTGGGGGATATGATAGTTGAGATTTGACTTACCAGTGTCCATTCCTCCACCGACTCCTCCGAGGCCCTCTGGATGCATGATGGTCAAGACTTGCTCCTCCCATGTTGTTAGTTGTGGGGGAGGAGGTGGGGGTCCGCCGCTAGTCCGCTGTACCGCGATGTTGTGCCTGGAGAACACTGAACGCACCTTCCCCCGTAGGTCGTTCCACCTCTTCCTGATGTCCTCCCGATTTCTTGGATGCTGTCCCACAGCGTTGACCCTGTCCACGATTCTTTGCCATAGCTCCATCTTCCTGGCTATGGATGTGTGCTGCACCTGTGAGCCAAATAGCTGTGGCTCTACCCGTATGATTTCCTCCACCATGACCCTGAGCTCCTCCTCGGTAAACCGGGGATGTCTTTGGCGTGACATTGGGTGGTGTGGGTGATGTGTGGGGTGGTGTAAGGGTTGATGTGTGTGTTGATGTGTAGTGGTGTGTGGTGTTTTGTGCGTGTAATGTTGTATGGGTGATGATGTTGTGTGCCTCTGTGTGGTGGGGTTCTCAGTTGCTGTGCTCTCTGTCTATCTGGCCTTCGTCCGTGAATTGTGGTCGTAGGGGTTTATGGGTGATGTGGGTGTGTGTTTTATATAGTGTTGGGTGTGTGGGAGTGGTGTTTGTATGTGTATCAGGTGTGTGTATTTCGAATTGTCCAATGTGGCGGTGTTTTGTGTATGTGTGTGTATTTTGAGCGTGGCGCTGTGTACCGTCAATGGAATACCGCGGTTGAAAGACCGCCGCGTGGATTCGTATGTCGTGATAGTGTGGGCGTATTTCTGTTGGCGTGACGGTGGAGGTTTTGTTTTCACCAGTTTAACACTGACCTTTGGTGTGGCGGAGTTGTGTGGGTGTCTGAATTTCAGCGGATTCCGAGATGTGGGTCATAATAGCTGTAGCGGGATTCCGCGGCAGTGTTTTGGCGGTCTTCTGCACGCCGGTAACCGCCTTTTACCGCCAGGGTTGTAATGAGGGCCAGTGTATGTTAATAAATACTATTAGCTTTTGACTTCCCGAGTGTGCGTTTACTGTTGAAGTTTTGGATTTTGTGGATAAATATAAATATATATATATATACATACATTTATTTTTTTCACTTAAAAAACAATAGGTTATGGGGAAGTTATGGTTAAGCTCACATTTTAAACGTACGACTCATAGAAATGTAACAGTTATAGTTATAGCTATCTCAAGTATCTATAACTTATGCCCTAAGGTAACTTGCCTAATATCTCGCGCCCTTGCCATGCACAGTTTTTTTATCAAACATTTTACTGCAAATATTACATTGATATTATCAATGATGTTATCAAAGGTGTCATGAGTGCCGTAATTTTTGGGGTCATTAGCAGTGTATGGCGAGAGCGCGTGTTAATTTCTACAGTTTCGTACTTATAAAACGTGAGTCTAACTATAACATCCATGTAACCTTTGTTTTTTAAAGTGAATTTCTATATTTTTTTTATTAATTCTATTTCCTAACTATAACGTCCCTATAACCTCAAGCCAGGCCCTAAATCCAACCCCCTATAAGCACCTAACCTTGTACCATGCACGGCCTTCACCTGTGCTCTGGGGAGGTTGCCTGCAAAACCTGGACTGCAGCCAGACCCTGTGGCTAAACCCACTAAACCACGCAACCCTATGCTGTACACCGCAGGAGTTGGCCGCGGTCTCTCTGGGTGTGAGAATAGGTGAGAGAAGGTGTATCTGGGAGTGAGAGTGACTGTCAGATTGTCTATCTGGGAGTGAGAGTTCATTCATCAGTGCTTCAGTGGGTGCGTCAGTGTGTGCATGGGTCTGTTAGTGGGTGCATGAGAGTGTCAGTGGGCTGTGAGTGTGTGACAGACTGAGTGAGTGTGATTGGGTATGTAAGGGCCTGAGTGGGTGTGTGGGTAGGAAGAAAATTGAAAGAAATAAAGAGAGAGAGAAAGAGAGTGAAAGGGACATCGAGATTATTTTAGACTTTGATATATGACATCCTTAGAATGAGATATTTCTGAACAAATGAAAAAGAAAAATCTATTTCTAGTTTCTAATTTTAACTACAAATTTTTATGAGTCATTAAGATTTGCAGTTAACAAAAAAATGAGAGAAAGAGTCTGGCTGGACCCGAACCCTCAACGCTAAGAGTGAAGGCCTCTGACCTTCAGACTGGGCAATTTCTTTTTTTTTTTAGCCCTTTATGGGCTTTCCAGGACTGCGGGGGAAGCCTTAAAGTTTCCCTCTCAGTGCTATTGCTTCAGCAAGCATGGAGCTGCTTTAACAGCAGCTATGTGCTTGCTGAACATTTCATCTCTTTCCCCTGCATGCGTGCAGGGGAAAGAGGTGAAATCTTCAGTTTTTTTTAGCGGGACCTATTTGACAGGTCCCGCTGTAAAAAATAAAGTGTTTGCTGTCGCTTGACTGCAGTTGCAAAGCTGCATCTAAGCCACAGCAAACAGCTATGTCCCAGGGTTGGGCACCCCGGGGCATAGCAGGAGCCAGCGCTGGGGGGTGGTGGCCCCTAGGGCCTTCTGTGGCTCCATGAGGAGGTTTGCGCAGCCCCCCTCCAAACAATCATAGCCCCAGGGAGGTGGTGATCCCTAGGGCTAAGGGGGTCTGGAAGGGACCCCCTTCACTATTTTTTTATCTATACCCTGGGGAGGTGGTGCTCTCCGGAGCAGTGCGGGGGGCATGTGGCCCAGCCCTAACTACTACCAAAGCCCTTGGGGAGGTGGTGCTCCCCAAGGCAGCCGGTGGGCCATGCAGCCCCCTGCACAGAATTCTTCTGAAGTCCCGGGGTGGTGGTGGTCCTCAGGGTGGGGAATGGGCTGAGTGCTTCCCCATATTTATTTTACATAGCCAATGGGGGAAGTGACCTCGGGGCTGCAGGGGGCCACGAGGCCCCCTGCTTATTACATAATTGAAGCCCTGAGAAGGTGGCAGTCCCTGGGGCTAGGGGGGAGGCCCACAGGCCTCACCCATCCCAATAAACAATTTCACCCTCGAGAGGTGGTGATCCCCAGGGCACAGGGGGCCGTATAGCCTCCTGCATATAATTTTTATTTTGCCCCAGGAGGTGGTGGTCAGTGGGGCAGTGGGGGGGCAAGGATGGCCCCCCACACTCAAAAAAGGTTGCCCCCGGGACTTGGCCCACCCGAGGGCATAATAAACAAAAGCGCGGGAGCCTGAGTTTCCTTTTAAAAAAAAAAATGTTTGGCGGATCTGCGGATCCGCTGCACATCCATGAGAATATTTTAAAAAATGATTTTAGCCCTGGGGGGGGTTCCTCTTGGACCCCACACCAGAGCTAGGGTGTCAGGGTATTCGTACCCTGGCCCCTTTTCTTTATTTTTCACTTTTTTTCTGGGACTCAGCTGAAGCCGAGTCCCAACATGGCTGACAAAACTTTAACGGCTTCCTTGTTGAAGTATTGTCAGCCAATCAGATCTCACCACGAGATCAGGAGGGGTGGTGAATACTTCGCTTCTTTAGATATACACATGTGTTTTTCCCTTAATTTCTCAAAAACTACTGAACATAATTACACCCAAAAAAGGATTTCCTTCTGGACCAGGACCTACCTTACTGCCAAATTTGGTGTAATTCCGCTGAGTAGATTTGGTACTATCGCTGTTCAAAATCCCATTAGAAAAATGAATGGGGAAAATGTGTTTTGGGACCTCTCCTTTTTCTCCCCCCCCCCAGATGGATCACCCCAAAACTTTCCAGACAGCAGCTAATGTGACTGACAAATTATTTTGAAAAGTTCAAGCGGCGGCAAAGATAAAGGCACGTAAAATGCATTTGTTTTATAGAAACTAGGTCCTAACTATAACTACCTAGTGGCGACCGTGCCGAGCTATGAGTGCATTTTCATGGGCTGGTGGAAGGCACAATGGGTCTGGATAGATAGAAATGAGGAATGGACATGACATTTGATATTTTGGATACTATACAGATGACCTATTTGTGATTTGGGATGGTCCTCATAAGAAATTGGACCGTTTTCTGACTTCTATTTCTGAGAATGATTTAAATCTGAAATTTACTCACAATATACATAAAACAGAGATTAACTTTTTAGATGTCATGGTAAGGATAAAACACGATACCCTACACACTAGTCTATTTCAAAAAAGTACCAAGAGTAACAGCATTTTACATGCTTGCAGTCACCATCCAGTGAATTTAAAGTGAAGCATTCCGTATGGTGAGTTACTTTGGGCAAAATATAACTGTAGCACTAAGTCAACCTTTGATTTGGAGAAAGCTCGTATGATAAAAAGATTCAAGGCCAATGTTTATCCACAGAATGTGATTAAAGGCGCATGTGAAAAGGCTGATATTGGACCAAAGGATACTGTGCTGGTACCAAGAAAGAGAGATAAGGATTCTGACTTGGTTTGCCCATGTGGATTAGGATACATGGGGAGTACAATCTTCCCAGTTAAAAAGAGGATTTTGAAATACTATAGAGCAATCATACATAAGGGTTTACTCAATTGCGAGACACTGCCAGAGGTTTCACTCTCAGATTCGCGCAATCGAGGAATGTCTATATTTGTGTTTGTCCCTTAATTAAGTTTTGTCACTGCGGTAACTCATAAATCATTAGATCACTTGACCAGCAATATGTGATTAGTTTAGTCAATTGTTTGCGGTGTTTTTTTAACTTATACATTGATTGTGAGTTATAATGATATGATAGAAGTACCACTTGGTAACATTTATGAAACAGGTAAATTAATCCCTTTCTGATAAAAAATAAGCTCGAAATTATCAGTCTCATCATTTTTCTTAATATGTTTTCACATGTTAAGGTTACCCCACATGGTAATATAACTGAGGCACACACAGAGTGATGTGTGAAAGATCAGAATAACTAGTTATGCGAGTGAGGAATATATATATATTTTAAACAAATTGTTTCTCTTTGCTGCTCAAAAAGATTCCATGAATATAATTTGATTTGCGGGCAGGAATAAATTGGGAAAGTATTTTTACTATGTTTGTTACACGAGCGTTGTGTTTTAAAGTAAATGGAGCTTGTTGTGCACTGTTTATTGCTCTGTGGAAGACCGTGAGGTCGATATGCATGAGCTACAACACAATAAACGTTTGTGAAAGCTATGTCATGGAGTGTCCGCGTTTTCCTGAGATATCGTTGACTTTGCTCTCAAATGGCTGCTGTACTTGCTTAGCGGGTCCTGTGCCCGCTGGCCCGGCACCGACCCTGGAGGTGCATGTGAGCTGGGGAGGCAGGATTCTGTAATGTAATGTATGCATTACGTGAATGAACCAAGTGAAACTGGATTCAAAAGAGTGAAACATGGATTTGGGCAAGGTCTTATGGCTATTGTTGGTGCTTTAATTCCTCCTAATAGTGTTTAGTTGATCGAATTGTGACTAATACTGCTGATGCAGTGTCACAAATTAATTTAAAAAACGTATTGTGTTGGTGTTAGGGTTTAGCAAAATAAATTAACTTTAGATATTCTTTTAATTAAAAGGACCAATGTATGCAATGTGTTGAAAATGAGGTAGTGTTGTAAGTTTGTACTTGACAAACAGTAAGTTTATTGATCAGTATATAATTAATATAACTAAGATTTCATGTGAGGTAAAGGCTCCTGAAGTGGTTATTACATGGGAAACACTTGGATCATCATTTCGTGTAATTTGGGATGGAATTTGAAAGGTTGGTGGATGGTTTGGTGATGTGGGTGGTGGAATGATGAAAAAGGTCCTAACACACTAATCATTATCATATTGTGTGTATCAGGTTAAATGTTTGTTCTTAGGTTATTTGGAATAATATGTGTTAGGAAAGGGTCCAATTGGTTGAAGGAGAAAGAAATGACAACTGGCAAGAAAAGAAAAAAGGCAGCTTATGAGATTGAAGACATCAGAGCCAAGGTCTTTGATGAATTATGTGCTTTAAAAAAATCCAGATGGAGGAAAACAGGAGGGAATTATGAAATTATTTTGTAGTGTAGATTTGTGGTGATCATTGGGGGTGTGGAAGCAGTAATTTAATGGATTCAAGTGATAATAGAAAAACACAAATGTAATGCTTATCCTGCATTTAATAATGGAGTTACAATAAATTGACATAAGTAGGTCTAGTCATGTCTCCAGTTGTACATTTAAAATGTGTGTGAAGAGGAGTGTCAAACTCTTCTGTTTTCTCTTAACCTGCCTGTGCATTGATGATCCTCAAAAGTATCCTTCAATAATTCATTAATGTTGCAACATTCAAATAGCTTTAGGGGGCCTTGTTCGTTACTAGCACTGTAACGTATATAAAATGCATTATTTTCTGTTCATGTTTTTTTCTGGAGAAAGAATGGATTTTAACTGTATGGAATTAAAGGCCACTGTCTGCTAAATGGAGATGCTGTTTACATTTTGACTTTGCGTTTGTTTTCTGTTGCAGGTCATAATACAGGATTACTCAAATGATGTAGAGCAAAAGTCAATATACCATGTGATGTAATTTTTTTTTTACTATTGGATAGATCAAGGTAACTTTATTTTCACACCAAGGTGACAGTATGAATTCTTGGTCTCAAAGTGTGTATAAACTCTCCTTCGAGCAACGAGGAAGACACACCCCCTGCTTTCCTTAGACGCAGACTTCACATCAAATCTCTCATTACTTGAATACTTACATGTTTGTGTCTCCTTTTAAACGAAGCAGCCCATATGATGAATGTTCATTGACTCATTATTTGTTTTGTGCTAGACTTTATACATATCTGTCTATTGATTAGATTATGACTCAGTTTTTTCTGCCAATACTGTTTTGGCATCTTAAGCGTTTTGAGCTGATTGACTAACCATTCTCTTTTGTCTTCTGCAATGATTCTATACATTTTAATAAACTTCCCTGGTTTGCATTTGGAACTTCGCCCCATGTGAATTTTCAGGTAGGGATTCCTTAATGTGTATTCTCTGGATTAAATTGAAATATGAGGGCTCTTGTCTTTAAAGACTCATGCATAGCCCCAACCCAATAATTGGCCTTTTTAAGCTGGAAAGCAAAGACAGTGTATGCATATAGCTTTGTGATCAGGAATTTGTGACTGCTATGTAAACAAACTCTTTGATTATTATGGAAAATGTCAGTTTTAGCAGTAACACATCACCCTTAATTCATGTATATGGTTTCATTGATAAACTGAGTCCCACCCCTAATGAGAATACGTTTGAAATCTTTATTTCAGTTTTTGAAAATAAAGCTAGCTGTAACACTCCCTTTTACTGAAGACACTTTACTACCATTTGCTCTGGGTAACAATAAATATTTGTTATTCAGTGACAAGATAATCAGTGGGGAACATGAGTTTTACAAACACATGCTATATTGTATGTCATTGCTATCATGATGAGATATTTTCAGTCACAAGTGTGAGCAGAGGACAAGGAAACCTTCAAGCAATTAGTTGTTTCTTGTTATTTTCTTTAGCAGGAATTGCTAGAGATGTTTCACTTTCCTTTACTACCATGCTCCATTCCCTTTTGATGTTGTTTGCAGCACCATAATCACCTACTGATCCACCACATGGCAGAGCACAGCTCTAATAATGTGCTTGCCATGACAAACACCTCCTCACTTGCTTTGTGAGGCATGACAATATACATTTCTAATAAATCATTATATGACAGTACAGCTTCTCTTCATTCACATGCAGTAGGGAAAGTTTCTGGATGAGTTAGTTACTTTTCGTCATCTGTTGAATAGAAATGGAGTGCTAATCAGCAGGCATAGGAGTATGGTTGCATTACCAAAAGGCATAGCATTGTAAGGCTCAGAGTTCTATATAGTGCACTTGATCACGACATGGTGACTGTTGTGCATAGTCAGACTATCTTGCACTGGAGTGTGAGGGTGAGGGAAAATGTGATATAATCTGGGTCTTGACAGGATAAATCATTTACAATGAGTTTATAACCCTATCCACTCCCTGACTGTTTGTTACAACTGATAATATATTGAGTGGATAGCTCACTTGTTAATCCAGGGTTTGTATAATTGATGAGTTAGTAAAAGAGAGGACACATTCTTTGAAGCTGATAGGGAGATTTCATTTTTATTCCTTGTGCTATTTGAGAGTGAGAAACATGATCTTTGGCTTTTTTGAAGACAGTTTCTGAGGAAAAGGGATTTGAACTCTCATAGGTGTGTTGTGGGAATTAGCCAATGACAGGAGAGGATTTTGTCCTTGGAAATTTGTCAGCTTTCCTGTTTCAGCCAGCCCAGGAAAGATTTTGTGTCCTGGATTTCATCTATTTTGCTTCTATTTCTTCAAATAAGAATTAGAAAATATCCATACTTTCTTAATTCCAAAACACTAGTGGCAGCCCAAGAGCTGAACATAGGAGAAAATGCATCTCCTCCATGAGTTGCAGATTCTGAATATCGACTCCAAACTGTTATTGGCACATATTATGGTATTTGTATTTGTAAAGTGTACTATCACCCATTAGGGTATCCTGAACAGGTGTATAGGCTTCATCTTGAGAGTGGGGTGGTGGGTACTGGAACAGCAAAGCCTTCCGCCTCTTGCAGAACTCAAGTAGACCAGAGGAGGCTCTTTTGTGTAATGGGAAGTCATTTCAAGTTTTAGGAGAGATGAATTAGAAGGATTGACCTCCGCCTCTGTTTCGGTATATGTGTGCAATGTGTGCCAATAGAGTCTCGCTGAGAGGAGTCATTTGGCTGGTTGATGGAAGGAGACACAATTATTCAGGTAGTCCAGCCTTGTGTTGTGCAGTGCTTTGAATGTGTGGGTGAGGAGTTTGTACTGAGCGCACTTGTATATTGGGAGCCAGTGGAGATACCTGAATTGTATTTTGATGTACATTCTGTATGGAAGGTTGCGAATGAGTCAGGCTGCATTGTTCTGGGTGGCTTGTAGTCTTCTGGTGAGTTGCTTGGTGAGTCTGGCATAGACGGCCTTCCGATAGTCTAACTTGGTGGTGAAGAGGGCATGGGTGATGTTTTTTCTGGTGCTGCTCAGGAGTCACTTGAAGATGTTCCTCAGCATCCTCAAGGGGTGGAGCCAGGAAGCAGTGATGGGTTAGCCTGTGCTAACGTGTCCAGCTTGTTGTCAGGGATGACCCCGAGGTCAGTTGAATAAGAGATGGGGGTAGGTGTAGGTCTGAGGTCAGCTGGCCACCAGGTAGAGTCACAGAGTCAGGTGTTTTTCTGAAGATCACTACTTCATTTTTGTCAGTGTTGAGCTTGACACAGTTAGACTTTATACAGGTAGGGACCTCTCTGATGGAGGCAGTGAATTTGTCCCTTGCGTTGCATTGGATAAATAAAAGATGGGACTAACAATGGTAATTATATCTTATTTTGTAGAATAATATTGAAGGTTACTGAAGTCCGAAGGCTATTGGAGGCATAAAGTATAAAAATAATAGATATTGTATATATCGTAATAAATCATTTACTTAAATATTGTATATAATAATATATTTTTATATATACAAACTGTTTAGAACTTTAATTTTAGCATTATTTGGAAAATATTTTCTTTCCTCAAGTGTTGGTAATTAGTGGTGTTAGCAGGCATAATGTGGTGCAAGGGGCTGCAAAGTGGCGCATTGTATGCATTGCGGCATTTTGTAAATATGCAAAAATGCATCCTTGATGCCACATTAGCATTATAAAAATTACGCTAATGTGGCACAAGGAGGTGCTAGGGGCTTGTAAAAATGCTTCTTTGTTTTATTTGGGGTTTGATGTTCTAATGAAGGGTACTACATTTGATGTTCTTAGAGTGGGATGTATGCAGTGTGTAATACCAAGATAGTCTAGGCCTTGGAGATCCTGGTAAAGGTGCACTTTGTCACTGAGTATATTGTGTCTTTAGACAGTTTAGGTTTCAAACTTTGGGTTAGAATTTCAAAATATTGATAGCTATGTTCAGTTTGGAAGAATTCAATAAACTGGTGAAAAATTGGGTTGCGTCTACCTATAAGAGCTTGAAAGGAGTCATGCCACTCTGCAGTGAAATTATTTGCTGTTGCCTCTTCATTCTGACCACTGCTGTAAACATTCCAGTTTTTCTATGGAGCCTGGCTTCATGTCTATGTCCTGAAGTTGGTTGTTACTCATTACTCGCATTAAATATTGAGTCTACCAGAAATTCATAATACCTAGTTGCATTGGGTAGGGCAAGGAAAAGGGGCCGAGCCACATGTACAAAGGTATTTATCATCGCAAATGGCATGATTTGCAGAATCTGGATATTTGCCACCGGTAAAAATACGTTTTCTATGTATTAAGTCTATTTTGAGATTCTGTAACGCATTACTGAATCGCAAAATAGGGTTTCCAATTTGGTTTTAGGAAGGGGCATGTTAAAGGTGTCCCTTATTAGTAGCTACTCTCACTGGCATGTACAAATGTTTTACGACCAAAATGTTGTTGCAAACCATTTTTAGTTCACCACCAGCTTCAGGTTTGTGGTAAGCCATTTGAAAATCGGAAGGTGTCCCTAAGGGACCCCTTCCCCTTTGTGAATGTGGGCACTAGATTTTTTAAGAGCAGGCAGTGGTCCCACCAACTTTTCATTTTTGTATTTGAAATGCAACCCGTTTTCCTTTAAGAAAAGTGGGCTACATTAAAAAAAAAAAAAAGTACTGACCCCACCATGCCATCATCCCTTTGATTTCAGGGCATTCCCAATTAGTCACCAATTGGGACCTACATCATGAATATTGCTGAGCTGGCTCAATTTGCGACCCACTGGGAACCACTTAAAGTGTGTGAGACACATTAGTAAATCACTGTTTGCAACTTCCTTCGTAAGTAGGAAGTCGCAAACGGGATTCTTCGTTCATGTGGCCCAAAGTGTTTTAATTCAAAATTGGAAGTTGCTGTTGTTTGTGTATTGTTTACTTAGAGCAGAACTTGTAGGCCGGTGACAGATGGCTCTATTGTAGTGAAAGTAGCATATTTAAATGTGGATATTTGAATAAACTTTTGATATTGTAGATATGCTATTGCTCTATTGTATGTGTTATGTATTTATGACATTATTTTAAGTTACTTTAGAGTTTTTAGTAAATGTATTTGTCTTGGGTGTGTCTGAAAATGCTTTCCATGAGTTTCTTTTTAGTAGAGAAGAGAACTCTAAAAAAAGGTTGTTTTTTCCTTATATCCCATCTATTGTTTTGGGGATTTGTTAAAGGAATTATGTTACATACATGTATTGTATACGTGTGCATATATATAGATAGATATTATATTTATATATTTATATTGTATATAAAAGTACACAAAATCTGCTAATATTTTACATGGTACGTAGTTGATTTTTCTCTTTTTTTATGGTTAACAGGTCATTCGAGGTAGTACTTGGTTGGTAGTAGTGTCATAGTGAGATATGCTGTTAGCGTGGAGTTGCCCCTAAATGGTGTATGTTAGAAATAGATACATGCACAAGCTAAATGCATGATTCAGTTAGAGTTAGTAGATTTTGTTCCGTTGCAAACATCCTTATTTTTTTCTTACTATTTAAGTTGCCAAATAAAGTGAAATCTTCTTCTGTATGACTATTGGTTGGTGAGGGATGGCCACACGGGCAAAAGACTTTGGCTCAGGTTTAGTACTTACTTCTGTTATTCTTTTACTAGAAATTGTCCTTTTTTGGTTTGGCACAATGGATAGTTAGGCAATAATATAAGTTGGATTTTAATAAGTGTAGCCCTTCAAAATTATTCCACTTGGAAGAGTGGGGCTTGTTGAAGACTCTTTTAAATCTTGGAGGAAGTTGAGTTTCTCAATCTTTGTCATGTTTGACGTTTGAAGGGTAGCAGTGCTTTGTTATATTCTCTACTCCATTATTTAGTGTTGCGGTCAATCTGTAGGGCTTTTAGGGTTCATTACGACCCTGGCAGTAGTGCCACAGTCGAACCGCCAGCACTGCCAGATTGCAGGTTTTCATTGGTCTGGCGGTGCTGGCGGTCCTAATCCGCCAGGGCAGCTCTCACTGGGCAGAACAAGTCCCTTCTCGCCCGACAATTTCATGGAGGAAGCATCGCCATGAAAAGGCTGGCAGAGTTGGGGTGCAGGGGGCTCCAGAAGGGGCCCTTCACGGACCATGCATTTAACATGGGCAGTTCAGGGCCCCCACTGGCCAGCCCCATTGCAATGCTCACTGTCTGTAAGACAGCGTCTGTCACAGACGCAGGCTGTGTCTTACCGAACTTAGTAAACCATCCCTTGGAACATCAAGAAGACTCCTGTAATATACATTTTGGACCTTAAATACCGTCCTTTACTGTCACATTATATATCATTAGCTTGTATGGGTGCTGTGGTCTTATCTGTACTCCAGTTTTACTGATTTGATTTATGTTGTTTTGATCTTCTTTTCTCCATTAAAGAAAGCGCTATGTTTCTAACCTGGTGTAAGATCCTTTTTGTGTGGAGTTTTCACATTAAACCTGTTTGAAGTGTTGCACAAATTCTTTACACATTGCCTCTAAGTTAAACCTGACTGCTCTGTGCCAGGCTATCAGAGGGTTGAGTAGAGGTTAATTTAAGGTTGTCTTGTGCCTCACACTGACAAGGATTATGGTTGCTGCTTGACCAGGGTTCACACCCTAGTCAATCGACAAGCTAATTTCTTATATTGCCCTTCTCCCATGTCTCTTGGGTCTAGCTGACTGTAGAGTGCACAGTTGCGAACGATGATAGAGTCATGAGTGCTCCCAGGATAATGGGCAACAATGTCTGCTATAATGTAATCTTCATTGCACCACACTTCATGGTAGATTGACTGCTGATGCTTCCAGCTAATGTAGAGGAACAGTTGCTGAGGGTGGAATTATAAGGATGAATGTACCATCACCACATCTTATGACATTAGGAAATTGTGCAATTTGATTAAAAACAATAATTGAGTACACCTCAAATCAGCATGGCTATTTGGAAAGAAAATATGAACATTGAATTTGGAGAGTATTTTATCCAAAAATCTTCGAAAAACCCTTCACATCAACCTCTGGGATAAACCACCAGAAAATGCAACTGCCTTTTGGTAACTCCCTGATGCAAACAGATGTAGGAAACATAAAACCTGAAAGTGCGCTGGCATGGCTTAAGTGCATCCAGTGGGCCTTGCAAGCATTAGCTCCAATTCATTGATGGTATTCACAATGATGGCCTTGATGAGTCTGTATGTCAACATATTTCACCTTCTCAGTTTGATCAAATAAAGTGATACTCTGCCTTTAAATGTGCTCGTCTCCTTGTCCTTCTATGCAGAGCTCCCTGTGCACACCTCCATACCACCATTTTATTCACTGTGATGTTAGGTTTGGAAGTCAGCTCTTTTATTCGTACCACCTGCTTTTACTTGTTGTTTGTTTGCGCAAGCTATTTGACCTGCTTTAGAGTAATCACAATTTGCAAATGTTTGATACATAGAAATAATAATTCTCAGATTCTGATTCCTAGTTAAGGAAACACTAAATAGTTCCCTATGTAATGATTCATTATTCATTCGGTTTTATGTGCAATTTTAGGGAATCCTCATATTTACCCTTTGGTACATAAAGATTCCCTATTTTAGCATTTACAAACCAGTTTGCAAACGGTTTTGCATTCTCTAAACCTTTGAACATGAGGGCCAAAATCTTTTTCTGCCCTTCCCTAGGTGTGATAAGTAATTCTCCCACATAAATCATCACCCCCACCCTCCCATAGATCCCAGGAATGTAAAAGGAAGATCTAAAGTCTCCCTTCAATATCCAGTGGAGCTGAAAGCTTGCAAATTGTCAATTCTGTAGGCACTGTAAATCTAGGTTGGGTTGGACAGGCAGACTGATCAGTAGCATTTCTAGGCAGAGAGGCAAGAAGTGTAAGGGGTTACTATGGTCTGAGGGTAAACAGCCCCTAATCCGCCTTCTCCAGCACCGTGGCAGAAAGCTGAGAAGAGCTCAGCTCTGAGGAGCAACAAGCTCTATCTTGATCAAATCCCCCACAGAAGTACACCAACCCCAGTAAGAGGCTCCAAGATTGCCCTGCATCCCTCTGCCCAGGTTGAGTCAAAGGATCAGACATGCGTTTCACTGAGGTGAACAAACCTCTAATTAATGGAATCTGTGATTCTATCAGAAAGAGTCCACACATTCCCTTGAATTTGATGATGATGTCACTTACACCATCTGACTCTGGAAACCTGAGGTGGTTTACTGCTCGCTCACCTTTCTTATTCATATATTAGTTGCATAAGATGACACACTTGAGGGCTACCTCACAATCAGACTTGTATTCAGCCAGGAACTAAATGAGGGAGGTGTATTATCTAGCAGATTTCCTCTGCAGGCAGCTGTGATCTCAGTTCCTAAGGGACAAACGATACTCTAGACACTGGATGGAAGCAGTAAATGGTATGCATTTCCAAATACTCCATTGCTCTAGACCAAAGGGCAAATCTCTAATGTTGCCTTAGTGACACATGTCTCAAGAAGTATTTCATGTGGGTATTTTCCTGTTCCGTTCTATGGGGCGGAAGCTGGATGCAGAATAATGACCCTCTGGGGCTGGGGCTGTAGGCAAGGCTTGGCTCCAAGACTGGAGTCCTCTGGGAATTTCACAGCCCACACCACGTTCCCCACGGCCTTCTGGCATGCTCATGGGCCAGTTGACAGAACTACATCCTTGGTGGTTTGTAGTTCCACCACTCTTCCAGGACCAGGAGCTATGCAGGAAGCTTGTGAGCAGCAACTGGCTATCTATTTCTTGCATGCTCAGTTTGGCCCAATATGAGGTCGGGACGTAGGACAGGACAGGCTCCTCAACTGGTAGTAATGGGAATATGAACATCAATTGCTTCATTACAGGAGAAAGAAGGTGCAGCTGAAGAAGGCCTTGCTCTACTCAAGGGCAGGTAGCGGGTAGCATTGCAGATATGAACCTGCAAGAGATACCCTCACCAGCCATGGAGCTAGACTCAAATAATATATCTTCTACTCTGAACTCATCCTTTGTCCTATTAGGTTTAAGTTGGAAAACAGTATAACCAAGTAATTATAAACTGACACTTGTACAAAATACACAATGAATTCCATAGAAGCAACAGCGGGCAGTTGGGAAGAATGGGACTACTCCCATCATCTAGGTGAGATTTGCTAAAAGAGTGGTATTTGTGCTCTGCAGAGGCATGATCCGTGCCATCAGCCAGTACAAAGCGGGGTTTGGGCTCTGTCACTGACATCTGCAATAGTAGGGATACAACTGTGGGAGGACAGTGCTATTGGAGTATCAGCATATTGTGAAGTGCTCCGACTTTGAACCACCACCAAGAAAGGAGGAGGTAGAGTTTCTGATGCAATAGGTACCTCATCTTGAAGCACTATCCAACCTTCCTTATTGAAATCGAATTCAAGCTCCCCCAGATCAGATTGAAGAGTCAGATTCTGCTTCCCGTTAAGGAGTGTTTCTTGCTATGCTGCGATTAGCTGGTTGTCAGGCTTGCTGCTATGAGGTTACCAGGGGCTTACCATAGGGCCTTCCAGCCCTGGCAATGCAGGGGGTGGCAGGCATTCCCATCTGGGAGGAGCCACCCTCAACCCACTCTGTACTGGGAGGCTACAGACCTTCCTGTGCACAAGTACAATGTTACTTTATTGTTGTTTTCAAGCCTGTGCTTATGAAAAGGCGTCTTGTCTCCTCTCCTGTAAGTGTGTTCTGTTTCAATGAGAGACACAAATGGAGCGTAGGCAAGACAGAGGGAGATAAGGGAACCAGGGGCAAGGGACCGGGGGAAGAAAAAATGGAAGAGGATACACTAGAAAGAAGCGAGAGAGAGTGGAAATAGAAAGGGGAAATGAAAAACGGAGAAATGGAAAGTAGCAGAAGAAGAAGGAAATAAAAGGGATAGAGACCAAGAGAGGGAGACTTGGAAAGAGAAAAGTGAAAAGAAAAAGGGACAGGTGTCAGAAAAGAGAGATTAAAAAAGGCAACCAGAGTGAGGAGACAAGTAGAGGAGACGACTGAGATGAGGGATAGAGCCAAGTCAAGACAAATTTGACAAGGGAGAAAAGGAGACCAGAAAGGAACGTAACAGGAACGAGAAGGCAGAGGGGAGACATAAGCAAGAGCACAGAGTCTGGTGCCTAGCCTGACACATTATCAAGGTTAAGCATGTTTTCACATACTAAGACAATGGACATACTCCATTATAATATGATATTATTAGTACATATTATGTGCTAATATAAATGTCCATGTAGAAAATGATGGACATAGGTCATAGTAAAACGATGGAGTAAGTTCAACGATGAATAATTAATTGGTATATTGTATGGCAGTTAACTGTTAATTACTTGAAACGTTTGAACTCACTCAAGTCTTTTTTAAAGACAGCCTACACCAAAACAGTTTAGTTTTGGTGAGGGCATCAATTGGGAAACTCGAGACATAATTTTTAAACTGTACCTTCAGAATATTCTGCCTTTCTTCAGGTTATAGGTGATGCCATCTAGAAGGGTGGGTAAGTGAAAGACACTGCCACTCCTATGTAAACTCTGCAGAGATTATATTGATTTCCACCGCTTTGGTAGGGAGCGTTTGACCTCATGCAAATCTCCTAGATGACCATCCATACAAGGGGAACATGGGCCCTTTAGTCCTCAATTTCAATTCGGCCACATAATTCTGACCTCCAACAAGCCTCTATTTGCACCTTAATCGGAATTATAAATTAGTGGAGATTATAATACCCAGTAGTTACATATTAGCAGGTTAAACGTAATGATATATGTCAGGGTAAAATGCCTGGTCATGACTGCGACATGGGATTTTTCTTCAGAAAGCTCAAAATTAGGCATAATATGGCCCACTTTTAACAGCTAAACTCATTACCACTAGCAATTATTGTGCCTTATTTATTACCAAACAAGGGGTCTTGGATTTTACCTGGTGTGGTAATTATCGCCTACCCCTCTGGGGCAATAAAAAATCAGGGCCTTAGTCATTTAAAGTGTTCCTAAAAATTGTGACAAGTGAAACAGTCCAAATAAGAGATACAAATACAAAGTGTATGTGTTTGTGTGATCACACTGACGTTTTATTGACATTGAACTTCCTCTTGTTACTGCTGATTTCATCAGGGGTCACTTCTTAGGGATGAACATGAGGAGAGGAGAAAAAGGTCACAGGAGATGGGAGCAGTTGAGTAAGCAAACATGTCATGGACAGCATCCCTCCCCACAACTAGACATAAACTCATGAAGTGGATTTGGGCTCTCCTGATGAGGTTGTGTTCCACATCTCAAATCCATTAGTCTCCAGGATAGAATGTGGCGCTCACAGGGATAATATCCATGACCACGAATAACATCAGGACTGAGACCGACAGGAGCATGGGAGAATTGATACGTTCTCAAGAATGTACTTTTTGCAAGAACTACAGGATGCTTCCACAGGCTTCATCCCATGCCGTTATTGGGGATCCTGCTGTCCATTTTGTTTTTTGAAATTCCATGGTTTTGGTCATGGTGAAGGCAAAGGGTGCCAGGGAAGTTGGCTCTGCTGTCTTTCAAAGAACGCCATATTTTACAATACTTATCCTCATTTGTCTGAGCAGTGGACAGTGTTCCTTTTCATGCAGTGGCAACATCTGGCAGTAGTTCAACCAGCATCCAAAACTTGCCTCCAAGGACTTGGTATAATGACGCACCAAGACAAAGGGGGTCATTCCGACCCCGGCGGGCGGCGGAAGCCGCCCGCCTGGTGGGAACCGCCAGAAGACCGTACCGCGGTCAAATGACCGCGGCGGTCATTCTGACTTTCCCGCTGGGCCGGCGGGCGACCGCCAGAAGGCCGCCCGCCGGCCCAGCGGGAAATCCCCTTCAACAATGAAGCCGGCTCCGAATGGAGCCGGCGGAGTTGAAGGGGTGCGACGGGTGCAGTGGCACCCGTCGCGATTTTCAGTGTCTGCTAGGCAGACACTGAAAATCATTATGGGGCTCTGTTAGGGGGCCCCACGACACCCGTTCCCGCCATCCTGTTCCTGGCGGTTTTTACCGCCAGGACCAGGATGGCGGGAAGGGGGTCGGAATCCCCATGGCGGTGCTGCGAGCAGCGCCGATATGGAGGATTCTTTGGGGCAGGGGTAAACCGGCTGGAAACTGCCGGTTGCCCTTTTCTGACAGGAAGCACCGCCAGCCTGTTGGCGGTGCTTCCGCGGCACTCTGCCCTGGCGGATTTCAACCGCCAGGGTCAGAATGACTGCCAAAGTCCCCAACTTGCGAATTTGACTCATGGGCTCTATGCTTCATGGTGGTCCTGTTGTTGTTTAAGGCTTATATTTTCTTTGGACTTCACATGAATGAGAGCCTAGGATGGGATAGAATCAGTAATAATGCGGTCCATACTCATGAGGTCTATAGTGCAGTAGGTCATCATATGATGCATGTTCCTATTTTCTCTCATTTGATGACAGCTGACTAAGATTGTTGACCTGTGATGTTTAGAAAGCACACTACTTTGACATTTGCTTCCAGCCCCCAGTGTATGACACTAAGGGGCATATTTATACTCCGTTTGCGCCGGAATTGCGTCATTTTTTTTGACGCAATTCCGACGCAAAACTAACCCCATATTTATACTTTGGCGTTAGACGCGTCTAGCGCCAAAGTCCATGGAGTTTGCGTCATTTTTTAGCGTGGACACCTACTTTGCGTTAATTAAATGCAAGGTAGGCGTTCCCGTCTAAAAAATCGACTCCGAGGCATGTGCGCTGTATTTACACTCCCGGGAAAAAATTCACGCCCGGGAGTGGGCGGGTCAAAAAAAATGACGTACGCCTGCTTTTGCGCTGTTTTTTAGCGCCTGGAAAAGGCAGGCGTTAAGGGACCTGTGGGCTCGGAAGGAGCCCAGAGGTGCCCTCCCATGCACCCAGGGACACCCCCTGTCACCCTTGCCCACCCCAGGAGGACACCCAAGGATGGTGGGACCCATCCCTGGAAACTTAAGGTAAGTTCAGGTAGGTATTATTATTTATTTTTTTGGGTGGCATGGGGGGCCTGATTTATGCCCCCCTACATGCCACTATGCCCAATGTCCATGCCCAGGGGACATAAGTCCCCTGGGCATGGCCATTGGGCAAGGGGGCATGACTCCTGTCTTTGCTAAGACAGGAGTCATTTCTATGGGGGTTGGGCGTCGAAAAAAGTGGCGCAAATCGGGTTGAGGCGAAAAATTTGCCTCAGCGTGACTTGACCCATTTTTTGGCACCCAAGCTCCATATCCCCCTACGCCGGCGCTTCCTGGTGTACGTCGTTTTTTTTCACGCACACCAGGCAGCGCCGGCGGCTAACGCCGGCTAACATCATTGAATAAATACGGCGCCCGCATGGCGCTTCAGAATGGCGTTAGCCGGCGCTAAATTTTAAAAAGTATAAATATGACCCTAAGTTAGTGTATTCCAAAGATCTTCAGCAATTCTGAAAACTCACAAACTCACAACCCTTTAATGATGGGCCTAACTTGGAAAAAAAGAATACAGGGACACAATATTTTTCTTAGGACCATTTGGACATTTTATCTAAAGCTAAACACTTCACTCTCTAGTCTCTTCGTCAGTACTGCGTCTGTCTGTCTTAACTGGCAAACCGCAAAGGTTGCCTCACTTTTTAAAAAACCTCCGAAGACCCCAAAATTCCCACCGCTTTTTGTCCCATTCCCCTTCTGCAATTGATCCCCAAACCTTTTTTTCCGTAGGGTACAACAGGGATCCTCGCTCAGTCCTGTGCTCCTCTTCTTTACGTTTTCTTTCGCTTTTTCTAAAGCATTTTTGCAACAGTGGCACTGGGGTGCAGAGGTCTGCGGGGCCCACTGGATCCCAATCAAAACTAGGAATGGGGCCTACTAATCTTGTGTTCATTACGGCCCATTACCTCTTCATTACACCACTGGCCAGTAGACTTGGGACTGCGAGTATCTGGTAGATAGGTCTGCGATTAAGGGAACTCCAGTCTCTCTGTTTCCGTTGCGAATTAGTGTGAAAATTACCTTAGGAAGAGAGCCCATAGCCTGGAAGTGGTTGAGACACCTGGGACTAATTTATAATTTAATGTACAACACCCCACTTAATAAAATGTTATCTCAAATACAGAGATATTTTCATTTAAATCTCCCTTAATTTCCCAGGATGTTAAATCAAAGCTCAACATACATATCCATTTTAGTACATTCCCAAAAAAGATTATTTTGCAGGACATTTTTCAGCTTGTAGCTTTTAAGACCCAACAAAATATAGAGTCAGCTTCAAGCGTAGCGCTAAAGCTTTTGTTGTTTTTGAAAATAGCAGAACATTTATATCTTCAACCCAACAAACAATATTATTATAAGGTCTTCAAAAACATTTGAAAGTTTAAGCGGTAGGCATTGCCAAACATTTTTCTGCAGAGTGTGTGGGTATTTTGATTACAATCAATTCTTGAGACATGGTGTCCCCATGAAAATGCGAACATACCTTCCCTGAGATGCACACCTCTGTCAGTTTCTCATGCTCTGCACTCGTGTTTTAATTTAGTTTATGACCATGGAATCATGTGAATTTCTTATCTTTTGCATCAGGCACAGTCTCACAAGCCCCAAACTCTTGTAAGAAGCAAATCGATTTAGTGTAATCTAACCAAGTTTAAGCTAAGAGGAGCTAAAACATTTGAAACTATTGCACGTCAGTATAATTGAAGAAATATGATGAAATGAGGAATAGGGGAAATACGTCACTGTGTCCACCCAGGGCAAATCAGACAAGTTGCTCTCAGGTCTCATTTTTATGTCTGACTTTAGCCAAACCCTTTTGATTTTGATTTTTTACATTATATGTGTAATATTTTTTTAGGGAGCATCAGACAGCCCTCTTCATCCATTGGTTTGTTACAGTATCATTCGTGTTTCTTCCCTCCACTACAGCTTGGGGCAATAGGCCTGCCCACATAAGTCTTTGACTAACTTCACTGTGAGTGACAGCATTTTACCTTTTCACAAAGAGCACATTCATACAGAAAGTACTTCCTTTTACTGCAGGGAACGACTATGGCCTTGTGTGCTTCTGAAACTTAACAACTGTTTTTGCATTTAGCAACTTTTTTCTTTAAATCGTGAAGGCCTTTGACCTCCACAGCAATAAAGTTTAGCAAAAAGCATGACAATACAAAACAAACGTTGGCAAAGGCTGGCAGCCTCTGCCAGATCTGTTGTCATTGCAGATTATTTGTTCAAATCGATCTTTGGCGGACAGAGGCCATAATTATCTATTTTTGGTGACACAAAAATGTAAAGGATCCATTTAGCATTCATTTTGTATTGTGGGCTATGAAATGGACCAAACAATGTTTCCTGAAAGGACAGTCTGGATTATAGTCTAGATCAAGAAATGGGTCTCATTTAATTTACATTAATTTTGTCAACCTTAGAGGGAAGGAAACAAATAAAATGTATCCACTTTCCACTTGTAAAACATACCCACTTTGACCAGGTACAACATATTTATGTATTAGGACCTGCAAAGTGACATGGGGGGCATATTTAAAAAGGCATTTTGGAGACCAAAAAGTAGTACTTCAGTTGTAGTCTTGCATAATCTTAAATGCCTTTGTGAATTGACCGCATAGTATGCACAATAGAAAATATGGTATTATTCAGTGCATAGTCATATACAATTAGCACAAATTAAAATGCGTTTGTGATGCACCCCCATTTCTTATTATGCAAACAGCAAGCATGTGGCATATTGATATGCCCCATTTTTGTTTTATGTGAGAATTTTACATACTTTACTTAATATATCTGCTAATGATTATGGCATCTATTTTTATGGTCCCACAGCAAGGGAGTAGGTAGAAAATTAAAATACCCCCACCTTTACACCAAAGCTCTTATGGCACCAGAAGGCTAAGCAAGTTATCACAATCTTCCCCAGAAAAGCATGATTGTCTCTTCCATACACCCAATTATCCATTCACCCTTTCCTCCTTCTTCTTCCAATTGATATCCACCATTCCACGTTTACATTCTGTCATCTACTCAAACTTTCATCCATCATTTAGTCTGTCATCATTTTGTCGGTCCATTCATCATCCCATTAATGTCCAAAACTATTCACCCATCTTCAAACCTATCCATTTAACCCATTCTTTTAGCCATCCATCTTTTCACTCAGTCATCCACCCTTTCACCTATCCATCCCCCTTTCATCCATCCATTCATACATCCATCCATCCATCCATCCTTTCAATCATATGTCTTTTCACTCATCCATCTCTGCTTTCATTCTATTCATCCTTTCAATCCATCCAGCCTCTGGTTCACTCATCTATCCATCTATCCACTCTTTCACTCAGCCATCCATCCATTCAATCATCCATCCCCCTACTACCAATCTATCCACTCATCCGTCAATTCATTTATCCTTTCACTCATTCATCCATCCTTTCACTCACATATCCATCCTTTCAGTCATCTATCAATCCTTTCACAATTTAATTTGTCCATTCGTCCACCCTTTCATCTAGCCAACCATCTACCTTCCCTTTCACTCATCCATCCATTCTTTCACTTATTCAGTATTACACTCATTCATCCATGCTTTCACTCATCAATCCATAACCCTTTCACTCCATCCATCCATCTAGCCTTTCATTCATGCATCCATCCATTTACCCTTTAACTCATCCATCCATAATTTCACTCAATCATCTATCCATCCTTTCATCAATCTTCCATCCACCCTTTCACTCATCCATCCATCCTCCCTCCTTCACTCATCCATCCTTATGTCCATGCTTTCACTCATTCATCCATGCATCCATCCTTCCCTTTACTCGATCACTCTCCCACCCTTTCATGCTACAAGCCTTTGTCAGCCCAACTGACAGAAAGAAGAGGCCCATCCAGTACCCCACCCCTTCTGTAGCTGCTATAGCGGGGGTTGGCGACACCCCTGCCCACAAGTACAGTTCTCTCTTGGTCTGTGTTGTGGACCTTTATATTCTTGCCAATGTCTGTGTCCATTGCCTAAATGCTGAACCAAAATTGACACACTAAGGGCCATATTTATACTTTTTGACGCACAACTGCGCCGACGCAGTTGTGTGTCAAAAGTTTTACCGCTGGCTAACGCCATTCCTCTGCGCCATGCAGGTGCCTTATTTAAGGAATGACGTTAGCCGGCGCTGCGGACTGGTCTGAGTCAAACAAATGACTCAAACCAGGCAGCGCCGGCGTAGGGGAAAATGGGGGTTGTGTGTCAAAAAATGGTGCAAGTCAGGTCTGAGGAAAAAATCATGCCTCAAACCGGACTTGCGCCATTTTTTGACCCACAACCCCCATTGAAATTACTCCTGTCTTAGCAAAGACAGGAGTCATGCCCCCTTGCCCAATGGCCATGCCCAGGGGATTTCTGTCCCCTGGGCATTTTCATTGGGCACAGTGGCATGTAGAGGGGCCGAAAATAGGCCCCCCTATGCCACTTTAAAAATAAAATAAAAAATACTTACCTAAACTTACCTGTACTTACCTGGAATGGGTCCCCCATCCATGGGTGTCCTCCAGGGGTGGGCAAGGGTGGCAGGGGGTGTCCCTGGGGGCAGGGAAGGGCACCTCTGGACTCCTTCTGAGCCCACAGGTCCCTTAACGCCTGCCCTGACCCAGGCGTTAAAAAACGGCGCACATCAGGCTGTGAGCCATTTTTTAAGGCCCACCCCCTCCTGTGCGTCAAAATGACGCTGGGGTATAAAAAAGCGCACAGGCCTTAAATTCATTTTTGGGGCGGGAACGGCTACCTTGCATATCATTAACGCAAGGCAGTTTCCCGCATCCAAAAAATGACGCACACAGTGGAATTTTGCCGTCCACGGGGTCGGGCGTCAGAGTTTAAATATGCGGTAAGGTTTGCACCAAATGTGCGTCAAAATTTCTGACACACATTCGGCGCAAACAGAGTATAAATATGCCCCTAAGGATGAAATTCTAATTTACTCATGTCATAAGCAGTGATCTCATTTATTAGGATTTAGGACCTCATTTTGAGTACCTCTATAATTCCAATAGTATAGGCGTGGTAACTAGAGGCTCCATCTGGATTACAAAATCTGCAGAAAACATCACTGGTGTGCTTTTACTCTGACTCTTAGTAATGTATAATTTTGGCTGTACCATCATGCGTCTCAGGAGTGACATAATAATAGCATCAACTATACATTTATTGTGTGTTTTAACATTACTAATGTAAAGTGGAGCATCTAAATCATGTTATTGAAGGTACATTCACAGTAGAAGATAATTAATTCACATATGTATGTGTGTGTTCTAATGTTGATTTTAACGTGCTGGTCTGTAATACTCAATCACATTCTGTTCATGTATTCTGACTATAGTATTATGGTGAACAAGCATATGATCACTTTCAATTATAATCATATTGCAATTATAATTGAAGATGCACGTATGAGCATGTATTTAGAATGTGCATTATAATACCATATTAAGTTAGCATAACCAAAGGCCTGAAAAGTTCACCTTCAACGTGGAGTTTTGCTCACGTTGCAATATTCTTTATTTGCAGGTGCATCCATCTGAGTCGACAGTATATGAAAGGCATATTGTGTATCTGAGATAGTGGGGTACAGGAGGATTCTTTGGCAAGGACGAAGGAGTGCTAACAAACTGAGAAGAAAAGACGACTGTTTATGTACAAGGCTCCAAGAGACACTGAAGGTCATCCTGATGCCCGATTTGTGGGATGAGGAATTGATAGAAGTTGCCAATTTCAACTGCACAAGGAAGATGGAAAACTACTGGTGCTGATGATGTGGATGTCTTGAAGGTTCTGTAGGTTTAGTTGGTATTCACCTAGTTAGAGGAGAGCAGATTCTCTTTAGCCCCTGGTGAGAGAAGATTCCCCTTGAGACTTGGAGGAGTATTGACCTTTCTTCTGTTTATCCCATTGTGTGGCTTTGTGCTACGCAACACCTCTTTATCAGAAATTTCCATTATTTCCTGTATTTATGGAAAGATAATTAAGATTTTCTTTAGCTTAGTTTGGGGTACTTAGATTAATTTAGTTTCTCCAATGATTAACGAAGAGGCTCACAATTTATATACTGATCATCATATCTTGTATCTCATGTTTTGTATTGCTGCAACTGAAATTCTTGTATGCCTTATGCTTGTATGATTTAATATCACTTGACGCTTCACTTCACTATTTGGTGATTCTGTACTTATACAGCATGTTTTTGAGGATTCATTTACATAAATGTGGCCCTTAATTTGTAAAAAACCTTTGAACTTTGCTCTCCACTCTCCGTCTCAGGATTTAATGGGTGACCAAATATGTTACACTGTTAATTGATTGGAAGTGTTAACATGAACCCTCCTTTACCCCTGGAGACTCCTAAAAAGGTCTGTCAGAGGGAGAGAAGCAAGAATATGGGCCAGAGCATAATCACTCTTCAGCTGCTGAAAGCAGATACAATGTCTGCGTAAAGTTCCTGGGACAAAACATGTCAGAATTAGGAAGAAGCAAAATTGACCATGTTATTCTCCAATAGCATGCAATCAGGAGTATTTCTGTCTCACAACTTCTGGGAGAGGATGTGGCATTATAGTCAGGGCTGCTGACTTTGAAACTGTGGACACAGGTTCGGGTTTGAGTCCGGTCAATATCCTGTGATATTGGGCAAATCACTTAGGACCTGATTTAGATCCTGGAGGAGGGGTTAGTCCGTCACAAATGTGACGGATATCCAGTCCATCATTTTATGATTCTTATAGGCTATAATGGCATCGTGATATGGTTGAGGGGATTTCCTTCACATTTCCGACGGAGTAACTCCCTCCGCCAGGATTTCAATCTGGCCCTAATCTCTCAGTGACAAGAAAAAATCTGTTTTTGTGTAATGTAACTTGTGCTCATTGAAAACCATCTACTGCGTCCGAATCGAGGGTGCACCATATAAAACTGCAAAAAATAACAATGCCCATGGTGTCAGTAACTCCAACCAGGAAATAATGGGCCAAATTCCTTCCCAATGGGAATAGGCCCCATAGAGCAAGTAAGATTGCAGAAATGCTAGAGACATTCATATACCAACGATGTTAGTGATATAATCTGTCCTTGTGATAATGTTTATTTAGGTTATAAATATGATTCATAATATAAAGTGTTAACAGACGTCCTGAGACTTAGTGGCACTATTAAATATAAAAAAGGTTCAGACAGTCGCAGATAAATTCTTGGAACATTGAGGGATTTTGAATGGCTTGCAATATGTTGGAAGATGCTTTTTTATTTGATAGGGCTGAGAACGCCACAGATTGCATGCTGTAATACACTTTCTCTTTGTTTGTGTTAGACATGTGAAGTCTTTTCTACCACAAATGGATTGAGAAATGAGGAACAAGTAGATTTAGTTATAGTTATCTATCTGCATTTATAAAATTGTTGTGTAGTGATTTATGGGAAGGTATCTGAATAAATTTGTTTTGAAGGATAAAACCAGTGGCGACTGGTTCCTATTTCTAATGGGAGGGGGACACTTACCTTAGGATGGACCTCCTCCTCTCGACGTCTCTCCTTCTCTCCTGGGTCCAACGTGTGACGGGACCCAGGAACCTGCACAAACCAATCCTGACACTGGTTTCATGCTTGTAACCAGCATGAAACTAGCCTCAGGATTAGTGGAAGCATGCTCTCTCAGCCCTCAACAGAGCGTCGGAGGCCTGTGCTTTCTCTAACCCAGCTGTCTTAAAGTGTGCTTGTCAGGCTGGCCATCTCAAGAAGGCCAGACAGAGGGACATGTGCACTTTAAACAAGTGCACAGCTCCCTGCTGCCACTATGCAGCAGTGGCCCGTCCTGAAACTTGGTTCAGGAAGGGGCGTGAAAAAAAAATTGTAATAAACAAAGTTTATTACCATTTCATTTTTCTTTCCTAGGGACATTTTCCTTAGCGGGGCAATGCTCCTCCACTCTTGTGGAGGGGCCGCCACTGGATAAAACAGGAAATTGCTAATGAAGAGTGTTAGAAATGGGGTCTCTAGTTGGCAGAGGTATACAACCCAGTCAGAATAGGGACCACAATCCTAGTCAGGGTAAGTCACACTCAATCCAAATTATCCTGCGCCCACCCTCTGGTAGCTTGGCACTGAGCAGTCAGGCTTAACTTAGAAGGCATTATGTAAAGTATTTGTGTAATAAACAATGCAATAACACAGTAAAGACACCACAAAAATACACCACACAGGTTTAGAAAAATATAAGATATTTATCTGATTAAATTAAGGTCAAAACGATCAAGACTCAATAAGCACAAGTGGAGATATCACTTTTGCAACTTTAAAAAGAGTCTTAGATCTTAAAAATCAACAGTTGTCTCTTGTTTACAAAAAGTACCTGGTTTGAGTCAAAATTACCACACATGGAGACCACAGAGGAGGAGATGTGTGGAAAAATAAGTGGACGTCATATTTTCCAGTGTGGCACAGACGATGCATCGTTTTTTTCCACGCTGCAGGGGGCTTCTCATCAAATTTCCCGCACCCAGTCTTTGATCCTCACTGCAATGCGGGGTTCTTTTGACGCCCAAGGACGATGAAGGGAAAAATCCTGGGCATGCAGGAAGAAGTCACAGGTGTTGCATCGATCCAGTAGGTGCTGCGTCAAATTTTCTGTCGCATGGCAGGCGCTGCATCGATTCTTCACTCAGGAAGTCGTGCTACGTCATTATGGCTCGGCTGTGCGTCAATCCAGTAGGGCCATGCGTCGAATTTCTGGTCACAACGTAGGCGCTGCGTAAATCTTCATTCGGGAAGTTGGGCTGCGTTGTTTCGGTTTGGCTGTGCGTGAGTTTCTTGTCGCAGGACAAGCTGTGTTTCGTTTCCGGCAGACTGTGCGTTGATTTTCGGTGCCCAAGGATTTTCCTTGAAGCAATGAAGTCCTTTTGGCCCTGAGACGTCAGTAAACTAGAGGCAAGCTCAATCCAAACCCTTGGAGAGCACCTCTAAGCAAAGTCAGAGGCCAGCAAGACAGCAGGGCAGCAGCAAGGCAGCAGCAAGGCAGCAGCCCTTCACAGCAAAGCAGTCCAGGTGAGTCCTCTGGGCAGCCAGGCAGTTCCTTGATAGGTTGCAGGATCTGGTCCAAAAGTGTCTGATTTGATGGCGTCAGGGACCCAGTGTATATACCCAAAAATGCCTTTGAAGTGGGGGAGAATTCAAAGAGTGGTTTAGAAGTGCACAAGGCCCCCTTTCAGTACAAGTAAGTCTGGAGGGTCCCAGTATGGGGTTAGGCAGTCCATTGTGTGAGGGCAGGCCACTAGCCTTTGAAATGTAAGTGTCAGGCCCTCTACCCTTCCAGCACACGAAGACCCATACAGTATGCAGATGAGTGCAGGTGTGACTGAGTATCCTGTGTTTGTGGTTGTCTGGGTAAAATGCACAAGGGAGCTGTCAACCAGCCCAGCCAGACATGGATTGGAGACAGGCTGTAAGGCACAGATGAATTTTAAGTGCAGAGAAATGCTCACTTTCTAAAAGTGGCATTTCTAAAATAGTACTATAAAATCCAACTTTACCAACAAGCAGGATTTTGTATACTACTAAATATGACCTGGTAACCCCTTTCTGATGAGAATCTACCACTCAAACAGTATATGAGGGTAGCCCTAATGTTATCCTATGAAAGGAGCAGGCCTCACACTAGTGAAAAACACATTTAGGAGTTTTCCACTACCAGGACATATAAAACAACAAATGTACATGTGCTGCATTTTACCTACATAGCACCCTGCCCTATGGGTTACCTAGGGCCTATCGTAGGGGTGACTTACATGTAGAAAAAGGGGAGTTTAAGGCTTGTCAAGTACTTTTAAATGCCAAGTCTAAGTGGCACTGAAACTGCACACAGGCCTTGCAATGGCGAGACTAAGACGTGGTTAATCCAATGTAACTCCTATATGACCAGCACCAGGACTTGAAGTAGCTCACACAGCAACAGAGGGCGTGTCTTATTAATCAACTCCAGACAGAAGTCATTGACATTGACTTTGCCTTGCAAACCACATTAAAGGGTTTGATTCTTTTGCTTTTTGCATGGCATTGCCTGGCCCTGCATAGCTTCATAAATCTTGAGTAGTGTAATGCAGTGCAAATCACTGTGTTACATTACTCTGCGCCAGGGAGGCTTTTCCATGGGTGTTGCATGGGTGTTCCCACACAGCATCCATGGATTTTGATGCATTCTCAAATTTACAAGAACCTGTTTTTTGGGTATTCCTCCTTAAGATCAGTAGCAAGCATGTCTTAATAATAAGAATATTCTTCTGGTTAAACAGACCTAGTGTGGTTCCAGCCATTAAGCATATGGTGACCAAAAGTCTAGTGCAACATTGTCTCAAGAGTTATTGTCCAGAAGATAAGCATATTTAGCAGATAAGGCCAATTGGTGGCCAGAGGGGAAAGCTGTATTTTTCCAATGGCAGCAAGTTTGTTGTATGTCTGTAACACGATAACATCTTCTTTGTACTAGAGGACAGACATAAGTAGAGGTAAGATGAGTTTACAAAAGAATCATATACCTTTTCACTTAGAATTTTAGAGAGACTGGTGCTTACAGTCCACTAAAAACATAAATAGCTAAGAAATGCACAAGTATATAGATATCTTTGGCATCTGGCGTATCACACTTTGGGCAGATGGTTACATGGCTGTTCCAGAACTTTAGCATGCTTCTTAGGAGTCCAATATACCAGGGTGATGGAAAAAATGTAGTGTGTCCTCCTAAAGGATGCTAGTTTAGCAACCCTATGTAGAAGATTGAGAAGAAGCTTAAATTCAGCAGCCCAGTTGAACATTTGCAAACTAAGTAGTGAAAGTCCCTTCAGACATAAACAAAACTATTAAGCGAATTTCTGTAATTTCCATCTCACTAAAATATAGAGGGGTACTTCAAAAATAATATTGAAAGAAGGGATATCTTTAAAAGGTGAACTGTCCCAAAAATAGTGTTGAGGTGATGGATCTAACATTTCAGCAAACGCTCCACTCATTTTGTAATTGTCCTAATATTACCAGAGACCAAGTATTTTTTCTTTTGTTGTCTGAATACCTACAAAACTCATTTAAACACTCATGTTTAGATAAAAGAAATCAAGGTTCAAGATCAATTCTATTAGATTCATTTTTACCAAAGAACCAAATATCATACCAAATGCATCTGTAATTTTCTTAACTGGTACGGATGAATCAGTAAATCATTAAGCCATCGGCGAATGGGAGAAGACCAGTTTGTGTCTTTTTTTTAGGTCCTGCTCTACAGTCAATGCTAAAACAGCCTCATTAAATATGAGCATTGATGTTGGGGCATTTTCCCTATTCATAGGTGATGAATTCAAATTAAGGGTGATCTGTGAATATTCACATGATAATTTTGGTTGTTTCTCCGACACCCAAATGTAAATTTATTGAAATACTGCCGGATTTTTATAACATCTATAGCCCTATTGGAATATTGCAAGGATTACAGTACTTCAGTTATTTCTGTTGTGCAAAATATATTTTTTTGGTATGTCTATAGCACCAAACCAAAAATAACGGAGTTGTGCAATTTTGAAGATTGTCATTCTGCAGGACCTTCTGGCTGATGTGCAGTGGGAGTGAATGGGCTCATGACAGAGGCAATGAGTGCCCCAAAAAAAGCTTATTCATAGGATTGAGGGGCCTGCCGTACAACACAGGACATTGCACCTTTTATAAATAAATATTCAAATACATATATATAAAATAAACTTGATTTTAGTTTTGAAAATTTGCCATGCAATGCCCACAACACGTTGAGAATGTTCGCCAGGTGCCTCTGAACAAATTTGGATTATTTTCTTCTCCATAGACAAAACTACTGAAAATGTTGCATGCTTCTTAATGACTTGATAGAAAATCAAATAACGTTCTAGGTAGTGCACACACTGTAAGTACATTTATTTCAACTCAAATACCCAATCCTCCTCCACAGCAGTGAACACAGTCTCCCTTTAACTTGACAAGAATTTCAGAGAAGTTAATGAATCACATTCTAACATAATCTACAAATTTTATGCCCAAATATTTTGGACCCTCCTCCTGACTGCAATCCGCATGCTGCATAACTCATTGAGCAGATGTGTGAAATCAGAAAGCGTATGTTGATTTCTGTGTGCGTGAGCACTTCAATGAGCATGTTTATAGATATGTAAAGTCAATGCCATGGAGTTGGTTTTGTGATCTGCCAGGTCTTGAATTGTGCAATACCTATAAGAGTCCAAGAAAGTCATACACCAGTATTCATAGGATTTTAATATGGGACACAGAGAAGCAAGTTGGTTCCGGTCTTCCCTTAGTCTTGGAGCAGTTTTTTGCCAAAACTTTCCCAAGTTTTGAATTTTGACTATGTGGGAAATTTCACACCACAAGCAAGGGTGCAGGATTGGAGGGACATTACTTGGGGGTTCAGGACTCATTCATGCTGGGTCCAGGTGAGGGTCCAAGATGATGGGAACCTGTTATACCCTTGTAGCTCTGACCAAGAGCCCAGCAAAACAACCCTTGGTGTCACTCCCGTAGTCCTGGGTCCAGGTGATGATGCAGGGCTCAAGTTGCAGGGGAGGCCTCTGATGGTTCCAAGCAGACTCCAGGAAGCAAAGAACTCTTCCAAGTGCAGCAAAGTAGTCTTGTGGAGTACATAGCAGGCCAGAGCAGCAGGCTGTCCCATGAGAGTTCTTTTGCAGGCTTAGAAAGTGAACTGCTGATTGTGTCTGAGGGTCCTATTTGTATACCTGGTGCCTTCTTTGAGGTGAAATATGTTTATGAAGGTTTCTCTTTTAAGTGTTTTGATTTCCCGGGTTCTCTGCCCTGACTCCAAGCTGGCTGCAGGGACAATGCGGTGGTGACAAGCCCTTAGTGTGAAGACAGAGCACAGCTTATTCAATTATAAGTGGGGCTTTGCCCAGCTCCTTCCCCCTACCCATTTTGCCAGCAGATGACCCATTCAGGCACACCTAATCCTTCTATTGTGTGACTGGCTGGGAGGAATTCAGAAAGTCCAACTGCCAATTACACCCATTCATGTGACCTAGGGGAGGCCGCAGCCATCAAATAGTTGAGGGCAGGAATATTACAACTTTCTAAAAGTGACATTTTCAAAATTGTAACTTAAAATTCGACTTTACTATCAAACAGGACTGTTAATTACAATTTCTCAGACATAAAACATAAAAAGCGTACCTGTTTGCAATCAAACGTTATCGCTTATTAAATGTAGGAAGGCAAGCCAATGTTATTGTATGGGACAGGTAGGTCTCACAGAAGTGAAAAAACAATTTAAGAGTTTTCCACTAATAAGACATGAAAACAAATTAACAGTACATGTCCAACCTTTTGATTAAACTGCACCATGCACTATGGGCTAGCTAAGACCTACCGTAGGGGTGAATTCTCAATAAAAGGGGAGTTTAAGGGTTGGCTATGGGCTTATAATGTCAAGTCAAATTGGCAGTTTAAAACTGCATTCGGGCTGCACTGGCTGCAGGGGCTACATTATCGGGTGGTACCATAGTGCTTCAGACCCATAAGTAGAGAGGCCCTGGGCATATGGTATACCACTTTACTAGGGATGTTTAAGTAAATTAAATATGTCCAACAGCTGTAAGCCTATTTTATCATGTTTAAACGAAAGAGCACAAGCACTTTAGCGTGGGTTAGCGGAGTCCTAAAGCCAATAAAATGAATTCATCAAAATAATTGGAGGGTCAAGGCAAAACTATTGTGGTGACCCTGCAGGGAGGGCCACGTCCAACACCACCGTACACAGCAAAGCTAAACCATAAAAACAGGAACACAATCAGGACTGATAAGATGTCCACTGCTATCAGGGGGCAACTTCAGATATCATATGTCAGAGAATAATTTGCCCTTCTCACATTGATCCCTATCCGAATGACAGACATTTTTATTCACCGGTGTGTGACAGACAGCATGTCAGCAGTCGCACACTTTGAGGATGTTCAGCAGGTCATCAAACCTGAAAATTCTGACAACTTGGAGTTCAGCTGAACAAATTTGGGTTTTTTTTCTTTTCCACAGACAAAACTACTGAAAAAACTGTATGGTTGTCAATCACTTCATTGAAAATCAAACAACATTCTAAGTAGTACACAAACTGTAAGTGCATTTATTTAAACTTAGGTACCCAATCCTGCTTCACAGCAGCGAACAAAGTCTTCCTTTAACTTTACAAGAATTTCATAGAAGGTAATGAAGCAATTTCTAACATCTTCTACAAATATTATGACAAAATATATTAGACCCTCCTTCTCATTGCATACCGCATGCTACATAATTCATTAAGCAGATTGTGAAATCAGAACCCTGTAAATGTTGCCATCTTTGTCCTTCAGCATTTTCATAAGCATGTTTATACATATGTAAAGGGAAGGCCATGGTGTTGGTTTTGAAAGCAGCCAGGTCTTGTATTGTGCAATACCTATAGGAATCCAAGAAAGACATACACTCTTTGTCATAGGCGATTCTATTGTAACCTGATTGTCACAAGTTTTAGTCCTGTTAGTGCTGACTTTGCCTTTTATCATTGTGGTAATGGTAAACTGAGTAACACCGATTGCCGAAAAACTCTATTCTAATTTAAAGTGTTTCAAAGTGTATTTGTTGATACCATTTTTGGACTAGAAAAGCATTTTCAACTCGCAACATGGGTTAACTGACTCACACTTAATTGCAATTAGGAAGAGCGTGCGATAGACTTTCCTAGCTAATCGTGATTTGGTATAGTGCGTATCAATAATTTTTCATCACCTATAGACACCTCAAAAGAGGTAATAAATGATTTGCAAAGGAGAAGGTGTCTCTTTGGGGGTCTTCTGCTTTGGGAATGGTGTCAGCAGCCTTGGGGGGATCAAGCAATAGTCAAAGAGACTACAAACTCCTGCTCTCATTGTTGTCCCAAATCTGTACTCTATTTAAACACCCCAGATCTTTTTAAAAAAAAGTTTCCTATTTGGAATGCAAAGATACAAATGGTTGCCTGCTTTTCATTGCCGGACACTATCCCTCTGTTTTTAGCCAATGAATGTAACCCCTGCATCTTGAGATTTTGTGATGTGACCTAGTAATACTTAGGTCGAATTGAAAATTAGAGAATTGTCTCATAATGTTGGGGAACAATTTATCACCACTTTTTGTGATTAGTCTTTTGGTACATCTGGCCCATTGTCCAGTATTTGCAAACTATTTAGGACCTGATTCACAAAGGGACTTACGACTCGTTAAGTTATGAATGTGGCGTGTCTACACTTGGTGCATAGTTTCTGCACTTGTGATAGAATCTCTGCACTCATAATGGAATCTCTGCAATGAGCACTGTAGTGTAGAGAGTCAGGCCTGAATGTGGAGATTTCACCAAAAGTGCGTAGAATCTATACTCGCAACTATATGAGTCATAATTCAGTTTCTGAATCGGGCCCTTAGTGTACTAGAGCCTTAGTGGAGACAGCCCAGCTTTTTGGAACCTTTATCAGTGATTTAGATCAGTAACTGTATTAATTTGGTTATTGAAATAATTTACAGTCTAAAAAGAGTGGCTGGGGTATGTCAAGAGTTGTTTTGGGTTCGGAGAATTATCTTGCAACTGTTTTTTTAGGGTTTTAGGGCTACACACTATATTAAAAGACAATGGGGTTCATTACAACATTGGTGGTAAAAGCCGCTTACCGCTGTGCAGAAGACTGCCAATACATCGCTGCGGCTGCGGAAATCCGCCACAGCTATTATGACCCACATCTCGGAATCCGCCGAAATTCAGACACCCACACAAGTCCGCCACACCAAAGATCAGTGATAAACTGGTGAAAACAAAACCTCCACCGACACGCCAACAGAAACACACCCATGCTATCACGACCCACGAATCCACGCGGCGGACTTTCAACCGCGGTATTCCATTGGCAGTACACACCGCCGCGCTCAAAATACACACACATCTACAAAACACTGCCACATTGGACAATTCCAAATACACACACCTGATACACATACAAACACCACTCCCACACACCCAACACAATATAAAACACACACCCACATCACCCACAAACCCCTACAACCAAAAATTATTGACGAAGGCCAGAGAGACTGCACAGCATAGACAACCCCACCACACAGAGGCACACAACACCATCACCCACACAAGATCCACGCACAAAACACCACACACCACTGCACATCACCACACTCATCACCACATACACTACCCCACACATCACCTACACCACCCCATGGCACGGCAAAGACACCCCAGGTTCTCCGAGGAGGAGCTCAGGGTCATGGTGGACGAAATCGTACGGGTAGAGCCACAGCTATTTGGATCACAGGTGCAGCACACCTCCATAGCTAGGAAGATGGAGCTATGGCGAAGAATAGTCGGCAGGGTCAACGCAGTGGGACAGCACCCAAGAAATCGGGAGGACATCAGGAAGAGGTGGAACGACCTACAGGGGAAGGTGCGTTCAGTGGTCTCAAGACACAAAATCGTGGTACAGCGGACTGGCGGCGGACCCCCACCTCCTGCCCCACAACTAACAACATGGGAGGAGAAGGTCTTGACCATTATGCATCCTGAGGGCCTCGGAGGAGTCGGTGGAGGAATGGACTCTGGTAAGTCAAATCTTAACTATCATATCCCCCACCCTACCTGCATGCTATCACAGACCCCCACCCTCACCCCCTCCCCTATCACTCCAACTCCTCACTAATGTACTAATAACGCAAACCACGCATCCCATCACCAAGCCCTGCATGACACAACAAAGGATGGACACCCCTCACTAAAGCATGCCCACTGCACATACCCATAACACCCCCCCCAACCATCATCACACAAGCCCCCACACAGGAATGCTAGCACTAGGGTACACGCTCACCCACCCATTGCACACCATGACACACACAGATGTAATAATCATGCCTTTACAGCCCTGCAGGACCACTACCCAACGTCACCAGACAGGAGGGTCCAGACATCTCTACCCCACCCACAGAAGAGACCCACAGTGATGACAGCAGCTCTGGCCAACTGGATCCAGATGACCAGCCCGGACCATCGTGGGCCTCGGGACAGTCGGTTCCCCTTGCACAGGCACAGCCCAACACAGACCTTCCACCCTCTGGAAACACCAGCACAGCACCCACCCAGCGGCCCATACCTCCGAACCCAGGACACATCAATCAGCTGTGTGTCCACCACTACAGGGAACCCAGGATAACCCACCACCCCAACAACAACAGGGACCTGGGGGCAGTGGTAGTGGGCACACGGTCCAGGGGACGGAGGCCCAGGAACACAGGGGAACTGGGAGGGCTGCCGTGCGACAGGGGGCGGACAGGCCAAGGCAACCCACTCTCCACGAGGCCCTCTCCTCCATCATGGGAGCCTACCACCACTCCCAGGAGATGATGGCTACGGTCCTGGCCAAGTTTCAGGAGACCCAGCGCCTGCAGGAGGAACAGTATTTGGGGTTCAGGGAGGAACTCAGAACCATAAGCTCCACCCTGGGCACCATCGTAGGGGTGCTGAAGGACATACTGAACACCATGAGGGACACCGTGGCACTCCAAGGGGCCCCTGACACTAGCATGGACGATGAACTGCCCACCACCTCCACCGGCGCTAGTGGACAGGACGCCCCGCCACAGGACCACCACACCAGCACCCCACCCCCTGCAGATGGAGAACCACCCCGCAAGCGGTCCCTGAGATCCAGGAACAGGACAGAGCACGATGGCAAGACCCCCGCCAAGAAATTAGACCACACTGATTGTCATCCCACTGTCCCACTTTGTAACCCTGTCCATATTGGAACTGCCCCAGCTCCTCCTCCTATGCCCATATCGGCAGTGCACCTGTGAGACTAATAGACTGGACTCTGCCATGGACATTCCTCCACCATGTCCCCTCACCATTTTACCACCCCCTCCAATATTTAGCACTTCAATAAACACCCTTGAAGCACAAAACAATCTGGAGTCAGTCTGTGATTTTGAAAATGTGTATTAGCTATGACAGTGACAAAATACGTTCTCAAATGTAATGTCAACATACCTATGACACACATCACAAGTCCATGAAGAATGCAAGCAGATGACACACGTTGGTAACCACACCTGTGAAACCGTAATGGAAATGTACAACTCAGTTACCAAATACTGCTTGAAATTGACAGACAAGATAGAGGTAGAAGTGTGAAAGTACTTGTAGTAGGCAAGAAAGTGTTCTCACCTGTGTGTAACTGGACATATTGCTGGATGACTGAGTCCCTGTTGTCAATGTCTTCTTCCTCTGCTTCCTCCTCATCACTGTCCACAGGCTCCACAGCTGCCACACCACCGTCATCTGGACCATCCTCCTGCAGAAAAGGCACCTGGCATCGCAAAGCAAGATTGTGAAGCATGCAGCAGGCCATGATGATCTGGCACACCTTCCTTGGTGAGTAGAATAGGGAACCACCTGTCATATGGAGGCACCTGGCCTTCAGGAGGCCGAAGGTGCGTTCGATCACCCTCCTAGTCTGCCCATGTGCCTCATTGTAACGTTCCTCTGCCCTGGTCCTGGGATTCCTCACTGGGGTCAGTAGCCATGACAGGTTGGGGTAACCAGAATACCCTAATAGCCACACACGGTGCCTCTGGAGTTGACCCATCACATAAGGGATGCTGCTATTCAAATAATGTAGGCGTCATGCACTGAGCCAGGGAACATAGCATTTACCTGGGAGATGTACTGGTCTGCCAAACATACCATCTGTACATTCATGGAATGATAACTCTTCCGGTTCCTGTACACCTGTTCACTCCTGTGGGGGGGGGACCAAAGCCACATGGGTCCCATCAATGGCACCTATGATGTTAGGGATATGTCCAAGGGCATAGAAGTCACCTTTAACAGTAGCCAAATCCTCCACCTGAGGGAAAACGATGTAGCTCCTCATGTGTTTCAGCAGGGCAGACAACACTCTGGACAACACGTTGGAAAACATAGGCTGGGACATCCCTGATGCCATGGCCACTGTTGTTTGAAAAGACCGACTTGCTAGGAAATGGAGCACTGATAGCACCTGCACTTGAGGGGGGATCCCTGTGGGATGGCGGATAGCTGACATCAGGTCAGGCTCCAACTGGGTACACAGTTCCTGGAGTGTGGCACGGTCAAACCTGTAGGTGATGATTAAATGTCGCTCCTCCATTGTCAATAGGTCCACTAGCTGTCAGTACACCGGAGGATTCCGCCTTCTCCTCACATGTCCCAGCTGACGGTGCCTAGGAAGGACAACAGCGACCACAGAGTCAAGCAACTCAGAGGTGTGTACCCACAGCTACACAGAACACGTAACATAATCCAAAAAGTTGTCTGTATGTGTGTTGAGTCCAGACCTAGGTATGTGTGATGCAGTTGAAAATGAAGCCATGTGGGCCCCTGAAATGGCGGCTGCCTGACCTCTAAAGTGGGACAATGGGATGTGAGGTAACTGCGCTGACGTTGCACACCGTCGTGGTAGGCGGTCGAAGACAGCTGCGCAATGCTGCATTGGTTAACATTGGACCCTATGGGTCCCAGGAGCCAATGACGAAGTGCGCCGGCAGTGATGATACGCACCGCCGCGGACGTCACCGCCATTTTCTATCTGTTGAATCACTCGATACCTGATCTTCGACAGGAGAGGACCTATACTGCAAGTGCTGCTGTGACCTCGGTCTGGAAGAGACAATGGCTCGTGCATCTGGGGAAAGGGCCCCTGCCTTCACTGCACAGGAGTTGGAGAAGCTCGTGGATGGGGTCCTCCCCCAGTACACGCTACTCTACGTTCCTACAGACCAACAGGTGAGTACCCAGGGAGCAAGTTGTATGGGCTATGCATGGGTGGAGAGGGCTGGTTGTAAGAAGGAAGGGGGAAGAGTTCTGCGAGCATGAAGGACTGTGAATGCATGTGCCACATGGCAAGGGTAGGGATGTGGGCCACTCACTTCGAAGGTGTAGTTGGTAATGACTTCTCTTCTTCCCAGTACATGTCATGTAGGTCAGCGCCCACCAGAAGAAGGATATTTGGCGTGCCATCGCCAAGGACGTCCGGACCCTGGGGGTCCACCAGAGACGGAGCACCCACTGCCGTAAAAGATGGGAGGACATTCGCCGCTGGAGCAAGAAGACGGCGGAGGCTCAGCTGGAGATGGCCTCCCAACGTGGGAGGGGTGCCCGTCGCACCATGACCCCCCTGATGTTCCGGATCCTGGTGGTGGCCTACCCTGAGTTGGATGGGCGCTTGAGGGCATCGCAGCAGACACAAGAGGGTGAGTACAACATAATTCAGCGGACTTTGCGCGCAGTGAAGTTGTCTGGGTGGGGGAGGAGGGTTGTGGGTTTCCCTAGGCCAGGGCGAGTTCCGTAGGCTAGGCCCCTCCGTAATGCAGGCCATGCAGCACTCCACCCCACGTCTGTAGAGTGCCAAGTACAGGTAAACATGCCCCTGTGTCATCTATGTGTGCTGATGTCCACCATAGCCATGTAGGCCATATCCCAGGAACTGCATCAATAGAGCCCAAAAGTGCGGCGTAGTGCAGGGGGCTGCTGTGTCTGTATTGTCTGCCAACGGTAGCGGTAAGCCATGCACTCAACCTGCCTTTCTTCTGTCATCCCCCCCCTTTTTGTGCTCTCCCTGTTCTTTTGTGCATCAGCATCATCAGGCGGAGGTACAGTGGCACCGGAGCACGAGGGAGCTGCATCCCACATGGCCATGGAGGGCCACACCACGGACAGAGGACGAGGGGAGCTTCACGGCGGGGACAGGATCAGCAAGCAGCGACACTGACTCGTCCTCCGATGGGAGCTCCCTTGTGGTGGTGGCAAAATCTGTGCACCCCACTTCTACAGGTACAGCCGCCACCCTCCCTACCACCACTGCAGACACAGCAACATCCACTGCCTCCACTGTGTCCCCCTTCTCCTTGTCTCCCTCCTCCCTCCCAGTCTCATCTACACTCTCACCTGCATGCAGTGCACAGTGCCCAGGAGGGCCCCGGCAGCCACAGCCCCGCTGGGCAATGAGGGACCGCCATGGCAAACACCGCTGCACAGGTCAGAGACAGCAAAGTCAAGCACCGCTGAACAGGGCAAGCACTGCTGAACAGGGCAAAGACCGCCATGGCAGGCACCGCTGAACAGGTCAGAGACAGCAAAGTCAAGCACCGCTGAACAGGGCAAAGACCACCATGGCAAGCACCGCTGAACAGGTCAGAGACAGCAAAGTCAAGCACCGCTGAACAAGGCAAAGACCGCCATGGCAAGCACCGCTGAACAGGGCAAGCACCGCCAACTGAAGCACCGCTAGCCCATGTGTGGCAGGGGCAGTGACGGAACTGGGACTGTCACGGGGAGAGTGATGCACTCTGGGCACCAGTCCCCCTCCAGAACCAGTGGAGAATAGCATCCACTCCGTCTGTCCTTAACAGGATGAAGCACTCTGGGCACCAGTCCCCCTCCAGAACCAGTGGAGACATGCATCCACTCCGTCTGTCCTTAACAGGATGAAGCACTCTGGGCACCAGTCCCCCTCCAGAACCAGTGGAGCCTGTTATCGACTTGAGAGACTGTGATTTGCACTCCCCAGGATTGAACAGTGAGCAACCCTCCCACTGTAGAGACTTGAGAGACTGTGGCTTTGCACTCCCCAGGATTGAACAGTGGGCAACCCACCCACTGTAGAGACTTGAGAGACGGTGGTTTGCACTCCCCAGGATTGAACAGTGGGCAACCCACCCACTGTAGAGACTTGAGAGACTGTGGCTTTGCACTCCCCAGGATTGAACAGTGGGCAACCCACCCACTCTAGAGACTTGAGAGACTGTGGCTTTGCACTCCCCAGGATTGAACAGTGGGCAACCCACCCACTCTAGAGACTTGAGAGACTGTGGCTTTGCACTCCCCAGGATTGAACAGTGGGCAACCCACCCACTGTAGAGACTTGAGAGACTGTGGCTTTACACTCCCCAGGATTGAACAGTGGGCAACCCACCCACTTGTGAGACTTGAGAGACTCTGGCTTTGCACTCCCCAGGATTGAACAGTGGGCAACCCACCCACTGTAGAGACTTGAGAGACTGTGGCTTTGCACTCCCCAGGATACATCAATGGGCATGGAGCCCCCTCGTGGATCTGGCGTGGTGCTGTCATCCAGCTGAGGTGCCCCCCATTCCCTTCCCCCTGAGGTGCCTGTTGTATTTCTATCTGATGCCCCAGCAGTGTTCTCTCCGTTTTGCTCAGGTATCGTGTGTGGGCCTCGCCCATGCATTTTGGGCCCAGTGATCCACGGACATTGAATGGTGCATAACCTGCACTACTAATCGTGATGTATATTTTGTTGATTGTGTATATATATATATGTATATATTTGGTTACTGTATTTTGATATATTACAATGGTTGCACTCATTAACTTTTGTCTTTGCATTCTTCCAGAGGGTTTGGGGGTTGTTACTGTAATGTTTGGACATGCATTGGTGTGTGTGCTGTAGTGGGTGAGGGTCGGGGTGGGGGTGGGGGTGTTGCGTGTGTGTGTCCCTGACTTTTGCCTCCCCTATGTCGTAGGTGCAGTACTCACTGTTGTCTTCGGCGCCGGCATTGCTGATGATCGTACAGGAGCAGGAAGACTATCGCAGGGAGTATTTGGAGTTCCGGCTCCATGGTGTGGTCGTTCCTCGTGGAGTGTGCAGAGGTGAGCGTTTTCCCATTGAATTGGCTGTTTCCGCCGTGTTTTTATCCACGGTGAATCCGCCCCGGAAGAGGTGGCGGATTGGTAGGTTGTGATACTGTGGGCGATACTTTGTCTCCCGCCTGTCTGCTGGCGGTGACCGCCACGCTGTTTGTCTGTACCGCTGTGGCGGTCGGAGTGTTAAAGTGGCTGTCTTTGTTGGTGGTTTCCACCACGGTCATAATTCCCTTTTTTTTTTCGCCGGCCTGTTTGCGGTCTTACCGCCGCTTTAACACCGTCCGCCAGGGTTGTAATGACCCCCAATGTGTGGAATGCACAGCAAAACCGAACACAAGCTAAATATTAGAAGATAACTATGCTGTGTTGTCTAAAAACATCTATTTAACAAATATATGAAATATTCAGGCTATGTACTACAATCTTCAATGTTAAGCAATTGTGATTTAAGATCAGCCTACATACAAATATGATTCACTATCAAGAAAATGCTATTACTTTGAAAGTAAATGCTGTTTCTGTTTTTTGTAAAAGTCTTGCATCTTCACTTTCGCAGAACATAGTAAGAGTATTATCATCCCAATAAATCCAAAACCCTTGTGTACCTATTAACATAATAAACCTCTGCATGTCTGTTCATTCCTTGTTACAATGGAGGTTCAAAGATATAACCGTATTTACTGTCTTCCTGAGAGTATGCTACCAAAGGACATTAACTTAATAAAGTATTAAATAATAATTATTTAAAATATGCTTATTAGCATTTTAAAAAATCACACCTACATTATTTTTAATAACATTTTAAAATAAATATCATGCATTTACAGAAATATTTTTAAATACTACTGACATAAGTTTTAATATTTATTTATTTTTCATATTAAAATTTAAATAACTATAAATAATCAAATATTTTTTCATTGATGATATATCATTTTCAAGTTAAACAAAATGAATGTATTCATTTTAAAAGTAAAACTAATTGTACTTATTTTACTTTCATTTCCTATGGGGTGTTATTTTAAGTCCCTGCCTCCGTTGCTTTCTATGGTAGTGTGTTGCACTATCTGTGAATCTGTATGTTCGGTGCTAGACTTACTCCAAGGCTGATCTTGAGTACATTTATGACCGCATTTGGATCATTTTGGTTGTAGTAGCTTTAGAAGTGCAGTTTCTGAATAGCAATAGGCTTATGCATGGAGTTTATGTGTGTTTTGTTTTTGCATATCTCTTCCTTACCCTTCCTTTCCCCATCCCTTAACCCCTCACATTTAGGTGTCAGAATTCCTTATTTTTAAACCACTAACCCTTCCCCTCCCACCTTTACTAATAGAACATAGACCTGTGTGTGTGGAGATCTCAACACTTGTGATGGAGGATCTCTTCATAAAAAAGATAGGAGAGGCGGAGGCAGAGATCTCTGCGCATAGGTCTGTGAATTGTATTTTATTGTATGTGAATAGGACTACTACTGTTTTATTTAATGTACTACACAATGAAGTTTGTGAATTGTCCCCTATGTCTCCTGAGTTACACATGACATATGTAGAACTTATTATCCATGGGGCTACGGTGAGGCTGAAATGACTGGAGCCTACACAAACAAAATGGACAAATATGCAAAATCCATGCTGGCCCAGGCAGCTGGGTAAGGGTTGGATGTGGAGGATGCAGCAGAGCCCTTCCTCAGTGCAATAATGGCAGTCATTAGTTATCTTAAGAGCACTATTGACCCAAAGCTGGATGCAGTAACTGTCCATGTTAACCTCCTCAAGGCAGCCTGTCAAAGGATCTCTCAAAAAGTAATGACAGCCAAATCACACATAAATCTGCTGCAGTCCAAGTCGAAGAGACTGGAGGAGTAGGTGCAACACCCCATGAGGCAGCAAGAGGCTGTGGCAGCTAACCTGGAAGATCAAGAAGGTGGGGCTCGCAGAAACAACATTAGGGTGATGGGGGTCCTCTAAGGGGTAGAGGGGCCCAGTATTGACCTATTTCTCAAAGATTGTATACTCAGTAGCCTCCAACCCAAACGCCTCTCTAAGTTCTTTTCTATTGAGTGAGCCAATAGGGCACCAATTCCATCAGCGAAGGCCGGGGTCAATCATAGCCAGGATATTCAACGACCACGACAGGGGCGCCACTCTGCAGGTGGCCCACTGACATGGCCACTTGGCGTATGAAAAACACCATGATTGCTTTTTCACTGATTTCACCTTGCAGGTACAGGGCTTGCGCCACAGCTTTGAGAAGGTCAGGAGAGCACTGTGCACCAAAGAACAGAAATACATGATGCTGTGCCTGGGGAAACAGTTAGCTGTGGTGGAGGGCAAGTCATTGCTCCTCTCTACTCCCAGTGATGGGCGGGCAGAAGATGGGGCTAAGATGGATTGCAAGTGATTCAATCCCAGAGATCAGCAGCGGCGTTTCGCCAAATCGTAGGGTTGAATGTCTTGATGGACCAGTGTGATCAAACTGGAAGGTGACTGGAAACTCTAATGTTGGCACTCTGGTGCAGTCTGGGCATGCACATTAATGAATCACAGCAATTCCTGTGGGTGCGAAGGTTTTTTTTTAACAATGTTGTCCAACAATGAGTAAGACAAGGACACTACCAATACTTCAATGGGACGCAACACCATGGGTGCAATAGTTTGGCACATTGAGGCGGTGCCAGCCAACCCTAGTTAGAAGTATGACACAGTTAGGCTGACAGGCACTCTGCCTGTTGGGGCGGTGGGCAGTTTTGAGCCTACTGTGCCTGGTAGCAGGGAGGGGGCAGCTGGGGGACTTAAATGCAATGTTTTTGTTATGTACTAAGTTTACTCATCTCGCATGCAGTTGAAGGAACTGCAGGTGGGGCGATACACACAACACCTGGGTTGCAGACATCTACCCACACCAAATCACCATGACGATGACAGGACTCGAACAGCAAGGATTGACCATATGGTCGTGGAATGTAAAGGGCCTGGGCAGCAAAATTAAGCGCACACTAGTATTGCAATACCTGCGTTGATTGGCCCGGAACCTGGTGTCGCTTCAGGAAACACACCTCTGGGGCAATCATTTCAAAGCCCTTGACTACTTCGGCTACAAATTAGTGGCACATGCAGGCTACTCCAGAGATGTGCAAGGTACTGGCATTCTGCTTAGGAAATCAATACTGTTTACCCTCCATCGCACATGGCACGACCCCAGGGGTCTCTACATCACCCTGTCAGGGACACAGGAGGGCTTTACTCTGAATGTTTGTTTGGTGTACATACCACCTAGGTTCCACACCACAACATTGCCGGACATTAGTGCCCTCATCTAACAGATGCCCACTGGGACCCTTCTACTGGAAAGGGACATGAATTCTGTCATGGAGGCTGAGATTAGCAAAATGAGCAGGGCTGCCACATGGGGAGACGTGGGGCCACTGCTGCCCTTTGTGGTGGCACTGGGACTGATGGACATATGGCAGGAGCATAACCCACAGCAAAGACAGTACACATACTTCTCGCCCTCTCACAGTAGCTTCTCCTGTCTGGACCTCATTTTTATGCAGCACCTCAATGCGGGCAACTTCAGTGCAGTGACACACCATGCCAGAGGCATTTCTGACCACTCCTCGTTCGAGGTCCTGCTGACTGGACCAGTCTGAGACTTCTCACTACCTCCAAGAATCTACCCATGGTACTTCCAGGACAGGGCAGGCCAGGGGAAGCTAATGAAGAGTACAGAGACTTACTTTCAAAAGAACCAGGAGATGGTGACATCTGCTTCCATATTATGGGATGTTTTCAAAACCATTGTGAGAGGGCAGGCCAAAGCACTGATAGGGGGCAAGAAAAAAGAAGACAAGTTTGAGTTTGAAGCAATAAAAAAAGACATTGCAATTTTGGACACCAGCTTACTGACATAAAGGACGGCAGCCCTCTGTCACCAGCTCCTCCTGTAACAGCTGGATCTCAGGATGCTGGCAGAGAATAGGGCACGCAGTCACGCTCTAGCAATTGAATGCCACCTGTATGACATGGGGGACAAGGCCAGCACACTGATGACCTGGTTAGATAAAAGAGACAAGGACTGTTCCTGGGTGATCCTAGATATGGCAAATGTGATGCAAATGACAAGTGCTGCAACTTCTGATACCTTTGCAGCCTACTATGAGGACCTTTACTCTTCTGCAACGGACAGGACAGAGGCTGACTGTGCAGACTTTCTGAAAGACATAGCACTCCAGACACTAATGGAGAAGGTGAGGGAGACTCTAGAGGCTGACCTGATAGAGGAGGGGGTAACGGCAGCCAAAAGGGGCCTCCATTTGAGGAAAGTGGCAGGGCCCAAAGGCCTACCAATAGAACTATACAAGGTGATAGCAGACAAGGTTGCCAAACTAATGATGGCCATGTTCCAAGCAGCACAGGAGGAGGGCTGCCTACTGAAAGTCCAGAGGATTGCCGCCATAGCTGTGATACTCAAAAAGGGTAAACCACCAACAGACTGTAGCTCTTACAGGCACATATGCTTGCTAAATGCAGAAGCTAAGGGGTTGGCGAAGGTGCTGCCACCAGACTGCACAAAGTAATCACCTCCATCATCCACCCCAACCAGTCGGGTAACATGACGCAAAGGAGTACCTGCCTTAGCCTGAGATTCCTAACCGGTGAACTCCATATGGCCGGGTCACCCCGAACGCAACAGGCTGTGCTACTGTCCAAAAATGTCCAAAATGGCATTTGATAGTACTAAGTGGGACTACATTTTTTTGTGCTTTCCAGACTGGGCTTTAGGCCCAAATTCTGTGAATGGGTCAGATTCCTATATCAGGTGCAGCTGGCTAGGGCAAGAGTCAACAGTTGGATTTCTTGCATCTTTGCCTTACAAAACGGGACCCAATAGGGTTATCACCTCTCACCTATGATCTTCACACTGGCACTTGAACCTCTGGTGGCCTGAGTTCATCAAGACCCAATGATATGGGGAGTGAGGGCAGACGGAGGCTGGGTGGAGCATATCTCCCTACATGTCGATGATATCCTATTCTACGTTACTCAGCCTACCCTTTCAGTCGCCCGAATTCTGCAGGCCTTCGACATCTTTAGAAGTTACTCAGGCTCTTGTATCAACTAGGCTAAGTCAGTGTTTTTTCTCTTGTTGGGCGAGACTCCCTTCTGACTGCACAGCCCCAGTGGTGTTAGAGGGGAATCAATACCTGGGGATCAATGTCACCCATAACCAGCAAGAATTCCTGTGCAGGAATGTCCTCCCACAATAAGACAGGGTCTAGAGCAACAAGGCTCACTGGCGGATTCTGCCGTTGTCATTAATGGACAGAGCGGCTCTGTACAAGATCATGGGCTTCCCTCGCCTCCTATACGTGCTCCAAAACACTCCATTCAAAGTCCCGCCAGAGTTCTTCCGTAAGAGTGAACATGAAGTCAGACTCTTATTATGGAATTGTGGTCCCCCCGCCTATCGGGCTGACAAAGTTGCAAAGGGGAGTCTATGACGGTGGACTGGCGGTCCCCAACATCCTGCACTATTATTGGGTGGCACAGTTATTAGTGACTGGTTATTCTCGGGCCGTCAGGACCTGGCCTAATGGGTGGATAGAGAGGCCATGGGTCACGGAGGACACAAGATGATCCTGTACTGTAGGAAGAGGGAACGCAATCCACCAGCGCACACTCAGATTGTGGTCAGGATCTGGAGGAAGGCTACAACTTATCTGGTCTGGAAGGGCAGGCTCACCAACTTGACACCACTATGGGGCAGAGACTTACTACATGAAGTGGGGAGCCTGGAAGGATTCTCCAGTTGGGAGCTAATAGGTATTGAGCACCTGGGTGACATCTGGAGAGACCAGGCACTGATACAATTGGAGGCCTTTCACCATGAGAATGAGCTAGGATAGGTACCTTCTGCTGGGCCCTGCTCTATGAAAACACATCTTAGAGAGTGAGCACCTACCAGAGGCATCGCCCTTAAAGGACTGTTTACTTACAGAGACTGTGCTCGACAAGGGAATCTCTAACATATATATGGGAAGATAGTCAATAATAAGGGACTCCCAGATGGCAGACCTAGGCGATATAGACGATGATGAGTAGGTGGATGCCATACGGAGCCCACGGGAAACAGCAATCTGGGCCAGTTCAGGCTCATGCAACTCAGAATTCTACACAAGTCTTACTACTCCAGAACACTGATGCACAGGATAAGCAGAGTGGACCACAGCACAGTTCTTCGGGGGTGCAGATGAGAGGGCAAATTTTTTCATATACTGTGTGATTTTCCGGTGATACAGGAATATTGGAGGGGGATCACAGCGATAATGTCCCTGGAGTTTCTCATAAGTGCTAAATGGCTTCTCTTAGCAATCATAAGGGAGGAAACCTGGCCCCGGTACTGAAAGATCTAGCTAGCGTTAACAGCCGGGATGGACAAGCACAACATATCTCATGCATGGAGTAAGACTGCACCTCCATATTTTGAGGATTAGGAGTCCAACCAGGATTGGTGTCAGAGTGTGGAATAGGTAGTCTATCAGATAAGGGACTGCTCCAAGAAGTGGGAGAAAGTGTGAGGGCCTGGCACATCTTTAGGGGATACTGGTGGAAGGCAGATAGGTGGCTGGGAGGAGGGATGAGCGGATTGCTCCAGTTGAGCAACTAGGGGTGAAAGTTCTGCACTCAGAAACAGGCCGTAAAAGAGCCATTCTTGATGTAGCATATCGTAAATCTTTGCTGCTGTAAACAACATGAAATACTCAGTTTTCATTTCTGGTGCATGCTGTATGATGAGCACTGTTCAATTAAAACTTTTTTTTTAAAATAATAAATTTCCTCAGGGATGGCTGGGAGGGCATATGGTACATTACAGAGCAATGAATGGGTGGGCCTGCCTACAATGGGAGTGGGTGTGAAATCACTAACTATCCTTATCCTTCAATAAATATATTTGAATTAGTAGTGGCATATTTGCTTACATTAATGAAGCCTTCAGTCATGGCAATACATCACATAACTGAGTACAATGGCTCCCATTTAGTACAAGACAGCCAGCAGTCTTTTCAAGCTTGATTTTGCTGATCTAAAACAAGCAAGTCTCTGCGTGAATGCTGCAATAGTTTTTTAGATGAAATCAGTACCAAATGATACAATTATTCTTCCAACATTTGAGGTTGAGGCCAATTTACTATCAGGTGGCTGAAGCAGGAACAATTAGTAAAAGTTAAAGAGAAATACAAAGGCCCAGATTTAAGAGTGCCTCGCACCTCCTTGCGGCATATTAGCATCATTGTTTACGCTAGGCACCAGGGCTCTGTAAATCTGGCCCTTAAGTCTTTCGTTCATCAAATAACTGTCCTTCCTCAATGCCCCTAATCAATCACTTTTCCTTGATGTTCTCAAATCTGTTGATTGTTCACAATATAGACCGAAACACAAGGAGATGTTGAAATAATTTGAAGCTTGAACATATTTTTTCATTTCAGCGAACCCACTATTGGAAAGAGAGTTAACAGATTTATTATGACAAGTTTTTCTGCAATGTTTCAAAGTGTCATCATTTAACAGTTCACTAGCCATTCCCTTCCTTTTTCTTTGCCTTTTGAACCCCTGGGATAGATCAACATTTGTTTTTCTCAAAGTATTGCTTACTTTTTTGAAAAATTATACCATTCACATCGACCCACAAAAATGAAGTTCACTTTTTATGCCATGCACGATCAAGTGCCCCTTATAATTTAAGTTTTGGATTTTGTAAAACCTGAGGTGGAATATTATTAACTGGAATTTAAAGTTACATGGGCCTTTGCCACGTTGCGCATTCTCATCTTCATACAGTTAATTTTTAAATATCTCCTGCTGACCACACATGCGCTGTTGCTGCAAAATGTTTTGTTAACTATAATGGGCTTGGAGATCGACAGTTGCTTAATCATTCGTTGGCTTCATTATCACTCTTGCTGGCCCTTAATTGGCCAGTTCTTGCGAATGTCACTTTCTTTTCTTTTGTTTGGAGCATGGAAGAATAATGATTGATTTAGTTTTATTTGTGTCTTTCCATTGTTCATCAACTGCTCACTGTGATTTAGGTTCTATTTTCTTTATTCTTCCTATCCGCGTTGCTTCTTCCCCTTCTACGCCAGTGCTTCCTCAACTCCCACTCATTGTCCATGTTACGTCTTACCCATCCACCCACCACCATTGTCGGTGTTGCTTTTTATCCTCCCACCCCATTGAGTCTGTGTTGCTTTCTTCCCTACCACCCCAGCATTGTCTGTGTTGCTTCTTCCTCTTTGTCTGTATTGCTACTTCCCTCCCACCTCCCATTATCATATTTTCTGTGTTGCTGCTCCACCATAATAAAAAAGTGCAATGACCTGCTTTTTTTACCGTCCCATTGCTGTTCCCTTCTACAATCCTGTTGTCTGTTTTGCCTGTTCGTATCCTTCCTCCCCTGTCCTTGTTGCCAACCCACTCTCGCAAATAAGTAGGCCTGTTACACTCTGCAGCCCCCCAACAAACCACGCACGCAACCTTGGCTTCATCCTTTGTTCAGCTCATGCCATGACCCACCAAGTCAACTCTGTTGCATCCTCCTGTTTACACACACACTCCGACTTCTCCAGAAGGCCTTTAAATGGATCCCAAATGACTACCGGAAGACCATAACCCATGCCCTCGTCACCAGCAGACTCAACTATGGCAATGCCCTCTACGCTGGCACCACCCAGAAGAATTTGAAGAAACTACAGCACATCCAGAACGCCTCTGCCAGACTCATCCTGGATGTTTCCTGCTGCAAACTTATTAACAGACACCTGAGAGATCTCCACAGGCTCCCAGTTGAGAAAAGGATCAACTTCAAACTCATCATCCACGCATACAAGGCTCTTCACGACCTGGGACCCATCTACCATAACCAGTGAATCACCTTCTTCTCCCCCACCAGACAGCTCCGCTCCACTCAACAGGCACTAGCCACCGTATCCCGCACGGAAGACCTTGGCTGGCGGAAGATCCTTCGCCTACCTTGCGGCAAAGAGCTGGAACATCTTGCCCCTCCACCTCAGGCAGTCACCATTGTTACCTCAATTCAGGAAGGACCTTATGATGTTGCTCTTCAACTGAAGCACAGAGGACCGACCCCCACATCGTCTTGAGACCCTTACAGATGAGTAGTGCGCTGTACAAATTTCTGAGTGATTGATTGATTGAAGTGTTACCGTGTGTCATGATGATGTCATAGCACTTTTTTTTCTAAGTTTACTTTTGGCCATGCTTCACAGCCTTGCTGCTGTACAACATGTCTAAAACACATTGGCAAAGCCAATAGCTTTTGCATAGGCAGGACCTATTGACTTTGCCAACGCCTGTTGTTTGAGTCAGTGAGGTGAGGTGCCACTTACAAAAAGATAAATAGCTGATTCTAGAACACCACAACATTACATATAAACTATATGCACAGAGTTCAATGATCACACAGCTCTTGTGCCTGAGGGCTCGTTTATAATAAAAGATTTGAAATAAGGTATCAACACTTGTCATCTCATATCACAGGCAGGTGTTTACATCAATTTTGGAGAACTCCAAAAAGGTCAACTGCTCCTATTGAAATATTTGTTGGCTATGCAATCACAAGAAGTTGGGTTTCTGCCAAAACACCACCTACTTACCATTACAGTCATATAATTGTGTCAATTTGGACTATACTTGGTGACTCAAAGCTGTAAGATGGTCAGGGCACCCAGGTGTTATTATATTTCTAATCATATAGTGAATTTATAACCACTTTGGCATGTGCTTTTTTTAAAGTAAACAGTGGCACCATGAGGTAGACTGTTATAAATATGTGCCAGTAATATGAAATAAGTGTTGGTGCCCAGCACTGGCATACACAGCTATGACTAAAGTACTGATAAAATAGCTGCATGTCCCAGCAAAATACAACAGAGGCGTACAACTGCATCATGTTCCTGGAGTACAGTAACCATTTGTCTTTTTCTTCCTGCGGGCAGCATTTTTGCTGTAATGGTACAAAAGTAAATGTTAGCCAATAATTTCGGGAATTCAAAATCATGTGTTGGTTACTGACTAGGTTCCCTATGAGCTTGAGTAATTGGCAGCCTTACCGATAGGACAATCCAAATCTCCAGCATCATCACTAATGCAAGAATGAATCTCTACCCTAGATTGAGAGGCCATCAGAAACGGTTTCCACTGGAGTGAACCAATTGGTACATGTCCCTTTCGAAGTGACTGCATTTTGCACCTGTTAAATGGTGAAGTGAATGCGGCAAAATCACCTAGAGCTCTTTCTTGAACAATTTTGCAAATATAGTTTCTTGCCAAATTTTTCATGACATGTACTTTGGTTTTACAACTTATATGTTCCTAACATCCCAAATCAGTACCTGGCAGGGTGGCTTAGTGAACCTCTGTCTAGAGTGGCTTATCAGACAAACAAAGATTGGATTGGAATAGGGGTGAGTAATAATTAGTGGCTGAGATTAATTAAAGCATTACAACCCGTACTTTTGACCACTAATATGATACTTAAATTTACCAGGCTGAAAGATCTAGTAACATTAAATTAGGTGATTCTAACATGTCTTTTACACTTGTTAGAAATAACATAAGTGTGGTATGAAACACTTCATAAAACAAGCATTTGCAATGCAATGGGTCTTGGAATTGCTCGAGTTAGAGGTATTAGCGCTGTAAATTCCTAACTGGACTTTTCTTGCCACTTAAGTTGAAACTGAAAAGTAAAACAGTTGACATAAGCGAGCTGATTCAAAGCACCACGGTTTCAATGAGCATGAGTGCGAAGGAGAGACACAAAAAGAAAAAGAAGTTCGCTGACAGTCAAACTTTTGGCAGTCGTGCAATTGTCCATGCAACTGGGGCATGTAACAGGAGCAGTCTGCAAGGCAGTAACAAAACCGACCAAAGGAGGGACAAACATAAAGGAAGGATTTTTGAAAGGCAAGCCCATGAACAAGTGAAAGTGATGGGCGTGAAGTCAGCGTGATTAAAAGCTCACAAAGCTCACAGTGCTTACTACAGGTAAAAGTGCTTGAGTGCTCAACCTAAAAACAAGTCACATGTTTTTTTTACTTCCAATATTGCCATTGATTCAGCCTGGACTCTATCTCCATTTCTTGACTCCAATTAATCTTTTTTTTTCTTCTGTCCTGAGGAGACTCAGATCAAATTATTTAAATTAATTACAGTGCAACCAAATGGTCGCACATTCAATCTCGAAGACCAACTTAAAGTTTCAAAGGGCTTTATTACAGACTCACAGTTAAATGTGCATAAATGAGTCTCTCAACCATAGTATAGCCATAGTATAGATATGCCGAATCACAAAAGGAGGGTTAAAACATCGCACAATATTGACTATTTAACATATGCAATAGCAATATTTCAAGAGAGACAATGCTGAAACTCAAGAAAAGCGTTTGATGTTTGAAACTCAAAATCAAATTCTCCTTCCTAACCATTGAATCTAGATTCCTAACTGTTTGAATAATAGAGGGGTTTCAGAGAAAATGGTCAGCATGACTGAACTTCTGTAGAAGATCTGTCAAGAGAGGTGTGTGTAGCATAAAGCCCCTAAATCTTTAAGAATTAGAGGTCTGTAGCTCAGTAAGGTCCACTCTGCACAAAGGAATAAGGGAGTCTGGGTTTTTCACTAACTAGACCACACTAAAATCTAAGGTGGTCATTACAACCCTGGCGGACGATGTTAAAGATGCGGTAATACCGCAAACAGTCAGACGGATAAAAAAAGGGAATTATGACCCTGGCGGAAACCGCCAACAAAGACAGCCACTTTAACACTTCGCCTGCCACGGCGGTACAGACAAGCAGTGCGGCGGTCACCGCCAACAGACAGGCGGGAGACAATGTTCCGCCCACAGTATCACAACAGGCCAATCCGCCACCTTTTCCGGGGCGGATTCACCGTGGATAAAAATACAGCGGAAACAGCTTTTGCAATGGGAAAACGCTCACCTTCTACACATCCCACGAGGAACGACGACTCCATGGACCCGGAACTCCATATACTACCCGCCCTTGTCTTTCTGCTCCTTCACGACCAACAGCGAAGTAGGCGCAGAAGATACCGGTGAGTACAGCACCTACGACACGGGGGAGTGGGGAGGCAAAAGTTAGGGGGACATCCACCAAACTCCCCCACCCTTGCATATTACAACATACACACCAATGCAGTCACAAACATCACAGTAACAACCCACAATTCCCCCAGAAGAATGCAAAGACAATGCGAAAATCGGTCAAACTTTGTAATGTGCCAATATACATGTCATACAAAAATAAACAAATGTATGTATACTAAAATCACTCTTATTTACATATGTACAATCCGAGAAGTAGTGCAGATATGTACACAACAATGTCCGTGCACAAACTGTCCAAAAATGCATGGGCGAGGCCCACAATAGATACCTGACCAAAATCGGAGAGAACACTGCCGGGGCATCAGATAGAAACACTACAGGCACCTCAGGGGGAAGGGAAGGGGGGGCACCTCAGCCACATAAACGCAAAGCCAGATCCATGACGGGGCTCTATGCCCATTGATGTATCCTGGGGAGTGCAAAGCCACAGTCTCTTTAGTCCATACAGTGGGTGGATTGCCCATTGTCACATCCTGGGGAGTGCAAAGCCACAGTCTCTCTAGTCTATACAGTGGGTGGATTGCCCACTGTCACATTCCTGGGGAGTGCAAAGCCACAGTCTCTCTAGTCCATACAGTGGGTGGATTGCCCACTGTCACATCCTGGGGAGTGCAAAGCCCCAGTCTCTCTAGTCCTTACAGTGGGTGGATTGCCCACTGTCACATCCTGGGGAGTGCAAAGCCACAGTCTCTCTAGTCCATACAGTGGGTGGATTGCCCACTGTCACATCCTGGGGAGTGCAAAGCCACAGTCTCTCAAGTTGATACAGGTCCATACTGGTACTGGGGGGTGACTGGTGCCCAGACTGGATGAGTCTCCCCGTGAATGGTAGTGTCCTGTCACTGTCCCAGCTGCACATGGGATAAGGATGCCTGATGTGGTGGGCCATTCATTCCTACCCGGTGCATTGCCCTCTTCAGCGGTGCTTTGACATGGCGGTCTTTGCCCTCTTCAGCGGTGCCATGACATGGCGGTCTTTGCCCTCTTCAGCGGTGCTTTGACATGGCGGTCTTTGCCCTCTTCAGCGCTGCCATGACATGCATTTCAGGACTGTTCAGGGGTGCTTTGACATGGCGGTCTTTGGCCTCTTCAGCGGTGCTATGACATGGTGGTCTTTGCCCTCTTCAGCGGTGCTATGACATGGCGGTCTTTGCCCTCTTCAGCGGTGCTTTGACATGGCGGTCTTTGCCCTCTTCAGCGGTGCCATGACATGGCGTTTCAGGACTGTTCATCGGTGCTTTGACATGGCGGTCTTTGCCCTCTTCAGCGGTGCTATGACATGGCAGTCTTTGCCCTCTTCAGCGGTGCTATGACATGACGGTCTTTGCCCTCTTCAGCGGTGCCATGACATGGTGGTCTTTGCCCTCTTCAGCGGTGCTTTGACACGGCGGTCTTTGCCCTCTTCAGCGATGCCATGACATGGCGTTTCAGGACTGTTCAGCGGTGCTTTGACATGGCGGTCTTTGCCCTCTTCAGTGGTGCTTTGACATGGCGGTCTTTTTCCTCTTCAGCGGTGCCATGACATGGCATTTCAGGACTGTTCAGCGGTGCTTTGACATGGCGGTCTTTGCCCTCTTCAGCGGTGCCATGACATGGTGTTTCAGGACTGTTCAGCGGTGCTTTGACATGGCGGTCTTTGCACTCTTCAGCGGTGCCATGACATGGCGGTCTTTGCCCTCTTCAGCGGTGCTTTGACATGGCGGTTCTGATACGGACATTGGTGTGTGGCATGACGATTTCCACACTGGACATTGGTGTGTGGCATGACGCTTTCCACACTGGACATTGGTGTGTGGCATGACGTTCCATCATTGACCAGTGGGGCTGTGGCATCCTGGCCCCGCCTGGGTTGTGACTCCGGCGGTGGTCTCTGGACCAGTTACGATACTTGAGCCCTCCTGGGCTGTGACTCTGGCGGTGGTCTCTGGACCAGTGACGATTCTTGAGCCCTCCTGGGCTGTGACTCCGGTGGTGGTCTCTGGACCAGTGACGATACTTGAGCCCTCCTGGGCTGTGACTCCGGCGGTGGTCTCTGGATCAGTGACAATACTTGAGCCCTCCTGGGCTGTGACTCCGGTGGTGGTCTCTGGACCAGTGACGACGGTGCTGGCGGTTGTGTCTGGACCGCCGGAAATGATGGCGCACTTCTCCGCTGTGACACTCACAACAGGCTTGGCAGACTTCCTCTGGACCTTCCCCACCTTTTTAGGAGTTACAGCTGACTCACCAATCGCCTTCGATCCCATTTCACTTGTTGTCCCACCAGGAGTCTTGACAGGGTCCTGTCGTCCACTCTCCAATTTCGGAGCCTTTACAGGGGTTGGGCTGCCTGTGCCTTGCCTCCGGGTCCTACTGCCTTCCCTGGTGGACGGTGCACTCCAAAAACCTTGAACTGGCACCACTGGTCCTGGAGGCTTTTTGGCTGAGGCGCTACGACGGGACTGATGAATTGGAGGGGGGGTGGGGGCAAAAAGGTCAATTTGACAGAGGGACAGTTTCTGACGAACACTGGGATGGGTAGCTGGAGGGGGTCTGGGAGTGGAGGAAGAGGAGGTGGTTATATGAGGTGTCACTTTAGCTGTTTTGGGTGCAGGTGCAGGTACTGGAGGCTGTCGTGAGGTGGATGGATGTTGGGTGAGTGATTGCCGGCGTTTGGGTACTTTGGGAGGGGGCGTCACAGACACACTGGGAGAGGACACAGGGGACGTGTAAATGGGAGTGGAGGTGGTGAGTGCAGGTGAGCGGCGTGTGGTGCTGGGTGTCCTGGTGCGAGTCCTAGTGCCTGTAGATGTGGTGCATGCAGGTGTGTGTGTAGACGAGACTGGGAGGGAGATGGGAGAAGAGGAGGAGGGGAACACAGTGGAGACAGTGGATGTTGCTGTGTCTGTATGGGTGTGATGCTTGTGTGAGTGCTTGTGTTGTGTGTGGTGCCTATGTTTGTCTGAGCTACTTGGGTGTGTTGACTTGTCTGCATGCTGGTCTGTAGGTGTGCTTGGGATGGGCTGGGATACAGGGCATTGGGTCTGGGTGGAGGAAGTTGGAGGGGGGAGGCTGGAGACAGGGACAATTGCTGCCATCAGTGCTGAGGCCAGAGATTGCAGGGTTCGCTGAAGGGCAGCCTGACCAGAATGAATGCCCTCCAGGAATGCATTACTGTGTTGCAACTCCCTTTCTACACCCTGGATGGCATTCACAATGGTAGACTGCCCAACAGTGAGTGACCTGAGGGGGTCAATGGCCTCCTCACTGAGGGCAGCAGGGGTGACTGGGGCAAGGCCTGAGGTGCCAGAGGCGAAGGTGATGCCCACCCTCCTGGGTGAGCGGGCACGGGGCGAACGCTCAGGGGCTGCTGGGAGGGCGGTGCTGGTAGGGGGGTGGCGGCTGTACCTGTAGAAGTGGGGCGCAGAGATGGTGCCGCCACCACAGGGGACCTCACATCGGCGGACGAGTCTGTGTCACTGGTTGGTGATCCGGTGGCCGACGTGGAGCTCCCCTCGCCCTCCGTCCCACTGGTGCATTCAGAGTCTGTGGTGTGGCCCTCCATGGCCATGTGGGATGCAGCTCCCTCGTGCTCCGGTGCCATTGTACCTCTGCCTGTTGATGCTGATGTACAAACGGACAGGGAGAGCAGGAAAAGGGGGGGAGACAGAAGAAAGAGAGTTTTAGTACATGGCATACCGCTACCGTTGGCGGACAAGACAGACGCAGCTGCCCCATGCACAACACCGCGCTCCTGCCCTCTGCACATGCAATTTCATGGATATGGGCTACATGGCAATGCTGGAAAGCAGCGCACATGGATGCCACAGGGGCAACTATACCTCAACTTGCTAGTTTGCTGAGGTGGGGTAGAGTGCCACATGGCCTACATAAGGGAGGGGCCTGGCCTAACTAACTCGCCCTGGCCTAAGGACACCCACAGCCCACCTCCCCCACCCAGACACCTCCTCTGCACGCAAAGTCTGCAGAATGAGTTTGTACTCACCCCCTTGTGTCTGCTGTGATGTCCTTAAGCGCCCATCCAACTCCGTATAGGCCACCGCCAGGATCCGGAACATCAGGGGGGTCATGTTACGACGGGCACCCCTCCCACATTGGGAGGCCATCCCCAGCTGAGCCTCCGCCGTCTTCTTGCTGCAGCGGCGAATGTCCTCCCATCTCTTCCGGCAGTGGGTGCCCCGTCTCTGATGGGCCCCAGGGTCCGGATGTCCTTGGCGATGGCATGCCAAATGTCCCTCTTCTGGTGGGCACTGACCTACATGACATGCACAAGGGAAGAGGAACAGTCATTACCAATTGCACCATCAATGTGTGTGTGTCCCTCCATACTCTGACCAAGGGGCCCATTTATTCCCATGCTTTACTGTAGTATGACTTCTGCCCCCTTCCCACTTCCACCCAGCCCGCTCCACCCAGGCCTAGCCCCTACAACGTGCTCCCTGTGTACTAACCTGTTGGTCTGGAGGACCGTAGAGTAGCGTGTACTGGGGGAGGACCCCATCCACAAGTTTCTCCAACTCCTCCGATGTGAAGGCAGGGGCCCTTTCCCCAGACGCAGCAGCCATCGTCGCTTCCAGACCGAGGTCACAGCAGCACTAGCAGTGTAGGTCCTCTCCTGTCGAAGGTCAGGTATCTAGTGAATGAAGAGATAGAAAATGGCGGTGACGTCTGCGGCGGTGACATCCGCGGCGGGCCGCACCATCACCGCCGGCGCACCTGTTCATTGGCTCCTGGGACCCATAGGGTCCATTGTTAACCAATGCAGCATTGCTCCGCGCTCTACGTCCGCCTACCGCCATGGTTAGCAACGCCAGCGCTGTTACCCCACAATCCCATTGTCCCAGTTTAGAGGTCAGGCAGCCGCCATTTCAGGGGCCCACATGGATTCATTTGCAGCTGCGTCACACATACTGAGGCCTACACTCAACACACATACAGGAAGGGTTTATTGTCTGCGGTAGTCTTGTGTGTGACTGTGGGTACATACCTGAAAGAATAGTGACTTTTTCCTCGCTGTTGTCCTTCGTAGGCACCGTCAGCTGGGACATATGAGAAGATGGCGGAATCCGCCGGTGTACCGACCGCTGGTGGTCCTGTTGACAATGGAGGAGCGACATTTAATCGTGACCTACCGGTTTGACCGTGCCACAATCCAGGAACTGTGTACCCAGTTGGAGCCAGAGCTGATGTCACCAATCCGCCATCCGACTGGAATCCCCCCTGACGTGCAGGTGCTGTCAGTGCTCCATTTCCTTGCAAGTGGGTCATTTCAAACAACAGTGGCCATGGCATCAGGGATGTCCCAGCCTATGTTTTCCAACTTCTTGTCCAGAGTGTTGTCTGCCCTGCTGAAACACGTAAGGAGATACATCATTTTCCCTGAGGTGGAGGATTTGCCTACAGTTAAAGGTGACTTCTATGCCCTTGGACATATCCCCAACGTCATAGGTGCTATTGATGGGACCCATGTAGCTCTGGTCATCCCCTGCAGGAGTGAACAGGTGTACAGGAACCGGAAGAGTTATCATTCAATGAATGTCCAGATGGTGTGTTTGGCAGACCAGTACATCTCCCAGGTAAATGCTATGGTCACTGGCTCAGTGCATGACGCCTACATCCTGTGCAATAGCAGCATCCCTGATATGATGGGAGGCTCCAGAGGCACTGTGTATGGCTATTGGGGGACTCTGGTTACCCCAACCTTTCCTGGCTATTGACCCCAGTGAGGAATCCCAGGACCAGGGCAGAGGAACGGTACAATGAGGCCCACGGGCGGACTAGGAGGGTTATCGAACGCACCTTCGGCCTTCTTAAGGCCAGGTTCAGGTGCCTCCATATGACAGGTGGAACCCTATTCTACTCACCGAAGAAGGTGTGCGACATCATCATCGCCTGCTCCATGCTCCATAACTTGGCTTTGCGACGCCAGTTGCCTTTTCTGTAGGAGGATGATCCAGATGACGGTGTTGTAGCAGCTGTGGAGCCTGTGGACAGTGATGAGGATGAAGCTGAGGAAGACGAAAAACGACAAGAGGGAGTCAGTCATACAGCAATATTTCCAGTGACACACAGGTGAGCACATTTTCTATTTTACCATTACATTCACTTTCACACATCTACCTCTATCCTGTACCTCAAATTCACTCACTATTTGTTAACTGAGTTGTCCCTTCCATTTCAGTTCCACAAATGTGGTTAGCTACGTGTCAACTGTTTGCATCCTTGAAGGGCTTGTGATGTGTGACATAGGTATGTTAGCCTTCCAATGGGTAACCCATTATGCAACTGTAATTGATTATACAGATTTACGAATCATTGACTGACTCAATTTCTTTTGGTGTTTGAAGGGTGTTTATTTAAGTGCACAAAAATGAAGGGGGGTTGTAAAATGGTGATGGGTGATGGTGGAGGAATGTCCATGACAGTGTCCAGTCTATTAGTCTCACAGGTACATTGCAGATCTGGGCATTGGAAGTGGAGCTGGGGCAGTTCCGATTTGGGCAGGGTAATAAAGTGGGACAGTGGGAGGACTATCAGGGTGGTCTTATTTCCTGGCGGGGGTCTTGCCATCTTGCTCTGTCCTGTTCCTGGATCTCAGGGCCCGCTTGCGTGATGGTTGTCCGTCTGCAGGGGGTGGGGTGCTGGTGTGGTGGTCCTGTGGCGGGGCGTCCTGTCCACTAGCGCCGGTGGAGGTGGTGGGCAGTTCATCGTCCATGCTAGTGTCATGGGCCCCTTGGAGTGCCACGTTGTCCCTCAAGGTCTTTTGAATGTCCGTCAGCACACCTACGATGGTGCCCAGGGCGGAGCCGATGGTCCTGAGCTCCTCCCTGAACCCCAAATATTGTTCCTCCTGCAGACGCAGGGTCTCCTGCAACTTGTCCAGGACCGTGGCCATCGTCTCCTGGGAGTGGTGGTATGCTCCCATGATGGAGGAGAGGGCCTCGTTGAGAGTGGGTTCCCTTGGCCTATCCTCCCTCTGTCGCACAGCAGCCCTCCCAGTTCCCCTATGTTCCTGGGCCTCCGTCCCCTGGACCGTGTGCCCACTACCACTGCCCCCAGGTCCCTGTTGTTGGGGTGGGGGGTTAGCCTGGGTGCCCTGTGGTGGTGGACACACCGCTGATTGACCTGTCCTGGGTAGGGAGGTTTGGGCCCACTGGGTGGGTGCTGTGCTGGTGTTACCAGAGGGTGGAAGCTCGGTGTTGGGCTGTGGCTGGGCAAGGGGAACCGACTGTCCTGAGGCCCACGATGGTCCGGGCTGGTCATCAAGATCCAGTGGGGCAGAGCTGCTGTCGTCACTGTGGGCCTCTTCTGGGGGTGGAGTGGTGTTGTCTGGACCCTCTGGTGTGGTGACGTTCCTTCGGGTTCCTGCGGGGGTTTAAGTACATGATTATTGCATGTGTGTGTTTCATGGTGTGCAATGGTTGGGTGTGCGTGAACCCCAGTGCAGGCATTCCTGTGGGGGGCTTGTGTGTTGATGGTTGGGGGGTGTTCTGGGTCTGTGCAGTGGGCATGCTTTGGTGATGGGTGTTGATGCTTAGTTATGTCATGCAGGGCTTGGGTTTGGGATGGGTGGTTGGTGTAATGGGTAGATAGGTGAGGATTTGGGGTGATAGGGGAGAGTGTGATGGTGGGGGTGTGTGATATCATGCAGGTAGGGTGAGGGTTATGATAGTTAAGATTTGACTTACCAGTGTCCGTTCCTCCAACGACTCCTCCGAGGCCCTCAGGATGCAAGATGGACAAGACTTGCTCCTCCCATGTTGTTAGTTGAGGGGGAGGAGGTGGTGGTCCGCCGCCAGTTCGCTGTACTGCGATGTGGTGCCTGGATACCGTTGAACGCACCTTCCCCCGTAGGTCGTTCCACCTCTTCCTGATGTCCTCCCTATTTCTTGGGTGCTGTCCCACAGCGTTGACCCTGTCCACTATTCTTTGCCATAGCTCCATCTTCCTGGCTATTGATGTGTGCTGTACCTGTGAGCCAAATAGCTGTGGCTCTACCCGGTTGATTTCCTCCACCATGACCCTGAGCTCCTCGGAGGAGAAGCGTGGGTGTCTTTGGCGTGACATGGGTGGTGTGTGTGATGTGTGGGGTGGTGTATGTGTTGATGAGTGTGGTGAGTGTAGTGGTATGTGGTGTTTTGTGTGTGGATGTTGTGTGGGTGATGGTGTTGTGTGCCTCTGTGTGGTGGGATTGTCTAATCAGTGCTGTCTCTCTGGCCTTCTTTCTGAATTTTTGTTCGTAGGGGTTTGTGGGTGATGTGGGTGTGTGTTTTATATTGTGTTGTGTGTGTGGGAGTGGTGTTTGTATGTGTATCAGGTGTGTGTATTTTGAATTGTCCAGTGTGGCGGTGTTTTGGAGTTGTGTGTGTATTTTGAGCGCGGCGGTGTGTACCGCCAATGGAATACCGTGGTTAAAAGACCGCCACGTGGATTCGTGGGTCGTAATAGCATGGGTGTGTTTCTGTTGGCGTGGAGGTGGAGGATTTGTTCCCGCATGTTTATCGCTGACCTTTGGTGTGGCGGTATTGTGTGGGTGTCTGAATTTCGGCGGATTCCAAGATGTGTGTCATAATAGCTGTGGTGGTCTACCGCGGCCGCGGCGGTGTTTTGGCGGTCTTCTGCACGGCGGTAAGCACCTTATACCGCCAATGTTGTAATGACCCCCTAAATTTTTCCAAAAATGACTTTATTGCCAAACTCTTCCACTGAAAGACAACATTGTATATCAAACATTTAATTGACAATAGTATCTCCTTAAAGTCTCTTCCATGTGGCCTCAGTGCACCCTCACACTCAGGAATTTCAAAGTGACAACTGCAAATTCAGGATACTCTTTTCATTCATTTAGTGCTTTTCACGGGCTCTCTAATCACTCAGACACAATAGGCCATATTTCTTGTGTTACACAGAAGAATAATCATCCCTTCAATTCATGTTTGAAGAGACCTAATGGCACAGCCAATTTATGCTCTCTCACTCCAATGGATGAGAATTAAATTATTCATTGTTTCTAACAGGATAGCACTGATTTGTGTACTCTTCACTTCAATAAATTATTTGGCTCAATTGCATTGAAGATATCCATTTTTGGGGCACCATGGCTCCTTTCACTGCACAGCAAGTTGGGGACAATAGAGAGAGAGAGAGAGGAACTTTTATTAGGGCTCAGTCAGTTCACAGGCTATGGTACAGCGACCTTGTTAGACTTTTTGTACAGCAGGCCTTCTGAAGTGCTCTGCCTCTGAAGTCAGCTATTTTTCACATCACCAGTAACATTGCCTTTAAAAGAAATTATGAAAGTCCACCTCTAATTGATTTGTAATATATCTATACAGCGCAAAGTTGTGTGAAGGCCAATAGAGCACTTTCTATGGCTTCAGATTTCATTACTCATATCAAGATTCATTCTTTTCCAAGCACATGGATATTAAGTGAATTTCCCAGAATAACAGAATGTTGAGCCTGCATGGGGCTCAAACCTCTTGCCCATACCTAAGTTGACAGTTCTGGAAATTAGTCCACATCTTCTCCTCTTTACATCTTCACAGTGTACAAAAGAACACAGAGGCCTTCTTTGCAAGTGCAGAAAGGGCTACAGGCATCAGAATTAAGAGTTCTGTAATAATTGTCAAACCTTCCAAAATATATTAGGGGAAAAGACCCATAAAAAAGCAAAACATGCAGAATATAACTACTATTCAGCATTTTGCACCTCATTTGCAAGCTAAAAAACTAACTGAATAAAAGGAGTATTTACCAGACAAGGTAGCAAATTTACACAGAGGTAATGGTATTTACCATGCAAGATAATTACCTTACCCTATTTCACCTTACTTGTATTGAGGGCTTAAATGTCACTCTAAATCTTGTATGTGGTCATCATGCTATAAGCAATCACACATGTTTTAAGTGCCTGGTACTCTTGTCTAAAATGTATTACTTAACTCTGTCACAAACCACATTAATCCAGGTCACAATAAGGATCAAATTAAAAAATACAAGTTCATAGCTCATTCAATTTCATGCATTAGAAAATAAATCACCATTGCTTGACTCTCTGATGCCTTAGTCTAGTTTGTGCCTTTTCTTATAAGAAGAGTGAGACTTTCATTTGATACTTTTTTTTGTATATCTAGGCTTTTAGGCCTTCATTACAAGTCTGGCGGTCTTAAGACTGCCAGACCTGCGGTGGCGGTCTCACCACCGATGGGCCGGGGATGAAGACCACCAAATTATGACTTTGGCAGATTGGCTTGAGATATTCCGCCCGTCCCACCTTTTTTCCGCAGTCCGCCGGGCTAGAGGTGAGAACTGCCAGAAAAACCTAGCGGTCTTTTATCCCGGCGACAGGAATCTGCATTCACACTAACATACATGCACAAACACTGCACTCATGCATGCATTCACTCCCCCCCCTCCAGCGCATACATACATTCACACATCTCTCCCCCCTCCAGCGCATACATACATTCACTCTCCCCCTCCAGCTCATACATACATTCACATCCCCCTCTCCAGCACATACATACATTCCCCCTTCCCCTCGCACCAAATACAAGCACTCATTCGCTCTCGCTGTCCACTGACACACACGCACCCACTCTCCCCGTTCACTCACACAATCATGCACCCCTCTCCCTGTCAACCTACATACACATGCACAAGCATTCATGCACTCACCCCTTCCATCCATTCAATCGCACACATGTACTCAATCACTCATACCCACAGGCGCACTCACGCACTCACCCTCTTCCCCATTTACAAACACTCACACACCCCCACCCCATCCACAAACACTCCCACATCCATCCACAAACAATAACTAACACACGCAGACACCCACCCACAAACCCCCCTTACCCCAAAACCATTGTGAGAGGGCAGGCCAAAGCACTGATAGGGGGCAAGAAAAAAGAAGAGAAGTTTGAGTGTGAAGCAATAAAAAAAGACATTGCAATTTTGGACACCAGCTTACTGACATAAAGGACGGCAGCCCTCTGTCACCAGCTCCTCCTGTAACAGCTGGATCTCAGGATGCTGGCAGAGAATAGGGCACGCAGTCACGCTCTAGCAATTGAATGCCACCTGTATGACATGGGGGACAAGGCCAGCACACTGAAGACCTGGTTAGATAAAAGAGACAAGGACTGTTCCTGGGTGATCCTAGATATGGCAAATGTGATGCAAATGACAAGTGCTGCAACTTCTGATACCTTTGCAGCCTACTATGAGGACCTTTACTCTTCTGCAACGGACAGGACAGAGGACCGTTATATGAGGTGTCACTTTAGCTGTTTTGGGTGCAGGTGCAGGTACTGGAGGCTGTCGTGAGGTGGACGGATGTTGGGTAAGTGATTGCCGGCGTTTGGGTACTTTGGGAGGGGGCGTCACAGACACACTGGGAGAGGACACAGGGGACGTGTAAATGGGAGTGGAGGTGGTGAGTGCAGGTGAGCGGCGTGTGGTGCTGGGTGTCCTGGTGCGAGTCCTAGTGCCTGTAGATGTGGTGCATGCAGGTTTGTGTGTAGACGAGACTGGGAGGGAGATGGGAGAAGAGGAGGAGGGGAACACAGTGGAGACAGTGGATGTTGCTGTGTCTGTATGGGTGTGATGCTTGTGTGAGTGCTTGTGTTGTGTGTGGTGCCTATGTTTGTCTGAGCTACTTGGGTGTGTTGACTTGTCTGCATGCTGGTCTGTAGGTGTGCTTGGGATGGGCTGGGATACAGGGCATTGGGTCTGGGTGGAGGAAGTTGGAGGGGGGAGGCTGGAGACAGGGACAATTGCTGCCATCAGTGCTGAGGCCAGAGATTGCAGGGTTCGCTGAAGGGCAGCCTGACCAGAATGAATGCCCTCCAGGAATGCATTACTGTGTTGCAACTCCCTTTCTACACCCTGGATGGCATTCACAATGGTAGACTGCCCAACAGTGAGTGACCTGAGGAGGTCAATGGCCTCCTCATTGAGGGCAGCAGGGGTGACTGGGGCAGGGCCTGAGGTGCCAGAGGCGAAGGTGATGCCCACCCTCCTGGGTGAGCGGGCACGGGGCGAACGCTGAGGGGCTGCTGGGAGGGCGGTGCTGGTAGGGGGGTGGCGGCTGTACCTGTAGAAGTGGGGCGCAGAGATGGTGCCGCCACCACAGGGGACCTCACATCGGCGGACGAGTCTGTGTCGCTGGTTGGTGATCCGGTGGCCGACGTGGAGCTCCCCTCGCCCTCCGTCCCACTGGTGCATTCAGAGTCTGTGGTGTGGCCCTCCATGGCCATGTGGGATGCAGCTCCCTCGTGCTCCGGTGCCACTGTACCTCTGCCTGTTGATGCTGACGTACAAACGGACAGGGAGAGCAGGAAAAGGGGGGGAGACAGAAGAAAGAGAGTTTTAGTACATGGCATACCGCTACCGTTGGCGGACAAGACAGACGCAGCTGCCCCATGCACAACACCGCGCTCCTGCCCTCTGCACATGCAATTTCATGGATATGGGCTACATGGCAATGCTGGAAAGCAGCGCACATGGATGCCACAGGGGCAACTATACCTCAACTTGCTAGTTTGCTGAGGTGGGGTAGAGTGCCACATGGCCTACATAAGGGAGGGGCCTGGCCTAACTAACTCGCCCTGGCCTAAGGACACCCACAGCCCACCTCCCCCACCCAGACACCTCCTCTGCACGCAAAGTCTGCAGAATGAGTTTGTACTCACCCCCTTGTGTCTGCTGTGATGTCCTTAAGCGCCCATCCAACTCCGGATAGGCCACCGCCAGGATCCGGAACATCAGGGGGGTCATGTTACGACGGGCACCCCTCCCACATTGGGAGGCCATCCCCAGCTGAGCCTCCGCCGTCTTCTTGCTGCAGCGGCGAATGTCCTCCCATCTCTTCCGGCAGTGGGTGCCCCGTCTCTGGTGGGCCCCAGGGTCCGGATGTCCTTGGCGATGGCATGCCAAATGTCCCTCTTCTGGTGGGCACTGACCTACATGACATGCACAAGGGAAGAGGAACAGTCATTACCAATTGCACCATCAATGTGTGTGTGTCCCTCCATACTCTGACCAAGGGGCCCATTTATTCCCATGCTTTACTGTAGTATGACTTCTGCCCCCTTCCCACTTCCACCCAGCCCGCTCCACCCAGGCCTAGCCCCTACAACGTGCTCCCTGTGTACTAACCTGTTGGTCTGGAGGACCGTAGAGTAGCGTGTACTGGGGGAGGACCCCATCCACAAGTTTCTCCAACTCCTCCGATGTGAAGGCAGGGGCCCTTTCCCCAGACGCAGCAGCCATCGTCGCTTCCAGACCGAGGTCACAGCAGCACTAGCAGTGTAGGTCCTCTCCTGTCGAAGGTCAGGTATCTAGTGAATGAAGAGATAGAAAATGGCGGTGACGTCTGCGGCGGTGACGTCCGCGGCGGGCCGCACCATCACCGCCGGCGCACCTGTTCATTGGCTCCTGGGACCCATGGGGTCCATTGTTAACCAATGCAGCATTGCTCCGCGCTCTACGTCCGCCTACCGCCATGGTTAGCAACGCCAGCGCTGTTACCCCACAATCCCATTGTCCCAGTTTAGAGGTCAGGCAGCCGCCATTTCAGGGGCCCACATGGATTCATTTGCAACTGCGTCACACATACTGAGGCCTACACTCAACACACATACAGGAAGGGTTTATTGTCTGCGGTAGTCTTGTGTGTGACTGTGGGTACATACCTGGAAGAATAGTGACTTTTTCCTCGCTGTTGTCCTTCGTAGGCACCGTCAGCTGGGACATATGAGAAGATGGCGGAATCCGCCGGTGTACCGACCGCTGGTGGTCCTGTTGACAATGGAGGAGCGACATTTAATCGTGACCTACCGGTTTGACCGTGCCACAATCCAGGAACTGTGTACCCAGTTGGAGCCAGAGCTGATGTCACCAATCCGCCATCCGACTGGAATCCCCCCTGACGTGCAGGTGCTGTCTGTGCTCCATTTCCTTGCAAGTGGGTCATTTCAAACAACAGTGGCCATGGCATCAGGGATGTCCCAGCCTATGTTTTCCAACTTCTTGTCCAGAGTGTTGTCTGCCCTGCTGAAACACGTAAGGAGATACATCATTTTCCCTGAGGTGGAGGATTTGCCTACAGTTAAAGGTGACTTCTATGCCCTTGGACATATCCCCAACGTCATAGGTGCTATTGATGGGACCCATGTAGCTCTGGTCATCCCCTGCAGGAGTGAACAGGTGTACAGGAACCGGAAGAGTTATCATTCAATGAATGTCCAGATGGTGTGTTTGGCAGACTAGTACATCTCCCAGGTAAATGCTATGGTCACTGGCTCAGTGCATGACGCCTACATCCTGCGCAATAGCAGCATCCCTGATATGATGGGAGGCTCCAGAGGCACTGTGTATGGCTATTGGGGGACTCTGGTTACCCCAACCTTTCCTGGCTATTGACCCCAGTGAGGAATCCCAGGACCAGGGCAGAGGAACGGTACAATGAGGCCCATGGGCGGACTAGGAGGGTTATCGAACGCACCTTCGGCCTTCTTAAGGCCAGGTTCAGGTGCCTCCATATGACAGGCGGAACCCTATTCTACTCACCGAAGAAGGTGTGCGACATCATCATCGCCTGCTCCATGCTCCATAACTTGGCTTTGCGACGCCAGGTGCCTTTTCTGTAGGAGGATGATCCAGATGACGGTGTTGTAGCAGCTGTGGAGCCTGTGGACAGTGATGAGGATGAAGCTGAGGAAGACGAAAAACGACAACAGGGAGTCAGTCATACAGCAATATTTCCAGTGACACACAGGTGAGCACATTTTCTATTTTACCATTACATTCACTTTCACACATCTACCTCTATCCTGTACCTCAAATTCACTCACTATTTGTTAACTGAGTTGTCCCTTCCATTTCAGTTCCACAAATGTGGTTAGCTACGTGTCAACTGTTTGCATCCTTGAAGGGCTTGTGATGTGTGACATAGGTATGTTAGCCTTCCAATGGGTAACCCATTATGCAACTGTAATTGATTATACAGATTTACGAATCATTGACTGACTCAATTTCTTTTGGTGTTTGAAGGGTGTTTATTTAAGTGCACAAAAATGAAGGGGGGTTGTAAAATGGTGATGGGTGATGGTGGAGGAATGTCCATGACAGTGTCCAGTCTATTAGTCTCACAGGTACATTGCAGATCTGGGCATTGGAAGTGGAGCTGGGGCAGTTCCGATTTGGGCAGGGTAATAAAGTGGGACAGTGGGAGGACTATCAGGGTGGTCTTATTTCCTGGCGGGGGTCTTGCCATCTTGCTCTGTCCTGTTCCTGGATCTCAGGGCCCGCTTGCGTGATGGTTGTCCGTCTGCAGGGGGTGGGGTGCTGGTGTGGTGGTCCTGTGGCGGGGCGTCCTGTCCACTAGCGCCGGTGGAGGTGGTGGGCAGTTCATCGTCCATGCTAGTGTCATGGGCCCCTTGGAGTGCCACGTTGTCCCTCAAGGTCTTTTGAATGTCCGTCAGCACACCTACGATGGTGCCCAGGGCGGAGCCGATGGTCCTGAGCTCCTCCCTGAACCCCAAATATTGTTCCTCCTGCAGACGCAGGGTCTCCTGCAACTTGTCCAGGACCGTGGCCATCGTCTCCTGGGAGTGGTGGTATGCTCCCATGATGGAGGAGAGGGCCTCGTTGAGAGTGGGTTCCCTTGGCCTATCCTCCCTCTGTCGCACAGCAGCCCTCCCAGTTCCCCTATGTTCCTGGGCCTCCGTCCCCTGGACCGTGTGCCCACTACCACTGCCCCCAGGTCCCTGTTGTTGGGGTGGGGGGTTAGCCTGGGTGCCCTGTGGTGGTGGACACACCGCTGATTGACCTGTCCTGGGTAGGGAGGTTTGGGCCCACTGGGTGGGTGCTGTGCTGGTGTTACCAGAGGGTGGAAGCTCGGTGTTGGGCTGTGGCTGGGCAAGGGGAACCGACTGTCCTGAGGCCCACGATGGTCCGGGCTGGTCATCAAGATCCAGTGGGGCAGAGCTGCTGTCGTCACTGTGGGCCTCTTCTGGGGGTGGAGTGGTGTTGTCTGGACCCTCTGGTGTGGTGACGTTCCTTCGGGTTCCTGCGGGGGTTTAAGTACATGATTATTGCATGTGTGTGTTTCATGGTGTGCAATGGTTGGGTGTGCGTGAACCCCAGTGCAGGCATTCCTGTGGGGGGCTTGTGTGTTGATGGTTGGGGGGTGTTCTGGGTCTGTGCAGTGGGCATGCTTTGGTGATGGGTGTTGATGCTTAGTTATGTCATGCAGGGCTTGGGTTTGGGATGGGTGGTTGGTGTAATGGGTAGATAGGTGAGGATTTGGGGTGATAGGGGAGAGTGTGATGGTGGGGGTGTGTGATATCATGCAGGTAGGGTGAGGGTTATGATAGTTAAGATTTGACTTACCAGTGTCCGTTCCTCCAACGACTCCTCCGAGGCCCTCAGGATGCAAGATGGACAAGACTTGCTCCTCCCATGTTGTTAGTTGAGGGGGAGGAGGTGGTGGTTCGCCGCCAGTTCGCTGTACTGCGATGTGGTGCCTGGATACCGTTGAACGCACCTTCCCCCGTAGGTCGTTCCACCTCTTCCTGATGTCCTCCCTATTTCTTGGGTGCTGTCCCACAGCGTTGACCCTGTCCACTATTCTTTGCCATAGCTCCATCTTCCTGGCTATTGATGTGTGCTGTACCTGTGAGCCAAATAGCTGTGGCTCTACCCGGTTGATTTCCTCCACCATGACCCTGAGCTCCTCGGAGGAGAAGCGTGGGTGTCTTTGGCGTGACATGGGTGGTGTGTGTGATGTGTGGGGTGGTGTATGTGTTGATGAGTGTGGTGAGTGTAGTGGTATGTGGTGTTTTGTGTGTGGATGTTGTGTGGGTGATGGTGTTGTGTGCCTCTGTGTGGTGGGATTGTCTAATCAGTGCTGTCTCTCTGGCCTTCTTTCTGAATTTTTGTTCGTAGGGGTTTGTGGGTGATGTGGGTGTGTGTTTTATATTGTGTTGTGTGTGTGGGAGTGGTGTTTGTATGTGTATCAGGTGTGTGTATTTTGAATTGTCCAGTGTGGCGGTGTTTTGGAGCTGTGTGTGTATTTTGAGCGCGGCGGTGTGTACCGCCAATGGAATACCGTGGTTAAAAGACCGCCACGTGGATTCGTGGGTCGTAATAGCATGGGTGTGTTTCTGTTGGCGTGGAGGTGGAGGATTTGTTCCCGCATGTTTATCGCTGACCTTTGGTGTGGCGGTATTGTGTGGGTGTCTGAATTTCGGCGGATTCCAAGATGTGTGTCATAATAGCTGTGGCGGTCTACCGCGGCCGCGGCGGTGTTTTGGCGGTCTTCTGCACGGCGGTAAGCACCTTATACCGCCAATGTTGTAATGACCCCCTAAATTTTTCCAAAAATGACTTTATTGCCAAACTCTTCCACTGAAAGACAACATTGTATATCAAACATTTAATTGACAATAGTATCTCCTTAAAGTCTCTTCCATGTGGCCTCAGTGCACCCTCACACTCAGGAATTTCAAAGTGACAACTGCAAATTCAGGATACTCTTTTCATTCATTTAGTGCTTTTCACAGGCTCTCTAATCACTCAGACACAATAGGCCATATTTCTTGTGTTACACAGAAGAATAATCATCCCTTCAATTCATGTTTGAAGAGACCTAATGGCACAGCCAATTTATGCTCTCTCACTCCAATGGATGAGAATTAAATTATTCATTGTTTCTAACAGGATAGCACTGATTTGTGTACTCTTCACTTCAATAAATTATTTGGCTCAATTGCATTGAAGATATCCATTTTTGGGGCACCATGGCTCCTTTCACTGCACAGCAAGTTGGGGACAATAGAGAGAGAGAGAGAGGAACTTTTATTAGGGCTCAGTCAGTTCACAGGCTATGGTACAGCGACCTTGTTAGACTTTTTGTACAGCAGGCCTTCTGAAGTGCTCTGCCTCTGAAGTCAGCTATTTTTCACATCACCAGTAACATTGCCTTTAAAAGAAATTATGAAAGTCCACCTCTAATTGATTTGTAATAGTTCTATACAGCGCAAAGTTGTGCGAAGGCCAATAGAGCACTTTCTATGGCATCAGATTACATTACGCATATCAAGATTCATTCTTTTCCAAGCACATGGATATTAAGTGAATTTCCCAGAATAACAGAATGTTGAGCCTGCATGGGGCTCAAACCTCTTGCCCATACCTAAGTTGACAGTTCTGGAAATTAGTCCACATCTTCTCCTCTTTACATCTTCACAGTGTACAAAAGAACACAGAGGCCTTCTTTGCAAGTGCAGAAAGGGCTACAGGCATCAGAATTAAGAGTTCTGTAATAATTGTCAAACCTTCCAAAATATATTAGGGGAAAAGACCCATAAAAAAGCAAAACATGCAGAATATAACTACTATTCAGCATTTTGCACCTCATTTGCAAGCTAAAAAACTAACTGAATAAAAGGAGTATTTACCAGACAAGGTAGCAAATTTACACAGGGGTAATGGTATTTACCATGCGAGATAATTACCTTACCCTATTTCACCTTACTTGTATTGAGGGCTTAAATGTCACTCTAAATCTTGTATGTGGTCATCATGCTATAAGCAATCACACATGTTTTAAGTGCCTGGTACTCTTGTCTAAAATGTATTACTTAACTCTGTCACAAACCACATTACTCCAGGTCACAATAAGGATCAAATTAAAAAATACAAGTTCATAGCTCATTCAATTTCATGCATTAGAAAATAAATCACCATTGCTTGACTCTCTGATGCCTTAGTCTAGTTTGTGCCTTTTCTTATAAGAAGAGTGAGACTTTCATTTGATACTTTTTTTTGTATATCTAGACTTTTAGGCCTTCATTACAAGTCTGGCGGTCTTAAGACTGCCAGACCTGCGGTGGCGGTCTCACCACCGATGGGCCGGGGATGAAGACCACCAAATTATGACTTTGGCAGATTGGCTTGAGATATTCCGCCCGTCCCACCTTTTTTCCGCAGTCCGCCGGGCTAGAGGTGAGAACTGCCAGAAAAACCTAGCGGTCTTTTATCCCGGCGACAGGAATCTGCATTCACACTAACATACATGCACAAACACCGCACTCATGCATGCATTCACTCCCCCCCCTCCAGCGCATACATACATTCACACATCTCTCCCCCCTCCAGCGCATACATACATTCACTCTCCCCCTCCAGCTCATACATACATTCACATCCCCCTCTCCAGCACATACATACATTCCCCCTTCCCCTCGCACCAAATACAAGCACTCATTCACTCTCGCTGTCCACTGACACACACGCACCCACTCTCCCCGTTCACTCACACAATCATGCACCCCTCTCCCTGTCAACCTACATACACATGCACAAGCATTCATGCACTCACCCCTTCCATCCATTCAATCGCACACATGTACTCAATCACTCATACCCACAGGCGCACTCACGCACTCACCCTCTTCCCCATCTACAAACACTCACACACCCCCACCCCATCCACAAACACTCACACATCCATCCACAAACAATAACTAACACACGCATACACCCACCCACAAACCCCCCTTACCCCGCATTCCTGACATTCACACACGCACACACACATCCACCTCCCCTACCGGACGATCCACTTACCTCGTCCATCGAGGAGGTCACCCAGGTAGGGACAGGTCCCAGTGCTTCCACTGACAGTGCCCCGTCATCAGGATACCGCCATGCCGTATGACATATTATAATAAGGCGTGCAGTGTACTTTTGGCGTGGTGGTGCCAGCGGTTGAACTACCGCTTCACTGTCGACTGCCAGCACAACTGGTGTTGAAATTCCACCTGATTCCGAAATCAGTCATAATAGGGCAGATTTAAGACTGCCAGCATTAGTGGTCTTTTGCGCCCGTGGCTTCGGCGGTCTTACGAAAAGACTGCCGAAGTCGTAATGAGGGCCTTAGTCTTGCCATTTGTGAGAAAGTGGGTTGTTGGTTGAAGGGGAGGATGTGACCCCTTTTCAAACAACAGCCACTGTCGCTGTCAGGGTGAACAACAAAGTTCACTAAATTAACCGATGCCTAACCCTCCGGGAGCTTTCACGAAAGCAGGCAGGCTTAACTTAGTGGCAACGTGTAGAGTATTTATTTAGAACACAAATAGTAATAAAGTGAAAACACAATGCAAGAAAAGTCCCATAGAAATTTAGAAAAGATATAGTACATTTTAATAAATTATTTGACACCAACATGACAAAAATCCAATCAACAGAACCGGAGGTATGAATTTTTTATATTTCCAGTAACATCTAGAAAAGATCAACATGCTAACCGTAGACATCTATTCACACGAAATCGGGTCAAGTAAAAAAACATGGCCGACCGCACTTGGAGCACAGGTCGGATACAAGTATGGGATTGGGACCAATTAGCATTTACCTTTGGGCTGAGAAGAAATTTTGAAGAAAAGGTTCTGTGAAGGTAAAGTTTAGCAGGACAAGACTGGAGGCAGTGTCTGAGGAGGCTGTAGCAGCATAATTAGGGAGCTGCTGGACGAAGCAGTGTGAATATTTTTATGTTTGATTTAGTCTCTGTTTTGGAAGTTAAAAATCTCCAGGCTGTAGCTGACAAGTGCTCCACGAGGCCGGTACCCTTTTGGTGACGGACTGCTGAACAGGATATGCTGCTGTGGAGAAGAACTCAGGGAAAGCTACGACAAAGTCAGGCCAACCAGCAATGCACCTTCGGTAGATAGACAAGCAGGTTCGTTCTGGTCTTCTTTCAGTTCTCAGAGAAGTTATTTTCACCAATGTTTTCTAAGTCCCAAGTTTTGAATTTTGGCTATCCGAGGACCTTTAACACGACAAGCTATGGTGCAGGACTGGAGGGGCACCACTTAGGGGTTCAGGACTCATTCAGGCTGGATCCAGGTGTGGGTTCAAAATGGTGGGGGCCTCTTACGTACCTGTAGCTATGTGTAGGAGGCCAGCAAACTAGCCGTTTGAGTCACTCCGGTAGTTCTGGGTTCAGGTGATGAAGGAGGGCTCAAGCAGCAGGGCAGGCCTCTGACGGTTCAAGGTAGGCTCTAGGAAGCAATGTAGCCTTTCAGGTGTGGCAAAGTAGTCTTGTGGACTGCACAGCAAGCCATAGCATCAGGCAGTCCTCTGAGAGTTCTTCTGAAGGTCCAGAAAGTGAACTGAAGATTATAACTGAGGTTCCTATTTTTATACCTTGTGCCTTTTTTTAAGTAGGAGAAGTTTCTAGGGGTTTCTCTTTGAAGTGTTTGGAATTTCCTGACTGCAGGTTGCCCTGACTCCATGATGACTTGAGGGACAATGCAGTTGTAACAAGCCCTTTGTGTAAAGGCAGAGCAAAGCTTATTCAATTGTAAGTGGGGCTGTGCTCAGCTTTGCCCCCCCCCCCCAATTTTGTCAACAAATGACTCATTCAGGCACACCTAATCCTTCTATATTGTTAATGTTTGGGAGGATTTCAGAAAGTCCAACTGCCATTTATACCCAGTCATGTGAATCAGTGGAGGGTGCAGGCACCAAATAGTTTAGTGCAGAAAAATGCCAACTTTCTAGAAGTGGCATTTTTAAAATTGTAGCTTAAAATCCTACTTTACCATTAAACAGGATTTTTAACTACAATTTCATAGACACCAAATATGAAATGCTTACCTTTCTCCAATCAAACGTGATCACTTATCAAGTGTAATAAGACAACGTAAGGCCAGGCAAGCCTCACAGGAGTGAAAAACTGATTTATGAGTTTTTTACTACCAAGACGTAAAACTTAATAGTACATGTCCAGCCTTTTAATTACGCTACACTCCTAGGTCTTACCTTTCATGCGACTGTTTTACTTTCCATATCTTAAGACCGAGCTGACAAAACTTCTCTTAGTTTAAAGAAGACATTTATTATTATTACTTCACCATGAGGTTCATGAGAGACGAGATTAGTAGGTTGGAAGCATACGTTTAAAAGTAGTCACAGCAATGAAAGCAAAATATATCAAAGTACTTCTCAATTGCAATGTACACAGCAAATACATGTGATTATATTATAGCATAGCTTCAAAGCAAAGAATAAAAGTCAAAATGTCATCACCGTAGGGCCTATCACTGCTCGTCATCCTTCTCATGTCTGCAAGTTGATGACTCCTGTTCAAACTGTGAGAAAGAGATTTTCCACCCAAACGGATGGTCAGGCAGCTGACGTCCGCTCCTGACTGAAGTCCTGGAAAATTCCCCTCGCTGCTGCCCAGGGACACCTTTAAAAAGCCTTCTAACAGGCCCCTTAGCCTAAACATTCTGGCTCAGTGGGGAATCGAACAAGAGTTTGGAGAGTGGTAAAGTCTCCAAACTTCGCTCGTTCCCAGGCTGGATAGAGAGGTAAACACAAAATATACGCCCTCTTATCACGTTAGGGTTCGGTGTGAATTTATTACAAAAAACACAGCTTGGAAAAACACAGCTCATCTGCAACGTCTCAACTGCAATGTCTAACTCCACGTTAAAGCCAATAGGCAGCTAAACCGAATGTCTAATGCCATGTTAAAGCCAATAGGCAGCTAAACTGAATACAACATGTAACGTGCTACTGGTGAACAACTAATATGCGCAGTGGTGAAACACAAAGTCATTGGTCAAACACAATTAATGGCATAACAGCGACATATACAACATAAGGGGAGTTTAAGGATTGACAAGGGTGTTATATTGTCATGTCAAATTAGCAATATAAAACTGCATTCAGGCTGCACTGATAGGCCTGGGACATGTTGTAAGGGGCTACCTGTGTGGGTGACACCACATTAGAGTGGCTCAAGGCACATGGTATACCATCTTATCAGGGACTAATAAGGAAATTAATTGTACCAAACAGGTGCATGTCTATCTTACCATGTTTAAAGAAGAGAGCACAAGCACTTTTGCACAGGTTAACAGTGATTAAGTGCACAGAATCCCAGAATCAACAAACAATATTCAGCAAAGTAGGTGGAGGGTAAATGAAAAACCTTTAGGGGTGACCCTGCAGAGACAGCAACGTCCAACACCATTAGAAACAGAAAACCTAAACTACAACTACAATAATCCAATCAGAATTTCATAAAATGGCCACTCCTACCAGGTGGCAACTTCAGACATCTTATGTCAGAGAATAATGTGTACTTTTCACATTGACCCACATCTGAATGACAGATTTTTTATTTCACCGGTGTGTGACAGCACGTCAGAAGTCACTCACATCTTGCTGTATTCTACTGCATCATTCATAGTAAACTATTAGTGAGATTGTGACAGGCACAGGGTCAACTGAACAAGGCCCATGTGTGTCGATCAAGAGGTACCAAAAAATATAATTATAGCAATATTTTTCAGTAATTATTTAGTATGAAGTCTGATTTCAGATCTTTAAACAAGTTAATACACCCTAGCATGCTTTGTCACAATCAATGTTAATTCCTTAGCTATAATTGTAACTTAGAGACCACTTTTTATACAAAAAAGTATGCTTTAAAACATAAATCATTTACAAATATAGAAAAGGAGAACATAAAAAGTGTAATAATTTTTAAATCAAATACAAATAAACATTTTAAAATGGCTTGCCATCGGAGAAACCTATCATGCAATGGAGTTTTTACACCCACACAAAAGGGCAAAATCACAAAGATAAATGTTCTCATGAATACTTATTTATGTGTATATTTACTCCTCCACCTAGGTGTAACTCTACTTCTTTTGCATTTCACCATTTCTGAGTAAAGATTGACCCCTTGGTGTAAACCTACACATCTTCACCCCCTTAAAAATATATTTTAATGTCTTATATAGATGTACACTAATTTAAAATATTTATTGATAAGATGAAAAAAATAAAATGACATTTCATAGCCCTTTCACTTCTTAAATTAAAGATGCATTAAGTAATAGAATATCTTAAATCTAGTAATTTAATTTATGAATAATTAAGAATATAATCACCTTCATGAACATTTTTAGCTCTATTTAACATTTCATAAATCTGACTAACAGCTAGATAGTTTACTAATTTTTAAACATATAGGGCCTCATTACGACCCTGGTGGCCGGCGGTAAGCTGGCGGTAACACCGTCAACAGGCTGGCAGTGTACCGCCAGCATATTATGACTGTGTCACATTAGCCACTGCCATACCGCCGGCCCCTGCAACATACCTGCAAGCACCGCTGCCTTGGGGATTATGAGTCCCCCACCGCCAGCCTGTCCATGGCTGTAGACACCGCCATGGAAAGGCTGGTGGTAAGGGGGACTCAGGGTGCCCCTGGGGGCCCCTGCACTGCCCATGCACTTGGCATGGGAAGTGCAGGAGCCCCCAGGTTCAGCCCCATTGCGCATTTCACTGCCCGAATTTCGGGAAGTGAAAAGCGCAACAGGTGCTGCTGCACCTGCTGCACATCAACATTGCTGCCAGCTCTATTATGAGCCAACTGCAATGTTGATGTCACTTTTCCCCTGGCCCAGTGGACGGAAATGCTGTTTCTGTTCGCTGGCCCAGCGGAAAAGTCATAATAGGGAGCCACAAATACCGCCAGCACTTGCGGTATAGTGGCACCCGCAGCTTTGCGGTCTTTTAAAAGACTGTCGAAGTTGTAATGAGGGCCATTGGGCCTCATTACGACCCTGGTGGCCGGCGGTAAACTGGCGGTAACACCTCCAACAGGCTGGCGGTGTACCGCCGGCATGTTATGACCGTGGTGCATTAGCCACGGCCATACTGCCGGCCCCTCCAACATACCGCCAGGCTTCTGCCGCGGGGTCATAATCCCCAGGGCAGCGGAGCACCGCCAGCCTGTCCATGGCGGTAGACACCGCCATTGAAAGGCTGACGGTAAGGGGGACTTGGGGTGCCCCTGGGGGCCCCTGCACTTGGCATGGGAATTGCAGGGGCCCCCAGGCACAGCCCCATCGCGCATTTCACTGCCCGAATTTCAGGCAGTGAAATGTGCGACACCAGCAGCACATCAACATTTCCGCTGGCTTTATTATGAGTCGGAATGTTGGTGTGACTTTTCCGCTGGGCCAGCGGACGGAAACGCTATTTTCGTCTGCTGGCCCAGTGGAAAAGTCATAATAGGGAGCCACAAATACCGCCAGCCGAAGTTGTAATGAGGGCCATAATGTAATTTTTTAGAATGAAGTTTGTTAGCAATGAGGGCTCTGGTTGACATTTAGTTTGCGCTCTGTCCAAGCTGGGACCCTCACTCTAGTCAGGGTAAGGGAGATACACAGCTCAGATAACCCCTGCTCACTCCCTTGGTAGCTTGGAACACGCAGTCAGGCTTATCTTGGAAACAATGTGTAAAGTATTTGTACAGACACATACAGTAACACAGTAAAAACACAACAAAAGCACTAAACAGTTTAGAAACATAGTCAATATTTATCTGAGTAAAACAAGACCGAAATGACAAAAATCCAACAAACACGAGCAAAGATATGAATTTTCAAAGACTATACATCAATATAGCACTTAGAAACACAATAGCTCCAACTGGGGCTATTGTGACGTCGTTGACGGAGTCGTTCCCAAGAATCCAACGCCACTCGCAGGAGGGAGGCACTGGTTGCAGAGTCACATGGACCCCCAGGTAAAGTACCTTTGGCAAATCAGTAAACAAGCCAGTACACGGAGTCAGGGAGGAGAGGCGACACTGGATCTGGTGCGGTGTCGATCCTTCCTGCAGAGCAGGTATGGTGATGTGGTGTTGATGTGAGGAGTTGGTTCCTAACGGTTGATGAATTTGGTGGGTCAAATACGTGTTGGGCAACCTCAGGGGGTAGTGGTCATGCCACAGGGCTGCAGGTACCCCAGTAGAGTTGTGTTTCATGGATGTCAGTGACACAGCACTTCAGGACTCAAAGAGTCGCAGAACTTCAGTGAGGCTGCGACAGCATTGGGCATGCAATGTCTGTAGGGCTCGTCACACTCCAGTGGGGACCAAGGCTTCTGGTTGCAGGCAGCGGCGCGGGGTCATGCAGCGGTGCCGGTTCTGGAGTCGTCCGGAGTTGGGGTGCCTGCATCTCCTTGTTTTCTCATCTGAACTCACTTCCAAGAGCCCAGGAACTGGATTGGCACCACTTGGCTAGTCAGGGTTCTCAGCAGGAGTAGCCAGGTGCTGACAGGTGAAGTCTTTGATGTCCCTGAGACTTCTTACCAGGAGGCAAGCACAGACCAAGCCTTTGGAGAAACGTTACAAGCAGGATTTCAGAAAGCAAAGTCCTGTCATTTCCCTCTTCAGGCAGAGCAACAGCAGCAGGCCAACACAGCAAAGAAACATGCCGAGCTGCAGGTCCTCCTCAAGCAACAAGCTCCTTGGCAGAGGTTCCTCTTGATACAGAAGTAATCTAAAAGTCTGTTTTTTTGGTCCACTACTTATACTCATTTCTGCCTTTAAAGTAGGCAAACTTCAAAGGAAGGTGTTTGTTGTTCACAAGATCCTACCTTGTCCAGGCCTGGCCCCAGACACACTCCAGGGAGTTGGAGTCTGCATTGTGTGAGGGCAGGCACAGCCCTTTCATTGTAAGTGTCAGCTCCTCCCTCCCCACTCTAGCCCAGGAGACTCATCAGGTCCCTTTGTGTCACTGTCTAGAGGGAATTCACAAATAACCCAACTGTCAGCCTGACCGAGACATAGATTCCACAGGTAGGCAAAGGCATAGATTGGTTAAGCAAGAACATGCCCACTTTCTAAAAGTGGCATTTTCAAACAGACTAAGACAGTCTAAAAAACAACTCTACCAAAAGATGTATTTTTCCACTGTGAGTTCAGAGACCCCACACTCCATGGGCCATATTTATACTTTTTGACGCAAAACTGCGCTAACGCAGTTTTGCGCCAAAAAAATTAGCGCCGGCTAACGCCATTCTGAAGCGCCATGCGGGCGCTGTATTTATTGAATTAGCCGGCGTTAGCCGACCGGCGCTGCCAGGTATGCGTGAAAAAAAACGACGTACACCAGGCAGCGCCGGCGTAGGGAAAAATGGCGTTTGGGAGTCCCAAAATGGGGCAAGTCAGGCTGAGGCAAAAAAATCGTCTTAACCTGATTTGCGCCATTTTTTTTGGGTGCCCAGACGCCATTAACATGACTCCTGTCTTAGCAAAGACAGGAGTCATGCCCCCTTGCCCAATGGCCATGCCCAGGTGACTTATGTCACCTGGGCATGGTCATTGGGCATAGTGGCATGTAGGGGGGCACAAATCAGGCCCCCCTATGCCACAAAAAAAAATAAAAAAAAATACTTACCACAACTTACCTTTTCTTCCCTGGGATGGGTCTCTCCATCCTTGGGTGTCCTCCTGGGGTGGGCAAGGGTGGCAGGGGGTGTCCCTGGGGCAGGGGAGGGCACCTCTGGGCTCATTCTGAGCCCACAGGTCCCTTAACGCCTGCCCTGACCCAGGCGTTAAAAAGAGGCGCAAATGCGGGGTTTTTTGCCCCGCCCACTCCCGGGCGTCATTTTTGCCCGGGAGTATAAATACCACGCACATGCCTGGGAGTCATTTTTTAAGACGGGAACGCCTACCTTGCATCTCATTAACGCAAGGAAGGTGTTCACGCCAAAAAATGACGCTAACTCCATGAACTTTGGCGCTAGACGCGTCTAACGCCAAAGTATAAATATGGAGTTAGTTTTGCGTCGAATTTTTGTCGAAAAAAACGACGCAAATTCGCCGCAAATGGAGTATAAATATGCCCCCAAGTCTCTATCTGCTCCCAATGGAAAAGTACACTTAAAACAATTTTAAAGGCAGTCCCTATGTTAACCTTTGGGAGAACTAGGCCTTGCAATAGTGAAAAATTAATTTAGCAGTATTTCACTATAAAGATATGTAACTGCACACACAGGCACTGCAGTGGCAGTTCTGGGGCATGTTGACAGGGCTACTTAAATGGGTGGCACAATCAGTGGCGCAGGCCCACTAGTAGCATTTGATTTACAGGCTCAGTGCAGCTCTAGTTCACTTTACTAATGACTTACTAGTAAATCAAATATGCCAATCATGGATAAACCAATCACCAATACAATTTAGACAGAGAAGATATGCACTAAAGCCAACAAAAACTGGTCAGAAAAAAACAGGAGGAAGGAGGAAAAAAGTTTGGGGATGACCCTGCAAAAAGGACCAGGTCCAACAAAGTGTAATATTACATTTAACAAACTTATTAATATACTACATAGATATAACTTAACCACTCAATATATATATAATTTTAAATGTTGAGCTAATTTAATTACTTAACATTAGTTTCTGTGGGGTGTTATTTTCATTCCCTGCCTCCTTTGATTTCTATGGGAGTGTGTTGCAGTACCAATGGTAGATCATCTGTGGGGCTTGACTTACTCAAAGGCTGCACTAGAGTACATTAACACCTATTTTAACATCTGTAGTAGTACAGTAACTTTAGAAGTGTATTTTGTACATTGCAAATGTCTTACTCCTATCTGAGTGTGTGTTTTCTATTAGCATGCCCCTCACAACCCTCTTTACATTTCCCTAAACCCATCATATATCAATAAATATGTCCCACTTTCCCATTGATGCCCGTAGCCCCTCCCACATTTACTACCAAATCATAATCCTATGTGTATGGAGATCTTTGACCATAACAGAGATCTCGTCAGAAAAAGATAGGAGATGGCAGAGGTCTCAAGCTGAAGGTTTATGAATTGTATCTTCTGCTACATGGTTACTAGTACTGAAATATTACTTTAAGTAGAGGTAATAGAGGTCAGTAAAACAAAAGCTGAATTTTTAGCTAATGAGATATTGACTGCTTCAAATGGTACAAAAAGATCTCTGAGATTATTCAGGAACTATCAAATCCTGACTGTATGAAAAAGACAGTCACTCTTTCAAAGGAGCTGTGTGATATTCTGGTGGATTTCTTCGATAAAAAGATTGGTAAGATACTGACACCCCTAATGAAACCATAACTAAACCTGGCCATAACTGTGCCGGTGTACCAGAAGGCCATGGAAATAGGTTTGATTTTTTTGAGCCAATCTCTACGGAGGGTTTTCATTCTATTGTAAGTTCCACCACCTCTGGAACCCCTCTAGATCCTCTCCTACCTAGGATATGGAAAGAGCTTCCAACCTTGTGACTGTGTAATCAGTCCTTAGAGTCAGGGACGGTTCCATTGGGGTGGAAGAAAGCAATAGTCACTCCTCTGTTGAAGAAACCTTCAACAGACCCTCTGATTCTGAATAACTACATACCCATATTGCTCCTTCCCTTCCCGGAGAAAAACCTTGAGTGATATGTATACGGAAAGTTACCTCACTTCTTAGAAACCCACTCCCTCCTGGAGGATGTACAGTTTGGATTCCGACAAGGACATTGCACCGAGTCGGCCCTAGTCACTGCATTAGATGACCTGAGGAAGAGGGTGGATGAAAGTCAGTCGACAGTCCTGATTTTGTTGGCCTTGTCTGCAGCTTTCAATACAGTCAGCCACTCATTCCTCCTGGAAAGACTAGCAGCAAATGTTGTAGGGGGAATTGGGTCAAAATGGTTGAAATCTTATCTGGAGGATCGGAGCCAGGCCATTTCTCTCCCTTTTTACAGATCTGAATTTAAGTACCTGTGCCAATGTGTCCCACGGGGATCAGCACTCAGCTCTGTGCTTTTGAATGTTTACATGAAGCCCCTCCTAATGCTTATAAATGAACATGGCCTAAGGTTAGTCAATTATGTGGATGATACACAACTGATAGTGTCCTTTACTAACAGCCAGGATGAGACACTTGTTTTTCTTGAAAGAGCCATACTTGAAATCTGCCAGTGGGTGAACTCTAGCTCTGTAAAACTAAATGAGGACAAAACTGAGTTCCTATGCTATTCGACAGGCAGGATCCAAATTAATCTTCCGAAAACATTTGGCCCCTCTCTACAGAGGCGCCACAGCCACAAGATACAGTTCTTAATCTTGGGTTTTATTTCATAGCAAGTTGTGCCTAGAAAGCCAAGAGGGCACTGCTTCTTTTTTGCTGCTCGAGCAGATGTTCTACTTGCATGCAAGCAGCAGGTTTCTCAACACGAGAGGTAGTGACCTGCTGCGACCGCTAGCTTTGAGAAATCTCGTTGGATGGTGGTCTATTATTTGATTTCTCTAGCTCGCGCTCACCAACCTACCGCTGGTGAGCATGACCAAGAAAAAAACCTCTGCTCCGTGCTAGAGATTTTAGGAACTCCATGCTCCATGGCATGTTGTGATATAAAATATACATATGTATGGATTTGTAATGAAACTGAACCATACCTTCTCTGCTAAATCTCTGTTTTGGACTTCCACATATCACCCACATTTCAAGATAATGCAAGGTACATGGGATGTAAAATAATCAGTCTAAGAATCATTCAAAAGCCATTATGTAAAGAATTCCACCAGAATAGCTATGTCTCTAACAGGGGGACCCATGGAAGACTGGTGCTCTGAGCCACAACCACTTTGCAGAACCCTCAAAACCACTATTTGCACAGGAACTGTGGCTGGATGTATTTCAGGGACAACCAATACTATAACCAAGTGCAGTGACATGCGCAACGGGGGCCTGCACGGCGGCCCCTGCACTGCCCATGCAAAGTGCATGGGCAGGTAAGGGGCCCCTGGAGTGCTTCAGGAGGCTAGCAGTCGATAGAAAGACCGCCAGCCTGAACACGGCGGGAAATACCGCCGTGTTCAAAATGATCACCTATACCTGGTGGTGTGTCACAACCTCAATTCAGTGATGTTTTGAAAGACGTGCTATCAGCAATGATTAAACATATTGACAACTATATCAGGTTCCCCAGATGTGAGGATTTAGCCAATGTGAAGGTTGGCTTCTATGAATGTGGTGGGAGCCATTGATAGCACTCATATTGCATTAGTACCCCACATGCCAGTGAACAAGCCTATTGAAACAGGAAGCACTTCCGTTTTATCAACGTGAAAGTTGCCTGCCTGCCAGATTTGTACATTTTAAACCGTTGTCCTAAGTTTCCAGGTTCAGCCCATGATCTCTTTGTAATACTGATCAGCACCATACCACAGCTGATGTCACAACTTCAACCGGAGAGCGCCTGCATTGTTGTTAACTAACATCTGTCCTAACTTTGTGTGTCCAATGTCAGGTGCTATATTCAGGAAGAGTGTGACTCATTGTAGATCTTATGTGTCATTACTAAACAGGAGACTCAGCATACCTTAACAATCCTTGGTTGTCAACACCGCTGAGAAATGCACTTACGCCAGGGGAAGTCCACTTCAATGAGGCCCATGGACGAACACAGTAGCCAGTTGAGCGGGCTTTTGGGTTTCTGAAGGCCAGATTTCACTGTCTGGACAAGACTGGGAGAGCCCTCCTATACTCACCCATGAAGTTGTGTCAAATCACCGTAGCCTGCTGCTTGTTCTATGACATCACCCTGCAAAGGAACATCCCTTACATCGCAGAGGAGGGAGAGCCTGAGGTGCCACAAGGGAGGATCCTGAAATGGCAAATGATGATGATAGTGGTGAAAAAGAACAGGCTGACTTGTCACAAGACCTCATTGACAGCTTCTTCTCAAGAGTGTAAGTATGAGATGTCATGACTTCCACTGTACAATGAACTCTTGTTGTGATGATGTGAGCAGTATACTGTTTTGAAAAGTGTTAGGAGGCTGAAGTTCTGGAAAAATCTCACAAAGAGTGTTTGGTAATGAAGCTTTTGAAACATTCACATTTAGTAAATGTTGCTTTGCTTATGTCAGATTTTTTCATGGACTGTGATCTCCAGACGTTTGCTAAGTGAAGTGTGTCATATGTATGGTTCCATAACTATACTCTTTGTTTTTGTGTTTGTTTAGGTACCTTCACCATGGCATCTCCATTTGGACATATCAGAGATGTGACATTGGCAGGTATATTATGCTGTTGGGACAAATGAAGGAGACATGGATTGCTCCTGGGAATGTATGTCATAGACTTTGGGTGTATAAGACCTGGACCAAGGCAGCTTACACAGTGATAGGATGGAAATTAAGGGGACTCCATTGGCCTTGTTCCTTGTCATGTGGTGGCCATAATGCGTTATTTGTGTGGTCAGAACATATGTAGTGGTAGGCCAAATCCATGTTAGTTTTACTTCACATTGGCTAAACACTCTGGGGTCATTCCGACCCTGGGGCGGGCCGGGGACCACAGAAGCACCGCCAACAGGCTGGCGGTGCTTCCAGGGCTATTCTGACCGCGGCGGTAAAGCCGCGGTCAGAAAAATAGAACCGGCGGTTTCCCACTGGTTTTCCCCTGGCCCAGGGAATCCTCCATGGGGATTCCGAACCCCTTCCCGCCACCCTGTTTCTGGTGGTTCTTACCGCCAGGAACAGGATGGCGGGAACGGGTGTCGTGGGGGCCCTGGGGGCCCCTGCACTGCCCATGCCACTGGCATGGGCAGTGCAGGGGCCCCCTAACAGGGCCCCATGAAGATTTTCACTGTCTGCATTGCAGACAGTGAAAATCGCGACGGGTGCAACTGCACCCGTCGCACCCCTGCAACTCCGCCGGCTCCATTCGGAGCCGGCTTCCTTGTTGCAGGGCCTTTCCCGCTGGGCCGGCATGCGCTCTTTTGTGAGTCGCCTGCCGGCCCAGCGGGAAAGCCAGAATGGCTATATATATATATATTACCTATGCAGCATAACCATGCTAACACAAGAAGCTTGTTTTATCATTATGTATTTCACATGGTCTTACAAATCTACATTGCTAAATGTGAAGTTTACTACAGCAGACAATGAGTTTGGATCCAGGACTGGGGGGCACAAGATTGTACTAACTGTGCTAGGCAGACAGGTTGAGAGGTATGTTGGTGGCTGGGATGTTGTAGCAGCTGGAGCTGGGGTAAGAGGTATTGATGTGAGCACAGTGGGACTCAATGTTGCTGCCTGACCAGGCTGACCAGACGTGCCAGGTCTGTCATCCAGGTCCACATGTCCAGGAGTGTTGTCATCCCTGAGGGCTTCATCCGGGGTTGGGAGTCTGTCGGTGGCCAATGTCTGCTGAGGTTCAGTACCAGTTCGACATGCTGAGAAATAGTGCACATTGTTAGTATTGGTGGAAGTGTGGAATCTACATTCAAATTGTTAGTGTCAGAGTAAGTAGAGACCAAGGAAAACTTTAATAGGTAGGGTTTCTTATTGTGATACATTTCCATGGTTCTGAAGTTGTTGACAAGACATTTGTGAAGGTTGCAAAAACTATTAGGATTCAGCAGCTGATTAGATGCGCTGATAAGTTGCAATTTTTATTAAGCAATGAATATGACATCTAAAATATAGTTAAGGCAACACAGTGGAGCAGTAACATATGCATTTGACCATTCCTAGGCCTAGTTGTATAAGATAGAGATGAACACACAACTTGTTTGCATATATAACAGTAGATATCAATTGAGCAGTGCAGAGTCAAAGGATTACCTGCCACTTCTAATAGGCTGAATCAGCCTAATGCCTTACAGCTACTTGATGTCTACACTTGGTAAGGTGTAATTCAATGCATCAATAGTGTCATTTGGTGTTACCGGGACAACATCAAGCTAGGTAGGCATACACCTCTCAAAGTTAAGGATGATATGTAGATTGCTCAGTAATTGATGAGTGAACATCAGTTTTGACATGGCTGACAAGTGTCTTTCTGTAAGTGCATAATGGCCTTTTGTTTTGAGTTACAGAAAGATGGCCTCATGGTAAGTTGTAGTCATGCCACTCTCTAACTCCCATCACTAGACAAATTGTAAACTCCATGACGACTGAACATCATTTGTAAAATGGCTAACAAGTGTCTTTGTTCAAGCACACAATGGCCTCTCGTTTAGAGTTACATAAAAAGGGCCTCATGGTGATTGTAATCATTGCACTCTCTCTCCTTCCCAAGACTAGACAAATGTTTAGTCTGACATACCTGTTGTCACACTGCAGTTAGGTTGGACCATACATTTACATGTTGACACTTTGGGTCCTGGGATGATCTTTTGATATTAGAACACTTACAGACCCCATTCCACCATATGGCATGTAATGGAGATTGATACATGTGAGGTTATGTACAACAATACACATTGACAATCTATATCTGATACTTTGGGTATTGTAGGTTATTAAAGTAGATGAACAACACAATGGCAAAAGCTGAGATCTGAGCATGCAGGACATTAGAGTTTTGTGATGGTTTTTGTGATGTGACTTACTAGACTCTTCGCCCCTAGCTATTCTTGTCAAGCCCTCAGGATGCAGGATGGCCAAGGTCTTCTCCTCCCAGGGAAAGAGCTGTAATGGGGTGCTCGGAGAACCACCACTAGTCTTCTGGGACACCATGGGCCATATTTATACTTTTTGACGCAAAACTGCGCTATCGCAGTTTTGCGCCAAAAAGATTAGCGCCGGCTAACGCCATTCTGAAGCGCCATGCGGGCGCCGTATTTATTGAATGGCGTTAGCCGGCGCTAGCAGACCGGCGCTGCCTGGTGTGTGTGGAAAAAAACCACGTACACCAGGCAGCGCCGGAGTTGGGGAAAATGGCGTTAGGGCGTCTTAAAATGGGGCAAGTCAGGTAGAGGCAAAAAAATCACCTCCACCCGATTTGCGCCATTTTTAACGACGCCCAGACGCCATTTACATGACTCCTGTCTTAGTAAAGACAGGAGTCATGCCCCCTTGCCCAATGGCCATGCCCAGGGGACTTATGTCCCCTGGGCATGGTCATTGGGCATTGTGGCATGTAGGGGGGCACAAATCAGGCCCCCCTATGCCAAAACATTTTTTTGAAAAAAAAAAAATTATACTTACCTGAACTTACCTGAATGTCCCTGGGATGGGTCCCTCCATCCTTGGGTGTCCTCCTGGGGTGGGCAAGGGTGGCAGGGGGGGTCCCTGGGGGCAGGGGAGGGCACCTCTGGGCTCATTTTGAGCCCACAGGTCCCTTAATGCCTGCCCTGACCCAGGCGTTAAAAAGAGGCGCAAATGCGGGGTTTTTTGCCCCGCCCACTCCCGGGCGTGATTTTTGCCCGGGAGTATAAATACGACGCATTTGCGTCGCAGTCATTTTTTTAGACGGGAACGCCTACCTTGCATCTCATTAACGCAAGGAAGGCGTTCACGCAAAAAAATGATGCTCATTCCTCATACTTTGGCGCTAGACGCGTCTAACGCCAAAGTATAAATATGGCGTTAGTTTTGCGCCGAATTTGCGTCGAAAAATACGACGCAAATTCGGAGCAAACGGAGTATAAATATGCCCCCATGTATTACCTGGAGGCCGGCAATGCACCTTCTCCATCAGGTTGTTCCACCTCCCCTTATATCCTCCTTTGTGCACAATTTGGTGCCTACAGCATTCACTCTGTCAAGTATCCTTTGCCACATTTCCATTTTCCTACTGAGGGGAGTGTGTTGGACTTGGGCTGCAAACAATTGTGGCTCTATTCTTCTGATTCATCCATCATGACTCTCAACTCATCCACTGAAAAACGTGGATTTTGGGCCTTGACATGACTGAAAATTTAAGTGGGTGACAGTGACTAACTAAACAAGGCAAGTAATATTGGGGAAAAAAATAGAAGAAATGTGTGAAAGGTGTAAAATGGGCTGCCTTATATAACAAAAATGAAAAAAATAAGTGTGGTCTCTGTCTTGCTGTGCTGAAGTGGAGAGGCAAACGATCATGCTCCGAGATGGGGTATGTTTTATAGTGTGATTTGCAGGTGTGTCCACTTGGCTAATGGATGTCAGCTGTGCTGTTTTTGAATCCATCCAATGGCCACTTTTCTGTTGCTTTGCTGTGTACATGCCATGACAGCCATTAGCTGTCAGCTAACCACCGCAAGGAGGCCGCCATGTGAACTGTGTTTAAGTAAAAGTCTTGGCGGTTTGCTGCGGCCATGATGTTGATGGAGTACGCACTGCTAACATTGCAGCCCACCTCTGGCGGACAGCAAGATGTCGATGCGGTCGGCAGTTCAACCTGCATACATTGTAATAATACAGCCAGGAGACAGCCGGCGCAGTGGTCTTCTTGGGACCGCCACCGTGGCGGACTGGTGATCCGACCGCCAAACTCATAATCGGGCCCTACATTATTGAATAATTATTTATTTTAATTATCTTTTAGTTGTAGGCTGGCAGGTTTGTAGGGCGTAGTGTGTGGAATTAAGTGAGTAATAATTAACAATTATTAATTACTTGTTAATTAAGTATTTAATTGATTTTCAATATGCAAATTAATTAAAATGTAATTACATTTTAGGTACAGCTGCTAAGCTTGTAGGGGTATAGGGTTGGGAGTTCATTAATAATTGAATAACAACTAATTATTAATTGATCAATATTGAATAGTAACTATGTCAAATGTCTAATTGTTTTTAGTTTTTTTATATATATATATATATATTTCAAGTTGATATTTATTATATTAAGAGTTTTTTTTCTACATTCATGGGGTTACTTATATATATAAAATAATATGTTTGAAGTGAAGTACTTTCCCTACCCTTGCTTAGACTGCAGCAGGAATAGTAGAATTAATCCCTCCAAAGTCCAACACTGTTGCACGAACTGAAGTGGGAATAGTAAATTTTAATCCTACTATATACTGTTGCACAGTTCTGGAGTGGGAATAGTGAACGTAACCCCTTCAAAGTCTGATGCTTTCCCTACTGTTGCACAGACTGGAGTGAAAATAGTAAATTTTACCTCTCCGTAGTCCAACACTTTCCCTGCTGTCGTGCTGTTTGGAGTGAGAATAGTAAATTCAACTCCTCCGAAATTTAACACTTTCCTTGCTGTTCTACAGACTGGAGTGAGAATAGTAAATTTAACGACTCCAACGTCCAACACTTTCCCTACTGTTGTGGTGACTAGAATGGAAATGGCAAATGTAACCCCTGTGAAGTCCAACACTTTTCCTACTATTGCTGTGACTGGAGTGGGAATGGAAAATGTAAGCCCTCTGAAGTCCAGCACTTTCCTTACTATTGTCGTGACTTGAGTAGGAGTAGTAAATCCAACTCCTCTGAATTCTAACAATTTCCCTTCTGTTCATAAAGTACAGTGTACATGGTATGTGTGATATTTTTAGACTCCAGTACTCCTAATATTAAATAGATTTTCCTAGCATTAATTATGTGTTTTCTTTCTATTTGATATTACATGTTTTTATATTTACATTAATTTAATATTTATAGTATTTTTAGGACATTCTTTGGGGCTTTACATTTTTTATATTTTACTTATTGTCGAAATGAATTAATATGTTTTAATATATATTTCTCCTATGGAGTTGTTTATATTCATAAGGTTTTATTGCTTTTATTGTGTATGCACATCTATATCTATCTATATATATATATATATATGTGTGATAATGTAACATAATTAATAAAAATATTTATTTTCATATTTTCATTATATTGTTCCTTAATCTTTTATAGTTAATGCAAAGAAATAAATATACATATATAGTGTAACATAATTAATAAAATAATTTATTTTCATTCCTTTTTTTATATTTTCCATTTATTAACTTGTTTTATTTAGTATTATGAATGTGTATGTATGTGTATATATATTTACATATATATATATATATATATATATATATATATATATATATATATTACCTAATGGCGGTCGCCACTAGATTGTTATAGGTAGGACCTAGTTTCTATAGAAAAAAGTTTTTTGTTTTGCCTATAACTTTGGCATCGCTTGACGAATCTTCACAAAATGTTCACAACTAATACTTGGCTAAGTGCACCAAATTTGGCACGAAGCTAGATTATGTTCCACAGATCACACTTTTTGTTATTTGGTGTGAAATCATTCAGTAGTTCTGGAGAAATTTAAGGCCAAAAAATATAGATATATAGGGATGCGGATCCTCCGCAGATCTAACTGTCCCCATGCTGATATCTGATTGGCTCCAAACACCTCATCAAGGAAGTGTTGGAAGCCATTTTAGGACTTGGCTTCGGCCGAGTCTCATAAAAAAAAAAAAAAAAAGAAAAGGGGCCAGGGTAGAGTAACCCTGACCCCTTAGTCCTGGTGATGGGTTCCCTGAGGGACCCCACCAGGGCTAACATTTTTAAACATCAGAAAAATCAATGTACTCTTCTGGGAATTTTCTGATTGTTTTTGCCCTCGGGCGGGCCAGGTCCCAGGAACATCATAGAGGAGGGGTCACATGGGGCCCCCTTCTTGGGCTTTAATAAGCCCCAGGGACTGCCACCTTCCCAGGGCAAAAGTCCAAATAAGAGCGGGGGCCGCAGCCCCTGCGCCCCAGGGACCACCACCTCCCGGGGTAAAATATGTTTTTAAATAAGTGGGGGTTCCCGATGGTCACCCCACAGCTCCAGGGACCACCACCTCCCCATGGCTACCAACTTAATTAAGACGGGAGGGCTTGTCGCTTCCCAGTCCCCGTGGACCACCCCTCCCCAGAGCACAAGTTTTAAAAAACAAAGACCCATGCCTTGGGGACCACCACTTCCCCGGGGCTAATTTCTTGTTGAAGGGAGGCCATATGGTCCCCTCATAGAGCCACTGATGGCCATGGGGACTGCCATCCACCAGGCCCGGCTCCTGCTATGTCCTGGGGTCCCCAACCCCGGGACATAGCTGTTTGCTGTTTGACAGCGGGACCTTTAAAGCAGGTCCCACTGTAAATCAGCAGAACTTTCATTGCTGTCCCCAGCACGAGTGTAGGGAACAGAGATGAAATGCTTCAGCAAGCACAGAGCTGCTATCAAAGCAGTTCCATGCTTGCTGAAGCAATGGCACTGCAGTGAAAGCCTTAAGGCTTCCGCTGCAGTGTCAGGTAGCCCATAAAGGGTATTTTCTTGAAAATAAAAATATAGAAAAAATAAATAAATAAGTAGGGACTGCGGAGGAGCACTTTAGGGTTCCCTCGTGGTCCCAAAAAGTACATAAAGGGATAAAAAAAAAAAAAAAAAAAAAAAACCTGTGACCTTTACTCTGAGCTTTGGGAGTTCAAGTCCAGGTGGAATCATTACCATTGTCTTCAATAAAAAAAAATATATTAAAAAAATATATATATTTTTTTTATTTTAATTTAGATAGAAATATCTCATTCTAAGAGCATTAGACATCAAAACCTAAAAAACTCTATCTTTCTCGTTCTCACTTTCTCTCTCTCTCTGTCTATCTTTCAATCAATTCTCTTAATCAGACACCCACTCAGACATTTATGCACCCACTCACAGACCCACTCAGACACTCATGCATCCACTCACAGACCCACTCAGACAGTCACGCACCCACTGACAGACCCACTCAGACCCTCATGCACTCACTCAAAGCCCCAGTCAGACCCCGAGGCACCCACTCAGACCCACTCAGACAGTTATGCACCCACTCACACACCCACTCAGACTGACACACACCCAATCACAGACCCACTGACACCCTCATGCACCCACTCACAGACCTGTGCACACACTGATACACCCACACTGATGTATGCACTCTCACACCCAGACAGACAATCTGACAGCCACTCTCACACCTATTCTCACTTTCAGAGAGGCTGTGGATAACTCCCACCATGCATGGCCAAAGGGCAATGACCAGCATGGGGTTGGGTGGTTAGGGAGGTTGGGCACAGGGTCTGGTTGCAGGCCACGTCTTGCGGGCAACCTCTGCTGCACATGGGTGAAGGCTGTTCACAGTGTAAGGTTGGGTGGTTATAGGGTGTCGGTCAGGGGCCTGGTCACAGGCCAGGGCTGTGCGCGACAGTGGTTGGATTAACCTATAGTAATGAAAATTACTATACATTAAGAAAACCATAGAAATTCACCAGAAAAAAACAAAGGTGACAGGGATGTTATAGTTAGGAAACAGAACTAAAAAAAAAAGCATAGAAATTCACAGAAAAAACTATGTTTACAGGGACTTTATAGTTAGGCTCACATTTTAAATGAACAAAACCTTAGAAATTCGCAACTTATAGTTAGAGTTATCTCAAATAACTATAACTCATGCCCTAAGGGACTATAACCTTGCACAGTTTTTTCGTTAAAAATGTTACTGCAAATAGTACATTGAGGTTATGATGATGTCATCAAAATGTCATAGGGGCCATAATTTGTGGGTAACTACTAGTGCATGATGAGGGTGCAAGTCATAGTTGCCTTAGGGCATGAGTTATAGTTATTTGAGATATTTTTAGCTATAACTGGCAAATTTCTAATGTTTTGTACGTTTAAAATGTGAGCCTAACTCTAATGTCCCTGCAATCTTTGTTTTTTCAGTAATATGTATATAGATATATATAATATATATATATTCATAAAATAAATATAAATAAATATATTCATATTAATTAAGTTAAAATGGAATATTTATGATTTTTTTGTCAATGATATTTTTCACCAGGATATTGTGTCAGTGATCCAATCGCCTTTCTGCTTCTTGCAGTACCAATATTCCAGTTTGGAGAGGTCAAGTCTTTGAAATGTGTGTTTTACAGTCTCTTCGTTTAACACCTCGCTGCTTAAAGTTAGCTGATGCACCAGTTGAAACTTGTTTATGTGGTATATTTTGTGATCTTTCTCAAAGGAACATGAGCTAGTTATACAGCTCATGCAATGTAATATGTTTTGAACTTTTGGATTGCCTCTAACTCACCTTGGGCCCCAAGAATATATATGTATGTTCTATTTGGCAAAAGACCTTCTATTTACTCAACATTTTATCCTCCATTTTTAAACCTTTCCAGATTTTGTAGATAAAAGAGATTTTTGTTTTTTACGTTCGCCTTTTGGCATGCCTTATTCATTTATTGTTTCAAGTTGCTTGATTACACTGGCATTATATTGCTGCACAAATAATGAAAGCTAATTGACACAAAATCTTTTATTTAAGAGGCAGGAGGCTACATCACCTAGGCCTGCTAAATCCAAAGTGATAGAATAACAAGAACCTGCATTAGGTAGAATACTGGAAGCAAATAATGCTATTTGTGCTGTCCCAGATACCATTGCCATTGACATCAAACATATATAAATGGACATGGCTGATTTAGGTATGAAAGTCTCTGACAGTGAAATCAAAGTAATAAACAATAAAGACACAATAGATTACATTACTTCAATAGCAGCATGATATCTCTTATTGTAAAATCCCCGTGGATCCCGTTCCCTCCCAGAGGATCACCAGACCAGGTAAGGTGATCGTCCGTTAGGGGAGGGGGGTGGTGGGTGTTGTGTGTTGAGACCCCTATCAGTTCAAGGGAACTAATTCCCTGGCACTGATAGTGCCTACCGCCATAGATTTCGTGGCAATACAGAATCCCACGAAATCCATGGCGGTATGCGGGGTCATGATACCGCCGGCGGGCTAGTGACGGCCGCCGGACTGGAGAACGAAGTCTCAAGCCCAGCGGTCGTTACCACCCTGGCGGTTGGAGTGTAGAAGTGGCGGTTTGGCATGGCGGTAACTGCCATGCTTGCAATTTCATTTTTTTACCGCTGGCCTGTTTGCGGTATTACCGCCACTTCTACACCGACTGCCAGGGTTGTAATGAGGGCCTATATTCCTTTGCACCCTAAGCCAACTCATTCTAAGCCTAGACAATCCATATTTAAAGAACAGTGTCTTCATCATTTTTTAAATGGGTTCATTGAGCATTTTCAAGTTTTACAACATAGATATCACAACTATAAATCGTTCAACAGCAATTCCAACTTGTAGTAGATTCAGATAGTGAGATACAATGCTTCCAGAATGATGTCACCAGCTGGCATAATCATAAGGATGGAAGTTTATTTGACAAACACAGGAGAATGGTATATAGGAGGATTTGACAGTGATCAGTTCAGTTCCGCCATCTATGAGCAATAAGGAGATCCAATTTTAATTAACCAAGGTTGAACAACAAATCCAGAACATTTAAACAATTCAGCACCCTCCCGCAATGTAAATATATGCCCATCTGCAATCATTTAGAACAATGGGCATGGCAGGGAAGGAAGCAGTCAGCGTGGTGTAGTGGTTTGCTTTGTGAGAGGAGGGTATGTGGGGAGCCCAGGGCCTCTATAGGGGGTCAGTGCCCACCCCCATGGAACTCGGCTGTGTGCATCAGGGTGGCTTGGAGTGGAATCAGGATATCGCCCCAACTGGATGCAAGAGGGTATTCGCGTAATCCCCTCGTATTTTCTATGTGCAGTGCAAAACTCTCAACTAGAGCCCACATCTTCATGGATTATTTCAAAGCAGTGATCATGGGGGGGGGGGGAATTTTCACTTCCAAATAATTAAATGGTTGGCCAGCAGGAGCCCTTAGTCAATGAAGTGGTAGTAGCCTTGTATTTTTTATCCCGAAACACAGGTCCAACAGGCACACTTCCCATGTGTGCAGTGATGAGTTCCCTGTGCAGTCTGTTAGATGTGTAGTTACGCCTTGCCAATTCTGGTGAAGTGACCGGCAGGCCCGGAACCTGTGTAGGAAATCTGCATCAGGCAAACAACAGTGGGGTCTGACACCATCCGTGTGATGGATGTATCAGTTTATCGTGTCAGGGGTGAGGTAAGCCCTGTGGAAGATTTACTATTGAATGAGGCAAAAGCAGGTATTGCGTGGGATAACTGCAGGATACTCCAGTATGGCATTCCATTCCTTATCTGGGCAGGGAGGCCCAGGTGTGTCTCCCAATATGGGCACAAGGGGGAAGCAACATTGCCAGCGAGCCAGCGTATCATATGTTGTCTCATCCCCATAACACAGAGATATTGGTCTGTGAGGTGAATTGCTAGCTCCTGCTGCAAATCGCCCCTGTGTCCACCCAGTGCCCCAAGGAGGGAATTGTAAAGCAAGAAACTTCCCGAAGGAAAACCTTCCTCCACAATCAAAGACTCAAGGAGGATGAGGGAGCCATTGCAATGTAAATCTCCTAGTGTATCTCATGCCAGTGGGTCATCCCCGCCAAGGAGGTGATCCACCCTCCCCTTGGTGTGCTTAGGAGCAATGGTGCCAGGGAGTACAGCTGATTTGCTCTAATTAGAAAAAGGCTCTCTATAACAGTGGAATGGCACCCTTAAAAGAGTGGAGCTGGGTGTCGTCACCCTCAAGCAAGGATGAAACAAGTGAAGTTTGTGAAGCAAACCTCAAACCAGGGAGGCAGTTGCAGTTTCGGCAGTATGGAGAACCACCACCCACCAGGCCACCCACTGCAGTTGGGAGGCCAGGTAGTACTGCTCAAAGTTTGGGACTTTAAGACTCCCATTCGTAGGCAGGTAGAGCTTATGCAGTGCCACCCTACAGCATGTGCTTTGCTAGAGAAACTCCCCTATTAGCTTTTCAACGGACGAAAAAATTACTTTGGAACATACAGGGGGGATCTGACAAAATGGTATAGTAGGTGGGGCAGCATCACCATCTTGGTAAACGCTATGCATCCCCCCACAGATTATGACAGTGACCTCTAGAATCCCATCTGTGCCAGCAATAAGGACACTGCCCAGGTGAGAATCCTGTTAAACAGGACGGCAATTTGTGATAGACGTGAGAGAGAGGTACTGTTGGCCGGGAAAAACTCATTCTGATCAAGGTGTACCAATACTGGGACCCAAGGTGCCAAGTGGTCAGTAAGAATCTTAGGTATTATTTTATAATTCATGTTAAGGAGTGCCAATAATTTGTATGACCCCAATGCAGTGCGATCTGTTTTGGGCTGGGAAGGGAGATGAGAAGGGCGCCATGGAACGTGTCCTGCTTGCAGGCAGTCAGCAAAGCCTCATCATGTAGCATCTTCAGGTGAGGGGCTAAACGTGGGGAGTACGCTTTATAAAATTCAGTCAGAAGACTGTCTGGACCTTGTGCTTTGCCTATACAGGCACAAAGCTTTGCCTACTGAATTTAGAAGGGTGTAACATCACTGTCCAGTTCATCTCCCTTCTCAGGGGAACTCGAGGCAAGGGCATGTTAGCTAAGAAGGAGTTAACCCCATCCATGGATGTAGACTCTATTTATGCATAAAGAGAGGTGTAATGGCATATCAGTTCAGCATGAATCTCTCTCTGTGCATGCAGGAGTGCTCCAGAGGCTGCGTGAAGCACCATTATGGGTTGCTATGGACTTTGATACCGGATGAGTCACACCAAAAACCATTCTGATTTGTCAGCCTCAGCGTGCATTCTAGATGAGTGGGCCACGTAAATAAGTGCTTACGGAATAACAGTGTCTATGATTCACAATTCAACAGTTTGTGCTCAATCCAAGCAATAGCGCTGTTGAGCTGACGGGGCACATTCCCTGTTGAGGCTCAGCCAAGTTCATCATCAGTCTGAGGACTTACTCAGTGTGACCTGGTAGGGTCCAGCCTGGAAGGCCAGGCCTTTGTTTGAGATGCTATCATCTCTTGAGGATTTTGCCATCTCCACCTACAAGTCCGATAGCTGAATGGGATCCTGCATCATTGCAGCCGCTTGCAGGGCTTGCTGCCTCTCCTGGATCACCTGCTCTAAGTCTTGTGAGGCCTGCAACCACGGGGGATCGTTCTCTTGATGGTACCAGTGGCAGCTCCCCTACCACCCTAAGTCTGCCAAGGCCATTTTCCCCAGCTGAGCCAGTTCATGGGGTACAATCCCCAAACTTTGAGTCCAGTCCTAGGTCTCATTGGGATCAGCGAAAAAATGATTCTTGCCTTCCATCCTAATTCAAAGCTGTGCGAGAAGCAGGAGGGAGTTCCTCATATCCAAATCACACAGCCTGCACTTAACCACAAAAAACACCGCTGCACGGCCAGCGTTTAATCTGGAAAAATCATGATGCGTGCGTTATTGACCACAAACTTTGTAAATTTGCAGGCCTCTTTCAGGATTAAATGACGGCGCAATAGTGCAGCAGATGGATCGCATTGGTCTGAGATTAGCTCATGGGAGGGGGGTCCTCCTCGTCGGGACCCTATGTGCCCGTTCAACAGAAAGGAAGGGCAAACGAAAAGTCTTGAGGATGATACTACACATCCATTGTTCCAGGTAAGGGACTTGGGGATGCATACCACACGTATATTATTTCTGTAGGAGCATCCTTCAGCATCTTCTGCCCTCTCCTGTAAAATATGGATCTGGTGTTGTAGCGCATATAGTTTTGTCTCCATCTTGCCAGTAGGCCTGGGCATAGAACTCTGCTCTCACTGGTCAAGTTTTCAGAATTCTGGGACATCGCGCAGTTCCAAATTTTGCATTCCGGTGTGGAGCGGAGTTTGTTCACATGTGACAATGGGCAAAACTGGAGTAGATTTTCTACTCCAGAGGCATCTAAATCTAGTCTAAAACAGGTTTTTGAGTGGATTTTTACCTACAATGGACCCTTCAAGTTGTTTTTCAGTGTGAGAAGTCTTTTTTCCCTTTGTCAATAGGAAGGAAGTGCCCCAGAGACTTCAACTTCCTGTTCCTTTCCAGGAGGCTCCTCACAGTGTTTTGCTCATCTCCTGGTCATGTTTCACTTGGATTTCAAGGTGGAAAAATTACTCTCTTTGTCTTCTGGATATACCTTTGGATTTAAGGAGTTTGTTTTTGTGAAATCACAAAAGTTCAAAAATGATTGTATATGGGTGTTGTTTGTTTGCTTGGGCATGCACCAGTATTTCTTTGACTTGAATGTGATTTATAAATTTCATAGTGGTGGGTGACCTGGAGTTTAAGCATGGGCCTAGGTATTATTTATTTTGCATTCCATTGATTGATTGACATTTTGTAAAGTAAAATTGATGTACACCTTTTATACATGTTTGTAACATTTTCAATATTATTTTACTATGTGGCCTAGATTTCCAAAGGACTATCTAGCCAGTAGGAGCCAGTATTAGTAGTCATCAGTGTATGAAATAAATGTTTCAGTGGTATATGTTTTTAAAACTTAATTTAGGGCAGGGATGACATTGGATTAAATTAAAAATGCTGGCTGATGCTAGCATTTCATGTGTTTTTGCAAAAAGTGTATATGTTGTGGGGTAATTTTGGATGGAGGATGTGTGCTGTGAAACTTTTATACCTCAGTTCATTTTTGTGTTTTGCATTGCTAAATTACTGTTAGTGTTTTCTTCAGTGTTACCGCCATGCCTTCTTAAGACCAATGTGTGTGTGTCATCATCCACCATTTGTCTTTGTTCTCTATGCCCTGGTCAGGGTCCATTTTGTGTAGCCAGTGTCAATAGGCTTGCATGTGTTCTTTGTTCTCCATGCTTCCTTGTTCTTAGTTGCTGTTTGACCATGTGGATGGCAGCCATTTTGTGCATCAAGCCATGAGCTTTTGCCATAAGCTTGCATGTGTTCTTTGTTCCCCTTGCCTCCTTGCTCACTATTGTTGTTTGGCCAGGCGGCCATATTGTGCATTCAGCCAGTGCCCGTTTACTATAGGCTTGCATGTGTTCTTTGTCTGTCATGCCTCCTTGCTCCTTGTTGCTATTTGACCATGTGGCTGGCAGACATTTTGTACATCCAGCCACTTTGTCTTTGTCATAGGCTTGCATGTGTTCTTTGTTCCCCATGCCTCCTTGCTCCTTGTAGTTGTTGTTTTACCATGTGGCTGACGGCCATTTTGTGCATTCATCCAGTGTCCCTTTGCCATAGTTGCAAGTGTTCTCTGTTTGCCATGCCCCCTTGCTTCTTGTTGCTGGTTGACAATGTGGCTGGCAGCCATTTTGTGCATCTAGCCAGTGTCCCTTTGCTATAGGCTTTCATGTGTTCTTTGTTTACCATGCCTGCTTGCTCTTTGTTGTGGTTTGACCATGTGTCTGGCAGCCATTTTGTGCCTCCAGACAGTGTGTCTCTCCCATAGGCTTGCATACAAACATCGGCAATTAATGGTCATCTTATTTGTTTGATTTAAGTTTACTTTTTTATTTTACTGTTATATTTTAATTTATTTTAATTTTTTATTTCTTTTTTTATTTTATTTTCTTATTTATTGTTTTTTATTTAAATTTGTATTCATTTTTTAAATGTTTAAATTTTTTAATGTATTTCATTTAATTCAATTCAGCAATATGTCTTGTTCCATCCATCCATTCCTCCATCCATTCACCCACCCATCCATCCATCCATCAATCCATCCATCCATCCATTCACCAAAGGAGCACAGCCACACCATAGCATTCGGTTTCTGTAGATGTATAATAATTCAATTTCTGGATGTGGTGAACTGCAGACACATCAGCAGCATACTTCATTTTTAATTATTATTTCATTTCCCCTGGACTACCTTGCTGCCATAATTTTTTAAAGATTATTCGATTTACCTATGCACCTCACCCTGACTACCATAGGTGTCTCCTTTAAAACAGATGATGATAAAGCAAGGAGCTCTATCTGCATGTTGTCCTGCCTGGTTTGAAATAACATTTTATGGTGTGGTGGTGTGGTCTGACTTTGAAATGTTTGAGTAAATTGGTATTTATTACATAAGTAACCAACCACACTTATATTGCATTTTTAAGTACTATTTCAACCCGCACCAATGCCACTTTTCACTAACTACATGTTTTTCTCAGTTGGTTGCTTTTAGGTTTACAAGGGAAGAGAGATCACATCACCCGCAGTACTGCCAAAGAGAAGACCTGTACAGTTACTTCGGGCCACCTATCTTTTCCACTTGTGCATCTTAATGCCACTGCCAACTGAGAGCTTAAGATAGCCCCCAAAAAAGTTGCTCCCAAGAAAGGGGCCAGTGAGAAGAAGCGGCTTTCCTCCAGTGGAGTGCCGACCGCAACCTTTTTTTGAAGTTGTGTGCCTGCCACAACGGCCTCCAGGGAGGAACCTGGAGGCAGCACTCCTGCATCAACAGCACCACCCCAACCTACGCTCAAGACCATGCCTGTCAGTGAGGCAGCCACTGCAATCATGGCAGCGTCAACGAGCAGTGACTTTGAATTGGATTTGTCCCTCTCGCAAAGTAGTACCCAATTGTTTCTGGAAAGAAAGCTAAGTGGACATCAGTTCAACACTACTATCTAACCTGGTCTGAGCAATCTAGCATAGGCGGCACCGCCAGCTGCCACATTTGTAAGGTCCCAGCAGAGATCTGCACCAAACCTTACTTCAGTAGAAGTATGCACTGCAGAGAGGCAATCAGTGCACCCAACTACCTCCAGTTCTTCTTCAGGCATTGGCAGTGTCCCAATGAGAAAGTACATCTCCCCAGTTTGGGACTTTTTAATAATTATCAAACAGGAGAAGAACATTGCAAAAGTCTCCATTTGCCACATGAGTGTTTATTGAGGTAAGCCTGGTTCATATTATGGTACTGGATGCCAGACAGCCCATATGAAAGACATCATGCAATCCCGTGGTAAAAAACGCTCAGGCTCCCATCAACATTATTCTGTTGTGTTCAATGTATTTGAAGGGACGCTGTCCCCAAAAGATGGCGCTTGAGTCTCTCCACTGGTTGAAAATATACGCGAGCTAGTGGCAGCTCGTCTAAAACTTTAAACGCCGTCGCACTCAAGACGGAGACGTTGGACGAGACGCCAACAGTAGTAGCTCCGAAGTTCTTCGTTAGTGCAAGAGCCTTGAATTACTTGTATGTGGCGTGACAGCATAAGAAAGTGGATTGTGTTTGCCACCATGTGCCTCGGATATCTCGATAATTATTCCGTGAATACATAATGAATGGTTACATCGTTTGGATGTGTTTTATATATTTTTGTAGAGACAACGTGCTTTCCGTTAAAAGGTTCCGCCTCATATAGACGCCTGCATTTAGGCGGTAAGACTCGAGATTATAGGTAAGAGAATCGATATCAGACACAACACCTCCTTTGGATGTATACTTGTGGTTTCTACAGCATTAATGAGCGGTGGCTCCTTGTTGGTTTCCTTCCTTTTGGGGTCAGAATAAATCGAGAGCATTTGAAGTAATTTGAAAGAGTGGAAACTAAACACAATAAAGGTATGACTCACAGCTTTTTTCACCGTGGAGGCCACACGACTAAGCTGCATGCTTAATTAGCGAATTGAGATGCGTGGTGGAGGTTGTGGCGTTATTGCCAGCTTAGGCGTGCACATGCATAAGACGGTGGTGCGAGCAGGGATCTGTTGAGGCATGTTCTTCTGTTAGGTGCTGATAAAGAAATTTCACTGAAGGGATATTGTTGTATTTTGGGCTAATTCCGACACTGATACACATTATGGGGGTTATTCTAACTTTGGAGGAGGTGTTAATCCGTCCCAAAAGTGACGGATTTACCACCAGCCGTATTACGAGTCCATTATATCCTATGGAACTCGTAATACGGCTGGTGGTATATCCGTCACTTTACCGTCACTTTTGGGACGGATTAACACTCCTCCAAAGTTAGAATAACCCCCTATATTTGGAGATGAGTGATGTGGATACTTTATGAAGTGGTACGATTTTAATTTGTGTGTTAATTTTTGTAGAGGTGCCAGTGCCCCCTGACAGTCCTGATGAGGCCCTGAATGACGAAGCCGAAACGCGTCGACATCTTTCTAGTGGGATCAAGGGCTTTGAAGCTAATGAATTTATAAGCAGAGTTGTTGTTGCACTACACAATACCTTTGAAAAAATATTTAGGTATTCCACAGCTGGGTGCAGTTAAAACCCTTGATCATCACAGCCTATTGGATCACATTGTTAATTGTGTAATAGTGACCACAATGCAAAGTAATGTTGATGGGCATAACACTCCTTTTGGTTTTTCATGTTACCTTTGTTTATTCATGTTACAAATGTTTGTGATGTTAATGTGATGTGTATATCTATGTTGTAGAGATAAATACGTGATGGATTATGTTATGACGAGTTTTATGCTGTCCTTTACAAATAAATTAAATAAATAAGGGAAAGGAATTCACCCATGAAATCAGGAGTGAATACTGGTTTCCTAAAGTAATGAGTGGATTTGTCCCTGCCTGCCATTCTATGATATTGCATCCCGTGGGAGGGGGACCTAAAAATAATTGCTGAAAGTGGGTGCGGTGTCGCGTTGGCTCTCATTGCATGAATGAGGTTTCTGGATTTGGACAGTAGCATCACCTGAATTGTGGGGAACAAAGTCCAATCCCACACCATGTGACAACTGTCGGCCTAATCAGTTTCTGGCCAGCTAGCAGCGCTTCAGCTATGCCCAAGAGCAGGGATGATCTGTGGCAACCGGGCGCATGACATTGTGACTTCTCAGGGAAATTGGGGCAGATCAGATCCCATCCTTTTCTCTCAGTTACATTAGTCTCACACATGTAAAGACAAACAGAGGCAGGAAATGGTTCAATAACATTTATTGAATTGGCTGCATCTTAGATAAAATAACATAAAATGCAATAATTAGAATGATGAAACATACTAGAAGGAAAAAGGTGACAAGAAAAGTGAAACACAGTGTTAGAAATGAGGTCTTTGGTTGGCAGTCAGGTTGCCTCCTGTCCAAGCAAGGACCCTCACTCTAGTCAGGGCAAAAGTGAAACACACCCGATCAACCCCCCTCCCCCCCTTGGTAGCTTGGCATGTGCAGAAAGGCTTAACCCAGAGACAATGTGTAAAGTATTTTTACCAATATACACAGTAATATAGTGAAACAATACAAAATGGACATCACGCATGTTTAGAAAAATAGCCAATATTTATTTAAACAAAACAAGACCAAAATGAGAAAAATCCAACATACACAGGCAAAGTAATGAATTTTCAAAGATTAAACTCAAAAATAGCACTTAGAAACACAAATGCTTCAGTTAGGCGAACTGAGTCATTTCTAATAATCCGACGCCAATCACGGAGTCACATGCACCCGCAGGTACAGTACTTTGTGAAAATGAGGAAACGGAGTCGGGGATAGCGGTGTCGCTCGATCCGAGGCGGCGTCAGTTCCAGTGCTGCAGAGAGAAGGAGTGGAGGCGTCACAAAGAAGCACCGGGTCCTTACTGCAGAGTGTTGGCGAGGGAGCGTTGGTGTGAAAATGTTGGATCTGCGCACTTCCGGTGGAGTCAATGTCCGGTGGTCACAACGTGGTGTGGCATCTTCCATGGAGTCACGGACTTCAGCGAGGTTGCAGTGCCGTCGGACCTGCAGGGTCATTGCACTCCAGCGAGGACCACAGCTTGGTTTGCAGGTGGGGTCATGGAATTCAGCAGCGGCGTGAGTCTGGAGACATCTGAAGTCAGTTTATTTGGTTGTTCTTGGTTTTTCCACCAGCTTTAGGCACCACTTGGCAGGAGTCTCAGCAGAGAGACCAGGTGCTGGCAGAGAAAGTCTTTGATGACCCTGAGACTTCAAAACAGAGGGCAAGCTCAGTCAAAGCCCTTGGAGATTCTTCTCAAGCAGGAATATTCCACAAAGTCCAGTCTTTGGCCCCTTTCACAAGCTAGCCCAACAAAGCACAGGCAGGGGCAGCTCTTCTCCTTGGAAGAGATTCCTCTTGGTTCCAGTAGCAAATCTTGAAGATATCTAGAGCCTGGGGTTTTGGGTTCAATACTTATACCCCTTTCTGTCTTTGAACTTGCCTAACTTCAAAGAAAAGTCTCTGTTGTTTACAAGATCCTGCCTTTCCCAGGCCAGGCCTCAGACACACACCAGGGGGTTGGAGACTGCATTGTGTGAGGACAGGCACAGTCCATCAGTTGTATATGACCACTACTCCCTCCGCTCTAGCCCAGATGGCTCATCAGGATATGAAGGCTACACCCTAGCTCCCTTTGTGTCACTGTTTAGAGGAGATTCACAAACAGCCCAACTGTCAGTCTGACCCAGAAAGAAAATCCACAGAATGGGTTAAGCAAGAAAATGCCTACTTTCCAAAAGTGGCATTTTTGAACTAACAATCTAAAAACCAACTTCACTAAAAGATGTATTTTTATATTGTTAGTTCAGAGACACCAAACTCGACATTTCTATCTGCTCTCAAAGGGAAAGACAGCCACCATGTTAACCTATGAGCCAGCTAGGCCTTGCAACAGTGAACATTGAATTTGGCAGTATTTCACTGTTAGGACACGTAAAAACACACAAGTATATGCCCTACCTTTAACATACACAGCACCCTGCCCATGGGGTACCTATAGCCTACCATTGGGGTGCCTTACATATATAAAAAGGGAAGGTTTGGGACTGGCAAGTGGGTATACATGGCAGGTCGAATTGACAGTTTAAAACTGCACACACAGACACTTCAGTGGCAGGTCTGAGCCATGTTTACAGGGTTACTCATATGGGTGGCACAATTGGTGCTAAAGGCCCGCTAGTAGCATTTGATTTACAGACCCAAGGCACCTCTAGTACACTTTACAAGGGGCTTATGATGTAAATCAAATATGCTAATCATGGAAAAATCATTTACACATACAATTTCATGTAGGAAACACTTTCACTTTAGAACTGGATCAGCAGTGGTAAAGTGCCCAGAGTAACAAAAACAGAAAAAACATAGTCCAGCACACAGAAACAACCTGGGAAGTAGAGGCAAAAACTTAGGGGTGACCATGCCAAGGATGCAAGGTCTAACATGTGTCCCCCAGCTGAAAGTGGGGAAAACTACCCAACCTCATGGGAGTTCTCATCACTAAGACAAAAGAATCAGGAAAGACCATCAGCATTGGTGTGTTCTGTTCCAGGGCAGTGTTCCACTGTAAAGTCCATTCCCTGTAGGGAGGTGGACCAACTCGAAAGTTTTGTATTCTCACCTGTCATCTGCATTAACCATCTAAGTGGCCTGTGGTTGGTCTGAACCCGGAAGTGAGTCCCAAACAAGTAGGGTCTTAGCTTTGTCAGCAGCAAGACCACAGCAAAAGATTCACGCTCAATTGCACTCCACCTACATTCCCGGGGAAGTAACCTCCTACTGATGAAGGCTACAGGTTGATCTAGGCCCTCTTCATTTAGCTGTGACAACAATGCTCCTACACCATGCTCTGAAGTATCAGTCTGCATGACAAATTCTTGAGATAAGTCAGGTTCCTTCAGCACGGGTGCCGTGCACATGGCTGTCTTCAGGGCATCAAAAGCTGTCTGACAAGGCTCAGTCCAGATCACTTTCTTTGGTTGCTTCTTGGAGGTTAACTCTTTTAAGGGAGCAACAATGGAGCCATATTCCTTAACAAACCTCCTAAAGTTAGTAACCTGTGAGACCTAAAAAGGCTCTCACCTCCATCTAGGTCTTGGGAGGCTCCCAAGCCAGAATGGTGTCAATCTTGGGTGGTAGGGGTGCCACCTGGCCACTCTCCACCTGGTGCCCCAGTACACTACAGAGCCCTGCCCTATTTTGCACTTGCTGGCCTTAATAGTGAGGCCTGCCCTTTCCAGGGCCTCCAACACTTTGCAGAGGTGCTGCAAGTGTTCCTTTCAAGTGGAGCTGAACACAGCAATATCATCCAGGTAGGCTGCACTGAAATCATCCAATCCAGCCAACACTTGGTTAACCAGCCTCTGAAAGGTAGCAGGGGCATTTTCCATCCCAAAGGGCATTACCCTAAACTGATAGTGCCCATCTGAGGTAGAAAATGAAGACATCTCTTTAGCCCCCTTAGTCAGAGCAATCTGTCAATATCCAGAGGTCAGATCAAGCATACTTAGACATTTGGCAGCCCCTAACCGATCAATGAGCTCATCAGCTCGAGGGATGGGTGCGCGTCAGTCTTAATGCCCGCATTGACTACCCAGTAATCCACACAGACTCTGAGTTCTGGATTGGAACCAGGAGCAGAAGCTATTGTGACCAAGACCACAGGACTTCCCCAAGGGCTACTGGAGAACTAAATAACCCCAAGAGCTAACATTTTAGGATATCTCATCCTTAATGTTCGACCTAACCTTGTCGGTCACTCTGTAAACTTTATGTTTCAAAGGAGGACTGGCCCCAGTGTCCACATCATGTGTACACAAATGAGTGATCACTGGGATCAAGAAAAATAATGAGGCAAACTGTCCCAACACCTGGTGACAGTCCCTCTGCTGCTCTAGAGTCAGTGAGGGAGAGAGATTCACACCCTCCACTGAACCATCTTTCTCTTTAGCAGACAGGAGGTCAGGCAGAGACTCACTCTCTTCCTCCACCCCATCATCTGTTGCCGAGAGATGTTCTCGCTGAGGGCTCATTACCAGACATGTGCCTTGAGGGTGCGTGTGCTAAGGGAGGCCATCTCTGAGCTGCCCTTCGTGGATTATGAAGCTCTTATTTCAACATTGGGCACAACACGGAATGCTGCTGCCTCAGATGCAGCTCAGGCTTTAGAACATTAGTACTCTTTGGTTTTCCTTGGCACCAATTTGGTCTCATTACCACCTGCTGAAGTGGAACATGTCCTTGCTTCAATTATCCCAGCTGTATCCAGAGTGTATGACTGCAGGTATTATGCCAAATGTAGCGGAGAAAGTGTTACCAAAACCAGAACCAACAGTCTTAAAGAAATGTACAATCCCTGTAGTTCTAGACATGTTAAAAATCTGTCCCAAGAGTTTACCAAAGTGTCTCGGAAAATTTGTATTTAAAAGGGATTGTATTTCTGCAGATGATCTCCCCACTTGGAGTACATAGTTCTCGCATGCAAATTTCAGCGCTACGTGTTTTTGAAACAATAAAGCATTTAGACTGCCTAACTTGTCCAAATTCACATTTGAAGTAGCAAAATGTGGCCAAATGTTTGCTACTTTCATCTGTTGTGTGGGGGAAAAAGGATGTTGCTGCAACAGGTGATGATTTGGAAGATCAACATGACATAAGCAATTCCACCTTGCATTTCGCAATAGCTGTCACTGTTAAAAAGCACTTACTTCCATTAGAGAGCACCTGGAACGCTTGTCTAATCAAGGGGGCTGGAACTCTCTTCAGATAGCAAGCTAAATATGCTGTTGAAGAATTGCACGCCCCTTGCAATGACAGCTGCCTACAAATCATCAAATGGCACACAGAAGTCTTGAATTCACTGCCACTAAGAAACACCTCTTTCATGCCATTGAGACATTAGTGCAAAAAGGGTAGCTCCCACACCTCATGAATTTAACTATCATCTTGCCTTTCAAATCTGCCCATGGGAATGTGTTTTAAGCAGAACGTGAATTGCAATGTTGAAATAGGTGGATTGATAACCCCATGTATTAACCATCTAGCAGATGATATTTCAGCCACTTAAAAGGCAACTTTTCTAACTTCTCAATGTTTAACATAAGTCACTTCCTTCTTAACCATTATTTGTTGCTGTTTCATCACATTAAGGGGGTCATTCCGACCCCGGCGGGCGGCGGGCGCTGCCCGCCGGGCGGAAAACGCCCAAAGACCGCACCGCGGTCAAATGACCGCGGGGGTCATTTCAACTTTCCCGCTGGGCCGGCGGGCGATCTCCAAAAGATCGCCCGCCGGCCCAGCGGGAAAGCCCCTGCAAAGAGGAAGCCGGCTCCGAATGGATTTGCAGGGGTGCAACGGGTGCAGTGGCACCCGTCGCGATTTTCACTGTCTGCTAAGCAGACAGTGAAAATCTTTGTGGGGCCCTGTTAGGGGGCCCCTGCACTGCCCATGCCACTGGCCCCACGACACCCGTTCCTGCCAGCCTCTTCCTGGCGGTGTAACCGCCAGGAACAGGCTGGCGGGAAGGGGGTCGGAATCACCATGGCAAGCAGCGCTGCCATGGAGGATTCCCTGGGCCAGGGGAATACCGGCGGGAAACCGCCGGTTCCCCTTTTCTGACCGCAGCTTTACCGCCGCGGTCAGAATGGCCCGGGAAGCACTGCCAGCCTGTTGGCGGTGCTTCCTCTGCCCTCCACCCTGGCGGTTTGAAACCGCCAGGGTCGGAATGAGGGCCTAAATGCTAAAATAATGTTCCTCGCACTGACATGTTGCCAGGGAACGGGGCAAGATTTCAATGTTTGCAATGTCCAACCTAACTGCATAAGCTGGCTCTGTCCATGTTGTAAAAATGATATGTCACTGTACACAATGTCTATTGCAGATGAAACAATGTTGTTTAAAGTGTATATGTGGTTGGACAAGGTGCTAATCCCATTATCTACAACAGCTAATGCTTTCTGTAACTTTTTCCGATCTATTTGCCTTAACCGGGCAGAGGCTTCTTGTTGGCAAGTTTCCAAATTTCATTATAAACTGCATACAAGAAGCACTTTTACATTGCCTTCTGAAGCCCAACAGGAAATCCTGTGAATCTGTGTTGTTAGACAGGAGACTGAGGTGTTCTTTAACAGCATCTAGTGAGAAACGTTTTAACCATTGCTGGTACAATTTCCCTACACTGTATATTGTTACTATACCGGATGTTCTGATGACACATAGCAAGGGTCTGGTCTATTTGTTCTAAAACCCCCTGGGGAGTTTACAAAACGCACATGACAACCTTTGTGGACATTGCCCACAATATTCACCCACCAGGATGTGAAAGTGATGTGTTAAACTTTCCATTTCAGACCCACCCATTGAGTTGAACTTCAGATGCATGGATATGTTTTTACCATCTATAGAATTTAGCAGGTCGGGCATACTGGGCGCATTTAATTCCTTAATCTTTGCCAAGCCTAAAAAATTTGTTTGTTGTACAGTTTCATTTAAAAATATAATTTGAACAGGTATCAGGCATGCTCTAAATAAAGCTTCCTTTCCCCTAATTTGCCAAGTTTTAGTTCCCCATAAACTTTTTAAGTCAATCAACCTCAGTCAATATTTGTAGGCTTCTATAGCCAACCGGGAAACAAAGGAATCAGAATAAATACATTTTATATCAGTCAATTAAATATAGTGATTTACATTGCTAGCAATTTAAAATAATACGACTCAGCATTTTTAATATTGTGCCCAGAAACATATGCAACCTTTTCAGGGTATGTTTTAGAACTCCCCATTGGCGGAGTTGAACATTGTTCCCATTGTGTGTAATTAGAAATAGTCTTTGGGGTACTTGCTGTATGAATGTAATGATGTCCATAATAATTGTAACAGAGCATGTCTCCATAATTTTCTTTTGATTGATTAACATTGGCACTTTCAAATACAGTAAAATACTCTAGTTCAGATAACATAGAATCAACGGTTTTTACATCCCAATCATCAGAAACAACTCCAGGTGTTATTACATAATTCATCAAAAGTTTAAATACATGTGGAATTTGAATAACCTCCGTCGAGCCATTTATATCAAAAGATACTTTATCCCAAACAATCACATCAGGTATTGGTATAGCTGAAATGCTCACTAGGGACAAGTCTCTGCGGACCTTATAGGAGAAAAAATGTGGTTTTAGGACCTCATCCACCAGTTCGACTGTAGAGAGGTAAGTAATCTAATAGCCATGTATTAATAAGAAAACAACGATGACAACCCCAATACACAGAAGAAAGGCTAATATAGTTAATAGGAGCCCCACATAGTTCCATGGCTGAATGAAATAGTTAATTTTGAGCCAATTTGCAGGTCTTTTTACAGAAGAGGCAGATGGGTCAGTGAAGAGTCATTAACGTTGGCCAAATATCCTGAGACAATTTGTGCAAAAACTAGAGCTGTGTTTGGAAGAGAACTGCCAGAAGTCACCCTTGGTTATTCATAGTAAACAATTCCATCCGTTTGAGTTGAATTTGAGTAAAATCGCTCACTAATGTTGAAATTGCTTGTCGCAGGAGAAGTTAGTGGGACTAATGAATGATCATTTTCCACCCTCCCCAAGCTCAGAGAGGTGTCAGCCTTGCTGCTCAAAACCTGCAGAGCAGGATCCTGTTCTGTAGTGAGAGGGAGTTAGGGATTACCCAGGAGTCCTCTAGGTCTGCTGTGCAGGATCAGTGATCGGTGTAGCTTGTCATTATCAATGGAGACAAAGTGGTTTTCTTTGGAACCAGGCAGAGGTGGTAGAATAATGATTATGGTACAGTGTATTCCCAGGACTAGAACCGGTGCATGATAAGAGGACCAAACTCCTTTTTCACAGCAATTTTTTCATGCATTAGATCCCCAACTTCTGGAATCCAGCTGGTAGATATTATTAGTGCATCCCTTATTTCCAAGGAGACAGCACTGGCAGATGCATTGTCGTCACAGCACTGTTGTAAGTCCTTGGCAATGACTAAGATATATTTGTATGCACCATCAGGTGTCAAGGGACCACAGTGGTCCAGGTACACAAATTGTAGAGGTTTGTTGGAAATTAGGAGGAGTGCCTACGGTGGGCGTTTGATGGTAGATCCTTTTATTTGCTGACAGATGTCACAGCATAGGACATACTGCTTTGTCTGTTTGTGTAGACCTGGCTACCAGTAACATGCTTGTAAAAGTGAAATAGTAGGTGCCACACCCGCAAAGGCAGAAGCAACTCCCTCATGTGCTTCTTTAACCAACTCAGGTCTCTGATCTTGGTTGGGGATTACAAGATCAACCCACCCCTGTTATTGTTACTATGGCAGTATTTAGGGTAGATATGCAGTAGAAATACTTAGGAGGATATGCCTTTGGCATGGGCTTGCTTTTAGCTGAAGCTTTCACAGCAGCCAATGTTTCATCATCCAACCTCCACCCTGAACAAGTTATTGCAGCAACATAAGCCGTAGCTACTGCTGACTTGGCTGCTTTATAAGCCAAGGTATTGCCTGAAAGGTGTATTCCAGCACATTGATTTCCAATATATGAACTACATGGACATTAGGTAGTATTTCTTTCAGATCTGCTACTTTCCCCCACAGTTGTCTGTATTTGATGGTGTTGCTTTTTGAATCTCTCAACCCATTCTGGTGCCAGTAATGCAGGGATTCATTGAAGGCCTGGACCCAGTAGTGCAAATCATAGACGTCTAATCTTAACGGTCCTGGATCTGTGTGTTCCAGTGCCATCAACAGAGCCTTGAGCTCTGCTAATTGTTCAGTACAGTCCCCTAAGGTCTGAGTGTAGCTGTGTTGTGGATGGAATTCACCATCCTTCATGTAGCCACTCACAACCACACCGGCAGTTGAGTATTGATGTTTGGTGCCTACTGCTGGTTGGGCTGAGCCATCAGTGTACATAATTATTTGATATTGTTCATTAGGCAGAGGGTTTGCTGGAACTGGGTATTCTAGTTCATATTGGAGAAATTCTTGAGTTTGTAATTTAGGGTCAAAAACATAATCGAGATCAGTGGCCGTCAGAGACGTTGCCCACTGAATCCAACATGGATTTTGTGCCTTGCTGTTAGGAACACTGGCTTTTGTGACAGCCTCAAAGGGATACGACAATAATGCATTTCCCCTAGACCAGAAGTGTCTCTTTAATGACAACCATCTGATCAGCGGTCAGAATTCTCTCTGTGGGAGTAAAGCATTGGTCAGCTGTGGAATATAAATATGATTTGTATGTGATAAGAACTGTATCACCCTCATTGAACGTTAAATAGGTAAAACCAATGGCACCAGCAATTACTCTGATGACCAAATGTGTTTTGTTGTGTCTTGTGTGTAACTGATAAGCTGCAAGCATGTTTTGTGCAATGCTCTGAGAATGCGTGTGTGTTCGACTGTCCAATATTTGCTTGAAAAGGCAGGACATATGAAGTCATATAATGGTTTAATGCATTGTGCCTAATTTGGGATGTACGTTCTGACAAAGTTTAAAGAGCACAAAAAGAACTGGAGCTTTTTGATGGTGTTTGGTGGTTGCAATTGTGTGCATGTTTCTAAAAATGGGGGCGCTGGGCTCTTGTCTTCATCTGATAGTTTGTATCCCAAAAATAGGACACTAAGGCAGGCTACTTTTGTTTTTCTGAAATTAAATTTGTAGCCTAATTCAGCAAATCCTACAACAATGCGGCTCATTCGCCTTATATGTTGAATGAGATCATTATCCATAAGGTAGATATCATTTACATAGGACAATGCCTTAGGGTCATTGTTGTGTGAAATTGAAGTAGCACGAGCAGAAAACAATCCTGGATTGCCTTTATACCCCTGTGGGAGTCAGATATTTTTTTCTGAGCGCCGAAAGCGCTAAAACTTGTTAAATCCCTACATTCAGGTGCTGTATTTTGGCAGAAATCTTTTTGGAAAAATCCAAGGTTGTTTTGTATTTTTTGCGCACTATATTGTTAATAAGTGCTGTCCTGTGTGCATTTTAAATGTGCGTGTGTGACTCTTTAAGTGTCTATAGTCTAAGGGGGTCATTCCAACCCTGGCGGTCGGCGGTGAAGCGGCGGTAAGACCGCCAACAGGCTGGCGGTCTTTTTTCATGTATTCTGACCATGGCGGTTACCGCCATGGTCAGCCGCCGCTTCACCGTTCCGACCGCCACGGCGGTAACGACCGCTGGGCTGGAGACCTGGGTCTCCAGCCCGGCGGTCGTCACATACCGCCGGCGGTATTCCAACCCGCCTGACCCCGGCTTACGCCATGGATTTCATGTGGTTGGGGACCGCCATTCGATCCATGGCGGTAAGCACTATCAGTGCCAGGGAATCCCTTCCCTGGCACTGATAGGGGTCTCCCCCATCCCCAACCCCCACCCCGACTCCCTCCCCTACCCCCCCCACCACCCCTGCCACCCCCAATAGGTTGCAGGACCCCCGTCCCCCACCCAGATCCCCAACATATACACACACATACACACATACAGGAACGCATTCATGCACATACACACACCCCCCCGCATTCATGCACGCATTCATGCACATACACACACCCCCGGCATTCATGCACGCATTCATCATGCACATACACACACCCCCCCGCATTCATGCACATACACACACACCCCCGCATTCATGCACGCATTCATCATGCACATTCACACGCCCCCTCAATATACACACACGCATACACCCATGCACGCACACAACTCACAACACCCCCCCACCCCCCTTCCCTAGCGGACGATCACCTTACCTGTTCCTGGTGATCCTCCGGGAGGGAACGGGCAGCTCCGCCGACACTGTGAAGCCAACAGAACACCGCCACAGTGAATCACAGGTCATAATTCGCTGGGCGGTGTTCTGTTGGCATGGCGGTGGAGGTGGAGCTACCTCCACTTCCCCGCCTGCCGCCAGTATGGCTGTTGGCGGCTCTTCGTCCGGAAACGGGCGGAGCGCTGCCAACAGTCAGAATGGCCCATGCGGAAGACCGCCAGCACTGGCGGTCTTCCGTACGGCGGTCCCTCGGCGGTCTATTGAAAAGACCGCCGAGGTCGGAATGACCCCCTAAGACTATTCTAAATGAATTGTCTAGTTTAGCTACATGGAATAGTGGGTTGTACGATCACGCCCAGGTATTCTAATTGCATGAGGATTTCTCTCAAGGGTGCTCTAGCTTCATGCTTTATTGGATATTGTGGTTGAGGTTGTGGTTGTGATTGAGATCTTATTAATATTATATGGTAGGGAGAATGTTTGTCCCACCTACATGGTTGTGATATAATGTAAGTATCTGTGACTTTGCCCAATCAATGGCGCAAGCATTCCTCACCTCTCTTGGAACAAGGGGCGAGAAAGAGGGTTAAATGATCTGTTCTCCATATGGGAGATTACAGACAAATTCTGATGGCCCGATCTTTTTCGTCCAATAAAATATCATGAATGGTGACTACGTGATCCCAAAAGATAACATCTATTTTGTGCTCAATGTCTCCTTCTAATTGTATTTTGAGTTCATACACCCTATTGAGAGTGGAAACGCTCATGCACTCAGTCTCCACTTGTAAAAAGTTGTTAGTTACTTTCACCTGTAGATGCTCTTGAAGATTCCAGCAAATTATTGTGACCTCTGCTGTCGTGACTAGCAGGGCCAGTGCCTACTTCCTGTTCTTCAGAAAAGCTATCATCTTGAGTGGCAATTCTTATAGAAATCGCTGCTACTTTCTTCTTTTTCAATTGAGGTTTTTGTTGGGGAAGTTTTTCTTCTTTCTTAACAGAAACTTCTAATGAGCATTGTGAGTCTTTTCTTAGTTTTAAGCACTCAGTTTGCAGTTCTGACTACCCACCCCTCTCACTAAGTTTAGCCAGTGAATCATGAAAGGAACAAGATTGGTGTGTATCAGTATATTGACCTCTATCAGGAGTTTTTATATTATCTCTATTTCTAAGATTATAGCAGTTTTGAGGAGTTTCCGGATGCGGAGATTCTCCCCCTCCTTTTTTGAGTGTTTGTTTTTGTTTATCCCAGCATTTTTTAGAACCCTCAGGTGCTTGCTTGGTAGAATCCTTATTGGATTTACCCTGTAATTGTGGTTTACTAGGTCTGGCGCTCAGACTATCGACCAATCCTAGAGTAGTTCTTGGCGATAATTTTTGGCAGCTCACATTCTTGTTCCTGCACACAAACGTCCTGGAGCCGCATGCGCACTGCTAGTGCTACTGCTTACCCTTTAAGATTACTTACTATTATTGAAGACACAAAGACAAAAATGCCCATTAATTGCATCCTTAAATATTGAATTTGTTTTAACACTTATGGAAGATTGACAAGTGTTGGTGTACTGTGTGAGTTTGTATAGAGCGTGGCAAATATCTTGCCCGAAGCAGTGCAGTTCTCTATTGTGGAAACCATCCCAAATGGCAAGCACATAGTGGGAATTCAGTGTTTATCTTTAGGTCCCGTATGGGGAAATACTGCTTCCAGTGCATTTATTTTTTGAGCTAACAACCAAAACTGATTTTGTTTCCGTTTGATGGGTACTTTGCAAATGATCGAATGTACAGTTGCAGGGTTAATGCCTGGTGTGACTGCATGCGCTTGTGCTAGGGCAGTTCGCACTTGGTTGATATTTAATGTTTGCATTAGAAACTGTACTAAGAGTCTATGGGGGTGATTCTGATGTTGGCGGGCGGCAGTAGCCGCCCGCCAAGCGGGAACCGCCAGAAGACCGTACCGCGGTCAAAAGACCGCGGCGGTCATTGTGGGTTTCCCACTGGGCTGGCGGGCGACCGCCAAAAGGCCGCCCGCCAGCCCAGAGGGAAACAGCCTTCCCACAAGGACGCCGGCTCAGGATTGAGCCGGCGGAGTGGGAAGGTGCGACGGGTGCAGTGGCACCCGTCGCGTATTTCAGTGTCTGCAAAGCAGACACTGAAATACAAGGTGGGGCCCTCTTACGGGGGCCCCTGCAGTGCCCATGCCATTGGCATGGGCACTGCAGGGGCCCCCAGTGGCCCCGCGGCACCCCCTACCGCCATCCTGTTCCTGGCGGGAGACCCGCCAGGAACAGGATGGCGGTAGGGGGTGTCAGAATCCCCATGGCGGCGGAGCGCGCTCCGCCGCCATGGAGGATTCTCAAGGGCAGCGGAAAGTCGGCGGTACACCGCCGACTTTCCGTTTCTGGCCGCGGCTGAACCGCCGCGGTCAGAATGCCCAGCGGTGCACCGCCAGCCTGTTGGCGGTGCTACCGCGGTCATTCGCCCTGGCGGTTTTTACCGCCAGGGTTAGAATGACCACCTATATATTGCTGTAAATTCAACATATAAGCGACGAACCTCCGAGGTGTCTGCTTTAGGATGCAGTGTATATGTGGCCAATAAAGGCCAGGTAAGACTATTATTGCTCAGAGGGCCTAACCTAAAGTGTAACATTGTGTGGGGTAGGGTGCCATCAAGCCAGTTATTACGTTCTTGAAAAGATAGAGGTATCTCTAAGTATGAGTATGCTCTGTATTGTGCAAGTATATTAGCATGTATGTAATGACGAACTGTATTAGTGTTCCCATCAACTGCTGGAAATTTGACCCAAGAATAAAGCTTTTCTGTTCTATAGGCCGATTGAGCCTCAACTACAAATGTTACGGTACCATCCTGAGCTGTAAGGCCGTTAGCTAACAAATGAGCGGTGAGGGAAGGTCGCATTTTAACTGCAATTACCACCCGTTGTGGATTCATCATGGTAAATATACCTGTTCAGAGAAAAGAACACCAAATGGGGATCGATCCTTTTAAGGTTCAAGCTTGAGCAGCCTACAGCACTGAATAGGTACTACCTATCTAGCTGAGGAGGAAATTCTCAATACCACAGACGTCTCTGCATATAGTATCAAGGTGCCTTAAGCACATAGTGAGACAGAGATACTCAGGAGGATCTGAAAATCAGTGCCTGACCAAACACTGGCGGCACCATGTCGCATTAGCTTTCATTGTATCAAGGAGGCTGATGGATTTGGGCGGCAGCTTCATCTGTCCCACACCATGAAACAGCTGTCAGCCTAATCCATTTCTGGACAGCTAACAGCACCTCCTCTCTGACTAAGAGCAGGGATGATTTGTGGCAACTGGGCGCATGACATTGTGACTTCTCAGGGAAATCTTATCCTTTTTTCTTAATTACATTAGTCTCACAAATGCAAAGATAAACAGAGGCGGGAAATGGTTCAATAAGATTTATTGAATCAGCTGTATCTTAGATAAAATAACATGAAATGCAACAATTAGAATGATGAAACATACTAGAAGCAAAAAAGAGAAACACAGGAAAACTCCCACCATACTGTCACCATGCAATATATATGTAATTTGTACCTAAACTATGTCAGAGCCCAGTAGGATACACCCTAATCCACCCTTCAGATTCCCCCCGGGAAGAGATCATCGCCCATACTTGAGTATGACAGTAGTGGAGGAGCCTGTTATCTATAGAGACACCATCCCCATGTGGGACAGGGAACCAGTGGTCTCAGCAAACAGCTGTAACAAAGTCAGACAGCAAGCAGTCATAGTCATCTGGCTGGTACCTCCCTCTATTGTGCATGGGACAGGAAAATTCTTTTATAATAAAGCAACTGATGTTCTGAGAAAGTGTCCCCTTGTAAACATATGTGTGTTTCTGTGAATGTTATAGACAGTGTACCGCTTGTGCGACAATCCTATGTCACTGCAGCCTTAAAGAAAGCCCAGAGTGAAAGAATGTTGTGTGAAAAGACAACAAGATAAAGGAAAATAAAACACAATCACGATTGTGGCCAATTCTTAAAGAATAAAATGAAATAAAATGAAATAAAATGAAACGTTTAAAGGCTAAGGGGCACAAGCAAGGGGCATAATTGCTAAAATAACGTGCCCATAGACATCACTAAAATGGCTGTACAACAGCAGTGGTGAAGATGAGGGTATCAAGGACACATCAGCTACAACTGGTCAAATTACGGTGGAAGATGAGGAAGAAGAGGGTGACATCCTCACGCAAGGCAGCCCTGTCCCCAGCAGTGTGCCAGAATCACCCCTCTCAGTGACCTCAAAATGGCAAAGGAAGACTCAGAGACAGATAGAGACACCACATCATATAGTGACTGCACCACATCCACATTGAGTCTACCACCACCTGCTTCTCATAAGTTGCCTGCATCAGTGGCCACACAAAAAAAGAAAATCCAGGTTACTAATATGAGCATGTTTAGGCAGGAGGGGCCCTACGACCGCAACCATTCAATGGCACGTTTGTACAATGGGAAACTGGCAAAAATGCTAGTGCTGGACCTCCTCCATTTTTCTTTTGTGGCTGGTGTGGGATTCTTAGAGTTTGTGGCAGCCATCTGTCCAAAATGGAAGGTTCCAAGTTGGACCTATTTTGCCAGAGTTGCTATTTCAGTGCTGCATCACAATGTGCTACAATTGGTTGGACAAGCTTTGCAGCAAAGTGTTGTCCACGCTATCCACCTGACAACAGACATGTGGGCCAATTGTCAGGCTACTGATTACATGTGCATCACTGCACACTAGATCTCTTTTGCAGCAGTAAAGCAAAAGCTTTCTACAGGTTTCGGCCCAAAGACATTTTTAATTGTCATACAACCATAGCCATGTTTACCATGGAGAAATCACATACAGCTGCAAACATCTTGGACAAATTCAATAACTAGAAGTCTGAATGGCTGTGACCCAGAGATCTCTGAATTGGATTTTTTGCCACAGACAATGACAGTAACATAGTCAAGGCAATGGCAGACAGTGGCTATTTCAGGGTCCTGTGTTTGGCTCACTGCATCAACCTGGTTGTATAAGATTTTCTAAAAAACGAATACATAGCAACATAATGACCACCTGCAGACAAATCTGTACTAATTTCAGCTATATTTTTAAAGCCCAGAAACAGTTGCAAATTATTCAGCGTGGTAACAGAGTAGCAGTTAAAGCCCTGATACAGAAGGTGCCAACACAAAAAAACTCAACCTATTATATGTTGCAATGTCTGTTTGAGCAGTACAGACAGATCAATGACTATGAGGAGGGGATACAATTGGGAAGGCTACGAACATGGATGCAGATAAATGGGATCCAGTGAAAGGCCTCACTTTGATGCAGCTCCCTTTTGAGATTTTCACACAGGAAGTTAGCAAGGAGGACAGTACAATGGGTCAAGCTGTCCTGTTGTTGCACCTGGTACAGGACCAGCTAAAGATGGTGTCTGAAAGGTGGTGTGAACTCAGAGGTGTGAATGAAAATGCAGAAGCACATGCCTTGGTTGAGAGCCTAAGCTATCGCTTGATTTGTAATACAAGGCTGCAAAATGTTATTATCTCATCCAAAGAGTACATCCCTGCCACCGTACTTAATCCATACTGCAAAAAATTGTTTCTTCTTTCCTTACTTTTTCTGAAGGGGATGTTTCAAAATAGAAGAGTTGGATTGTTTAGCAAGCCCGAGAACTGGAAGAAGAATGGCTGAAACTTAGATTCCCACTCCGCAGTTCTGGGGTGCTGCCTTAAACTTGCAAAGAGATCAGTTTTGTCTCACAGCAGCCAACAACAGCAAAAAGAACTCTGGCTATAAAAGCATCAGAAGAATCAGACCCAACCTCTGCATTGGCTTGGTTTCAAGTTGCAGGTTGTAAGTCCAGCACAGAGGCAAAAGCAAAAGCGGTGAGCAAGAGGCAGCACCAATAACACTTAAGAGGATGTTCCAGGAGTATCTGGATGACCTAAAGAGGTGTATGTAGATTAAATCCCACTGGTGTATTGGTATGGAAAGATGCATCAATGGCCAGAGCTCAGCAGGCTGGCAATAAATTATCTGGCTTGTCCTGTATGCAACGTGTCTGCTGAACATGCGTTCAATGCAGCTTGTGCAATAGTTACAGAAGGTCTAGTATCTCACCTCAAAGAGTGAAGAGACTAACGATGATAAAAATGATTCACCATGGTATACCACCTGATTATACTGTTCCCGAAACACCACAGGAGGAGTAAGAGAATGATTGGTCAGAATCAAGTGTGTTTGCTAACCAACTTCTGGATGAACCACCTGAGTTTACGGGCAAGCTCTACTTCTCAGACTGAGTATGCTAGTGCCACCATTGAACGTTTTAATCATTTCTCATTGAGCTTCTTTCGTTCTTTTTTTTCCCCTTTCACACACCACTGGCCTCCGTGGTCATGACCGGGATCATGCTGCTCATGCTTCTGCTTTCCGTGGCTTGAATCACTCTCCCTTTATTTCCAATGAGCTTCAGTTCTAGCTCCAGCATGAGTTCTGGGGGGGACCTTCATGGGCTTTATGGGCTTAATATTAGCCACAGGGGGCTTCTAAACGATGTTAGCAACCCGGCTTTCCTTTCCTTGTATGAACCACTGCTTGCCGCCTGCCCGGTCAAAGCTTCCAAGCAGCATTGATTTCATGTCCTACGACACTGTGTTGCTGTGCCGATGCCTCCGTCGCTTTGGCGTTAGCCGCAGAGCATGACAGGAGCTCCAGATGCGGCTTGTCGATCGAGGAGAAAAACGATTGCTCTTACTTCTTGACTTGGTGGTATCTGGCTATCAGTGAAATTGGATAAACTGATATAAAAAGGCTTCCTTAAAATGTATTGGATTTCATTTTTGACTGCATTTAGCACTTGAAATATTTTTGTCTGCATTTGGCAATATTCGGCACATCAGCTTATATCAGCTTGCTCCAGCAGATGCTCAACCTACTAAATAACTGAACAGAGCTTATTTGTGAGTGTTCTGTGCTCTCCCAATTGTTCTGCTACATATCCTCAGTGCCTTGTTACTACTACTTCTATTTATGGAGTACCACCTTCTGCTGGTAGACGGAGACAGAAGGAGGCATTAGGGAATGTATTAGGGAATGCAACTTAAAGGTTCGTAAAAGTAGCGCAGACACGGACATTGGACATTGGTACAGTGCATGAGGACACAGAACAGAAAGTGGTACAACAACATGGTAGAGGGGGGCCGGAGACTTGTCAAAAGGAGCATGTAGTCTCCCCCCAGAGAGAGTGGCACAAGGCCTTCTTTATAGGAACGCCATCAGATTGGTGTGCTATGGAAACTGTCCACATAGGCGTTGGTGCGGTTTGTGGCAACCAAGCTGGTGTGGATAAGTAAAAGGGGGGGGGGACCACCTATATGTCAAAATAAACAATTGTCCGACATTATGAAATGGATTACTCAGGATCTACAGTCTAAGGCACGCCCATCCGGCAAAAAACATGAAGGTGGCACAAAATCTAAAAACTAAACGCCCCGCTTCATGAGAGAAAACCTCTAGCCCGGGCCCAACCTCTCCAATACCTCAACGCCCATCTCTAGCGACACTTCCCTCCTTCGATTCCCAGATCATTTCCAAAGCAAAAGGTGCAATTATGGAAGCTGAGGGCAAGAAACAGGTAATTAGGACCCGGATAGAGGGTAACCTGAAGAACACCAGCGAAATCCAGAATTGGCAACAAGACCTGCACCCCTTCAAACAAACAGAGCACGGTCAACTACAGATGTATCCGCTATTTACTGTGGCTGCACCTAGGGAGCTCAAAGAACCATCTAAACTAGCACTCCCAGCAGAACGGTTAAAGGGGGGGGCAGACCAGATGAAATTCAGTACATATTCGCCAGTCTCCATCTTCCTATAGTTTGTTCAGTTCTCAGCATCACTCAGATCACTACATATCTCCCGAGCCAAGAACTTATTTGCTGTTGACAGATTAAATTTAGATGGGGGTCACAGCAGGGCACCAGGAAGTTTGCAAAATAGCTGAAAATACAAGCTCTTCGCCTTATCTGGGCATGCTGAGCAGACTTCTTATAATCAGGCAGAAGGGGGACAAGTGGGCGAAGGCTCTTCAGCCTCAGATTCTATGCTTCTCCAGAGCCTTACTGAACTGAAGGCTTTAAAGCTATCACAAGAGGAGGCAAATCGTAAGACGGAAACTCAACTCAGCTTCATAAACAATAACATACAGCAATTGAGCACTCGTGTTAAAGAAGTCGAACAACGAGTATCAGACCTGGAGGATGGTGAGTCACAGATGGACGCATCAGTTGCCAGATACCAAGCTGAATTAACCGACCTTCAGATCCAAGTTGATGATGCGGAGAATAGCTCCTGTCGCTCTAATTTGAGGTTCACTGCCATACCAGAAGGGAGAGAGTCGGGTCATACAGTTATTAAATTAGTCACAGATCTGATTAAACAGTATATTTTAATCAATTCCAAGCATTAACTAGTAGAATCTGTAGATATATACCATAAAATATATTCAGTAGTGGTCCAGGTGTATTTGCAAAGCCAGACAATGACACTATTTTAAAGCTGACTAACATAGTCACAGAGTGAATATAGCCTCCCAGGTGAGACTGACCTTCATTACGTGTATAAAGTCCTACATTAAGTCATCTCATACAGGAATCTGCTTGTATTCCCTATCTATCAACTACTATCGTCTCATCGTGAGATCTTTAGATACTGGGAACGCCGTGGTTATAATCGCACCACGGAGTTCTCCTTTTGATTCCTAGACGATAGTAGTTGATAGATAGGGAATACAAGCAGATTCCTGTATGAGATGACTTAATGTAGGACTTTATACACGTAATGAAGGTCAGTCTCACCTGGGAGGCTATATTCACTCTGTGACTATGTTAGTCAGCTTTAAAATAGTGTCATTGTCTGGCTTTGCAAATACACCTGGACCACTACTGAATATATTTTATGGTTATATCTACAGATTCTACTAGTTAATGCTTGGAAATGAGTAGATTTCACATAGCACATACTTGATTATAAGCCCTGATGAAGTCTGTGGGAATACATTCTCATAAGACGAAACACGTGTTGGCTGTGTTTGCTGTATATATTATCAAAATTTAAGGACGATTTTCTTGTATCAAGGTGGACTCTGTATGTCTATAATTAAAGAACATATGAACTCTCTATGGTGTTATTCCACACTGAAGATTTGAATAATTACGTACCTTCATTTGTACGATCATGAGTGCCCTGACAACCTTGTAGTTCATTGTTAGTTTCCCTTGAAACATTGGAGGATTAAGGAAGATCCTCTTGCCAGGAGCACCGTGACAGATTTGGATTGTCAATATGATTTATGGACTCACTGTGAGCGCCCATTTCCTATGACTTGCTTCCTATGTGCTATTGTCTTAAAGTATATTTTAATCAAGCCTGCTGACAGCAAGATGGATATTACAATTACACGTGCTCATCGAGTCCCAGCAGTGCAGTCCATAGGTGCAAAATACCTACGGACGATAGTGGTCAACTTTGGAGACTATCGCAATTAAAGAAAAAAATTATTCCACTGGCCATTAAAGCAAGGACCTTTGTAACTCCAGGAGATTATTCATTTAAAATGTTCTCTGACATGTCTGCACTTGTGGCGCACAGATGCAGAGAACTGAAAGAACTGATCCCGGTTTTTCAGAAACTGGGGGCGCCAGCTGGCCTGGTGCAGCTATCAAAACTGAAAGTTTTGCATAAAGGACGTGCTAATATATTTCAGATGGTGGAAGCAGCAAAAACCTTTCTGAATTCCATACGGGGTTCAGATGGGAGGGGATTGTAAAAATATTGCCTGCTAGTAGGGGACTCTGAGGCTAAGAGAACTTAGGGGGTCATTACGACCCTGGCGGTCTCCGACCGCCAGGGGTAATGTGGCGTCCGTACCGCCAACATGCTGGCGGTATGGAGACCTGTATTACGACCGTGGCCAGGAAGAGGCTGGCGGTAAGGGGAGTCCTGGGGCCCCCTAACAGGGCCCCGTGCAGCTTTTCACTGTCTGCATAGCAGACAGTGAATAACACGACGGGTGCTACTGCACCCGTCGCACGACCACAACACCGCCAGCTCCATTAGGAGCTGGCTCCTATGTTGCGGCCGCATCCCCGCTGGGCCGGCGGGCGTAAACTAGGTTTGCGCCCGCCGGCCCAGCGGGGATGTTGTAACGGGGTCTGCGGGAGTGCGGCCGCATTATGACCCCCTTAGTCAGAAAAATATTTGTAGCTTGCTAAGCATCCGAAAGGGAAAAGACTTAGGGGGTCATTACAAGCATGGCGGGCTGCTACCGCCGCCTACCAAGCGGTAACCGCCGTGCGGCCGCACTCCCGCGGACCCCATTACAACATCCCCGCTGGGCCGGCGGGCGCAAACGCCCGCCGGCCCAGCGGGGATGCGGCCGCAACATAGGAGCCAGCTCCTAATGGAGCCGGCGGTGTTGCGGCCGTGCGACGGGTGCAGTAGCATCCGTTGCGCTTTTCACTGTCTGCTATGCAGACAGTGAAAAGCTGCACGGGGCCCTGTTAGGGGGCCCCTGCATTGCCCATGCCAGTGGTATGGGCAGTGCAGAGGCCCCCAGGGGCCCCAGGTCTCCCCTTACCGCCAGCCTCTTCCTGGCGGTGCAAACCCCCAGAAACAGGCCGGCGGTAGGGGAGTCATAATCCCCAGGGCAGCGCTGCTTGCAGCGCTGCCCTGGCGGATTGTCACCGCCAGGGCTAAAACGTCGGGAAACCACCGGCCCCGGTGGTGCGACCGCGGCGCTACCGCCGTGGTCGTAATACGGGTCTCCGTACCGCCAGCCTGTTGGCGGTACGGACGCCACATTAATGACTCCCTAAGTTGCCTCCGGGCTGTTTCAGCGTGAACGGTGCTATGTCAAGGCACCATAGTAAGGGTAAAGGGATGGGGAAGTACAACGAACTAGTAGAGTTAAGGCAAGATCACTGGGTGGGATCAAGGGAGGGGAGTTCTCTGAGAGTCCTAAGAGGTCCTAGATAGGATGGCCTCAAGCTCAGAACACCCAGTGAGGGAGAGGTGGACTGGGGGTGGGGCCCTGTTTCAGTCCTTGCTTTGTCTCCATTTTTCTTGATAGAAAGGTTCCATCCCCTATATTCACTCTAACCAATGTATCGGTGTATAAGAACTGTATTGCTTTTAGTAATTGCTCAGGTGTGCCCCAGGCGGCTAGCTTTTCCCATAAGTGCCTTTTCTGTACCAGGTCAAAGGCAAATTTAAAATCTACAATGCACAAATACAAAGGTTGATTTTTTAGCTTGCTTTTGTCAACAATGAAGGAAAGAGAAAAAATGTTAGTAGCCGTTCCGGGGCCCTCTACAAAGCCTGACTGATTGGGAGGAATACAATTGTTCTCAGTCGCCCAGCTCAGAAGGTGCTCCAGTAGCAAACCACCATAATATTTGGCCTCTGAGTCCATTAAGGTAATTAATCGATAGTTCACTGCGTGAAATCGGTTGCCTTCTTTGAATATTGGATGGATTAATGTGCCCCTGCAAGAGCTGGGAATACTTTCCAGGTGTATAGAAAAGTTAAAGATCAAGACCAATCTTTCTGCCTAGAATGCCGGGTTCGATTTAAATAATGCATTTGAGATTCCATGTGGTCCTGGGCTCCCTATGAGCCTGCTATCATTTACTAGTCTAGTAAACTCCACTACCAAGAAGGTTAATTTAACTGAATCCTTTAGGATGACAGGGGGCATAGTCATAGCTCCTTCTGAGCACAACTCAGTCACACCTCTCCCGAAATAAGAGTGTCTCTTTTGTTTTCATTACATCCATTAAAATGTTGAACTAAAAAATCGGTCCAGGAAGATTCTGAAATGTTCGTGCTAGTTAGGGTCATAAGTGTGTTATTTAATTCATCCACCAATTTCCAGAATCCCTGTGCATTGGGTTTTTACTTAAGAATAATGCCTTACCCCAAAAGTCATGTCTTTTCTGTAACTTGTACTTCCATATTTGATTTCGATAGATGTTGTTAATGTTTTTTAAATCAGCTTTAATTTGACAGTCAGTTTGATTTTTCTTGTCTAATCCTAGATGTCTTTTCCGTTTCCTGATATATTATATCATAACTTTGAGAAGACTGAGGCCAGACTACTACAATGAGAGTATTTGACACACAAAAAAGAAGACCTGATATTATAATAAAAACCAGCAATCAACTTCTTCTGAGCAATGGGGAGCTAATATTTAGAAATTAAACTTAGAAAATGAAATCCTTGAGTCAGGAGAAGAGAGCTCAGAGTCAGGAGTGGTTGGGCAAGGTTAAGCATTTACGCAGCACACAACACAAGACCCTAATGATGATTTTCATGAGGCCAGTATGGAATAATGCTCAGGTGATAGAAGGTCATGCAGTAAGTTGGTGTTGCTTTCACTGCATCTGCCCCAGGAAGTGTGTGATCCACTTATGGTGCAATATTAATTCAAACCTCAGTAAATCACACAGCCCAGGGGAAGAGTGTTAGGGGCTTGATGAATGGATGGAAAAATGGATTTTGGGAAAAGTGTGACAAGGACAAATACTACACAAAAGAAACCACAACATTATTTATCGGGCGCTGAGTTGCACACCATCTGTTGTGGAAGGGAACAATGAAGGGATAAGTGTGACACAGTTCAGTTAAATGATTGTATATCTCTAATTGTTGTGACTTCTAGGTTTGAAAAATACAATTTGTGGAGGATTGAAGTTATTCCACCCAGTTCTAGAAAATATGATAGTTAAAAGGAAAATGATACCGTATTGCCAAATTGGGCTGTGCCTCTCCATTCTTCTTTGAATGTCCATCACTCTTGGGTGCCTGACTGAACCTATCCGGTAGCTAAGCTGAACTGTTGAGCTTTCACTACCTTTTGTTCGTGCATGAGTGGACCATGAGAAGACCTGCATATTGAAATACAGTAACTGATTTACAGAGTGAAGGAGAAGGACACAAAGAAGCAAGGTAAGCTTCAAGAGGAGTCAGAAGTGTACCAAGAAGATTCAGAGGTATAGCAGGACCATAAGGAGGAGTTTCACATTTGAGCCAGCAGTGCAGCAAACACACACTGCAGCATTTCCCAAATCAATGCATCTCTCTCCAGTCCACAGAGCTGAGTGAGTACTAGGCCTTAAAATCTTTGTCATGATCATGGTTTCTCTTTGAAGTCGATAACTTTCTCCTTTAACTGTTGAGGTAGTCCCACCCTGAGTCCTTCCATCCTCCTCCTTCTACTGATTCCGAGTAACTCTGTCCCAGTCCCAGACCGAGTGAGGATTAACTGTGTAGTGCACTGCTGTTGAAGAACAAATAAAGAAAGAAAATTGGAGTATTTTGTGTAGATGTGTGTTTTGTAACTAAAGTGACTGCTCTGGTCTTTGAGGAACCAGAAAAAAAGAAGTGGTCCCTGCAGGTAAATTTCACTAGGTTTTAAAGGCCAATCACATTCAGGAAAAAATGATCACCTATCTTCCCCTAAAAATTGCAAACCATCAGAATTAGGTGTACACACTTGTTGAACTCCATCCCTCATTGTCAACCACCACAAACATCAATCATCACTCACAATCACTCAGTATATCACAACTCATTGGTGCAATAGTGAGCAGTTACCTCTTCCAGTCCAAGCACAGTGCTTGATTGATGCAAAATACTATTTCCTTTTTGATGGTAGCAACACATTGGCATTTGGCACTGGCAAGGGCAGTCTTTTACTCAATGATCTTCTGGGGCAGCCCTGCTAGATGATGTAAAAAAAAAAAGGATAGGCAATGGCATGCTCTAATGTCCTGAAGGGAATGTGGGGGCTTGTTCACTGCACACAGGCCCAACAATTTTTGTTTTTTGCAAGAAAAAAGCTCTTTTTCCCCCGTTTTATTTTCATTTCAGGTGTAAATATTACAAAAATAAAACAGAAACTGCACGTAAGTAGCATTCAATAATAATACTTCATTTTCTTCAGCTGTTAACATCACTATAATCTCCTCTAATCCCTTCATATTTATCTCCAACTAAAAGAGAGTTAATTTGGGGAAGTCTAAAAGATATGTAAACAATTCCCCTGCCCCTCCTGATGACACCAAAAACATTGGTCAGGAGTTGCTGGAAACATTTTATGTATCGTCTCAAGGATGTAGTAAGCTATCCATATGGAGAGAAAATACATTATTTTCTAAATAGCTGCCCTTAAAGATTTTTGGCAAACTTCCAAAATAATTCACCATTCTTCGCTGGAGATTCGCATTGTGTTCTTCTAAAAATTGTATTCCTGAATTCTGAAGTTAATTCAGAAGTGGACTGATCGGCTAATAACCTGTACCAAATTCCTGTCCCAGCTACTTTACTCTTATTCAGAGACCTCCCTATCGGGTGCTCTTGGGTATTTGCCATGGATATATTAGTACTAAGAAAATGGGATATCTGAAAAAAGTACAAAAACAATCTAGTTGCCATACTCTCCAGCCTTATTACGAACGCCTTCCATGTAATATATCTGCCTCTTAAAAAAAGTCCCTCATTTCCTTAAACCCCTTACTATTCCATTGAGCTATCACTGTTTCCGAAAGGTGCAAGCCAAAGTACTTACACTCCTGCAGTTGCACATAAGGATAACCTGATGGTATTTGATGTGTTTTACTTAAAACCTCTTCTCCTTTACTAAGATCGCAAATATACTTGTATCATGTCTTTTTTGGTAGTTTGGTAGTTTTAATAAATGCTGGGAGACATATTGCTGATTCTGCAATCATCCTGTCAACCAAGAATGTGTCAAGGGTTTCTCTGCTATCCAAATATTGTGCCAATGTGTCCTGTAATGCAGCCTGATAATAAACTTGAAAATTAGGAAGTGACAAACCCCCTTGGCTTGTGCTTAGCTGCACTACTGACAGCCTCACCCTTGGGGCTTTTTTCTCCATATAAAATCTTGTATCTTAGAATCCAATTCACAAAAATAGGAGTTATTTATTCTTATTGGCACATTATTGAATAACAAAAGAAAAAGTGGAAGAATTTACATCTTAATTAAAGAGACTCTCCCTACCAGAGTCAATGGGAGAACCATCCATCTGTCCAAAAGTGCTTGTACTTTTTCAAGCATCCTAACGTAATTTAGTATGAATAAGGTTGAAACTGCCATCTGGGCCTCTCCTTGCAAGCTGCCTCTAAGTCTGGTGCACGAGGGAACCTCCTTTAGCGTACGAGTAACTAGAAAAAAATCTATCTGCAACGCTGTTTTATAGCGGTGTGAAGACCAAGTGTATTGAGCAGCTGCTGGGTATTCTTCTCCCCAAGGGTCTGTTATCTGAAAATCGCTTTTTGTTGTATCCAAAATGTTCTTAGTTCTGGGTTTTAGTTGTCTTTTCCCCTGATTAGAGGTATCTAATCTGATATATTGAATATAGTTAAAATCCCATCCAATAATAAAGGGGCCTGCGGCATTCATTGCTGTATTGTAGAGCTGTAGTAATGGTTCTACTTCATCCATGTTTGGCCCATAATAATTGACCAGATTGATTTGAATCCCTGATTATATGACCTTTAACCAAAGCCATCTACACTAGGGTCTCTAATAACCTCTTTTGTAATCCAATCAACTCTGCTAATTAAATAAATTGCCACCCCTCTTGCCACCAGCCCAGATGAAGCAAATAGAGCTGCTGAGTACTGTTTTGGGATGGACACTTCGGGGTTATTACTTTTTAGATGGGTTTCTTGAAAATAAATGTCTTCAGGTTTGAATGATTTCAGCCATTCTAGCATTGCCTTGTATGTGTGCCTATTAGAAATCCCATTTGCATTGCAGGAAATAATCTTAAATTTGACCATAACTCTTAATTAATTTAACTATAACCTCTTGTATAGCCACACCTAATGTCTGCTACTTTGTTCAGAAACCTGAATTTTCTTTACCCTTCAATCCACCCCACATGCACCCCCTCGCTCAACCCCTGGCCCAGATTTGACAGTTAAGCTAAATAAGGTGAGCTCGCGTCCCCTTAAGATCGGCGATATGCCCATTTCAAATCTGCTGTACGTTGACAACATAGTCCTTCTAAGGCAAACTAAAGTGGGATTACGTTGGCTCATTGTTAATCTAACTGAATTTGCTGAGCAGAATGGAATGATAATAAATCAGAAAAAAACAAACTGATGGAAGTTAGTAAAAAAATACTTTGATTGAGTCAGTGGTATCTACAAGGGAAAACATTAGAACATGTCAAACATTATAGATACTTGGGCATATTATTTGATAAGAGTGGCTTCTTTCTTCCTCAGAAGCAGGACTTACAGAGGAAAGGAAATTCTCTATTGCTTGCATTTCGTACTTTGAAAAGGTCGCTCGATGGCCCTAAATATCGAACTTTGCTACAAGTATCTGCTGCCAAATTAATGTCAACCATCGGGTACAGGAGCGAAGCTTTGCGAGGAAGAGATGCTGAAATTTTGAATAGAATAATTGGGAAAGTGTGTAGGTCCTTATTCCAACTACGAAGAAACTCTTCCAAAGCCATTAGGCTAGAGTTTGGGTCTTTAAACCAAAATATAGCTAGAAAGTGCTATTACATTAAAATCTGGAAGCACCTACAGCTAACAAGGGGCAATCAACTTTGTAAGGCACTCTGGAAGGAGATAAGTTTGAACCCCACATCCAAATCTAGACACTACTTAGACCAGGCCCTGGAGGTACGGACATTGTGGGACAAAAGTGTCTCCTATCAGGCTTTTAAGAAATGTTTTAAATTGCATAGTGAAGAGGAAATCAGTAATCATGGCTAAGGGTCCTTTAGCAGTTAGATCGCATTCATGGATGGTAAAGAATGAGTAAAAAATCCTCAAATATAAGCCATATTTGGTGGTCAAAAGTTGACAAAGACTTATTTATTAAATATCGATTCAGCCTTATTCCAGGTGGCGGCCACTCAGTTCCTTGGGAACGTATCTATTCAAACCCCCTGTGTGGTTGTGGAGTAGAAGACGTCATCCATCTGATCTGTCTCTGTAGTGGTTTATTTAATGAGCACAGGACCCTACTGAAGGCTGCTTTTAATCAGAGGGGTATATGGTCATGCAGAGAGGTGGTGATCGCCTGCTTCAAACCATCCCATAATATTCTGAATGCTAGACTAACAAAATGTTTACAGTTGACATCTAAAAAATTATTACTTGCCCAGCAATAGAATAAGTATAATATGCAGCAGCCCAATAAGGACTTGATACCTGTCGGCCTATGACTCCAAGTTTATGAGGTTGGTCAGAGTGATAGATGTGAAAAACACCCAGGCTTTCGGCCAAAAAAAACATATTTCTACATTCTAAATGGTACTGGGACAGGTACTCTTTGTTAAATGTTAGGGGAAACTTTTCTAGCTAACCTAAGTAAACTAGCTCTACCGCTCAAATATGTAAAGCTTTATTAAATATTAACAGTCCTTGTCGGTCATTAGATGTGAAATTTGATGAACATTCCTGACTATGGTTCCCTGGACAGTATCCTTGTTTTTTTGTTTTAAGAACTATTTTAACTTTAAACAACCCAGGATTTTATAAAACTGTATTTATAAACATGATAGGATGATGTTCCAAAAAAACTTCTGTACTTTAATGTTAAATTGATGAGAAGTCAGGATTAGCATGTACAGGATTGGGGGAGAACTGTTTGAAAAAATCTTCTGCACTTTAATGTTATATTGATGGGAAGTCAGGATTATAACATGTATATGATTAAGGGGGAAACTGCCAGAAACCTCTAATAAAAGTGGTTTACATTTTAATTTATGCACAATATGTTGATAACTATGGCCATTTGCACAGACCCGTTTTTAATGTATTATTTTTATCGTGAAGGATTTTATGAGACTGTAATAAATGGTACTTAATAGTACAAATTGAGTTATTTATTTCAATTGCACGTGTATTGGTTTCAATTAACTATACATTTAATAAACCTGAACTTGACTTGCTAGTTTTTATTATCATACCTGGTCTTCTCTTTTGTGTGTCAAACACTATCATTGTAGTTGTCTCAGTCTTTTCACAGTTATGATATAATATAAGACCCTCTAACTCTCTGTTTTATTTCAATCTAGTTGACAGTGATGGTTAACTGTTTGATTGTGCTAGAAGTTAGAGTTTGCATAGGTGGGAGTATCACCTTGTGTCTTACCTACTTGCATGCTAGCCTGCGTCTATTACCACCACCCCTTAAGTTAAGATGCCACCGTGGGAAAACCCTGCAGTAAGAAGACTGAGGTATCAGCACTCACTTCATCGATTCAGGTAAGAAAAAGACAATGGATTTAAGTGAACTTGTTTAGTTAGTAATTAACTTCTACTAAAGAAGATATTGTTTGTCTGCATCTGGGTTTTAAAAGTTGGCTTCCATTCTTTAGAATGGGGCCCTATGTACTCTGCAGGAGTAGCACCAATATTTTGGCGCTACTCCTGCAGGGTACATCAATAGCATCATGAGGAATTACGCTATTGCCCCCTACCCTGCCCCATAGTGCGCCATATTTTAACCCCTTCTGTGCCGCGGACGTAATGGTTATGTCCTGCTGCACAGTGCTTGTGTGCCAAGTACGTAACCATTATGTCCTGGGCATAGAGCTCAGAGGGAGCACTAGCGCTCCCTCTGTGGGCTTCCGTCCCACGCCCCCAAGGCAGGGATGGAAGGGGAAGCCCTTCCCCTTCCACCCCTGACCCCCCTGACCCTCCCCAGAGACGTCTGATGACGTCAGCGCACATTTGCGCGCTGGCCTCATCGGAGGCCATTTCCCCATTGCGCTGGAAGCTCAGCTTCCAGTGCGATCGGAAGAGAAATGCAAAGCATTTCTCTTCCGATCATGTGATGGGGGCCTGAGAGGCTTCAAAGGGAAGTAAAGGAATTTCCTTCCCTTTGAAGTCTCTCAGAGCATTTCAAAAGCCAGATTGTAAAGGGAGCGACCCCTTGGGCAAAGGTCGCTCCCCAGTGGGGCAATATTTTTCAAGCCCTTTTCTGTCCCCCTCCCCCCCCCACGGGGGCAGATCGGCCTATTGTTAGGCTGATCTGCCCCCAGGGGGGTCAGAATCCACTAGGCGCCAGGGATAATTTTTTTTTTTTTTTTTTTAGTTGGGGAGCGAACCCTTAGGCAAGAGTCGCTCCCTAAGGGGCAAATTATATTTAGGCCATTTCTGCCCCCCTTAGGGGCAGATTGGCCTATTTTTATGAGCCAGTCTGCCCCCAAGGGGGGCAGAAACCACAGGACACCAGTTTTTTTTTTTTTATGCTAAATTCACGGAAGGGGAGCGACCCCTTAGGCAAGGGTCGCTCCCCGGGGGGGGGCACATTTATTTTAGGCCATTTCTGTCCACCCTTGGGGCAGAAACCTCTAGGCAACAAGGCTAATTTTTTTTTTGTGTTTCTTTTTTTTGTTTGTTTTTTTAGAGATGGGGAGCGACCCATTAGGCAAGGGTCACTCCCCTGGGGGGCAAATTATATTTAGACCATTTCTGCCCCGTTTGGGGGCCGATCAGCCGATTTTAGGTCAATCTGCCCCCAAGAGGGGCAGAAACCACTAGGCACCGGGGATCTTTTTATGTCACGCAAGGGGAGCGACCCTTTAGGCAAGCGTTGCTCCCCGGGGAGGCGGGGAGGGCAGGGTTGCAAATTTATTTTAGGCCATTTCTAACCCCTCTGGGGGCAGATCGCCCTACTGTTATTAGGCTGATCTGCCCCCGGGGGGCAGAAACCTCTAGGCGCCAGGGCTAATTTGTTTTTGTGTTTTTTTTTGTGTTTGTATTTTTAGAGATGGGGAGCGACCCCTTAGGCAAAATTGTATTTAGACTATTTCTGCCCCCTTGGGGGCAGATTGACCTAAAATCGGCCTCTCTGCACCCAAGGGGGGCAGAAACCACTAGGCACCAGGGATCTTTTTTTTTTGCGCCAATGTCATGCAAGGGGAGCGACACCTTAGGCAAGGGTTATTCCCCCGGGGTGGGAAGGTGGGGGGGCAGGGGAACAAATTTATTTGAGGTCATTTCTGCCCCCCGGGGGCAGATCGGCCTATTGTTATTACGCCAATCTGCCACCAGGGGAGGCAGAAACCTCTAGGCGCCAGGGCTAAATTTTATGTGTGGTTTTTTTTGTGTTTGTTTGTTTTTTAGAGATGGGGAGCAAGCCTTTAGGCAAGGGTCGCTCCCCTGGGGGGAAAATTGTATTGAGACCATTTCTGCCCCCCTTAGGGGCAGATCAGCTGATTTTTTTCGGTCAATCTGCCCCCAAGGGGGACAGAAACCACAAGGCACCGGGAATCTTTTTTTTTGCGCCAATGTCACGCTAGGGGAGTGACCCCTTAGGCAAGGGTTGCTCCCCGGGGGGTGGGAAGGTGGGGGGGCAGGGGAACAAATTTATTTGAGGTCATTTCTGCCCCCCGGGAGCAGATCGGCCTATTGTTATTACGCCAATCTACCACCAGGGGAGGAAGAAACCTCTAGGCGCCAGGGCTAAATTTTATGTGTTTTTTTTTTTGTGTTTGTTTGTTTTTTAGAGATGGGGAGCAAGCCTTTAGGCAAGGGTCGCTCCCCTGGGGGGAAAATTGTATTGAGACCATTTCTGCCCCCCTTAGGGGCAGATCAGCTGATTTTTGTTCGGTCAATCTGCCCCCAAGGGGGACAGAAACCACAAGGCACCGGGAATCTTTTTTTTTGCGCCAATGTCACGCTAGGGGAGTGACCCCTTAGGCAAGGGTCGCATCCCGGGAGGGTGGGGGCAAATTTATTTTAGGCCATTTCTGCCCCCCCGGGGGCAGATCGACCTATTGTTATGAGGCCGATCTACCTTTAGGCGCCAGGGTTAATATTTTTTTGAGTTTTTTTTGTGTTTGTTTATTTTTTTTGCGATGGGGAGCGAGCCTTTATGCAAGGGTCGCTCCCCTGGGGGGCAAATTGTATTTAGACCATTTCTGCCCCACTTAGGGGCCGATCAGCCGATTTTTGTTAGGCCAATCTGCCCCCAAAGGGGGCAGAAACCACTATGCACCGGGAATCTTTTTTTTTTTGCGCCAATGTCACGCTAGGGGAGCGACCCCTTAGGCAAGGGTTGCTCCCCGGGAGGGTGGGGGGTGAGGGGGCAGGGGGGCAAATTTATTCTAGGCCATTTCTGCCCCCCGGGGGCAGATCGGCCTATAGTTATTAGGACGATCTGCCCACGGGTGGGGCAGAAACCTCTAGGAGCCAGGGAAAAAAAATGTTAGTTTTTTTTTTGTTTTTGTTTTTTAGCGGTGGGCTGCGACCCCTTAGGCGAGGATCGCTCCCCTGTGGGGCCAATTTTATATTTAGACCATTTCTGCGCCCCTTGAGGGCACATTGGCCGATTTTTTTTTAGGCCAATCTGCCCCCAAGGGGGGCAGGAACCACATAGGCACCAGGGATTGGTGTGTGTGTATGCGTGTGTTTTCTTGAGGGGGGCAGCCCCTTGGGTAGTAGTCGCTCACCATGGGGGCACATTACTGTTGGCCATATCTGCCCCACTTGGGTGCAGATGGGCCTATTTTTGGAAGGCCCATCTGCCTCCAAGGGGGGGCAGAAAGCCCAACAGACGCCAGGGAAGTTTTTTTTTTCAAAAATAAGAGGGTGGGGGTATGGCCATACGCTCACCCCAAATAAATGGGGACAAAGTTGTTTTGCCTACCAGTGGGCAGATGGGGCAATTACCCCTGATCCACACCCCGGGGGGGGGCAGAACGTCTACTAAATGCCAGGGAATTTAAAAAAAAAATATATATATTGGGGTGGTGGCTACCAACCAGTATGGGCCTGGTTATGCCCCCTTCCGAACTGAAGGTGGTAACAGTCTTTCAGCTGTCCCCCACACTCTAAACATCTTATCCCACAGCAAGCAAGAAGACATTTAATTATTTTGGGTTTTGGTTTTACATTTGGTCCATGAGAGCTTGGCTAACTCTCAAAATCATCCCACTTGGAATGGTGAGGGCTGCACTTTATGTACTTTGGGACGCTGCCATGTAGAAAAATCCACAAGACCTAGACACATCTGAAAACTAAACATCTGGTTGATTCCAGGGTGGTGTGTTTCACATGCACCCGCACCATTTTCATACCCTCAATGCCCTGCAAACCTCCAACTTGGCTGGAAATCACACATTTTTCCCACGTTTTTGTGATGGAATCTTCCGGAATCTGCAGGAATCCACAAAATTCCTACCACCCAGCATTGCCTCATCTATACTGATCAAAATTCTGCTGCACTTGTCAGCCTAAAAATGTTTTTTTGCAAACTGCCCTTTTGGACCCCCTTTGGTTCCCCCTCAATATCGACATGCTTTTGGCTCTTTCCTTTCACAAGCACTTGGCACACCTACACAAATGAGGTATAATTTTTGCCGGGAGACTGAGGGGAACATTGAGTGGTATAAAATTTGTTCCAGTGTGGTAATCCCACACAGAAATGTTGGAAAAATTAGATTTTTTAGCTAAATTTGAGATTTGCAGGGGATTCTGGGTAAGAAGAAATTGGGGGATCCACGCAAGTCACAGCTCCCTGGACTTCCTCGGGTGTCTAGTTTTCAGAAATGTATGGGTTTGGTAGGTTTCCCTAGATGGCTGCTGAGCCCAGGACCAAAAATGCAGGTGCCCCCGCAAAAACAGGTAGTTTTGTTTTTGATAATTTTGATGTGTCCAGATAGTGTTTTGGGCCATTTTCTTTCGCGGGCAGTAGGCCTACCCACAAAAGTGAGGTACCATTTTTATCGGGACACTTGGGGGAATGCTGCGTGGAAGGAAATTTGTGGCTCCTCTCTGATTCCAGAACTTTCTGTCACCGAAATGAGAGGAAAAAGTGTTTTGGGGCCAAATTTGAGGTTTGCGAAGTATTCTGGGTAAGAGAACCTGGTCAGAGCCCCACAAGTCACACCATCTTGGATTCCCCTAGGTGTCTAGTTTTCAGAACTGCACAGGTTTGCTAGGTTTCCCTAAGTGCCGGCTGAGCTAGAGGCCAAAATACACACCGAGGCACTTTGCAAAAAACAGCTCTGTTTTCTTTGTGAAATCGTGATGTGTCCATGTTGTGTTTTGGGGCATTTCCTGTCGCGGGTGCTAGGCCTACCCCCAAAAGTGAGGTACCATTTTTATTGGGAGACTTGGGGGAAGCTGGGTAAAAGACAATTTGTGGCTCCTCTCAGATTCCAGAACTTTCTGTCACCAAAATGAGAGGAAAAAGTGTTTTTTTGGCCAAATTTTGAGGTTTGCAAAGGATTCTGGGTAACAGTATTTGGTCAGAGCCCCACAAGTCACCCCATCTTGGATTCCCCTAGGTGTCTAGTTTTCAAAAATGCACTGGTTTGCTAGGTTTCCCCAGGTGCCGGCTGAACTAGAGGCCAAAATCCACAGGTAGGCAGTTTGTAAAACACACCTCTGTTTTCTGTGGAAAAATGTGATGTGTCCACGTTGTGTTTTAGGCCATTTCCTTCCGCGGGTGCTAGGCCTACCCCCATAAGTGAGATACCATTTTTATCGGGTGACTTGGGGGAACGCTGAGTGGAAGGAAATTTGTGGCTCCTCTCAGATTCCAGAACTTTCTGTCACCGAAATGAGGGGAAAAAGTGTTTTTTTGGCCAAATTTTGAGGCTTGCAAAGGATTCTGGGTAACAGAACCTGATCAGAGCCCCACAAGTCACCCCGTTTTGGATTCCCCTAGGTGTCTAGTTTTCAAAACTGTACAGGTTTGCTAGGTTTCCCTAGGTGCCGGCTGAGCTACAGGCCAAAATTCACAGCTAGGCACTTTGTAAAAAACAGCTCTGTTTTCTTTGTGAAAATGTGATGGGTCCACATTGTGTTTTTGGGCATTTCCTTTCGCGGGTTCTAGGCCTACCCACACAAGTGAGATACCATTTTTATAGGGAGACTTGTGGGGAATGCTGGGTGGGAGGAAATTCATGGCTCCTCTCAGATTCCAGAGCTTTTTGTCACCAAAACGTGAGGAAAAAGTGTTTTTTTGGCCACATTTTGAGGTTTGCGAAGGATTCTGGGTAACAGAACCTGGTCAGAGCCCCACAAGTCACCCCATCTAGGATTCCCCTAAGTCTCTAGTTTTAAAAAATGCGCTGGTTTGCTAAGTTTCCCCAGGTGCCGGCTGAGCTAGAGGCCAAAATCCACAGGTAGGCACTATGTAAAAAACCCCTCTGTTTTCTGTGGAAAAATGTGATGTGTCCACGTTGTGTTTTGGGCCATTTCCTTTCACGGGCGCTACGCCTACCCACACTAGTGAGGTACCATTTTTGTATCGGGAGACTTGGGGGAATGCTGGGTGGAAGGAAATTTGTGGCTCCTCTCAGATTCCAGAACTTTCTGTCACCGAAATGAGAGGAAAAAGTGTTTTTTTGGCCGAATTTTGAGGTTTGCAAAGGATTCTAGGTAACAGAACCTGATCAGAGTCCCACAAGTCACCATATCTTGGATTCCCCTAGGTGTCTAGTTTTCAAAACTGCGCAGGTTTGCTAAGTTTCCCTAGGTGCCGGCTGAGCTACAGGCCAAAATTCACAGCTAGGCACTTTGTTAAAAACAGCTCTGTTTTCTTTGTGAAAATGTGAAGGGTCCACGTTGTGTTTTGGGGCATTTCCTTTCGCGGGCGCTAGGCCTATCCACACAAGTGAGGTACCATTTTTATCGGGAGACATTGGGGAACACAGAATAGCAAAACAAGTGTTATTGCCCCTTGTCTTTCTCCACATTTTTTCCTTCTAAATGTAAGACAGTGTGTAAAAAAGACGTCAATTTGAGAAATGCCCTGTAATTCACATGCTAGTATGGGCACCCTGAAATTCAGAGATGTGCAAATAACCACTGCTTCTCCCCACCTTATCTTGTGGCTACTTTGGAAATACAAAGGTTTTCTTGATACCTAATTTTCACTTTTTATATTTCAGCAAATGAATTGCTGTATACCCGGTATAGAATGAAAACCCATTGCAAGGTGCAACTGAATTATTGGCTCTGGGTACCTAGGGTTCTTGATGAACCCAAAGCCCTATATATCCCCACAACCAGAAGAGTCCAGCAGACTTAACAGTATATTGCTTTCAAAAATCTGACATCGCAGGAAAAAGTTACAGAGTAAAATGTGAAGAAAAATGGCTGTTTTTTCACCTCAATTTCAATTTTTTTTTTATTTCAGCTGTTATTTTCTGTAGGAAACACTTGCAGGATCTACACAAATGACCCCTTGCCGATTCTAGAATTTTATCTACTTTTCAGAAATGTTTAGCTTTCTGGGATCCAGCATTGGTTTCCCACCCATTTCGGCCACTAACTGGAAGGTGGCTGAAAGCACAAAAAATAGTAAAAATGGGGTAGCTCCCAGTAAAATGTCAAAATTGTGTTGAAAAATTGGGTTTTCTAATTCAAGTCTGCCTGTTCCTGAAAGCTGGGAAGATGGTGATTTTACCACTGCAAACCCTTTGTTGATGCCATTTTCAGGGAAAAAAAGACGAGCCGCCTTCTGCAGGACTTTTTTCCCATTGTTTTGAAAAAAACAACATTTTCGCTGTATTTTGGCTAATTTCTTGGTCTCCTTCAGGGCAACCCACAAGGTCTGGATACGTCTGGAATTCCTAGGATGTTGGGAAAAAAGGACGCAAATTTGGCATGGGTAGCTTATGTGAACAAAAAGTTATGAGGGCCTAAGCGAGAACTGCCCCCAAATAGCCAAAAAAAGGCTTGGCACAGGAGGGGAAAAGGCCTGGCAGTGAAGGGGTTAAATACGGCACAAACATGGCGGCAGTAGAGGGGTGCTAAGGGTCGCAGGGAAAGTGGCGCTGTACTCTGTGCAGCCCCACTTTACATAAATCTGCTCTTAAGTCGGCTTTACTCGTCGCCTTGGACAAGCTACGCATGAAAGTAGATGAGGGCCAGCCAACAGTTTTGGTTATGCTAGATCTGTCAGAGGTCTTTGACATGATCAACCATAGAATTCTTCTTGAAAGGCTAGCTAAAAGTGGGGTAGGAGGCTTGGTCCTGAAGTAGATGGAATCTTACTTAGCTGACTGATTTCAGGCCATTGCCTTGCCCTCTTATTGCTCTCAGTTTAAAAGCTAGCGGTCAGGAGTCCTCCAGGGTTTGGCTTTGAGCCCAGTCCTGTTTAATGTATACCGAACCCGTCAGATCTCTCTGGTAAAAGTGTATGATATTACGCTAGTCAGCTACGCAGCCGAAACACACAGTGGATCTTTTTATTAATGATAAGCAACTGGATTCTGTGGAAAATGTTCTAAAATGTGTCTTAGATGTTGTCAAGTGGATAAACCCAAATTCCCTTAAGGGACACACTACTAGATTCACTGGCACCTTCTCATACCTAACGAATGAAGCCTGATCTACCATCATGCGCAGCATCACATTGAGCAGGCCTTATTACTGTAATGCCCTCCTGCTCAGTGCCCCAGAGTAATTGGTTAATAAACTGCACAGAGTTCAAGTAGCATTAAATAGATCTTGCAGGTCCTTGGCTTCTAAAGTTTTAAAATATCTCTATTTGCTCCCAACTAAACAGAGGATGGATTTTAAATTTATGTGCATTGAATTTAAAGCCTCACATGGACATGGCCCGCTTCTATTACAGCAGAAATTAAAGTGTTACACACCTGGAAGATGCCTCCGCTCGAGCACTGCCAGACCTGTAACAAGTTGCCCTGGTATCTTAGGTTAATCCCAGATCTTTTACCTTTTAGGAAGGCATTAAAGACTTGGCTTTTTCCAAAGTAGGTTCTGTAGTCAGTTGTCCCTGCCTGTTGATGGTAGTTTCAGGTCTCTGTCTCTCAGGATGAAACTCCACTTAGCCCCAGCACCAGGATGGCAGTTGTGGAGATACCACGTGCTTTATCAAATTTCTGAAAAAAATATTTAAATAAATAAGACCAAGTGAAACCTGGTCCCAACTCCCTCCCCAGCCTCTCCACCCACAATAAGTCCCTCTCACCAAAATAAAGAATTTAAAAAAGTGCCTAGAACAGGGCATTGTCTATTCAGGCCCAGAGCTATTCAATGCACTGCTCGATCCTGGCGAGCCAGCTCTCCATATGGTTCATCCACTGCAGGATATGCTGGAGTAATGCCTTGTCAGAGAGGGAGGGGGTGGAGCTGGTGCAGTCAGAGCCCCTGACAAGAGCACTAGCCATAGCCGGGAAGCTGAAGGCGAGGGCTGGCGTGCTGCTGATGAACTGGGCCCTGGGTCAGATTCAGATTTTTTCCACCTCTTCATCCTCCAGGACCACCAGCCGCCAGTATTCGCCCTGCATGCTCTCCAGCCTCTTCAGTCAAAGACGGGTTATCTCCTGCCATGTGGGTGGTGCAGGTCAACCATCAGGAGTAGCTATATTGACAAATACAAAAATAAAAAAGAAATTGTAAACAACTTCTTTAAAAGTAAGTAGTGGGTGGCACAGCAGCAGTACATTGCTGGTTCGCTATAGACACTGGAATTTGATGTGAGTATTGTTGAGATAGTCACTGGGCCAATTTTATTTCTTTACCCACACATGCATCAAATAAAAGTGCTGGTTGTCTGATAGAAAAGAACTAAGGCAGATTACCACCAGATGTTTTAAAAAACAGTGATTTGATTTTTTTTCTTCTTTTAAATGCTTTTCTAGTCACTAAACAGACACTTTTAGTGGAAAAATATATAGCATAAATTACCTCTCATTTATAACTAAGGCATTATGCACTATGGAGTACACGTTGTTGTGCCAAATTAATGGAGGCATGCTAGCCATCGCTTTGGGCACTTTGTTCCTGCCTGCATCTGAGGCAGCTGCAGTTGACAATTATCTATCTTTAATCCAATAGCCCTGCTCTTCTCCAAATGCATTTCACTTTGTTTCTACCCTGACTCCAAGGAGGCAGATGAATAATAAATGAAATACTATAATGCACACTTCACATATAAAAAGCAGATATATTATCCTGTCTGCTGTAAATAGATGGAGGGGAAAACAATGCATTGCAGTAGAGGGAAAAGAACAGGCTATATGGATTGTATTAGGCATGTTCATTATAGAGTATCCCTTCCGCCAAACTTGAAATCAAATCAGGCACTTATTAGTCTCACTTTACTCACTGGCCTCATCCACCACCACAAATTATTTTCAACAAATTCATTTGCTGGGTAAGAAGGAATGGAAACGTTACATACTCTACTGCAGGGTAAGGCAAAGTGATTAGATAGGTAGGTAGAGCTTTTGCTATAGTAGAGAGGGGTGTCAATGTTCATCGATTCATCATGTGCCTAAGCTTCAGCTTATTCAGTCACTGTAAAGTCTAAAGGGAAAAAAATTAACAGGTGTACAATAAATCTGTTATGGGAAACCATAAAATATATTTTGGAAATACTCAACATGGCCATAAAAATGTGGCGCATGGCTAAAATGTTTTTTTTGTTTGTTTTGTTTTCCGGTAGGCCGGGACATAAGAACGTAGGAAAGAATGAAAGAGTGAAGCAGTAAAAGATATGACTGAGTGGGTGAAGGGAAACACACCTTGTGTGTTCGGTTTGCAATGCATTGAAAACTTTGTAAATGCAGCATTAACTGAAGCAGATGCACATTGCACAGATAACACCGCAGGCACAAATTCAACCATACTGTACTTTTTCGATCATAGGTGGCAAAATGACATGGGCAGGGATGGGGTTGATGAATGATTATGAGTGGGATACATATCTGCCCCGCTTAACAAATACAGTGAGTCAAGGGATTCGAAGAACACAAAATAAAATACCACCCACTTTGAACCATAACTTTGATAAACAACCATAAAACAAAGTAAGCGAAGTAGGTGAGCAGCATGCCCCTCACCAGAAGAGCTCCCTTGTTTATTTATCCTAGCAAATATTCAATCATCCTTCCATTCTTCCTACTATATTCACTCATAGCCACCATGATTTCAGCTTTACTTTCTCTCATCCAGTCTTTCACCAAAATGTCCAATCTATTTTCCATCCATTCAGTATCCACCATTTCTTTGAGTTATTATTTCACCCATCCATCCATTTACACATACTCTGCCAGGAATCCTTTCACCCATCCATGCATCCTTTCCTTTCACCCATTTCACCTATCCTTTTATTTTAACCTTCAGTGCCTTCCCGTTTCCATTAAGCCATCCTTTTTAGTGTACATTATATGAGCTTTTGCGGAGTTTCAGATAGAAGAGGCGATACCTCGACTACTGCTGCAGCTGGTAAAGCGGGGGTTCACGAGTCACAACAATACCCTTGTAGTTAGTGAGTAGAATAGTAATTGTCAATAAGAAAGCAATGTGACTTACCACCGCCTGTCCCTGCCGACACTTCTCCTCCTGCTCCTTCTGCTCCTGCAGAATGGTGGCACTCTGTGTGCCTGAAAAGAAACATTATACATTTTTAGATGCCAGGTATACCTCCCCTCAATTTTTTTATACAACTGCAATGCATCACTACATTTCTGTTACCACTGTAGTACCTTCTATCAAAAATATCACTCTGGGCATTTTATTGGTTCACAGTGTTAGAAATGCCAGGTAGTCAAGCCAACCAAAAACTTTTCGTAATGGATTGGAAGAGCTATATAGCCTATGATGAAGATGAATCTGAATCATTGAAGCGCAATTAAGGGGTGGAATAATAATGGTCAGTGAAAGACATACGGTGTTGGTGGCTAATGCAATCAGACCTCAAATTTTACAGTCATGCTGCACTGTCATTGGAGATGCTGGTATACTGTATAAATTAATTATTCAGCTTTGAGGTAGGGGTGATCCATGGCCAAGGCCACTCTCTCATTAACTGTTAGTGCATGAGCAAGAAAAAAACAGCTTTCTCAACAAACATACATTGTGAATATTATTGAGAATACTAGCTTATTTGGGCCTGCAATCTTCACAGTAGATGGCACAAAGCTGTTCTTAGTCTTATAGTACCACATGATATCTAGGGGAGAGGGAAATATTACCCACAAAGCAGAAGAAATCTACAGACTAGTACAGACCAAAAAAAGTCAGCTACAAACAACAAACATGAAATAAGGAAAAAACAATAATGCAGGGATAACAGGAATTAAACAGAAATTGGATAGAGGGGTTGGAAAAAAGGACACAGTATACAAAAAATAAAGACGACAAAATTAAAAGTAGTATAATAGTAGACAGAGGTGAAAGTTAGAAAAATATTAATAATAAATAATGGGACTTACTGGGGCGGGCAGAGCCCTCAGCAGAGGCGCTGGTGGTCGGTGCCTCATCCTCAGCTCTTCCCAGGCCCACCTCATCACTGCCCCTGTTTTTGCCCCTAGGTGCTGATGTAAGAAATAAATAAGGTAAAAAAATAGATTAGTGCTACAGTTAATCTCCACAAAATTATTATAATGAAAAGAAGTGGTGGCCTGGCGTAATAGGATGCTGTTTTAAAACAGTTGGGATGATTTGCTCATAGGCGAGGACCTGTAAGTGTTTTTAATATTTGATGTGTTTTTACATTTCATGTGACAGGTGTTTGTTTCAATTGCATATAGGGGAGGACATGTAAGTGTTAATTATATTTTATATGCCTCTTTATCTTGCGTGAATTTTAGTATCTTGAACTTATGTATGGTCTTGGTGATTTGCCTGTATGTTTGTATTGGTGGTTCTTTTGTGGATATTATTATATCCGAATAAAGATTTTACTACTACTATTATAACAGGCAACGCAATGACATTGTACTTATTTAAATCAGATCGCCTATGGTACTAGTATCAACTATCATTGAGTTGGCTATACTAATCATAAAATTCCTATTTCAAATTTCCTTAACAAAAACTACATTTGGAACTAATGCATTCCAAAGAATGTTTTTTGATTCTATTCCCATGTCTCAACCCCCTTGATGCACCAACTCAGTCTCCCTTTTTTGCAATGTATAGACGCATACTCATGCATTAATTGCTTGGGACTGTACAAGCTACATAAAGAAAGTCACAGAGAATGCTAACTCCCTGATATCACTAATTCACTTGGTGACAGGAGGAAAGAGGAGTCTGCATTGCAATGGCTTCTTAAATAATCAGCCAAAATGAGTATCGACGAGTACAATGAGGTAGCCTAGCTTTACCTGGATCATGTAATAATATTTGTAATGTAAACTAAAATGAACCTACCTCTGAGTGTGAGCAGCATGCTATTCATAAAAAAAAAATGTTAGCATTGTGGAACACAATAATAATATAGTTAATACTCACCGAACCCCAAAATCTCTATGCCTAGCAGATCAAGCAGATCCTGCTTGCGGTCGATGATATTCACCCAGCGGTACGTGAGCTGCTGGGTGGTTCGCTGGACCTAGGTGGTGCATCAAACACACCTGTGCACCCTCCCTAATGCAGCTGACGCTCTCGTAGGGGGTAACCGCTGCCAGGCCTGCCGCCTGCTGCCAGCATGGGTTGGAAATGGTGCTGCAAGTAGAAAACTAGTGCTGGCTTCTCCACCTCACAGAAGATGGGCTCAGGCTGCATCCCTTGGCAGCTTTGCTACCCACAAAGTATACGTCTACTGCTGGCTGTTCGGGGGGGGCCTGGAACTGCTGCTCCCCTGTTCACAGGTACCTACCTGCTCTGCCATGGCTCTGGGTGGTGGGGTGAAGAAAAGAAAAAGGAGAAATGAAGAAGAAAGTAAGTTAATGGAAAAATGAACAAAAAATACAAAAAGTCACAAAAAGCACCCAAAAAATGAAAAACGTACAAATTTACTGACACAAAAAGACACACTAATTCAATAAATCACAATGTGGGGCAGAATAATTAAGAGGGTGAAGGATTGAAAAGATTATTAAGGAATGAAAAACACAGGCCCAGCACCATAAACAGAGTACTAAACAAGATGGCCGCACCCATGTCCACTTAACCGCGATTTTGAATGCAAGAATGTACTCTGCATTGCATTTGATGTAAAATGCAATGCGAGCAGGTGTGCGTAGCACAGCAAAGTTTTTTATTACTTCACAGAGTTCTGCATAGAACGACTACGCAAACTTTGCCCACTCCTACTTGCGAGAATGTGGCTGGAGTTGCGATCATCTGTTCTTCAAATACTGACTTTATCTGCCAGTTTTTGGTGATCAGCATGTAACAGGATGAGATCCGCTGTTACATTATCTATCTTGTGTTCTAGAAAGACCTGAGTTTTCTCTATAGCCACCAAGATGATGTCCTTTAAGGAAAACGGGCTGCAAAATAAAAATAAAAAACTGCTTTATTTAAAAAGCAGTCACAGACATGGAGATCTGCTGTCTTCAGCAGGCCACCATCCCTTTGAGTGCAGGGACTCGCTATGGGGTCGCAAAATGCGACCCACCTCATTAATATTAATGAGGTGGGTCTTTGCGACCCCATAGCGACTCGCAGACGGTGTCTGAGACACCGTTCTGCATCCGATTTGGCGAATCGGAAATTGCGAGTTGCACCGACTCACAATTTCCGATTCGCAAAATCGGAAAATGCTACATCTGGCCCTTAGTCCTTTCGAGGAAGTCCAATCCTGAGTTCCTTTAATTTTAGTTGCTCATTAAAGTTGATGGTTCCATAAACGGCTATCATTTTATTATGAAACCTTCTCTTTTTCAGTGGCCCTGTAAATGGGCCTGACTTTTTCCACCTTCTTGACTTACCAATACTGGGGGTATGGTAGGTCTCTGGGGTTGGGGAAAATCCAGCCTATTATTATGGGTTGAACCCAGAGAGTCCACTAAGAAATGCAAAATTGCAGGTGAAATTGGTAATTTTGTGTCTGATTCCTCATTTTTGGCAAGGCTTTCACCCGGAAATGTTGGCTGTTATAAGAATAGTTTTATGCACTCTCTTTCAAATATCTGAGGACAAGGTCTGAGGATTAAGTAGCAATACTTAATCTTAATTAATCCTACTGTTTAATGAAGACAAAATTCCCAAGTGAAATAATACATAAAGAAGTGAAGAGATTAAAATGGTGCTAGCCATTGGGAAGCATTCTAGTTCGAATACGATAAAACAGTCATGCACATGCATGGAGAGTTCTTCCACCTGGATTGGATGTGTAATTTAATATGCTAATTTTGCCTATTTGATATCACTCAGTGAAAAATATCTTAATTAAATTATCCATCTATAATTCTAGATATTGCTTAAGTGTTTTTTTAAACACCGGAAAAAGAAATATGCAAGCTATATTAGTCAGGGTAGACACTGTTTCCACATAAGACACAAAGGTCTCCATTACCTCCTTGTCTCGCAATGGTAATTTCCGACCCTAAAATTACTAACACCTGTGGTGTCAGTGATTTCAGGGTGCAGAATTATCTGCTTATTTCCAGCAAAGGTCATGTATAAACATGGCAATCTTGTTTCCCACCCGAGTATCTCAGCAGGTTTTACCTGGTGATATGTTAGAAGTGAGGGGAAAGCAAGTATGTGCATTTCTGTAGGAGTTATGATCCTTATTCTGCATATTACAATACACAATACATATTTCAATGTACAAAATGCATATCATATACATATCACAATATACATACAACAGTATAAAATATACCTACAATAATATACATAATAAGAAAATAATATACATTACAAAATACATAATATACCTATTGCAATGTAGATGCCTCTGTGGAAGAACTTATTTTCGAGAAACAACCAAGGAACATTAGACGTAAACAAAACAAGCATTTGCAATGCAATAGGTCTCGCATTTGCTTGAATTAGAGCTATTGGCATTGTGAATTCATAACTGGACTTTTCTTGTCACATAAATTGGTCAACACTGCTTTATAATGTTGTCTTTTCCTGCCATATTATTCCAGTGTCCCTGCATAAAAAGCAATTCTATTTACCTTCTTCCTCTATCTGCAGCAACATTTTAAAATGTTGCCATTGAACATCCTAATTTAAATGTATGGTGCTAATTCCAATACAATACCAGTTTCACTACCCCACCATCAGAGTTGCTGGTTGGCTAATACAATTCCACCAAAAAAGACACTAGATGGCCAAAGAGGAGAAATAAACTAGAAGGGTCACCCAAACATATCAAGAGTGTTGAAACAGTCATGTTGTAATGCGGATGTTAAATTGGCCTGAATTATGGGCATGGTTGTAATAAAGAGAGACCTAAGTGTAGAAATTGCTCAACAGACATACAAAACAAAACAAACTTGCACACCAACTAGAATACTTAAGACCTGTTTTATATCCTTGTTCTCTTCCGTCCTGTTATGAAAGATAGCCTATATTTGCCGGTGTGTAGATCTGTACTATGAAACTGACACATAAATATCCAACTTGCAGTTGCATGTTAAGGAGTTTAAATGTTACTTAAAGTTAAGAATGGATACTAACTTGTAGGTACATTCTTAATCTCTTATAATTAATTCATGCAGTGCACTCATAAACAACAGATAATGTGTCCTTGTTAGCTCATGACAGCTTTTCACAGAAAATAGTTCAGAAGAAAAAGCTGAAAATGTTGATATTTTTACGTTTGATCAGTTATAATTCTGAACAATGGCCTGTCTTTTGCGCTTGTTTGTTAACATCAAAATGCAGATATCATTGCAATGGAGACCATGGAGGGGATTCCTGATGTACTGTGCACCCTACTGTAAACCATAAAATGCTTGCTCTACAAATGCACTCCAGTGCCTAGGAGTGCAGTTGGTGGTATGGGGTGCTATACAGTGAACATCCAGTGAATTGAAACAATCCCTTCTCGCAGCCTGTTTTATTAGTAACCAGTGAGCCCATTACGATGTGTTCCTGTTTTTTGTAACTATTTCAGGAGTGGGGTGAAAATGGGTGATGGGCAGCTGGAACAAATCAGTCACGTGCCCTTGCAAGGTAATGGAGTCCATGGAGGGGATTGCTGACTTTCTTGCACTCTGCCCACGAATGCTCTTCTTCACGATTATAGCGACAAACAGACTGCTTAGCTTTGCCGAAAAGTAAAGTGCATTCAGCTTTCCAAATTTCAATATGCGCTCAGAGAATCATATTCATAAAGTGTTAAGTTAAATTCCGAAGTCTCTTACGTTTGGAGCAGACCTCCGTCTTAGGAGACGGTGTAAATGAATTATTTTTGGAAAGTTCAGTTTCTGCAATCTTGCCAACAGGGCTCCGAGTAAACAGCACACTATAATTTGGAATAGTCTAATTAAGGCGCCGCTGTTCTTTAAAAGGGGAATGGTTTCAAGGCAACTCATAATATCTAACATTGTTTGTTGTTAAGCCCATAACAGGCACTGATGCAATATTTATGGTCGTCGTGCAGGTGAAAGATTAGGCGTAGAAAATGACATAGCTATTGGAACCACCACTTTATTACGAGAAGCGTGTTTCATTTGGATAGAAGGAAATGTGTATGGTCACACTTTCAGAAGCAAGTTAAACCTGTATACATAAAGTCAGTGGTTTTGATTTCCTGCTCTAAGGATTTCTGTTTATTCCTTAGCAAATAAGGAGGCCTGCTACCTAATTTTATTGAGAAGATAATTTGCCTGCTACAATTTCCATTTGTATAACCTCTTCCTCGTGTTAGTGATTTTACCATTTCACGAGTGCGTCAACGGGGGTGTTTATGTCGCACAATCTGTGCCTGCGTTGTTACTCCATCCCTCTTTACCTTGGCCTATTTCTGTAGCATACATTTCTGTAGGTAAAGTGGCCCTGTGGCCTTTGTGAATTCTGCAAGTTCCACTCAGCTCTGCAGATTTTCTTAAAGCCGAGTTTACCGCCATTAAGCAACTAAAGGCCACATTCATTACATTCTCAAAAGTTCAGGTTTTCTTCATTCTCTGGAGGAGAGGAGAGGAGTGGCAGCAGCAGCTTGACCCACCCCTAAGGCTGCACCGAGGTCCATGTAGGAGGTACTCCCGGCCATGCATCTGCTTGCTGAGTTCGCATTGGTCACACCTGGTACAAGCACATCCAGAAGCCCAGCCCAGGTCCTTCTCACGTGGTCCCTCCCTCCCACGGCTCAATTACAATGCCTAAAGGGCTGCAACGCTGTTTTATTTGTTCCCTGAAGGTGAACGCGCGCTGGTAATTTAAACACATGGAGAAAGGGGCGCAACTTTTGTTACACGGCACAGGGGTTATGACTCTGCAGGGAGCACACATCAAGTCACAAGACTGCACCAAAAACGTAATCATTGTGCACAAACAGAAACATAAAAATAAAGAGGATCGGCTGAAAATAACAAGTGGGAGGTAGAGAGCAAATGCACCCTGGGGCTAGCGTCTGAGAGTTGGGGTGGGGCACCATCATGCATTGTTTTTAGCAGACCCTTGCAAAAAAAACAAGCATTTGGAATGCAATAGTCTCGTGTTTGCTCGAGCTCATAGCGTTGTAAATTACTGACTGGACTTTTATTTCCACACAGACTGAAAACAAAACAAACATTTGAACTGCAATAGCTCTCGTGTTCGCTATTAGCGTTTTCTTGCCACAAACTGAAAATAAAAAGTAAAACAGTTGACATAAGCAGCCGGTTCAAAGCGCTGCTGAGCTCGCAGAGACAGACAAAAGGAACAAGCATTTTTAATGCAAGAACAGAAAATGTGTGAGGGAGAGTGATGAATGGAATAAACAAAGTCACACATCACTGCAGATGAAAAGTAAGTAATAGACTAGAGCCCTGTTAACAGAAACAGAATAGGGCCACTGAAGCATCCAGCGCTCTGGTCAAATGCTATTAGCCTTTGAACAAAGTAATCCCTAAGCACATGCTTCATAGGCACAAGTGGAAGGGTACAAGTACTAGGGCCATGCTCCAGGGGAGTGTACAACTGTGGAAAAGGTGGGACAAAGAGCAAGGATTGACCACTAGCAAGCAAGGATTTTTTAAGGACACTGAAACAAACCAGTGAAAAAGCAGAGACCCCACAAAGAAGTATAGAAGTATATACTAAAGTATATACAAGAGGCCTCGAATGCTCGACCTAAATAGAAGTATATACTAAAGTATATACAAGAGGCCTCGAATGCTCGACCTAAAAACAAGAGATAAAGTTCATGATAAAAATGTCGTAGCCCCGAAAGTATGCGCTGGAGAAGAAGGCAAATAAGACAGACAAAAGGACTAATCAAACAATAAAAGACCAAACACAGCCTCTTTTAAGTATGATCCAATATACCAGTCATTTACGCTATACATTCTAACCACTGCAACGGGACGCTGCTTTTAGTTTCACTTTAATTAAGTGCGTTTCGCTGGTAATGTAGTTTCCTATTTTGAGTTTTTCTCTGGTATTCCTTCCAAGCCTCCTGTTTGGCACTGGCTGGTCCCCATCACACGCATGACTACAACGTACCCGAACTATATAGATGCTTCTGTAATATGCGAAAGGAATGAATCATTACACTTTAAACCCCAATATATAAAAAAACATTTAAGCTATAGCAGTCATTCATCAAGGCGTTGCTAAGCGGAAGGTTCAGTAGACTGAATGCTCATGGTGCTGTGCTTGAATCCTGGCACAGCTGAATTAGACTTCAATCCTTTTGAGGTTGATTAATTGAGCGCCACCTGTTAGTTACAGTGTTTAGAACCTATAAACGTGGTTACTGCTTATCTATTGCTATACCATTTTTCAACAAAGAACATCCATCTTTCATTGTTTTGCTTCAGTGGTTTCAGTGAAAAAACGTATGTCATAATCTTGGAAGCAGCGTTTTTGTAAATGTGCAAAATTGTGCATAATTGCAGCGAATATCACAAGCGGTTCCCGTTAAACAAATATGTGACCTGTTAGTTTACATACACTATGCAAAATGCTGCTGTCTTTACACTCTATCTGCAGACCTATGACCCGAGCGACAGCCCTGCAGCCTCTGCACTCTGTTTGCCAGACCTATGTGGCCTCTGCTGTACTTAACCTACCTCCAGAACAACGTGCCTTCTTAACACTACAACTCCAGAGCTGTCTGAAATGATCGACTGCCATTCTTTGTCTTTACACTCTCCCTGCAGGCCCATGACCTGAGCGAAAGCACTGTTGTCTACTGCGAATCTGCAAGACCACTGTGGCCTGTGCAATCGCTCTGCCATCTTTACATTTTCCTGAAGAGCTCGGTGTGACTTAATCTTAGCTTGGCTGTTGTTACAATGCACTTGCAAGACTGGTGTGACCTGAGTGAAAGTTCTGCTGTCTGAACTCCCCTTCTGTAAGACATGTGGGATCTGATCTAGTTTATACCCTACCTGCAAACCTGTGTGACCTGCGTAATCTCTCTGCTGTTATGCACTTAACATGTTAGCCCTACGTAAAAAGAGCGATAGCTCTGCTGTTTTAACACTTTAGCTGCAAGACCTGTGTGGTCTGATTGATAGGTTTCCAATCTTTAAACTCTGCCTGCAAGATCGGTGTGACCTGAGTACTAGCTTCATTGTCTTTACATCCTACCTACAAAACGTGTGTGAGCTGAGTGATAGCTCAGCAGTCTTTACTGTCTGTCTGCAAGTCCTCCGTGAACTGATCAATAGTGATGCTGACTTAAAATGCTACTTGCAAGACCTGTGTGACTTGAGAGATAGCTCTGCTGTCTTTACGTCCTACGTGGATCACACAAATACAATACTCAGATATTTGAAAGAGAGTGATAATTGGCTAGCACTTTAGTGCCCCACACGGGTGTATGGAGCACTACTCGATTGCCACAATACATTATAATGATGCAAGTGAATAAAAAGCTGCCCACCTCGGGGTAGAAGCTAGCTGTAGTATCCATTGGATTCAATCAAGACACTTTGCTGGCTTGAACTGGCATTCGGAGTGGCTGAATTTGGAGTTTTCTGAAATGGAGAATACTTTTATGCGCGTATTACTTTTCGATCAACGATCTAGACTGCAAGGGAGAAAGCAGAGCTCATTGAGGACTGGGAAGTGTGGTAAGGAATCAGTTACAGGTTATCAGAAAGAAAGTTAACTTGTGGAGACATATTTAAAAGCTGTATTTCTCAAGGCTGGCCGATCAGAGAAGGACTTAACTAAGACTGGACAGAAGGAGAACATCCAAATCTAAGCTGTCCTGCTTTCCTAGCTGAAACAGTTAAAGCAGGAAAAGTCTCCTTTTACCACATTGTCTCTTTTTTACTCTGAAATTTTGTCCCATACCAGTAATGAAAATGGAAGCTGTCTGGGGGAAATTCTAAAAGCGCAGGACAGTGCTTTGCACATCAACTATAAATGGCAGCGCTCTCTGGGATCTAAGAAAAAGTGCAAGGTTCGAGGGGCAATCACAAAAGTCTAACACTGAGCAGTTTGATTTGTACTACCCTTGCAATTGCCAGACTGACTAGAGTTTGAGCTATATTACTCGACTAGTTCTTACCCAGCTAGTGCTCATCTGCCTTTGTGATCCTTTTCTGCAACAACAACAAGGTGATAGATGGAATGCTTGAATTAATGTCAGCCATCGGCAATCACTTGAAGCCACATCCCAATCCATCATTTTTCATCCACCATGATACCTCAGTTTGGACCCAGTCATATGCAAATCAGTCTTGACCATTGCTCCAACGGGAACAGCCCAGCCCGAACTGCCAAGCCTTTGGGTGCGTGAGAGGGGGATGGGATATGAACTTATTAACATTTTGGCATCCTTTGGCCTAGCAGGAGTAGAAATATGAACCCTTAAAGATTGTATTGTTTCTGTTCCGCTTGACAGCATTGAATGCTCTTCTGTTTCTTTCCTTGCACACGCAGTGTCTTTGTGCAGCAATAGTCAGTATATATGTGCCTGTCACTGACTTAAATTCTTGGCCATTTGGCATAATTTGACCCTTTTGATAGTATCTCTGCCATGTGCACCTTGCAATTTTGATGATTTTTTCTTCCCCTGTTGGTCTCTTTTATGGTTGTACAGACACTCATTCCCTTGGGTAAGTTGGTGGCTATATGTTTAGTTCTCCTGTCCCAAAGTTAACTTGCTATAATGCAGACTATACAATTTAATCCATTCCTATTTTACCTGTGGCTTTCCCCTTTACATTTTCAGTTGTATGCATTTCTCTCACACCTAATCCTCTGTCACAATGCTAGGTACTGTGTCCGAAGACAAGATAACAGCACCTCTCTGGTCTGGTCACACATGCATAAAACCAAACTTCCCCCCATATAGGATCACAATAAATACAAAACTCTGACCAACAATGCACTCTCCTACAGTGTAGTGTGCTGCTCATGCATTAATGCATATTAGTGCCCAAGAACAGGGAATAAAGCACTACGTATTTACTACAGTACCATACAACATCTATGAGGTGATATTTTTTTCTTGTGGGGAGATTTTTGGGAAGAAAGGAGTTGTAGTTTGTGGTGTCTGACTGTGTTTCTTGTACGTCCACCCTTCCTAAAGTTTTTTTATCCCATCTTAGACTGCTGTGCTGTCTTTTTTTTAATATTTCACATTTTCATTTTATTTTTGCCTGTAAGTAATAGGATTATTATTTAAGTTGGGTAACCAACGATTTAACCTCTTATCTGCTGGGCCGTTTCCCCCCGTGCTGAGCCCTGTTTTGGCTATTTGGGGTAGTTCACACTTGGGCCTTCATAACTTTTTGTCCACGTAAGCTATCCATGCCAAATTTGCGTCCTTTTTTTCCAACATCCTAGGGATTCTAAAGGTACCCAGAGTTTGTGGTTTCCCCTCGAGGAGATCAAGAAATTAGCCAAAATAGGGTAAACATTTTGTTTTTTTTCAAAACAATTGGAAAATAGGGCTGCCGAAGAAGGCTTGTGGTTTTTCCCCTGAAAACGGCATCAACAAAGGGTTTGTGGTGCTAAAATCACCAGCTTCCCAGCTTTCAGGAAAAGGCAGACTTGAATCAGAAAATCACATTTTTCAACACAATTTTGGCATTTTTCTGAGACATACCCCATATGTACTATTTTTTGTGCTTTCAGCCTCCTTCCAGTTAGTGACAGAAATGGGTGTGAAACCGATGCTGGATCTTGGAAAGCTAACTATTTTTGAAAAATAAACAAAATTCTGAATTCAGCAAAGATTCATTTGTGTAGATCCCACAAGGTTTTCCTACAGAAAATAACAGCTGAACGAAAAAAATATTGAAATTGAGCTGAAAACAACAGCCATTTTTCTTTATGTTTTACTCTGTAACTATTTTCTGCGATGTCAGATTTTTGAAAGCAATATACCGTTATGTCTGCTAGGCTCTTCTGGTTGCGGGGATATATAGGGCTTGTAGCTTAATCTGGAACCCTAGGTACCCAGAGCCAATAAATTAGCTGTACCCTGCAGTGGGGTTTCATTCTATACTGGGTATACAGCAATTAATTTTCTGAAATATAAAGAGTGAAAAATAGGTATCAAGAAAACCTTTGTATTTCCAAAATGGGCTCAAGATAAGGTGTTTAGAAGCAGTGGTTATTGCCCCAAAACACAAAGTGGACATAACACATTTTCTCAAAGAAAACAGAGGTGTTTTTTGCAAAATGCCTACCTGTGGATTTTGGCCTCTAGCTCAGGCGGCACCTAGGGAAACCCACCAAACCTGTGCATTTTTGAAAACTAGAGACCTAGGGGAATCCAAGATGGGGTGACTTGTGGGGCTATCACCAGGTTCTGTTTCCCAGAATCCTTTGCAAACGTCAAAATTTGGCTAAAAAAACACTTTTTCCTCACATTTTGGGGACAGAGAGTTCTGGAATCTGAGAGGAGCCACAAATTACCTTCCACCAAGCGATCCCCCAAGTGTCCCGATAAAAATGGTACCTCACTTGTGTGGGTAAGCCTAGTGCCCGCGACAGGAAATGCCCAAAACACAAAGTGGACATATCACATTTTCTCAAAGAAAACAGAGGTGTTTTTTGCAAAATGCCTACCTGGGGGTTTTGGCCTCTAGCTCAGCCGGCACCCATCGAAATGTACCAAACCAGTGCTTTTTTGAAAACTAGAGACCTAAGTGAATCCAAGATGAGGTGACTTGTGGGGCTCTCACCAGGTTCTGTTACCCAGAATCCTCTGCAAACCTCAAAATTTGGCTAAAAAAACACTTTTTCCTCACATTTCGGTGACAAAGAGTTCTGGATTCTGAGAGGAGCCACAAATGTCCTTACACCCAGCGTTCCCTCAAGTTTCCCGATAAAAATGATACCTCACTTGTGTGGGTAGGCCCTGTGCCCGCGACAGGAAAAGCCCCAAAACACAACGTGGACACATCACATTTTTACACAGAAAACAGAGGTGTTTTTTGCAAAGTGCCTACCTGTGGATTTTGGCCTCTAGCGCAGCCTGAACCTAGGGAAACCTACCAAACCTGTGCATTTTTGAAAACTGGAGACCTAGGGGAATCCAAGATGGGGTGACTTGTGGGGCTCTCACCAGGTTCTATTACCCAGAATCCTTTGCAAACCTCAAAATTATGCTAAAAAAACACTTTTTCATCACATTTCGGTGACAGAGAGTTCTGCAATCTGAGAGGGGCCATACATTTCCTTCCACCCAGTATTCCCTCAAGTCTCCCGATAAAAATGATACCTCACTTGTGTGTGTAGGCCCTGTGCCCGCATAAGGAAAAGCCCCAAAACACACCGTGGACACATCACATTTTTACACAGAAAACAGAGGTGTTTTTTGCAAAGTGCCTACCTGTGGATTTGGGCCTCTAGCTCAGGCAGCACCTAGGGAAACCTACCAAACCTGTGCATTTTTTTTAACTGGAGACCTAGGGGAATCCAAGATGGGGTGACTTGTGGGGCTCTCACCAGGTTCTGTTACCCAGAATCCTTTGCAAACCTCAAAATGTGGCTAAAAAAACACTTTTTCCTCACATTTCGGTGACAGAGACTTCTGGAATCTGAGGAGAGCCACACATTTCCTTCCACCCAGCGTTCTCCCAAGTGTCCTGATAAAAATGGTACCTCACTTGTGTGGGTAGGCCTAGTGTCCACGACAGGAATGGATCACACAAGGGTCAATGGTAGTCCTTGCATGAGGGCTACAGTTAACCCTGGACTGATGCATTCCTGAAGCAGGCACTAGGCGCAGGCACACAAGCGGAGTTGTGTTTTTATCAGGACAAGTGGGGAAACACTGGGTGGTAGGAATTTTGAGGATCCCTGCACATTCCTGTAGTTTCTGTGATAAAAAAGAAAGGAAAAATAGTGGTTTTAATCAATGTTTCACATTTGCAGGGTATTCTGGGTAAGAAAACTTTGTTAAATCCAAACACGCCACATTTACGTGGGCTGCCTTGGGTGTCTAGTTTTCAGAAATGTCTGCGTTTAGTAGGTTTCCCTATATGACTGCCGAGCCCAGGACCAAAAACTTAGGTGACTGTCTTAAAAAACGAGGCTGTTTTGTGGTAGGTAATTTTAATGTCTCCACAATCCGTTTTGGGTACTTCCCTGTGGTAGTCACTTACCCACTCACTAAAGTGAGGCAGTTTTTTGCTGGAGACTTAGTGGAACTTGTGGCTTCCTGCAGATCCCTGGACTTCTGCTCATTGGAATGTAAGGCAAATGTTTTTTATAAGCACATTTTGTGATTTCAAGGAGATTCTGGGTGAAGGAAAACTGGTGAGAGCCACGCAAGTACTACTCCCTTGGACTTCCCTGGTTCTAGTTTGTTAAAGTTAACCCACCACTCACACTGGTTGGTTTTAGCACCTCCAGAAATTATGGTTTCAAAGCATGAATACTTATCAAAGTATCTGAATATTGAAACCAAGCCTTCTGAAGGTAGGCCATAAAGCCGCGTCCAGGCACCAACCTCTTTATGGTCCATTCACACGCCATTCACGCACAACAAACAACCATTTCATATCGCTGGCCACGGGCCCAATCCAACCAATCACTGCACTCACATTAACTTACCGCTGCCATACAAGGGCCCATCACATTCACACGCCACAGAACGGAATAAGTTTGACTACATTTTAACACCTGTCAAGTAACTGCCCCCTTCTTCCTTAACATTACCAAATGCATGCGTAACGAACCATTACTAATGATTCCTGTGACAGCCACCTGAGGCTCAGGAAGACATGTTTTTCATGCGCCTTTAATGCACTCTCTGTGCTAAATCCAACTCCTTCCAGTTTGTGGATGCAAGTTGGGGGTGTCCGAGTATGCCGTACAAAGCGATTCCTCGAACTGAGTGAGCATATCTACCTTTGAAACTAAGGGAGACATGCTGGGGATTTCTCATGATGTTCCCTAAAGTGAAGGTCATAGGCTAACTGCCTCCTTCTTCCTTAACATTACCAAATGCATGCATAACAAACCTTTACTAATGACTCCTGTGACAGCCACGTGAGGCTCAGGAAGACATGTTTTTCATGCGCCTTTAACGCACTCTCTGTGCTAAATCCAACTCCTTCCAGTTTGTGGATTCAAGTTGGGGGTGTCCGAGTATGCCGTACAAAGCGATTCCTCGAACTGAGAGAGCATATCTACCTTTGAAACTAAGGGAGACATGCTGGGGATTTCTCATGATGTTCCCTAAGGAGAAGGTCATAGGCTATGAAAAAGGGTAGTGTTTGGTACACAGGGGAGTCCATGAGAACGTAGCACATGTCCCAGCCAACATTATGTGCAGTGATGTGACTGCAATGCACTTATACAGCAAATGAAAACATCTACTAAGTTCTGATGGAGGATGAACATGAAAAGCAGGTCAAACACTGACCTATACAAGTCATTCTCCTTCAGTGCTGGGCTGGCACCAATGGGTTTGAATCCATAGGTGTAAATGATGTACATCTGTACTACCTTTACTATCTGCCTTCTACCTGTGCAATAACCCTGTGAAGGCACACCTACCATAAGCTTTCCTTACCCATTCATGTCTCTGTTCTCAACAGAGTCCTGGCTAATCCTGTATAATTGCCAAGTGAACCTATACTAGTTTGTGGATGCAAGTTGGGGGTTTCCAAGTATGCCGTACAAAGTGATTCCTCGAACTGAGATAGCATATCTACCGTTGAAAGTAAGGTAGACATGCTGGTGAAGAAAGGGTACTCCGTGACAATGTGGCATATGTTCTGTCCACTAGTATATACAGTAGGGGGAATATAATGCATGTTAATTGAACAGAACACCGACCACTTTCTGACGGTGGATTTAGCTCTCAAGCAGTCCAAGAAGAAGTCCATGATGAAGTAGATGAAGTAAAATTCTGTGGCTCCTTGCCTAACGAAGCAGTGGCCCATGGACGTTCGGAATCCATGCACTGCCACTGAAAGGATTACCCAACGGCAGCTCAACCTCAGTCAGTTTCCCAGAACTTTGCTTTAGTATGATACAACGTAAAGCAAGTAGGGATACAGAAGCCTGGTTGTGATGGACACTGGGCACAGTAATACCGACTCTCCTGCCGCTTTCCATGCTTCGAGCACACTTTACAGCGACGACATGGACGATCCTTTTTGGGTGTTTTAGGAATGCGATCAGCAAAGTGTCGCTCCTGCAGCCTTGCCACATCCTCCAGAACATATGAGGTGGAGGCTGCTGCTACTTCTGTAACACCAGTGAGGCTTTCAATTACAGACAACTGGAAGTCAAGGAAAGTCATGAGTCTTCCTGTGGTTGTCTGATGGTAAACAACATACGCATTATATGTTGCCATCTGAATCAGGTGGGTAAACAGTTTCTTGTACCAAGTGCGAGTTTTACGACACGCATTGTATGGTTGAAGAACCTGGTCGTTTTTGTCCATTCTGCCCATGTACTTATTGTATTCAAGTAAACAGATGGGCTTGTGGACTTTGGCCATCTGACCCCAAACCGTGATGGGAGAAGTGCTCTCATCATAAATTGTAGTGAGCACGTATACATCACGCCTATCTAAGAACTTGACTGCGAGCAGTTCGTTAGAACGCAATGCAGTACTCTCTGATTTCTGGAGCTTCTTGCAAACAAGCTCCTGTAGGAATCCTTTGCGGTTACAATGAACTGTACTGCAGGCCACAGTGCCAGCTTTGTAGAGCTCACTGAACAGCTCTACTCCTGTATAGAAATTGTCCCCATAAAGGTTATAACCTTTGTAAAGAAGTGGCTGGACAAGTCCCCATACAATCTTACCTGTGACCCCTAATGCGGAAGGGCAACCTACAGGGTTTAGGGTAGAATCCTTCCCTGTATACACTCTCAAGATGTACACATAGCCAGAAGAGCTCTCACACAGCATTTACAGCTTTATGCCATAGCGAGCTCCTTTGCTCACAATGTACTGTCTGAAAAGCAGCCGTCCTTTGTACAGGATCAAGGACTCATCAACTGCTATATTCTTTCCAGGAGTATAGATCTCTGGAAACCTGGCAGACAAATGTTCCACGACAGGCCGAATTTTGAACAACCTGTCATGGTCTGGATGGTCCTGGGGCAATGCAGCAGAATTGTCATTGAAATGCAGCATGCGCTGCAGTAGCAAAAAACGATCTCTGCTCATGTAGGGTGCGAAGATGGGAGTTACCCAAACTGTGCGAGTCGTCCGGTAGGACTGCAAGGTGGGTTTCTGCACTAACCCCATTTTTAGCATAAGGCCCAAAAATATCTTCAACTCCGCCAGCGAAGTGGGAGTCCACTGGTGTGCCCTAGAACGGGGCCCTAGAGTGCCTCCACGCTCCCTCAGAAATTGGTCTGCACGCAAATTTGTTGGCTGCACAATTTTCTGAAGGAAGTCAACATCCAAAAATAGATGGATGTAGTCGACTGGCAAAAAGTTAGCTGTTTCGACTTTACATCCAGCATCACCAGTAAAAGGTGGAATTTGGGGCTGAACTAAACAGAGGGGCTGCCAAGAGAGCACTCTCTCTGTGCTTGCGGCCGCAAGCAAGTGCTCTCTCGGTTCGGCTAACCCAATGTTGTCCTGCTGCACAGAATGTGGACAACACTGGATGAGGTGTCCTCGGATGGGACTCCGCCGACTGAAAAATCACTCCCAGATTCTGCCCCATTGTCCTCTCCCTCAGATGCTGTCTCAGTATCTGCTGTCTCAGTCTCTGAGCCTACATCAGAACTGTCCTCCATAACCCAAGTTAGGGCTTGATCAGCAGTCATCCAACGAGACACCATCTCTGCTACTGGCTAAACTGTCCCTCTAAATTACTAGCCTAGGTAGAAGGCAGATAGTCACAAAATTGCTTGTGGGTATGTTTGTTGTGTACAATAGGAAACGTCATCATCTTACTTTTGCTTCTTCTCCAATTCTGCAGATTCTCTGAAAACACTGAAAAAAACAAAAAAGAATGTATTACTTCACCTTACCACATACCCATCATCACAGCCTTCAGCGCTGGTGGCACCCAGTGCGACAGTCATTTTTGGTGCTCTGCTTCCCATTACCTCCTCTTCTAATTCCCTCAGTACCACCCAGCAAAAGTGCCACTCATATCTCCATAGTCCCCCTGGCATAACATTTGTTTCAAAGCGCAGGTAACGCTTGCCTTTACTAATCCACTCAGCTAAATACATATAAATGTATATCCTTTGCAGCAGGACAATAAACCATCTGCACTACTTTATGGCAACTGCCACTACAGAAAAGACATACAGGCATGCATATATATATTTTGTGAACAAGAATCTCACCGCACTCCACGAGGTTCAAATTGACATGTTTTATTGCAAGCAACAGCCACCTACGCGTTTCGACTCTCAAGGAGTCTTGATCACTGTAAATGAGTCCCCCTTTTCTTTCATTTTTTATACTTGCAATAAAACATGTCAATTTGAACCTCGTGAAGTGTGGTGAGATTCTTGTTGACAAAATATTTTCGAGGTTGCTCTTCTCCATCACCGAGCACCGGCAGTGGAGTGCGCTGTGCAACAATCTTTTAACCAATTTGTGTTGCATATATATATATATATATATATATATGTTTAGAAACAAAGTGGTCGAAGGGTTGCTGGGTGGCGCACTCCACTGCCGGTGCCCAGTGACAGTGAAGACCAATCTCAAAATTATGTAATGCCGAAAAATTTCACAGCACTCCACGAGGTACAAATAAACATGTGTTTTATTGCAGTCAACAACAACCAAACCATTTCGACTCACCAAGGAGTCTTGCTCACAGTCCTTGTGGAGTGTGGTGAAATTGTTCGGCATTATATATATATATATATACATAGATATGACTTTTGTGTATATGTGTGCTTTCCATGGGGGGCCAATTGTGGCTCCCGGAAAACAAGGCACAAAAGGAAAAAAAAATATATATATATATACATATATATATATATATATATATATATATATATATATATATAGAGAGAGAGAGAGAGAGAGAGAAATCCAAGCGACCCCGCAGAAAAGAGGTCTTTTCTATATTGGGGTAGTTTGTTTCCAGTAATTTTATTATTTCAATGTGGTGTTTATTTTTTGTATTTTTTTCTACAAGCATAGGAATAAGGGACAGACACAAGGGGGCAGGAGAGTGGTGGTCACTGCTGCCCCCCCTAGCCGCACAAGATCTTATATTTTGGGGACGTTGCAGCACTGATTGTTTTTGTAACCATGCACCTTCCCTCTCCAGTGTTGCATCACGTCAGACAGGAGTGCATTGAGTACTGAATGTGGCATAAATCTGGAGTTGCACCATCTTTCTGGCAAGTCCATCACAGGGCAGATGTTGTTTGTCATGAGGAGGAGATCCTGCAAAATTTGAACAGCAATTTTAGGCACCAGGTAGTAAGTCTTTTTGAATATTTATTATTTAAAAACCATGTAATTAGTTAATGAAATTGCTATACCTGTCAGCTATTGGTGTGGTTTCCCTTGTCTTTCTGGCTTCTGAACTCCTGTTATGATCCTGTGATGAACTTCATTTTTGCTGGCTTTAGGACTCCGGGCACTTTATCACTGCTGACCAGTGCTAAAGTGCAAGTGCTCTCTGTCTAAATTCAGCCTATAAACAAAATGTTACTAGTGGGCCTGCAACACTGATTGTGCCACCCACGTGAGTAGCCCCGATGTCTCAGACATGCCACTGCAGTTTCTGTGTGTGCTGTTTTAAACTGCCAGTTCGACCTGGCAAGTGCACCCACTTGCCAGACCCAAACCTTCCCTTTTTACTACATGTAATTTACCCCTAAAGTAGGCCTATGGCAGGCCCCAGGGCAGGGTGCAATGTATTTAAAAGGTAGGACATGTACTGGTGTGTTTTACGTGTCCGGATAGTGAAATACTGCCAAATTCAGTTTTCAGTACTGCAAGACCTTTCTCTCCCATTGGTTAACATGAGGATTGCTTTGAATCATCTTTTAAGTGTAATTTCTCATTGAGAGCATATAGAGATTTGGAGTGCGGGGTCTCTGAACTCACAATTTAAAAATATGCATTTTGGTAAAGTTGGTTTTTAGATTGTAAATTTGAAAATGCCACTTTTAGAAAGTGGGCGTTTTCTGGCTTAACCATTATGTGCCTCTGCCTGCATGTGGAATACATGTCTGGGTCAGACATACAATTGGGCTTTTTGTGAGTTCACTCTGGACAGTCACACAAAGGAAGCTGAGGTGTGCCCTGCATATCCTGATGGGTCTTCCTGGCCTAGAGTGGATGGAAGATCTGACACTTGCACCTGAATAGGGCTGTGCTTCTCCTTACACAAAGCAGTTCCCAACCCCCTGGAGTGTGTCCGGGACCAGGACAGGGAAGCAGGGTCGTGTGCACTGCAAAAACTTTCCTTTGAAATTTGCCTATTTCCAAGGCAGAAATGATTCTAAGTATTGGACTGCTGACCCCACAACTTTAGAACACCTCTGGACTTAGGACATTCTGCCAGGCAGAAGTGCTGGATGCTTGAGGAGGACCTTCCATTCTAGTTGTTGTTTTACTGTGCTGGCCTGCTGTTGCCACTTCTGCCCTTGGAGTCAAAGGAATGGATTTTGCTTTCTACATCCTGCTTTCCAAGGTTCTCCAAGGGCTTGAACTGAACTTGCCTCCTGTTGTGAAGTCTCAGGGACATCAAAGACTTCCTCTGCCAATGCCTGGTCTCTTGTGCTGAGAGTCCTGACTTCTAAGTAGTGCCAAGTTCAGTGCCTGCGTCCTTAGAAGTGGAAGCTGGTAACCTGCAGGGAAAAATCCAACGCATCACTGCTGTGCGCGGCAGAAAAATTGATGCAGCTCCTGTCTTGCAGCTGACAATTTTATGCAGCACCTGCCTTGCAGCTGGAGAATCGATGTAGCACCTGTTCTCAAAGCAGACTCTTTGCACAGCACATTGGAATTTTCTATGTATTGACCTTCAGCGTCAAATCTTTAACATCGTAGCAAGGACCTGAGGCTGAGTGTCCCTAAATCAAGGCATCGCTCCCCTGGGGGGGGGGAGAATTGACGCCTCGCCTTCCGGGTGGGAAAGAATCGACACACGGCCTTACTTGCAAGTAAGGAATAAATGCATTGCATGCTTTTCTGATGTATCACCTCTCCTGAGGCTTTTTTTTTTACACATACCAGGTACTTTGTGGTAAAACAACGCAACCATTGATTTCTATGGATTAAGACTTTTTTAACTTTAGAAGTTAATATCTTTTAATGTGTATGTTGGATTTTTGTCGTTTTGGTCTTGATTTATTCAGATAAATATTGACTATTTTTATAAACTGGTGTGGTGCCCATTTGTAGTGTTTTTACTGTGCTACTGTGTGTGTGGGTATAACTACTTTACACATTGCCTCTGAGATAAGCCTGACTTCTTGAGGCAAACCACTAAGGGGGTGAGCAGAGGTAGTCTTAGGTGTGTGACTCCTTTACCCTGACTAGAGTGAGGGTCCCTACTTGGACCGGGTGTAAATGGACTACCAACTAGAGACCCCATTTCTAACAAAATAATTAATTTTATGTGTGAAGTTGCTAACACACTTGCTTTGCTACTTCCCCTATTTTCTCAAGTCTATGTGAGCTATGTAAGATTGCAAGCGATTTTCTCAGCAGTAGTAGCCATGAAGCTTTGCACCTCTTTTGTGAAAGTCCGAGCTTTACAACTTGGCGGGTGCACCTATTGTATGAGGATATATATATATATATATATATATATATATATATATATATATATATACCTAGTAGCTATCACCAGTAGCTAGATTCTATAGCGTTTTTTCTTTTGCTAATAACTTTGGCACCGTTCGACGAATCTTTGCAAAATTTCCCAAAAAAACTTTCACTCTCACATCAGCTGCTGTGTGGAAAGTTTTGGGGTGATCCATCTGGGGAGGCCAAGAAAAAGGGAGGTCCCAAAAGCAAGTTTTCCCCATTCATTTTTCCATCAGGATTTTGAACAGCAATAGTGCCAAAACTACTGGAAGGAATTACACCAAACTTGGCAGAAAGGTATCTCTTGGTCCTGAAAGAGACCTTTTTGTTATTTGAGGAAACTTTATTTCAGTAGTTTTTGACAAATTAAAGGAAGTCAACATTTTATATAAAGAAATGTGGCGTCGAGGCTCCTTGCAACAGAAGAAATTAATGTAATTGGCTGCTCGCAACCAGTGGAAAAAGTTGCATCCGCCATCTTATCAACCAGTGCACAGCCCCAGGGGTTGGAAATAGGGACTGTAAATAAAAGGTTTCAGGGTACAGGTCCTCTGACCGTGAGGTTCACCAATGAGTGTCTGAGGGACCCCTTATTAGTTTAAAATGGTTCAAAACTGTTTTTTTTCCACAATAGTGGAGTCACGACTCTGTTGCAGCCCCCTACGTGCCTCCAATGTGTAAAGTCACGATGGAGTTGCAAACCCTGGTGAAATTACAAAATACACATTCATGCACTCGGTGAAAGACCCACAAAAAAAATGTACAAAATCACAGAAATTCACCTGCTATAGTTAGAGATAGCTAAAGTAACTATAACTTGCACCCACGGCACTCATGACATCTTTCACAACATCATTGATATTATCAATGTAATATTTGCAGTAAACGTTTTGACGAACAATCTGTGCATGGCAGGGGTTATAGTTACCTTAGGGTATGTTTAAAATGTGAGCCTAACTATAACATCCCTGTAATCTTTTTTTCAGTGCACATATATATATATATATATATATATATATATATATATATATATATATATATATATATATATATATATATATATATATATATATATGTTTATATGAAACCTACTGGTGATTTCAAGTAGAGATTTATAGTTAGGACCATGTTTCCATTGAAAAAGCATTTTTTGACTTGCCTATATGTTTGGCACCGTTTTTACAAAATAAGTGTGCCATGATTCTTCAAGTGCATGGAAAGTTTTGGGGTGATCCATCAAGTGGGGTGCTGAGAAGAAGGGGGGGTAAAAAAAAATGCATTTACCATGGTAATCCCCTTTGGTGGTTTGAACACGAAGACAGCCGAACCACTGAACAGAATTACACCAAATTCGGGAGAAAGTTAGCTTTCAGTACACAGCTTATGCTTTTTGTTATTTGGTGTAAATTCATTCAGTACTTTAGGGGAAGGCTTTGTGAATCCTCAGAATCTGGTGCAGAGATCTGATTGATCCAGGTATCAGTGTCATATAAAAAATAAAGGAGGGCATGCAAGGCCCCCCTCCTGGGCTAATTTATGCCCCAGGGCAGCCACCTCCCTGGGGCTTAAATCAAATAGTATACAGGAGGCAATGCCCCCCACACACCGGCAACCACCACCTCCCTGGAGCAAAATCTTATAAATATAGTAGGGGGTCCTGTGAACCACCACCACCTCCTCGGGCTAAAATTAAAAGACTGCAGGGGATCCGTCATGGACCCCCGGACCCAGGGACCACCACCTCCCTAGGGCATTTAAATGTTGGAGGCGGGCTGTGCGGTCCCCCTTGTGGAGCCAATAATCGCCCTGGCGACTGCCACCCACCCAGGGCCAGCTCCTGCTATGTCCTGGGGTGACCATCCCTGGGACATAGCTGTTTGCTTTTAGTTGGTGGGAGCTTTGACAGCTCTCGCTTGCTGGGAGCAGAGTTTTCCTCTGTTTCCCTGCTCTCAGACAGAGGGCCAGGGAAACAGAGGAAATTATTGCTCTCACAGACAGGGAGCTGCATGTTTAGCAGCTCCCTGTCTGTGACAGCAATGAAGGCTCCTGCAGGAGGTGGGTAGCCGGCCAGGACCATGGAGGCATTCAATCTCTCCCCACGGTACCCAATGGTGATGACTAGGGGCCCTGGGGGAACCCAGGTGACATTGCCGGGCCCAGGGGGTGAGGTCCCTAAGATCAAAATTGGCCCAGTGAGGGGGAACGCGCAGTGCCCCTCCCCCAAAACAATTTATGTTAAGGCCCAGGCCCGGGGACTGGGGTCCCTGTACTGAAATTGGCCCAGGGAGGGTTGCCACGTACCTCTGCTCTCTCTATAGGAGGATTCCTGTTATCACAGAATTCTAGAGAACGAAGCACAAGGAACAATCACATTGCCAAATGTACACAAGTTCACTGGTGACATTTCCTTGTGGTCCATCAACAGCTGTAGTGTAGAATACACACTGGACATTTACCCAAGGAAGCAGAAAGGACTGCACTAGGGTAGATATTTTGTGAAAAAGCTGTGGACCCTTGTTGTTGTTGGATAAAAGAGAAGATGAGATCGCTTTGTGGCCGAGTCACTCACACAGCTACTGTTGCACACACACAGACACTCACACACCTACTCACAGATGCACTCAGGCATTCATGTACCCACTCACAGATTCACTCGGAAACTCATGTACTCACTCACAGACTCACTTGGACACTCACCCATCAACTCAGAGACCCACTCAGACATTTATGCACCCACTTACTGACCCACTCAGACTCACGCATCCACTCACAGACCCAATCACAGACTCATGCACTCACTCAGAGATCCACTCAGAAACTTATGCACTTACTCACAGATGCTCTCAGAGAATGATGTACCTACTACTCAGACACTCACACACCTACTCACGGACCCACTTAGACACTCACACATCCACACACAAACCCACTCAGAGACTCACGCACCCACTCACAGACCCGCTCAGAGACTCATGCACCCACTCACACACCCACTCAGAGTTTCACACACTCACTCACGGACCCACTCAGAGACTCACAAACCCACTCACAGACTAACTCAGACACTATCACAGCCACTCACGGACATACTCAGAAACTCACGCACTCACTCACAGATCTACTTAGACACTCATGCACCTACTCACAGATCCATTCAGATAATCATGCACCCATTCACACATCCACTCACAGACAAACTCCCACGTCCACTATCACACCTGCTGTTACACTCAAACGGACACTCACACCCACTCTTACACCCAGACACTGTCAAACCCACTCTCACACCCACAGACATCATCTCACACCTATTTTCACACTCAGAGAGACAGGCCCTGTGGCCAACCCACGCTGTGCATAGCTAAAGGCCATGCTTGGTGCAGGGTTGGGTGGTAATAGGGGATTGGCTGCTGGGCCTGGCCATAGACCAGGCCCTGTGGCCAACCACTGCCGTGCATAGCTGAACGTTGGATTAACGTAAAGTAATTTAAATTATTTTACGTTAAACGAACCATAGAAAATCACTGAAAAAAACAAAGGTTATAGGGATTTTATATTTAGGAAATAGAATTTTTAAAAATCATAGAAATTCACTTAATTAAACAATTGTTGCAGGTACATTATAGTTAGATTCTGAATTTTCTCACACAAAACCACAGAAGTTCAGCAGTTAGAGATAGAGTTATTTCAAATAACTTTAACTCATGCCTTAAGGTAACTATAATTCATGACTTCACCATGCACTGCTAATTACCCCAGATATTACAACAATCATGACAACTTTCATAACGTCAAAAAAATATCAATGAAACATTAGCAGTCAATTTATTGAAGAAACAACTGTGCATGGCAGGGGTGCAAGTGATAGTGCCTTATGGTGCAAGTTATAGACCCAGCGGCCAACCCTCCTGCATGCACCCAAACCCAAGCTGCACACAGCCTTTAGCCATGAGCAGCATGAGGTTTGGTGCAGTGGGTGTCTTTTCCTTCAATTTTCTCTGGATCCCCGGGTCCACTGGTGGAGCCGTTGGTCCACATATCCATTGATTCACCTGTGGATCTGCAGATCTATGGATCAGACAAAAATAATAATTGGGGAATATTGTGCCCAGAAGGGGTCCCTATGTGGTCAGGATACCTTTATACTTATCCCATATGTGTTTTTGCACTCTTACTTTTCAAACCCCCCCAGCCGATGCGACAAACAAAATGGCAGCCACAAGAGGATCCACGTCCCTATATATCGACATTTTTTAAACTCTAATATCTCAGAAACTACTGAACGGATTAACACTAAATCACAAAAAGCATAATCTGCGTAGCAAGATCTAGCTTTCTGCCAAATTTGAACAATTCCTTTCAGCGGTTTGTTGCTGTAGGCATGTCTAAAGATCCTATGGGAAAATGAATGGGAAAAGCATGTTTTTGGGCCCACCCTTTTCTCAGCCCCCGCTTGACAGCTCACCCTGAAACTTTCAGGACAGCAGCTGAACTCAGCAAAGTATACGTTTTAAAAAGTTTGAGAAGCTTTGTCAAGCGGCGCCGTATCTATTGGCAAAACAAAAAATGCTCTTCCTGTGGAAACTAGGTCCTAACTATAAATACCTACTGGAGACCCGACCGCCAGTAGGTAATATATATATATATAAGTATATATATATATATATATATATATAGATATATATATATATATAGATATGGATAGATATACAAATATAGAAAAAACAAATGAAACGCTCACATTCGGGAAACATATTTTTGTTATTATGTTATGATTTACAGACTGACTGGACATGCTTCATATAAAAGAGGCAAGGGGTTCAATGCACATTATGGCCCTCATTATGACCTTGGTGGTAAATCCCACTTACCGCCATGCTGACTGCTCCAACATACCGCTGCCGCAGCAGATTACCGCCACCCACATCATGACCCACACATAGCAGTCCGTCACTATACAGCCACACACACAAGTCGGCCAGACCAAAGGTCAGTAATAAACTGACGGTACCAAAACCAACACCGCTACGCCAACAGAACTACACCCACAGCATTATGACCCAAGAATCACTGCGGCGGACATTCAATTGCCCTAAACCATTGGCGCTACATACCGCTGTGCTCAAAATACACACACACTAACAAAACAACACCATATTGGACAATTCAAACTACACACACCTGACACACATACACATACCACATCCACACCCACACACCACTATAAAACACACACCCACATTAACCACAACCCTTTACCATTACAAACAAGTGCCATAAGAAAGATAGAAAGACCACAGACAAGACCACAGACACACACCACCATCACCTATACACCATCCAAGCACCCCAACACAGCACCCCACACACCCTTACCCACACCACTCACACTACACCCATGGCACTGCAACAACACCCCAGGTTCTCTGAGGAGGAGCTAAGGGTCATGATGGAGGAAATCATCTGGGTAGAGCCACAGCTATTCGAATCACAGTGCAGCAGACGTCTATTGCAAGGAAGAAGGAGCTATTGCAGAGAATCGTGGACAAGGTCAAAGCCTGGGACAGCACCCCAGAAAATGGGATGACATTAGGAAGAGGTGGAACGACCTACGAGGGAAGGTACATTTCACAGCAGCAAGACACCAAATAGCTATACAAAGGACTCACGGTGGACTCCCACCTGCTCAACCACAACTAACAACATGGGAGGAGAAAGTCTAGGCGATCATGCATCCTGAGGGCCTGGCAGGAGTAGGAGGAGGAATTGACTCTGGTAAGTCAAATTTCTATTACTATTACCCCCCCACATACCCCACCATCACACCCCACTCATCCCAATACCAAGCCCTGCATGTAAAACCAATGCATGGACACCACTCACAGACCTGCATGGACACCCATCACTAAAGCATAAACATTAGAGAGAATCACCTAGTCCGCAAAATCACTGCTCACACAAGGCAAAGCTGCCAGGGCAATAACAACCATACAGGGCAACACACCCATGCACAAGATGACACACACAGAAACAATAACACTGCATTTACATCCCCACAGGTCCCCCTCCCTATGTCACCAGAGAGGAGGTGCCAGCAACTTCCAGCCCACCCTCAAAAGAGGCCCACAGTGATGAAAGAAGCTCTGGACCCCTGGATCTGGATGATCAACCTGGCCCCTCAGGGATCTCCAGACAGTTGGTTACCCAGGAACAGTCCATTACCACCACAGAGCCTCCCCCCTCAGGAAACACCACCACAGTACCCACCCAGCGGGCCCATACCTCTGTCCCCAGGACACGTCAATCAGCAGTGTGTCCACCACTACAGGGACCCCAGGCCAACCCACAAAGACAGGATGATCAGGAACCTGGGATCAGCGGCGGTGGGCACACGGCTCAGGAACAGAGGCACAGGACAACAGGGAAACTGGGAGGACTGGTGTGTGACAGGGAGAGGACAGGCCCAGGGAACTGACTCTCCAGGAGGTACTAACCAACATCCTGGTAGTATACCATCATTCCCAGGAGACGATGGGCCAAAATACTGGACAAGTTGCAGGAGACCCAACGGTTGCAGGAGGGACAGTACCTGGGGATCAGTGAGGAGTTTAAGGACATCAACACCACCCTGGTCACCATTGCTGGTGTGCTGACTGACATGGCCAACACCATGAGGGAGGCAGTGGCACACCACAGGCCCCTGACACTAGCCAAATCGATGAACAGCCTTCTACCTCTGCTGCCGCTCGTTGACAGGAGGCCCTGCCACAGGACCAACAGGCCACCAGAACCCCACCTCCTGCAGAAGGAGAACCACCCCGCAAACAGTCAATGCGATCCAGGCAGAAGCCAGAGAACATTGCCAAGACCCCCACCAGGAAATAGCACTCTCCTGAATGTCACCCTTGTGTCCCACTCTGTCACCCTGTCCACCTTGAACTGCCATTGCTTCCCTTCCCATGCCCCCTTGGACAATTCACCTGTGGACTTTCCTCCATCATCAACCCAGCCCATTGAACATCCCCCTTTAATCATTAGCACTTAAATAAACACCATTTGGAAAAATACATGTATGGAGTCTGTCAAATCATTTAACCATGTATTCGTTTACCAAGCTTTAAACACTGCAATATAACTGTACAGTATTATATACATAGGAATGACCTGTAGTTGGCTGCAGTCAACACACCAGGAGCGATAGTGGGATACAAAAATCTGAAAATAAAGATGCCAAAGGGTACAGTAAGCGGGTATAGAATTTTGAAAATTAGCCTGCCAGTGACAATGTCAAATAAAAAATTGTCAATGTAAAGTGTAATTACTGTGTCTTACCTGTGTGTCATTGGAAGTACTGTTGTATAATAGCAATTCTGTTGTCCTCATCCTCATCCTCTGCCTCCTCATCTTCACTGTCCACAGGGTCCACTGCTGCCACACGCCCATCTCTAGCCTCATCCTCCTGCAGAAAAGGCACCTGGCGACGTAAGGCAAGGTTGTGCAACATACAGCATGCCACGATGATCTGGCACACCTTCTTGGGTGAGTAGTACAGGGATCCTCCTGTTAGATGGATGCAATGAAACTGGCCTTCAGGAGGCCGAATGTCCTTTCAATTATTCTTCTTGTTTGCCTATGTGCCTCATTGTAAAGTTCCTCTGCCCTTGTCCTGGAATTCCTCACAGGGGTCAGTAGCCATGAGAGGTTGGGGTAACCAGAGTCACCTGAAAATATCGAGAGACAACTGTTAGACACACACTAACCCTTAGGGCCCACACCATACCCATACACCAACACCCACTGGGTGGGAACCAGGGCTCACCTATTAGCCACACCCTATGCCTCTGGAGTTGAGCCATCACTTATGGGATGCTGCTGTTCCTTAGGATAAAGGCATCATGTACAGACCCCGAATGCTTTGCATTGACATGGCTGCGACATTCCTGCTGCCAAGCCCACTGTTACTTGGAAGGAGCCACTTGTGAGGAAATGAAGCACGGATAGGAGTTGCACAAGAGGGGGATCCCAGTGGGCTGACAGATAGCAGATATCAGGTCAGGTTCCAATTGGGCACACAGCTCTGCGATTGTGGCCCTGTCAGTCCATAGGTGAGGATAATGTGACTTTCCTCCATTGTTGGCAAGTCCACCAGGGGCTTGTAGACAGGGGGATGTCTCCATCTCCGATTTATCTGCAGCAGTTGCAATCTAGGGGGCAAACAGTGAGTAGCTGGCCAGCATCCCATATTTCAAAACACTACACTGCATTGCATGTTGTGACTGTAACACAAGATTGTTGTATAGGCCCCAATGGTATATATGTGTACTGTGACGCAGTTAGGTGCCATGGCCTGCCCTCCCCCCTGAAATGGCATCTGCCTGCCCTGTATGGAGTGACATGTTGAAATTAGCTAATTCCGCTGATGTTGTGCGCCGTAGTGGGAGGTGGTCAAAAACCGCCGTGCAACTCCTCTTTGGATCCCATTGGGCCCTATGGGTTACAGTTTCCAATGGTGATGTACGCCGGTGGTGATGGTGCGCCGCGGATGTGACTGCCATTTTCTATCTGTTCACCCACTTGCTACCTGACCTTCAACAGGAGAGGACCTACACTGCAAGCGTTGCTGTGACCTATGTCTGGAACCGACCATGGCTCGTGTGACTGGGGAAAGGGCCCCTGCCTTCACCGCTGCGGAGTTGGAGAGACTGGTGGATGGGGGTCCTACCCCAATACCGAATGCTGTATGGGCCTCCAGACCAACAGGTTAGTACACTGTGAGCACGATGCATGGGGCATGAATGCATGGAGTGCTGTGTGTGAGGGCCTCGTGTGAGGGGGGTTGGAGGAAGGGTCCTGGGCAGTGTGCTGCATGTATGGTGGGCAATGTCTGTGCGTAAGGGGATAGGAGGGCTATGGTGGGACATGAGTGTAACAGGCCGGACCGTCTGACTGATACCTTTTTTCTATGTGTATTTTTCTGCAGGTCAGCGTCCATCAGAAAAAGGGTATATAGCGTGCCATCGCCAAGGACGTGCGGACCCTGGGGGTATGGCAGGTGGAGGACACACTGTCGGAAACAGTGGGAGGACCTGAGATGCTGGGCAAGGAAGGTGGTGGAGGCCCAGCTGGGGATGGCCTCCCAACGAAGAAGGGGTACCCATCAGACCCTGACCCCCTGATGGCCTGCATACTGGTGGTGGCCTATCTGGAGCTGGGTGGGTGCTTGAAGACATCACAGCAGCCACAAGGGGGTGAGTGCAATTTCCAAATATACTACTTGCACGTGGTGGGGTGGTCTCTGGGAGGGGGATGTGGGCCTGTGGGTGCCCCTAGGCCAGGCCGGACATTGCAGGGTAGGTCCCATGTTGGGCAGGGTATGATGTGAACCACCGCCAACCAAGCTAGTAGGCATCCACTCCTGGGCAGGGGTCTGTGGGTCTCTGGTATGCTGTTAGTGGGGTTAGGTATTACAGTCCATGGGCTGGTGACTAGTATTGTGACTGGTGGTGCATTGCCTAATGCGTAGGGCTGTTCCCTGTGTGTGTGTATGTTTCGTGTACGCCAACGGTGGTGCTGGAGCAGCCATTGACCAAGTGTATCCTTTGCCTCTTCCCCCCTTTTTATTTTGTCACCCTGTCCTTATGTGCATTAGCATCATCTGGCAGAGGAGCAGAGGCACCGGCGACGGAGGGAGCTGCATCTCACAGGGCCAGGGAGGCCGAATCCACCGACAGTGAGGGCACCAGTGGGACGGAGGGTGAGGGGAGCACCATGGTGGAGACTGGAGGGGACAGTTCGGCCAGTGATACCTCCTCCGATAGAAGCTCCCTAGTGGTGGCGGATACCTCTGTGGCCACCCCAACTACAGGTACAACCGCCACCCCTCGTACCAGATCCGCCCTCCCAGCAGCCCCTCAGTGAGTTTCCCGTGCCCGCTCACCCAGGAGTGTGGGCATCTCCTTCGCCCCAGACACCTCAGAACCTGCCCCAGTTAGCCCTGCTGCCCTGACCTCCTGTGATCCATCTCTGTTGGGCAGTCAACCATTGTGAATGCCATCCAGGGGCTGGCAGGCCATTTGCAACAAACAAATGCATTCCTGGAGGGCATTCACTCAGGCATGGCGGCCCAACAGAGATCAATCCAGGCTCTGGCCTCCTCCCTGATGGCAGCCATTGTCCCTGTTTCTAGCCTCCCCCCCACCCCCAACTTCCTCTACCCAGTCCCATTCCCCTCAACCCCAACCGATCCCAATCACACAGGCTGGCCAGCATACACCCAGGACAACAAATAGGAGTGGTTCAGGCAAACACAAGCACCACACATCAACTCACAGGCACTCACACAAACACCATCCAGATGCAGTCATACCAACATCCACTACCTCCACTGTGTCCCCCTCCTCCTTGTCGTCCACCTCCCTCCCAGTAGCATCTACACTCACACCTGCATGCACTACATCCTCATCCACTACCTCCATCACCATCCCGCCTATCACTACACACCCCTCCCTGGCAGTCTCCACCCCCACATCCATGCACACGTTCCCTGTGTCTTCTACCACTGTGTCTGTGCCCCCGCCTCCTAAAGTGCACAAATGCAAGCACTCAGATACCCAACAGCCATCCACCTTACAACAGCATCCAGCCTATGCACCTGCACCCAAACACAGCAGACATACACCTCCCACAACCACTTCCTCTTCCTCCACTCCCAAACCTTCACCCTCTTCCTGGCCCAGAGTCCCTAAGAAGCTTTTCCTCTCCACCGTTGACCTCTTCCCTTCCCTACCCCCCTTCACGTCGGGCCAAGGTTGTCAGAACCCAGGCGAGCACCTCAGCCACCCAGTCCACAGCCACAGTAGTGTTGACAGCTACTGTGAGTGGGAGAGGATCCCCGGAACCAGCCAGCAGTGCTGAAACTGTGCATGCACCCAGGTGTATCAAGGAAGGGCAAGGAGGCACCACCAACTGCAAAAGTGAAGGGGAAGGAGGCACCACCAGCTGTGAAAGTGAAGGGCAAGGATGCACCACCAGCTGCCATAGGGAAGGGCAAGGAGGCATTACCAGCTGCTACAGTGATGGGGAAGGAGGCAGCACCAGCTGCCAAAGGGAAGGGCAAGGAGGCACCACCAGCTGCAAAAGGGAAGGGAAGGGCAAGGGTCCAGCAGGCAGGAAGGACAGGAGGCCTCGTGCTGAAACTCATTCAGAGCCCCCACCACCAACCATGTCGGTTCAGTCATCCGAGGCTGCAGGGGAAGGGCTGGAGCCTCCCCACCACTGCCAGTTTGCCACCAGCACCATTGCCAGTACCACCAGCAGCACCAGCACCGCCACCTGCACCGCCATCAGCAGCAGCAGCCCCAGTGGGCAGCCGTCCGAGGCTGCAGAGGAAGGGCTGGAGCATCCCCCCACCACTGCCAGCACCGCCGTTACCACCGCCACCTACACCACCACCAGCAGCAGCAGCCCCAGTGGGCTGCTGTCTGAGGCTGCAGGGGAAGGGCTGGAGCCTCCCCCCACCACTGCCAGTACCGACACCAGACCCGCCACTTCCAGCAGCAGCAGCCCCAGTGGGCTGCCGTCTGAGGCTGCAGGGGATGGGCTGGAGCTTCCCCCCACCACTGATAGCCCCGACACCAGACCTGCCACTGCCACTACTGAGCAGCCGTCACCGCCAGCGGGCAGTGTGTTGTCCTGTCTCCATAGGCTGTAGTGCATCCTGGACCCTGCACAACCTGTAGCTGTGACACCCAGGTGAGAGACTGTCACCTTGCACTCCCTAAGATCTGCATCAAAGGGCACAATGCCCCCTCAGAACCAGAGAAGGAAGCCATCCACTCACCCCATCCTTCCCAGGATGAAGAACAGTGGGCACAAGGCCCCCTCCAGAACCAGTGGAAGAAGCCATCCACTCACCCCATCCTTCCCAGGATGAAGCTCACTGGGCACAATGCCCCCTCCAGCACCAGTGGAGAAGCCATCCACTAGAGAGACTGTGGCCTTGCACTCCCCAGGACCAAGCAGTGGGCAAACCACCCACTTGAGAGACTGTGGCTTTACACTCCCCAGGATCAAGCAGTGGGCAAGCCACCCACTTGAGAGACTGTGGCCTTGCACTCCCCAGGACCAAGCAGTTGGCAAACCACCCACTTGAGAGACTGTTGCCTTGCACTCCCCAGGACATCGCATAGGGCATGTAGCCTCCTCCAGGACCAGTGGCGTTGTACCATCTTCCGGCTGAGGTGCCACCCATTTCCCATCCCCCTGAGGTGCATGTGTGTTTTCGACCTGATGCTCCTGCAGTGTTCTCTCCATGTTGTTGCAGGAGTGAGGTGGGGCCTTGGCCTAAGTGTTGTGGCCCTGTGGCCCACAGACATTGAGGACTGGGCAGTGTCCCTCCATTTGTATATATGTTTGTATTTTGATGCACTTATTCATGTTATTTTATCATATTACACTCACTTTCTTCCAATCATTTTGTCCTTACATTATTCCTGAGGGGTAGGGGGTGAAATTGCAATGTTACTGCATCTGGTTGTGTGTATGGTGTTGGGGGTGGGGGTGTTGCGTGTTGTGTGTATGTGTCACTTATTTTTTCCTCCCCCCTCGCTTGTGTGCTAGGCAGCAGTTCTCACTGTGGTCGTCTTCGCCGGCGTTGCTACTCATAATGCAGGAAGAGGTAGACAAGCATGGGGAAAATGGGCAACTCGAGCTCCATGGCACCGTGGTTGCTCCCTGAGTGTCCAGAGGTGAGTCCTTTGACCTCGGTGTTCTGTTTCCGCTGTAGGCTTTTGATGTCGTTGGTACCGCCCCGGAAAAGGTGAGGGATAGGCCTGTCTTAATACAGTGGGCGGTACATTGTCTCCCACCTGGCTGTTGGCGGTTACCACCGTGGTGATTGTTGCTACCGCCGTGGTGTTCGGAGTGTTGAAGTAGCTGTCTGTCTGAGCAGTTTCTGCTGTGGTCATAATTCCATTTTTTTGTACCGCCAGCCTGTTGGCGGTATTACTGACATTTTAGCACCGACCGCCAGGGTTGTAATGAGGCCTATGTGTTTTATGGGCTACTTGTGTTAATTTCCACTGCTCCATTTTATTTGCATTGTACTTTGAGTTGGAGACGGTACTGAATTATTTGCGTCTGGGGAGGCATTTTGTATTAATTCCTAATGTATACATTTCTGACCATGCGTACATGAATAGAGATTTCACAATTAGACAACTATTCACACTGGTTTTGTTAAATTTTAAGATGGCTGCCATATTTTTCCTGTTTATCCTGTTGTCAGATGGATAATGCAAAGAATAGTCCTTTGTTTGATTTAAGCACAAAATGTTTAAATGTACACTCAAAGTTATTGGATTCATATGATCAAGCCCGTTCGGCGGACGAAACGCGTTATGAACAGCATGCAGTAAAGTGTCTTTTCACCGCATTTCCCGAGTGAGCGTTTCATTCCTTTTTTCTATGTTTGGATTTATGTCCTGCTGCCACGCTGGTTCTTTATGCTCCACCCCTAGAGTGTCCAGGCCTCCGGTAGGAGCATTTTGTTGTGGAGATATATAGGAAAGTATTATTTCTTCTTCCCTCTCATATACATACAGATAAATATGGGAGGGGAGAAGAAATAATACTTTTAGGACACTGATGTATTGATTTAAAACAACAAAGTGTGTAAGTTGTGGGATGAGTACAGTTACTATTTATAGGTTCTTCGACTTAGCAAATATGATTAATTTAACTTTTTTTATGCATGCTTACTATCCTCTGTAACTTACTTAGTAATAATCATTCATTTTTGGTTGCTTGTTTTTTTTTCTTCCCTTCTGATAGGGAAACCACCAGAGGTTATGGAAGTGGAAGCTGGTGCTCCATAGCCTGCAGGGACATGGGAGGAGGCAAGTCATCTTTCGTCATACTCCAAATCAATTAGTTATCAATGTTGTAAGTTAACTTCCCTTACGTTTCTTTACAGCCTACTTATGCTTTGTTGGTGGCATGAAAAAAGAGGAAATGCCTGTGTCAATGTTCTCTTTGCTGCTCTCTAATGTTTTTCTTTGTGTGGCCTTCCTAGCATGATGACGAATTGCATGCTTTTAATTAATTCCCCTCGTGCTGAAGAAATTCTGACAGGAGGTTGTGGGTATTGAAAAGTATGCTGCTTGTAACACTCATGGTGGTAGCAGGTGTGTTTCTTCAGAGATGCACATGGGGCTAACTTCATCCCTGGGTTGTTGGAGAAGCAATTCCCTGCAGCTTATTGTCCTACCACTATCAGGATTCAGGCTACTGGGGAGAAAATAGTCTGGGATGGTGCGAAACACACTATTGTCTTGGGGCAACCACGGGTAACGAGGAACACTGCCACTCTTCTTCATAACTTATAACTGATTCACAACTTTGCAAACAATCCTCAGGGCCTGACAATAAAGCCACTGAACTCTCCTGTTCACTGAACCTTGTTTTCCTCAAGTAGAAGTTTATGAACCCGTTCTTTTAGGATGTCAAAATTCTTGCAATGCTGGCGATGATAGCTCAAGGGACTTAAAACATTCATCCACTATGTTTGCTCTCATTGTCACAGGTTCACATCTCAGAGGATCCAATGATTCCACTTTAAATTGTTCCACTCACTGTAAAATCAGTACTGTGGAGTTCTGTAACAATCAATATTCATTTTTTTTATTGGATTTTCATATCATATGACAAATATTTCCAAGGAGAGGTAAAAAGACAATGATCACCTTTTACATTAACCTTTTTTTAAGTAACTTCATGTCTGAGTATCATCATTACATTGTTGCAACTAGGTATTCATGTTTGGATATATATGGTATTTCTATAGCTGGAACCAAGCCAAAAGCCAGTGGACTCTGTACATGGTCAAAAGCAAGTATGATGTCAATGAATAAGAGGGGAGGAAGCTGGTTTGTGGATGGTGAGGTAAGTAGAAATGACCACACTAGAAGCATATATATGTGTGGCTTTATTTCATATTCAGAAGTGTAGTCAGTCATCCCAGGCCACTTATCCTCAGTTCCCAACTATCACCTCACCCCCAACACTCTTAGAATCATATCTATACAGAGGTTCCATAATGGAACACAACAAATGTACTTTATTCTACTTTATTTACAACACTATTATATTGACAAATTACCAATATGTTTTTTTAAAGAAAACTACAACAACGGAAAGTATTAAATGTACAAAAACTATGAAAAACCAATATGTTTACCCAAAGTAAGAAGTGCATGTCTTGATCACAAATAAATAACCTCATATGAATTATCTGTACCTCAAACGCACTTGATGGGCCCTTGCACTTTTGCGCACCGGCACTTGACTCATTTGATTTTAGTTAGCTCCATCATTGACCACATCTGAAACCATGTCTGAAATTTTGGTCACCTTTGTTTTATCCCACCAGTGATGACCTAACACCCTCACACCAGAACCACATACTTTATCTACCACTGTAGGTTCATAGAATTTATGATCACCTTTTTTTTTACAAACCCAGGTTTTTTATATGTACCATATCATCAACCACAATGGTTTTGTCCTGTTCCTTATTCCTTTGATTACAATAATGTCTTTGTTTAGGTTGAGCTTTAGCAATAATAGATTGTGCAATAGAGCTTAATTCTTTAGAGGTCTTTTGGTCCTTCAACAACTTGGCCATCCAAGCAGGAATATATTGTGTAGCTAACTTCCTGTTTTTTAACAATTCAAATGATAAAATCCCTGTGGATAAATAGGGGGTCTGACCGCAGTAGTAACAACACATTTATTCAGAAAGCCCATCTCACACATTCGCCTAACACTCTGTTAAAACGCTCAATCAGTCCATTGATTTGTGGGTGATTGTTAAAACTTCTTCCATCTCAGAGGACACAAACTGAACTCTATTATCAGATACCAATTCTTCTGGGAAAACCTCACACATCAATACATCTTTTAGATATGTTATCTTAGATTTAGAATTTGGTTCACTCGTGAATTTGACATGTGACCACTTAGAGTAAAAGTCTGTGAATACATACGCATACCTGGCATGGTGTGGAAGAGAGTTGAAAGGTCCTACCATATCTATGCCTAGTTTCTTCCAGGGGGCCAGCGGATACTCTATGGATTTCAATGGTGGAGTTGATATTTTTAAAGATTTGTCACAAGTAGCACAAACCATACACTTCTTTACCAAGCATCAACATCCCTGTCCATTTGTGGCCACCAATATAATCAGTGTATCCTATGTTTAGGTAATGTAGAACCTAGATGTCCCTCAAGAGCTTTTTTCAAAATTAGATTTTTAAGACCAACAGGAGGAACCAATTTGTCTGATCTCATGATAATCCCATCTTCGATAGTCAGTTCCTTAGCAATTTTACAGAATGGTTGAATCACTGCATTTACTGTTGTTTCCCTTGCCCACCCTTCCACTATATACCTAAACACATCTTTAAGTACATAATCATTTTCAGGGGCCTCCTTCCAACTCTTTACCGAAAATTATCTTACGTTCTCGATTTCAACTGCTGCAGTCAAACATGCTGTCTTATCCAGGTGATTGATTGACACCTGATCGGATCGATATAAGTCAATAAGGATACTCAATGAAGGACCACACACCAATAATGTACACAACTTAGCTTTAACAGAATTTTCAGTGAGATATATGCGTTTGGCACATCATCAAAGTAGAATGGAAAATAGCAATAGAGAGCATTTATTTATATGTGAGCAAAGAGTTCACCAATAGGAACACTGCATTGGTTGATTGTCTACGAAATGCATATATCAGCTACTGCATCATATTCACATTAAGACGTTCAAGGAAAGAGCAAATATAAATGAGCAGAATACATCAGATTATAAACATAGCGCGTGTATGTTAATCAATCAGAAAAAAGCAGAGAAACAAAGGCCTTTCATTCCTGGGTGGAACTTAACTTTATCCACAATGCTGGGAAGCCCTCTCTCGCCTGTTCGAACCTTTCTCCCCCTCGAGCGTCACGGTCTAAGAACAGCACAGCCAGGGAGGCAGCGATGTGGGCGAAGGCAGCTTGCACAACTCCATCTGCGAGCTTTAATCCCCTCACCCGCGCTTCAGTGCTTAAATAACCTGAAGCTTGGAAGCTATCCCTTTCTCGCATTTTCCAGCTATGTTACCAGCACACGTCCCTTGGCTGCTCTGCTGTTTACTAGCCATTATTTTTCTGGCCTTTTCCTGGACTCCCTTTCTCAGGGTTAGAGCGACCACTGCATCCCTCTCCCACACTTCCTGCTTCTTGCACATGCAGCTGCGGATATTTTTATCCATGGAATGCTGGAAAACAAGCTTGAAAGCGACATCATAGACTTTTCCAAGTTTGGCTCAGGTTTCTGCAGGCATCACACTCATCTACACTGCTCAGACTAATTAACCATTCGTGTCACAATGTCTTCCGCACTTTTCTCTACACTGATCACATGACTCATCCTAATTGTTACCTTTTTCTATAATTACCTCTGTTATGGGAAACTTTGAGAAATAGTCAGCTCTAACATTCCTTCTGCCTGCTGTTTGGATTACTTCAAAATGAAATTGAAGCAACCATGTAGAAGACCTACCTAACCTGAGTTAACTGGCGGTGGTGTTTGTGCCGCTGAGAATAGCCACCAGTGGCTTCTGGTCAATTTGGCCCATTAACATGCTAAAATTATTTTTCCATGACAGAATAGTGATTCTTGGAATCCCTGAGAACTCAGGATGGAAAGCCAATGGTAAATTCTTGGTCACCGGACCTCTGTGCAAGCAGTCCACCCAAACCCACATTGCTTGCCTCAACTGTTAGAATGCATGTAGAATTTGGATCATATGATTTAAGCACATCTACTGATGATATTTAGAGTTTGATATCATTGAAGGCATTTACACACTCAGCATCCCACACAAATTCCACCCATGATTTCAGCAACAAGGAAATAGGCCTGACTCTAGAGGCAAAATCTGAGTTGAACCGCAAATAGAATTAAAAAAGTCCCAAAAAAGGATTTGACACTAGTCTTATCTGTTGGCGGAGGTACTTTCATAATGGCATCAATGAGCCCTAATTTTGGACGTACTCCATCAGATGAAATCACATGTCCTAAGTATTCTACAGACTCCTTCAAAACTTCACATTTATACATTTTTTTAAACAACACCAGTACTGTTGAAAATAGAAAGCACTTTTTGTAAAACCACATCATGCTCTTCTCACTCTTTAGCGTATATCAAAACGTCACCTTGAAAGACAGGTACATTAGTTATACCTTTGAGCATTGTGATCATCTCTCTCGAAAACACCAAAGCCGCTGATGCTAGGCGGAATGGCTGACAATACTAATAAGTTCCCCATGAGGAAACAAATGTAGTAAGGTGTCAGAACCCTGGTTCCAATTCTACTTGGTGATAAGCCACAGCCAGATAAAATTTTGTAAAATACTTTGCTCCTGAAATGGTCGACAACATTTCACTAATCTTGGTGAGAGGGTGAACATCAACCCATATCTCTCTGTTTAGTGCTCTAAGGTCCACACACACTCAGAGTTCCCCATTTTGTTTTCGAACTATAATTAAAGATGAAAGCCACAGAGAAGATTCAACTGGTTCAATGATACCTTTGCGGCATAACCCCTCCAACTCTCTTTCCAGATCTTCCCTGACACTGAAAGGTACCTCTCCCATTTTGTGCTTAATAAGTACAGCATTGTCTTTGGTCCTAATCTTGTGTTTATAACCATTAATTGTTCAAAGTTTTCCAGAGAACACAACAGAGAACTGATTTAATATTTCCTCATTGGTGTTGTCATCACATACTACAGATGCTTGTTCTCTCACACCGGGTCATGAAATAATGCCAAATGGCCCTTAATGACACCAACCCAGTATGTTAAGACCTTTAACTGCCACATATACTTTGCCATAGATCCTCCTGCCCTTAAAAGTCAAGATATCTTCAAAATATCCTTGCAACTCATCAAATCCCGCTCACCCCACTTTTGTAGGAACAATTCTTGGGTGACCATAGTGATTCTGACACCAGAGTATACCAGTAACCTTGGAATGTTGTCACGTTTCTGAACGTCAACATAAAGATCTAGTGCTAAGGATTACTTGTCAGACACCACAAGCACCATGTCATGCGCTTCATCCATCAATTCGTCCACATTGCTTGCACACTCAACACATGCTGCAGTAACATTGTCAGGCTTATGTCTGACAAACGTTTGTAAAATGTTCAATTTTTGTACAAAGATGACTTTGGACATTTTTTGCTGGACATGCCCTTCATCCTTTAGAATGAGGTGGATTTCCACACCTGAAACAAACTTGCTTGAAAATGAATTGTTTTGACACATCTAATCACAGAAGATTTTTGTGCAATTATTTTACTATCCTTGCTTAAACACTATTCACCTGTACTAGAATTGTTTTGTCTAACTCCTTTGCCGCTTTTGAAGAAGTTGCTATGCCCATTGAGAGAAATGTATGTTTAATCACCCTATCAGTGCAATGGCAAATACATTGATCACAAATCAATTGTTCTATAAAACTTTCAAACTGACAATCTGCAATGAGTTTACATAAGATAGATAGATAAGTATAAACATCCTCACAGAATTTTTGCTCTGTCTTAAAACAATTGTGCCTAAACATAACAAAACTGGGTCGCACATCAAATCTCTCAACCTTTTTTTTACTGCTTCTTGGAATTCATCAAATTCCTCACCATACACCGCCTGAATGATCGGCAGATGTTTGAAGATAGACCTTCCCTCAAATCCAAGACAATGTAGAAGCAAATATTTTTTTCTTTAAAGTCAAAATCTTGATTCACCAATTACACCTAAGTCTCAAATGTGTCATACCATTGTCTTCATGTAATTGGTGGTTCTCCTGGTGACTTCTAAAATAGTGGATGTGGTGAAACAAATTGCATGATACAAACTTATGAACCCTTAGATGATGATAACAAAAATATCAGGAAGTATTGTTCAAGCAATGTGTAAACTTTGTTTAAGTACCACTAAAAACATTTAGAAAAATATTCCTAGGGCAGAAAATCGAGTTTATAACTGTTTGCGAGCAGCACTATATAAAACTGATTATCAATCAGTAGTATCGGTGTGCGTATCACCATTGCAACACAGTCCTTAGTCAATTCAATATAATATGCTATATTCTGCAATTTCAAAATTTTGCTGCATGTGGGCATGACTATTCCACATATGCTGGTTCGTTTTCTTTTGCATCGATGAAAACTCTATATTAGTACAGTTAAATTTAACATACACACCACACCATGTAAATATGTCCACCGCCTTTACTCAAATTATCCTCTAAAATTGCTGCTGTGCATCGACTGACAAACCATGAGGCTTGTTTCTACAGAACAAGAGCGTGTTCTTCATAAACGGTAAAAATGGCTGCGATGTCTAAACATTCAAGGCGATTTCTATAGAAAGTTGAGCTTGTGCAGAAGCACCTTTCTTTCTTTCTATAGGCTATGTATCGTGCAGTTTTCCAACTGTTGCAATGAAGCACAGATGCCTTCTACGGCCTAAAAGGCCGATGGAATGCTTCACTAGTAATACAACTGTTCCCCAATGTTGTCCCGCCTTATTTGCCTCTCGACTTCAGATCCACCAAAGGTTGTGCTGACTTTTCATCATTTGATCCAGATTTCCTCTTCCTGATCACTGCACTTTACGAGTGCTGCTTTTTTTGGTTACACCTGGTGGGTCGCTGTTTCTGGGATGACCGACGCTCGTCACCACATGTAGTAAGTAGAAATTACCACACTTGAAGTATATATATTTATGGCTTTATTTTATATTCAGGAGTGTTGTCAGTCATCCCAGGCTGGTCGCAGTCAGCTCCCAACTGTCCTCTCACCCCCAACATTCTTAGAATCATATCTACGCAGAGACTCCATAAGGGAACACAAAGAATGGCCTTGAGGGCCACATGTACTTTATTCTACTTTATTCACAACACTATTATATCAACATATTACAGATGGTCAATTATTTGTGATGTAGGAAGTTGTGAGGTAACTTTTGCACAGGTCCTTCTCCTCCCTCTCATGCTGTGGGAAGGAAGCCAGGAGTGTGTATTTAAATTATTCAGCAGATGTTGAACAATTATATCTAGAAGCATGCTTGGTGTTCTGTAGGTATGCTCCAAAGATGCTTATCAAACTACTGTAGGATTCTCAATCTTGAGAAGTAGGAAACCTCTTGACAGCCATTTCCCTTATACAGTCACATCAGTTGCAATTCCAATCAAAAATCACCTATGTCTTACTGTAGGTTTGTTACAGTCTCTCCATAACCATCATTTCCCAACTGGTTTAATACCATCGCTCAAGTATAGGAAGGTTAGGTTTCTTCCAGACATAAGCAGTGACAAACGTTTCCTCAATCAGTAGTTGCAAAATTAGTCTCTATACGTTATTTCATAGGTTTACCAAGTTTCCTGGTTTAAACCAAAATAACCACCCCCAATTTTTATGGGGTAGGGTACCCTATCATGTTTTTTATCTCTGTGAGGGTCTGCTGCCAAAATTCATTCAGCTTGTAGAAGTTCTATCATTAATGATTTGGATGTCTCTGTTCCCCACATCCCCTCCAGAATTGATCTGATGCACCTTCATGCATCCCATGGAGTCTGTTAAGTGTCCTACACCATCAGATCATCTCCTAAAGTGCTGAGTCCATATGTAATAAAGATTTATTATCCCTTGTAATGACCCTCTACAAATAGATCAAATAGGTTTTTTTTTTTAAAAAGTATTTCTATGGTTATGTGTAGACCACAATAAAAAAAGAAGTCTGTCACTACAGTATTTCCTACTGCTTGTTTTTCTTCTCTGGTTCGTCACTCTTTAAATACACAAGAAAGTACGGGGTTCTCTAATGAGGGCGTCGCGGGTACCAGCGTAGACCTGGGTTGTATGTATTCCTATTTGGAAGGGTAATGTCAGTGAAATGTCAGTAAGTAACTGCAGAGTGCATGCGCGGGGAGAGACACCGGGGGGAGTTCCTTTTACGGACTAGGTGGTCTCACACACTATATAGTGTCATGCTTCATCATTTGACCACCTAGACCCACCCAGGTAGGACAGTGCCACCTGGGCGGACTCAACCTCACTGTTAAAGGAACAGGAGGGAGTGCGTAAATAAACTTGTTTCTGGAAAGATCGGGATCCAGCTAATCTAGTGAAAAAATTAAAAACACCCAAGCAGACACCTGTGAGGAGTGACAAATTTAATGGTGGTGTCTGACTGGTGTAGTTAAAACAGGGGTTGGGACACCTCTGTGAGGATAAGGACTCACAGGGTCACCTAACTAATAGCCAACATGTTTCTGCCCTCAGAAGTGAGCCAATGAAGGTCACGGGGCATTCGTCAGGGCCTAGGATCCCTACGTCTCACGTTGGAGGAAATTTACTCTATGTGAGGGTCAAAGAGTGCGTCACTCTTTAGCCACTGGAGTGGATCCAATCAAGACTCATGTTTGATTCCAAACCACGCTGACCCTTGAGAGAATATAGCACAAAAAGAAGTATTCTGTATACTCGTCTCTTGTAAACTCCACCTTTCTGTGTTCTTTGTGAATAGGATTTTGTTTCATGAGCCAGGGGGTTGTGTTCAAGCTGTGCCTTAGTATCATTGCCTATTACATGCTGTGTAAATAAGGTGGAAGTAACCCATGTCTCAGTTTTACCCCAACCACCCAGTGCACCATTTAGGGAGTAAGAACCGTGTCACTTGCCTGGTAAAACCACAGCTTCTGGACCTTCGCTCGCATTGTTTCTCTTTTCAGGTCACGCTGGCTTCTGTCTCCTCTCTCCATTGAAGTAGATCCCCGTTCATGCCTTCTCCCGTCACCGGTACTTACTCTGTCATCTCCACCTAGCATCCATTTGCAGATCTGGCAACGGTCTTGTCAGCTGTTGGCTGTCTGTATTCCAGTTTCTTTTGTTTCTCTCTCTTTCTGCTCCAACTCCTTTCCCGTGTCATACTCTATCACCGACTCCACATAACACATGCCCCCTTTTATTTTCGCTCATTCTGGTAAGAATCCCTGTAATTTTCTCTTTACATGCTAAATACATTTATTTTGGCCCTTATTGATAGCATATATCGAGTCCAATGTAAATACCTCTCTCCACTCAGCATTTAATAAAGGCAGATTCCCCCCATTTCTGAGGAAGGATGTCTCGATCAATGGTCCTCAAGGTGTTTAGCAATATTCTTGCCACCCCACATGACTTTGTGTTCATGTTTATGTAGATCATTTGTTCCATAATGATGCGACTTGAACATCCTTAGTCCTGGTAGTTTAAGTGGGTTTCTGGTAGGAAAGACACCTTGGCCTTAATCCACTCGACCTTGGAGTACATTCTTGATTGCAGAGCTGGGGAATTTAATCCCCCAATATTGAAAATAATTACATTGAAGGTTTCCCAGTTTTCTTTAGTTACTATGCATTTTAGATGCATTACCTCTGCTCCCATGACTCCTGTTTTCTGTTTTTGTTCCTGCCTCCACAAACTCCACCCATCCAGCCTCATAGTCTTTAGATTCAAACCAATCCCAAATAAATGATAACAATTAAACAATTGTGTGGCCTTCTTTCTTTCTGGTGCCCTTTCCCTGAAGCCTATCTGACTTCAGTGTGTTATGTACAGACTGAAAAAGATGGGGTATTTTAGAATTTCACCCTCCCGAACATGATACAGCCTGGCGGTGTTCTGCTAGCGGGCGCTGCTGACGGTAGCAACGCCTCGACCTGTTCCCTGCCGGAAGACTACCTGGATGCAGGTAAGTTGGGCTTCTGACAGGGGAGGGGGTGGGGGTGTTGTGTGTGTATGTGGGGTTGTGTGCATGAATATGGGAGTGTGTGCATAAATGCATCTGTGTGTTTAGTGTTGTTTGCGTGGGTGTATGCATGTGTGTGAAAGCCTGTAAGAATGGAAATGTGAATGCGTGTCTGCATGTCAGTGTGAATGTGTGTACGGATGTGTGCGAGCATGAATGGATGAATGAGTGAATTAATACGTGTATGCCAGTGTGAGTGAGTAGGTGTATGCGTGGTGCGTGTCTGCGAGTGTGTGCATGTTTGGTGTGGTGGGATTGGAAGGGGGGGAGCGTGGATAGAGGGGAAGTGGGGTTATCTAGGGAGTGTTTGGGGGGGTGGGTGAGCCTCCTACCAGTGACAGGGAAGGAATTCCCTATCACTGGTAGGCCCTACCGCCATGGTTTTCATGGCATTGCTAACGCCACAAAAACCATGGCAGTAGGCAGGCTCAAAATGCCACTGTTGGTACAATAGCGGCCGCCGGGCTGGAGATTGTTATCTCCGGCCCGGCGGCTGCTACCGCCATGGTGGAAGAAATGGTAAATTGGGGGGTTGGCTGCAGCCAACCCGCCAATGTCATAATAAGCGGGTATGTACCGCCATCCAGTTGGCGGTACTACCGCCACATTACCACCTACAACCGGGGTCATAATGACCCCCTAAATCATGTCAGCTACAGTTGCGTGCTGTCCCATAACTTCACTAGGCTTTTCTTCCTCAATTCTCTAATCAGGAGTTTCTTTTCCAGGTATGATGACAGCATAGCTGCTAGATTTCTAGGCCTTCTCTTACTACTATGTTGCTGCTGGCCAGCTCTGTTTACCACTTCAGTAATCACTTGCTCTGGGTCTGTTAAGGCCAGAATTTGGGCAAAGATCACCTTTTATATTGCAGGATATTTTACACATCTTCTTCCTTCGATAGGTTTCAGTCAGATTATATCCCTACTAACATGTTTTTCCAAATGTGTACATTTTAAATGAGGGGGTTGTACCTGGACGTTCAAGTCTCTCATCTTCAGGGATATGCCTTGTCAAACGTGAACAGGTCTGTGGACTTTGCCTCCAGTTTGTTAACTTGTTGCCTCACCTGGTCAGCATCATGTCTCAGCCTCAGGGCCATCATTGTCTCCTGCATATTCTTCATGACTTCTTCTAATTTGTGCTCCAGGTTTATCTGCCATTCTTTACAGATTCCTGCAACAAAGCCAAAATATCTTCCTTAGTTAGTAGTCTTTCCTCTTCCTTCACCATTCTGTCCTTTGTTACCTGTTGGGGGCTCTATTCAAAGAAGCCGGGAGTAGTACACTCAAATATCTTTTTATTTTATATCTGATTCAATCAGGATCTGGTGGGTATTCAAGTGGTTGGAGGTGCACTCAGTGGGCAGTTTGCATGATCTGTTCTGTAACATAAGGCAACTGGCTCCCAAATTCCCAGCTGGCAGATGTTAGCCTGCTGCAACATGTCCTAGTTGACATCTTTCTCTGTAATTCTCTAAACCCCTTCGGGGCTGCTGACCAGGTGCACTCTGTTACATTAGGATAACTTGTTTATTCATATCTGTAGCTAAGTGAGATTGCTGGCAATTATTGGTAATTCTCCACTCGCCCCTGCATCCAGTTCACCATTTGAGGACATGGTCTCTATGTAGGGTGGGTGGCTCCTAGATTGCACCTGTTTTTGTTTTGTGTTTTGTCTTCCAGCTCTCCACACTATGAACCAGATCTCCTCCATTGACTCCTGATTCCAGTTCCTGTCAGAGCTGCTCACTTAGGACCTCAGTTATGAAAAAGCGACGAAGTGCAAAGCTGCTCTGAAACTGGCTGTACAATGCTAAGTCACTTCAGAAACGCAGGGATACGCCATATTTAAAATATTACGGTGCACCCCTTTGTTTTCCCTAGCAATGGGGCTTAAATTAACTGCCTAGCGCCAACGCAGGCACCTTTGCACCAGATTGCACGGTGGCCTGCATTGCAGGGAATGATTGTTTATGTGGAGGAAGGGGTCTGGGCATCAAATTAACATCTGACGTGACATGAAAATATCATATAGACAAATCTACCCTAAGGCACAAACAAATAGCAGGCTCTCTTCTGAAAGAGCACGGTTCTGCAAACAGTAAACCAATAGCAATCCCCTTGCAGTGCACAGGATGGTGCGAAATTATGGGTTTTCAAGCTTGACGAACATGGTCTTGACAGAGTGAAAGTTCATAAGAACCCTGTTGTCCCTTCTCCACAGCATCCCATCTTACCCGCTTGATTTGGATATGGACAGGAAAAGCATAGCCTCAAAGCCAGACATAGGCCAGTCCTATTCTGGCGAACTACCCTTGAATTTAACAATTATGCCAAGGCGCTCCAGGACGTAATTAGGCTGGACAGATTCCACAAGATCAAATGGTGCAAAAACAGCAGAAAATTGCTGCCACCTATGGGCCTGCATAGTCATTATGAGGAATCATCGTCCGAGCCAATTCCATCGAAAGAACACATTAAAATACTGTACTAGCAATGGGTGGCACAATAAAACTTCAAAAAACATCTCCATAGTTTCTCTTACTATGAATTGTATGCAGTTCAAGTTAATCCCTCTGTATGAAAAATACCTGGACAGCATCACTGTCTTAGATTCAGGGTTGGCTTTTTGCCCGTCAAGACATTTACTGCAAAATGGCCCTCGGAATCTGTGCCCTCATCCATCTTCCTAACCTGTAAAAGGGGTAAAGAAAGTATAGCTCATGTGTTATTCATTTGCCCGGCCTATGCCCACCGAATAAGGTGTTGGATCAGGCAGGTTTGCCAGTCTTTGGGCACAAGAAACTGCATGCATGTGCTGTGGCAAAATTCATGGATTGGATGTGATGAGTCAGATGTAAGGCACTAGCAGCCGTTTAATCACCTTATGCAACACCGTACATTGATCTGCTAAACATGAGGTACTTAGCTCCCCAGCACCACCTTAGGGGTGCTAACGGGCTTAGCTCACATGTGACAACCACGAAAATGGGTGCTGGCAAAGTATGTTGCCACAAACACTGTGCACCATAGACAGACAAGGTACATTGCTTCAGAAAACATCACAATAGTAGCAGAACCTTTGCAACGAAGAATGACCATGAGTAGCCTGTATGTAGCACTTTACATGAAGCACTTTAAATTGCATGATTTGAGCTAATCGCAATTGTATTTATTGCTTGTGTGTGATGGTCCTATGTCAAATGTTTTTAGATTTGACTTATGTATTAATCTTTTTTACATCATGAGGTTGTCTATCGTAGCTCAATGAATGCCCACCAGCAGTTCGTATGCAGCACTTCACACAAAGTATTTTAAATTTCATGATCTCTGAGTATATTGTAGTTCTATTTACTACTTGTGAGGACCTTAGGTTAAATGTTCCAATAAATGATCTGTACCTTAATTCGTTCTGATTGCATCAATTGCATGTGATGCCTCTAGGTCAAATGTTTGTAGTTTTGAATTACGTTTAATTTGTTGTATATCACAAGCTTATCCACCTTAGCTCATAGAAAGCCCACTCGAGGAATTTGTATTTAGCACCTTACGCTTTAAGTTGCATGATCTCTGAGTATATTGTAGTTGAATTTACTATTTGTGAGGATCATAGTCTAAATGTTCCTAGAAAGTATCTGTGCCTTCTCTATATTAATGTGCTTTAGCATCTAGGCCTATTGAAGAATTACTCACGTTAGGAAGGACTGTCGTAATGACCTTAAATATTTGCCTGTTTTAATGTATTCCATTTTTTGTGTTTTATGTGTCGCATCTTTTAGGGTGTTTTATGAATGTAATTATTCATAAATAAACATATTTGATTTGAAAGTTTAAGACATTATAGAAAGTAACATTAATGGACGGTCAGTCATTTTGCGTACAAAATCATGAAGCTCAGAATAAAATGAAATAATGAACAGCAACTGAAGAACAGAATATAATTCAGTTCAGTTAATAAATCATAAATTAGAGATCAAACTGGCAGAGTTTTGCCTTCTAAAGTTCATGGGAGAGTGAGTCGAACACCCGCTTTAAGTCTCATTTTACATGGTGAAATACAATAGGGCTTATACTTTTGGTGTGAACGTGCAAAAACCCAGATACCCCGCCCTATTATGTTAAGGAAAGATTAAATCAGTTGCCAACAATGTCCTTCAGATTTATTTAATGCAGACCCCCACCGAGGGTGGGGGTGGGGTGAGGACGGAGGTTGGGGTTCTGTGACACCTTATAGTAAATACAAGTTTCATTGCAGTCAGGTTTAAGTTCTCATGAGACTCAAGCTGTAGTTCCAAGAGGTAAGACCTCGGGAAAGCATTCACTATGCCTAAAACAGCATGTACATTAAACTTGGAATTACGGGGAGTTTAAAACTGGTAGTTCTCCCACACACGTGATAAATCCCCTTAATAATGGGCTCTCGTTCAGTAAAAATCGTATTATAACTTTCCTGAATTCGCTCCAACCCACTACTTCTAAAGTTCCATTTTGTCTCTTTTCCTGTGCCATACACATTTTTGCCTTATCAAGGCTTGGATGCACTTTTGTATTTCCACCCTTCTCTTTCTTTTCCACTTTACCTATTTTCTCATCCTCAACCTTTTCACTGAATCTCATCTTCTACATAGTGAGCTCCTCTGCAAACTCCTTCTCACCTTTATTTAATTGTCATGTAAATGTATTAAAATCATTGTTAGTTATGTTAATTTGTATACTGTATTGTTTGCAATTTTTTATATGTATACTCATCAAGATTTTGCTTTTATAATGAGTATACAAAGACCTAACTAGAAGGATAGTTTCCAGAGGGACATAACATTCAAAAGACACTTCAAGAAAATCCTCTTGATAAGTCAAGCTTGTAAACACCGAACACGATAAAGAGTAAGTCAGGGGAATGTGCGGTAAGTTGCCCCCTCATGAGCAGACGCAGGCAAAAAAAATGCAAATATAACAGTTGCGTACTTTCATGAGTTTTAAATATTCATCTAATAACCAAAAGTAAAAATATCCATTATAATTTCCTGTAGAGTAATCTCTATGCAGCAACTTAATATCTAACTTCATTCCTTTTTCTTTTAGCGTCTGGTTGGCTTTTGTTGAGTGGAACATACGAGACAGAAGTGTTTGTAATTCAACTATGAACACTAAAATCAGAATCACTTATTCCTTGCCGCTTGCCATGTCTCTCCTACAATAAATATATCAACTAAATTTCACGGTACAAAATCAAAATATCAACGTCCCAATAACAGTTTCAGTTCATATGCTCAAGATTAATTCAGGAAATTAACCCTATTATCTTCGGTTGGAAACACAAGAGGGAAATTCTAGCTCTTCAGCAGAATACCCGTGGAAACTTAATATGTTCAACTGAATACCTAAGGTAGGAAACAGACAGACCTTAACTTCATGTTCTCAGCTTGAATCTTAGTTCAATATTTCATCAGGATTTATTTAGTAATGACTGTCTCAGCTTTTAATCAGTTCATGTTCATGGAAACTCTTCAAGAACAAATTTGCAATCCACCAGATCAAGGACGTCTATATCTAATAGGTCAATTTGTTGTACATCAACTCGATATGACCATTGAGGACCTGCAAACTTTCTGTTAGGCACTTTTAGTCTCCTGGTCTTTTGACCTTTTGTTGTTTCATCATCACTGTCACCTGTTCTAGTTATTTTACTTCTCCTTCTTTGATTTGCTCAACTCCTTGCACTCCTTTCAGTACTCACTTTCTCTTTTTTGCACCATTTGGCATACGTTCTTAACAATGCATTCTTTCACTTGAGGTTTTTACAACTGCCTTTGATTCACAGTGCTAACTTCTGTTTTCACATTTCTTTTCGACCAAGTGTGTCCTCACTTCATTTGTCACAGGTTGAGTTTAATTTTCACTGTGGTCATCTATGTCCCTCACTGCAATTTAGGATTCACCAAGAATTTGGGCGATGCAAAGTTTAAGTTTTGATCTTTATCTCTTTCCCTGGCTGTGAGGCTCAGTATGTTCATCTTGATGTTGGCCCTGTAGCTTCAGGGCTTGATCAGTCTGGGTCTGCTTGTTCCTGTCTTGCAGGGACTCAACATGTGATTATTTTCCTTCAGGGTACACACGTCTGATTGGGGCCAGACTCGGGGAATCAATGGGAATCAATGGCTGTTGTCACCACTTCTTCATCAGCATTCCACCCTTTTGAGGTGCAATGCATGAATGTACTGCAACAATCCAGCACATTTCAAAGTAGTTTTGGTCATGAGGATTAAGTGATGAGGGCTTCCCAGATAGTTCACAGCACTTGCTCTTCACCAGGATCACATTTTCAGCAATGAGGTAATGGCACTATCCCTGCTTCATGGATGGGGTTGCCAAATCAACATGATGGAAGATAGAATGCACCGCATCAGCTAGTCCTCTGCAATACTCAAGAACAATGTTAGCTGTAGTGTTTGCAAATGCTACTTCAAGTGCAATGGGATTCTCAAGGGTTTCCCCATCAACTACTCATGTTTTTCTGTTTGGCATGCATCTGAGATTCATCAAGACAAGTGGGAGTGCATCTGACCATTTCAGCGGGGTGGAGACACATACCTTGGTGATTCAGAATTTTTGTGTACCTGTTCCACCACTCATGATGCCTCTGGCCTATAATTGAAGTGGAATTTTTGGATGATTCCAAGACCTTGGAAAGCCAACTCCATGACAATGTTTTTAAAATGTTTCTGACGATCGTATTCAAAAGACATAGACATGGCTAAACATGGGATTAACTCCCTTTACAGTAACTTGACTACAGTGAGACTGTCACTAATGCTAGACGAGTATGCCTTGATCTGGTAGGAGAAAAGGCAAGCAACAACCGGTATCTACCTCGGTCATGGCAAACAGGCATTTTGACAATATCATCTTGAATGTGAGTAAAAGGGCCATCTAACTTTCTTATGTGACACATGTCCACAACTGTCTTTTTGTAGGAACTTAACTGACACAAGCTCTTATCACTGACACACTGATGCAAACTCTTAGCCATGGACCTGAAATAGGTTTTGAACAGATACCTCTAAAAGGGACAGATCATACCATCACTTCCCACAAGAGTAAGGCCATGTATGTGTTCCACCATAGTGGGCTATAGTGAATCTGGCAACACTGCCATGATTTGAAAACCAGGTGTCTGGTATCCCTGCTGCATACAGCTGACCCACTTATTTTCACTCTCAGGTGCCTCACCCTGAAAGTCTCAGAGTTCATTCAGGGTATGGACTGCAGTCAAAAACATATTGTCACATTGTCACTGTCAGCTTTACATCATACAACTAGAATGAATGAGATGGACTCGAGCACAATATTTAACCACCTGGCATGCACAGCAATTTCTGGTTGTGACCATGTGGTTACTGTGCCTCTGTGCAGTACATTTTACAACAGCTACTTCTTTGAGTAATTACAATGCTTCAAAGAGATACATCAAAAATGTGAATCCCATTTCTCACAGAGGATGACATAAAACCACTTTGTTACCGTAACTGTTCAACATCATGGACACAAGCCAAACCTATACTGGCTATCAGGGTAAATGGTAGCTTTCAAGTTATAAGTCATAGAATATGCTCTTATTAGCATGATTAATGTTGCTTATTTGCTCAGGGTACATTGCCCAAGTACAATGATTCCACATTGGTGCAAACTGCATATGTAGCTCTCAACGTTCCATAAAGGTCTCTCAAACAAGAACTGTCCACAAATAAATGGATTTTGGCTGATTAAAAGTGCACGTCCAGTATATCTAGCTTTGGCTTGGCACATAATTCTGTGATACCTCCACAGTTATGATGGAGATCACCCTCCTCATCACTGGGACCTGCAAGTGTTGCAGGGTTCATAATGATGGACCTCCTAATGGATTTTTTTTCAGCTAGCAGTACTATTTGTTCATTTCTTGTTAATTGACCATTTGTCATATGCTGAGCTTGAGTACAAGTCAGCAGAATTTCAACAGAATGACAATCACTGTAAGGGTATAACTCATTACAATCTGTTGGATACCCACGCTGACAGAAACAACAGATTTGTAACACCCAGGAAGTGCTACCAAATCCAGTGTGGCAGAAAAGTAAGCTACAGACCATTTCACTTTTCTTTGGGTCTGTGTCAACGTCATACAATGCGTACCTGTCAAGTTTGTGACAAAAAGAAAAATGTCCTTCTTATAATCAGGCATTCCTAGCGCTGCCTCTGTACAGAGATTGGAAGGCAATCATGCATTCAACGTTCCAGGGTACAGTATCACGCATATCATTGTTTGGAATCCAATGAGGACAGTATCAAACCATTCCCAGGAACATTCAAACTTTTCTTTGAGGTAGTGGGTGGTTTCATTCTCAGGACTACAGAGATACGTTCCATGGCCACGTTCTTCACTTCCTTCTCAATATGTAGTCCCAAGTATATGACTTCTTTCTGACAGCACTGGAGATGCCTTGCACCCATTTTCTGCTAGATGAATTAACAGGGTAATGTGTCAAATCTGCATCTTTCTTTCTTTTTAGACTGCACTTATAGGTCATCCATGGACTTAACTAGCACTGAATTACAGGCTAACAGTAAGGTCTCAAGGTTTTTCCTCAGTGTTTGGTAAATGTTCAAAGTGTTCTCAGAATAACCTTGTGGGACCCTACATCGAACAAACGTTTTATTCAAACGAAACTGAATGCAGTTTTGAATGCAAAAAGAAACTGACTGTCCTCGTGTGGGTTGAATGGAAGAAAATGCTTGGCACAAGTCTTTGACTATGAGTATGAAGCATTCTGCATTCGATGAAGCCTGTGAAAGGATTACAGCAGGATTTGATACCACAGGACTATATACTCGTTTTTTGAAGAGCCATGATGGGCAGGTTACAAGAACTGCCAAGTAGTTATTGCTGCAACTACCTCTGGATTGAGTTTATATTGGGATGTTGTGGGATAATCTGAGTTTATCTTTATTTTCATAAACACTACTGCTTTTATCAATTCATTGCCCTTGCCCATAAAATCCCAAACTTCCTCTTGCACTGTGCATTTTAAACAGGAAGTAAGTCCTCCTTTGTAAAATGGGGAACAAGCAGAGTTCAGACTCTTGTGATTTTATTTTAAAGTCAGTATGTAGGAAGCTGGCCTGGTGTGTGGTGGGTACCTAAGGTACTTACACCTTATACCAGGTCTAGTTATCCCCTCTTAGTGAAGTGTAGGCAGTGTCTAGAAGTCAGGCTCTCTGGAGGTAGCTGTAGATGAGCAGCCAAGGCTTGTCTCGGAGGCATGCAAAGCTCGTGCAAAACCACTGTAGTCACACAGCACTTACACACCTGAGAGAAAACACTCAATTATCACACAATACTACAAAATGCTAGACGGGCAACCCCTCAAAAGGAGGTAAGTAATACACTAAGGCCCTCATTACGACATTGGCGGTAAGTGCCGCTTACCACCATGCTGACTGCCACCAACATACCGTGACCGCAGCAGTATACCGCTACCCGTATTATGAGCCACATGTAGAAATCTGCCACTATACAGACACCCACACAAGTCCGCCAGCCCAAAGGTCAGTGATAAACTGGCGGTACCAAAACCCACACAGTTACGCCAATAGAAATACGCCCACAGCATTGTGACCCACGAATCACTGCGGCAGACATTCAACCGCGGTAAACCATTAGTGGTACATACCGCTGCGCTCAAAATACACACACACAAACAAAACTACACCACATTGGGCAATTAAAACTACACACACCTGACTCACATACACACACAACACCCACACACCCACAACACTATAAAACAAATAACCACAATATCGACAACCCTTTACGACCCAAACATTTTGGCAAGTGAGAGAGAGACAAGCCAGGAGCACCCACTGAATCTGAGCCAAAAAACACCATCACCCATACACCATCCACGCACCCCAATAGCACACACCCCAACAAATCACCTCACACACTCTCACACATACCACTCACACTACACCCATGGCACCATAAAGACACCTCAGGTTCTCAGAGGAGGAGCTAAGAGTCATGGTGGAGGAAATCATCCGGGTAGAGCCACAGCTATTTGGATCACAGGTGCAGCAGACATCTATTGCAAGGAAGGTGGAGCTACGGTGGAGAGTCGTGGACAGGGTCAAAGCTGTGGGACAGCACCCAAGAACAAGGGATGACATCAGGAAGAGGTGGAACGACCTACGGGGGAAGGTGCTTTCCGTGGTAGCAAGACACCAGGTAGCTGTACAGAGGACTGGCGGTGGACCCCCACCTCCTCCCCCACAATTAACAACATGGGTGGAGCAAGTCTTGGCGATCGTGCATCCTGAGGGCCTCGCAGGAGTAGCAGGAGGACTGGACTCTGGTAAGTCAAATCTTTACTACTTTATCCCCCACCCTACCTGCATGCCAACACAAACAACAACCCCTACCCTCACCCCATCACACCACCACCTCACATATACCCCACTATCACAACCCACCCATCCCAATAACAAGCCCTGCATGCAACACCAATGCATGGACCCCCATCACAGACCTGCATGGACACCCATCACCACAGCATGCACACTAATGGAAATTACTTAGCCAAACCAAGCACAACTCACACAAGCCAAAGCTGCTTTGCTAATAACGCCCATAGAGGGAAACATATCCATGCACAAGATGGCACACACACATACAATAACACTGCATTTACATCCCCACAGGACCCCCACTCAAAGTCACCATAGAGGAGGTGGCAGCCACATCCAGCCCCCCCGAACAGGCCCACAGTGATGACAGCAGCTCTGCACGCCAGGATCACAATGACCAACCTGGCCCATCAGGGACCTCTGGACAGTTGGTGACCCAGCCACAGTTCCAGCCCACCACAGAGCCTCCCCACTCAGGAAACACCACCACAGCACCCACCCAGCGGGCCCATACCTCTGTCCCCAGGACACCTCAATCAACAGTGTGTCCACCACTACAGGAACCCCAGGCAACCCCACAAACACAGGGTGATCACGGACCTGAGGTCAGTGGCAGTGGGCACTCAGTTCAGGGGACAGAGGCACAGTACAACAGGGAAGATGGGAGGACTGCTGTGCAACAGGGGGAGGACAGGCCCAGGGAACCGACTTTCCTCGAGGCACTCACAAACATCCTGGGAGCATACCACCATTCTCAGGAGACGATGGGCCAGATACTGGCCAAGTTGCAGGAGACCCAGCGGCTACAGGAGGGACAGTACTTGGGGATCAGGGAGGACCAGAGGGACATTCACACCACCCTGGTCACCATTGCAGGTGTGCTGGCAGACATGGCCAACACCATGAGGGGGGCAGTGGCACACCAACGGGCCCCTGACATTAGCCAAACCGAAGAACAGTCCTCCACCTCCGCCGGCGCTAGTGCATAGGAGGCCCCGCCACAGGAACAACCAGGCCATCAGCACCCCACCCCCTGCAGAAGTAGAACCACCCACAAACGGTCCCTGCAATCCAGGCAGAAGCCAGAGAACATTGCCAAGACCCCAGCCAGGAAATACGACTCTCCTGATTGTCACCCTTCTGTCCCACTCTGTCACCCTGTCCACCTTGAACTGCCATTGCTCCACTTCCTATGCCCCCTTGGACAAGGCACCTGTGATCCAAATAGACTGGGCTCTACCCTGGACTTTCCTCCATCAACAACCCAGCCCTTTGCAATATCCCCTACACTTATTAGCACCTAAATAAACTCCCTTGGAACAAATCCACGTATGGATTCTGTGAATTCTATGATAAATTTATTATTTTCACAAACTGTAAACATTGCAATTCAAATATACTGTAATATTTACATAGGTATGACCTGTAGAGGGCAGCAGTAAACACACCAGGAGCCAGACTGGGACACAGAGATCTGAAAATAGAGATGCCAAAGGGTACAGTAAGTGGCCATAGAAATTGGGAAATCAGGCTGCCATGTTCAATGTCAAATACAAAACTGCAATGGAAGGTGAAGTTACAGGTGGTCATTACAACCCTGGTGGTTGGTGTTAAAGCGGCAGTAAACCGGCAACAGGCCGTCGGTAAAAAAAATGGAATCACGACCGTGGCGGAAACCGCCAACATAGACAGCCACTTTAACACTCCGACGGACACGGCAGTACAAACAAACACCGCGGCGGTAACCGCCAACAGACAGGTGGAACACAATGTACCGCCCACAGTATTACAACAGGCCAATCCGCCACCTTTTCCGGGGCAGATTCACTGCAAACAAAAACACGGCAGAAACAGGAATTGGAAGGGAAAACGCTCACCTCTACACACCCCACGAGGAACCAGGACGCCATGGAACTGGAACTCCAGATTCTCCCTGCCTTTGTCTTCCTGCTCCTCTACCAGGAGCACGAACGCCGGCGGCGACGACCATGGTGAGTACTGCACCTACGACACAGGGGAGGGGGAGGGAAAAAAGAGTGACACACGCATACAACACCCCCACCCCCACTCACATCCCCACCCTCACCCATTACAACACTCACACAAATACTTATTGATACATTACAGTTACACCCCCCAAAACCCCCAGAAGAATGCAAAGACAAAAGGAAATGATTTGAACGTTTGTAATCTATTACAATCCAGTACTCAAAAATATATATACACTACAAACAAATATATACACCAAGAATACAAGTCCAGGTATTGCACCATTAAAGTCCATGGACCACTGGGCCCAAAACGCATGGGAGAGGCCCACACTCAATACCCGATCAAAACGGAGAGAACACTGCAGGGGCATCAGATAGAAATACAACAGGCACCTCAGTGGGAAGGGAAGGGGGGGCACCTCAGCTGGATGAGTGCAGGACGCCAGATGCACGAGGGGGCTCCATGCCCACTGCTGTATCCTGGGGAGTGCAAAGCCACAGTCTCACAAGTCTCTCCAGTGGGTGGGTTGCCACCGCTTTATCCTGGGGAGTGCAAAGCCACAGTCTCACAAGTCTTTTCAGTGGGTGGGTTGCCCACTGCTTTCTCCTGGGGAGTGCAAAGCCACAGTCTCACAAGTCTTTTCAGTGGGTGGGTTGCCCACTGCTTTATCCTGGGAGTGCAAAGCCACAGTCTCACAAGTCTTTTCAGTGGGTGGGTTGCCCACTGCTTTATCCTGGGGAGTGCAAAGCCACAGTCTCACAAGTCTCTCCAGTGGGTGGTTTTCCCACTGCTTTATCCTGGGGAGTGCAAAGCCACAGTCTCACAAGTCCCTCCAGCGGGTGGGTTGCCCACTGCTTTATCCTGGGGAGTGCAAAGCCACAGTCTCACATGTCTCTCCAGTGGGTGGGTTACCCACTGCTTTATCCTGGGGAGTGCAAAGCCACAATCTCTCAAGTGGATAAAGTCTCCACTGGTTCTGGAGGGGGCTTAGTGCCCGGAGTGCTTCATCCTGCCAAGGACAGAGGTAGTGGATGTCTTTCTCCACTGGTTCTGGAGGGGGCTTTGTGACCAGAGTGCTTCATCCTGCCAAGGACAGAGGTAGTGGATGTCTTTCTCCACTGGTTCTGGAGGGGGCTTTGTGCCCAGAGTGCTACAATTTGCTCGTGGCGGACTCAGCAGCGTCGGAGCTTTCCGCGCTCATTGGCCTGTGGTGCTGGTGGTGGCAGTGTCCTGTGAAGCAGTGCTGGTGGCGGCACTGTCCTTGGCAGCGGTGCTGGTGGTGGCAGTGTCCTGTGAAGTGGTGCTGGTGGTGGCGGTGTCCTGTGAAGCGGTGCTGGTGGCGGCGGTGTCCTTGGCCGTGGTGCTGGTGGCGGCAGTGTCCTGTGAAGTGGTGCTGGTGGCAGCGGTGTCCTTGGCAGCGGTGCTGGTGGCGGCGGTGTCCTGTGAGGCGGTGCTGGTGGCGGCGGTGTCCTTGGCACCGGTGCTGGTGGTGGTCTTGTCCGCCGTGCAAGTTTGTGGCGACTTGCCTTTCTTTCTGTGCCCCTTCCCCACCTTGGATGGTGGCGCAGCTGTCTTCCCACTCCCATCTGTACTCCTGGGAGAGCCTTTGGTGCCAGATGTGTTGCCTTTCTCCCGCCGGGTAGTGGCCAACTTTTTATGCTTCTGAGGTGGGGGACTGTCTGTGGTCTGGCTCCTTGGCACACTGGCTGCCCTGCTGCTTGGTGCACTCCAGAAGTCGGTTACTGCTGGCACCACTGTTCCTGTGATGTAGTGGCTGAGGTGCTGGGTTGGGACCTGGAAAGGCGTGCTCTAGGGGACTGAAGGGGTGGGGGAGGTGAGGGGATGAGGTCAAGGTTGGACAGGAAAAGTTTTTTGGACACACTGGGACGGGTAGATGGAGGGGGTTTGGGAGTGGAGGAAGAGGTAGTTGTTGAAGGAGGTGTACGTTTGATGACTTTGGGTGAAGGTGCATGGGCTAGAGGCTGTTGTGAGGTGGATGGCTGTTGGGTGGGTGTGTGGCTGCGTTTGGGAGGTGGGCTCACAGACACACTGGGAGAGGACACAGGGGATGTGTGAATGGTAGTGGGGGTGGTGAGTGCACGTGAGCCGGGTGTGGTGATGGGTGTGCTGGTGATGGACGTAGTGGCTGAAGATTTAGTGCATGCAGGTGTGAGTGGAGATGAGACAAGGAGGGAGGAGGGAGACGAGGAGGAGGGGGACACAGTGGAGGCAGTGGATGTTAGTTGGTATGTGTGCATGGGTATGATGCTTGCGTGAGTGCCTGTGGGATGTGTGGTGCTTATGTTTGCCAGAGCTTCCCTTGTGTGTTGAGGTGTGTGCATGCTGGTCTGATGGTGTGCTTGGGATAGGCTGAGGTACAGGGGATTCGGTCTGGGTGGAGGAAGTTGGAGGGGGGAGGCTGGACACAAGGACAATGGCTGCCATCAGTGCTGAGGCCAGAGTCTGAAAAGCTCCCTGTTGGGCTGCCTGACCAGAATGAATGCCCTCCAGGTATGCATTGGTCTGTTGCAACTGCCTCTCTACACCCTGGATGGCATTCAAAATGGTAGACTCGCCAACAGTGAGGGATCTGAGGAGGTCAATGGCCTCCTCACTGAGGGCAGCAGGGCTGATAGGGGCAGGGGCTGAGGTGCCTGGGGCGAAGAAGATGCTGAGGGGCTTCTGGGAGGGCGGTGCTGGTAGGGGGGTGAGGCTGTACCTGTAGATGCGGGGGCACAGAGGGGCCTGCCACCGCAAGGGAGCTCCCATCAGAGGAGGAGTCCGTGTCGCTGGTCTCAGCTTTCGTCCCTGCCGTGGAGCTCCCCTCGCCCTCCGTCCCACTGGTGGCTTCAGACTCCGTTGTGTCGCCCTCCAGGGCCATGTGGGATGCAGCTCCCTCCTGCTCCGATGGCACAGCTCCTCTGCCTGATGATGCTAATGCACACAAGAACAGGGAGACCACAAAAACGGGGGGAAGACAGAAGAAAGACATGTTCAGTGCATGCAATACCGCTACAGTTGGTGGACACGACAAACACAGAAGCCCCCTGCACTACACTGTGCACTTTGAGTACCCTAATTAATCACAGGGACATGGGTTACAAGGCCTATGCCCGATTGCTGCACACATGGAAGTCACAGGAGCCTGACTAGGTGTAGTTGCCTCTGAACACAGGTGGGGGGGGTGCCACATGGCCTGCCTTACGAAGGGACCTTGCCTACTAAACACGCCCTGGCCTAGGGGAACCCACAGACCACCTCCCCCACCCAGACACCTCTAATGCGCGCTGAATCAGCTGAATGAGAGTGTACTCACCCTCTTGTGGCTGCTGTGATGCCCTTAAGTGCCCATCCAGCTCCGGATACGCCACCACCAGGATCCAGAACATCAGGGGGGTCATGGTGTGACGGGCACCCCTCCCACGTTGGGAGGCCATCCCCAGCTGGGCCTCTGCCATCTTCTTGCTTCAGCGGCAAATGTCCTCCCATCTTTTCCAGCAGTGGGTGCTCCGTCTGTGGTGGACTCCGAGGGTTCGGACTTCCTTGGGGATGGCATGCCAAATATCCTTCTTCTGGTGGGCGCTGACCTACAGGAATAGTACAGGGGAACAGGAGAAGATATAACCGTCCGCACCGTCACAGTCATTGGCCGGCATCCCTACCCTTGCCATGACGCACATCCACTCACTGTCGTTTCAATGCTTGCCTCATTCTCCCCACCCATCTTCCCTCCACACCACTCCACACAGGCATTGCCCATACAGCATGCTCACAGTGTACGTACCTGTTTGTTTGGAGGACCGTAGAGTAGCGTGTACTGGGGTAGGACCCCATCCACTAGTTTCTTCAACTCCTCCGTGCTGAAGGCAGGGGCCCTTTCCCCAGACATATGAGCCATTGTCTCTTCCAGACTGAGGTCACAGCAGTACTTGCAGTGTAGGTCCTCTCCTGTCGAAGATCAGGTATCAAGTGAGTGAACAGAGAGAAAATGGTGGTCACGTCAGCAGCGGTGCGTACCATCACCGCCGGCGTACATCGTCATTGGCTGCTGGGACCCATAGGGTCCAATGTTAACCAATGCAGGATTGCGCCACGGTCTTCGACCGCCTACCGCAACGGTGTACAACGCCAGCGCAGTTACCTTATATCCCCTTGCCCCACATTACAGGTCAGGCAGCCGCCATTTCAGGGGGCCAGATGGCATTAATTTTAAATGCGAAACACATATCTAGGCCTTGCATACACACTAAGACAGGCACATAGCGGATTTAAAAAGTTGTGGAATAAAGTTGTGTTTTCATGCCTCGGTGTTGGCTGACTCTCTGCTCGCTGTTCTCCATAGAGCACATCCGCTGGGGCAGGTGAGGAGATGGTGGCATCCTCCGGTGTACAGACCACTGGTGGACCTGTCGACAATGGAAAAGCGACATGTAATTGTCACCTACAGACTGGACCGTGCCACAATCCAGGAACTTTGTGCCCAGTTGGAGCCAGACCTGATGTCAGCTATCCGCCATCCCACAGGAATACCCCCTCTAGTGCAGGTCCTGTCAGTACTCCATTTCCTGGCAAGTGGGTCTTTTCAGACGACAGTGGCCATAGCATCAGGGATGTCCCAGCCAATATTCTCTAACGTGTTGTCCAGAGTGATGTCTGCCCTGCTGAAACACATGCGCAGCTACATCGTTTTCCCTCAAGTGGCGGATTTGCCTACAGTGAAAGGTGATTTCTATGCCCTGGGACATATCCCCAACATCACTGGTGCCATTGATGGGACACATGTGGCCTTGGTCCCCCCGCAGGAGTGAACAGGTGTACAGAAACCGGAAGAGTTATCATTCGATGAATGTGCAGATGGTGTGTTTGGCCAACCAGTACATCTCCCATGTAAATGTCAAGTTTCCTGGCTCAGTGCATGACTCTTACATTCTGAGGAATAGCAGCTTCCCTTATGTGATGGGGCAACTCCAGAGGCACCGTGTGTGGCTATTAGGTGAGAACATGGACCCTATACAGTGTGACTAGGTGTCTGGGTCTGGGGATATCCCTAAGAGTTAGTGTGTGTCTAACAGTTGTCCCTCGACATTTGCTGGTGACTCTGGTTACCCCAACCTGTCATGGCTACTGACCCCAGTGAGGAATCCCAGGACAAGGGGAGAGGAATGCTACAATGAGGCCCATGGGCGAACCAGGAGGGTTATAGAGAAGACCTTCGGCCTCCTGAAGGTCAGGTTCAGGTGCCTCCTTCTGACAGGTGGTTCCCTATTCTACTCACCAAAAAAGGTGTGCCAGATCATCGTTGCCTGCTGTATGGTTCACAACTTGGCTTTGCGATGACAGGTGCCTTTTCTGCAGGAGGATGGTCCAGATGGAGGTCTTGTGGCAGCTGTGGAGCCTGTGGACAGTGAAAACGAGGAAGCAGAAGAAGAGGATATCGACAACAGAAACACAGTGATTCATCAAAACTTCCAGTGAGACACAGGTAAGAAGACATCACTGCCTGCTACATCTGAAACCCTTGTTCTACCTCTCATCTGTTTGTCACTTTCACCCAGTGTATGGACCCTGAGTTGTCACTTTCCCTTTCAATTTCACAGATGTGGGTCCCACTGTGTGACATCTGCTTTGCTTCCTCATGGGCTAGAGCTGTGTGACATAGGTATGTTGGCAATACAATGGATATAGCAGTTTTCCACAGTTATTGCAAATACCCATTTTCGAAAGCACAGACTGACTCCAGATAGTTTTGTGATTTAATGGTGTTTATTTAAGTGCTAAATAGTGGAGGGGGTTCTAAAAGGGTCAGGGGTGATGGTGGAGGAATGTCCATGGCAGAGTCCAGTCTATTAGTCTCAGAGGTGCATTGTCCAAAGGGGCATAGGAAGTGAGTTGGGGCAGTTTAAGGATGGACAGGGTGACAAAGTGGGACAGAAGGATGAGAATCAGGGTTGTCTCATTTTTTGGCGGGGGTCTTAACATTGTTCTCTGTCTTTGTCCTGTATTTCAGGGACCACTTGCGGGGTGGTTCTCCATCTGCAGGGGGTGGGGTGCTGGTGTCCTGGTCCTGTGGCGGTGCCTCCTGTTCACTAGCCCCGATGGAGGTGGTGTGCAGTTTATCATCCAGGCTAGTGTCAGGGGCCCCTCGTTGTGCAACAGTGTCCCTCCTGGTGTTGACGAGTTCCTTCAGCACCCCTACAATGGTGCCCCGGGTGGTATTGATGGATTTGAGTTCCTCCCTGAACCCCAAATACTGTTCTTCCTCCAGCCACTGGGTCTCCTGAACTTGGCCAGTATTGTTGCCATCGTCTCCTGGGAATGGTGGTAGGCTCCCATGATGTTGGAGAGGGCCTCGTGGAGAGTGGGTTCCCTGGCCTGTCCTCCCCCTGTCGCACAGCAACCCTCCCAGGTCCCCTGTGTTTCTGTGCCTCTGTACCCTGAACTGTGTGTCCACTGCCACTGCCCCCAGGTCCCTGGTGTTGTTGGGGTGGTGGGCTAGCCTGGGTTCCCTGTAGTGGTGGACACACTGCTGCTTGACGTGGCCTGGGGACAGAGGTATGGGCCCGCTGGGTGGGTGATGTGCTGGTGTTTCCTGAGGGGGGAGGCTCTGTTGTGGCTTGTGCCAGTGTGAGGGGAACCAACTGTGCTGGTCATCTAGATCCAGTTGGACATAACTGCTGTCATCACTGTGGGCCTCTTCTGTGGGGGAGTGGACATGTCTGGAACCTCCTGTCCGGTGACGTTGGGTAGGGATCCTGAAAAGGTGTAAAGGCATGATTATTGCATCTGTGTGTGCCATGGTGTGGAATGTGTGGGTGTCCCTGCACCCCAGTGCTTGCATTTGTGTGCAGGACCTTGTGTGCTAAATGTCTAGGGGTGTGTGTGGGTATGTGCAGTGGCCATGCATTGGTGATGGGTGTCCATGCTTTGTTGTTGCATGCAGGGCTTGGTGTTGGGATGTGTGGTTTGTGATAGTGGGACATGTGGTGGAGTTGGAGTGATGGGGTGAGGGTGGTGATATGAGATAGCATGCAGGTAGGGTGGGGGATGAAGTATTTAAAGATTTGCCTTACCAGAGTCCATTCCTCCAGCTACTCCTACGAGGCCCTCAGGATGCAGTATAGCCAAGACCTGATCCTCCCATGTTGTTAGTTGTGGGGGAGGAGGTGGGGGTCCGCCACCAGTCCTCTGAACTGCAATCTGGTATCTTGAGACCACGGAACGTACCTTCCTCCGTAGGTCGTTCCACCTCTTCCTGATGTCATCCGTGTTCTTGGGTGCTGTCCCACTGTGTTGACCCTGTCCACAATTCTGCGCCATAGCTCCATCTTCCTAGCTATGGTGGTGTGCTGCACCTGTGATCCGAATAGCTGTGGCTCTACCCGGATGATTTCCTCCACCATGACCCTGAGCTCCTCCTCAGAAAACCTGGGGTGTCTTTGCGGTGCCATGGGGTGGTGTGGATGATGTGTGGGGTGGTGTGTGTTGTGATGTGTGGGGTGATGTTTAGTGGTGTGTGGTGTTTTGTGCGTGGATTTTGTGTGAGTGATGGTGTTGAGTGCCTGTGGATGCTAGTTTGTAGATGGTGGTGTCGCTCTGGCCTTCAGCCGCAATTGTGGTCGTAATGGTTTGTGGGTGATGTGGGTGTTTTTTTTTATTATTGTATTTGATGTGTGGGAGTGGTGTGTGTCTATGTATCAGGTGTGTGTATTTGTAATTGTCCAATGTGGTTGTGTTTTGTAAGTGAGTGTGTATTTTGAGCGCGGCGCTGTGTACCGCCAATGGAATACCACGGTTGAAAGACCACTGCGTGGATTCGTGGGTCGTGATAGTGTGGGCGTATTCCTGTTGGCGTGTTGGTGGAGGTTTTGTTTTCGCCAGTTTATCACTGACCTTTGGTGTGGTGGACTTGTGTAGGTTTCTGGAGTTTGGCGGATTCCGGGCTGTGGGTCGTAATAGCTGTGGAAGAATTCCGCGGCCGCGGCGGTGTGTTGGTGGTTTTCTGCATGGTGGTAAGCGGCATTTACCGTCAATGTTGTAATGACCCCCATAGTGTCTTACCTGTGTGTCACTGGAAGTACTGTTGAATTAGTGTACTTCTGTTGTCCACATCCTCTTCCTCTGCCTCCTGTTCATCATTATCCACAGGCTCTACCGCTGCCACATGACCATCCCCAGGCTCATCCTCCTGCAGAAATGGCACCTGGCGTCTCAAGGCCAGGTTGTGCAACAAGCAACATGCAACAATGATCTGGCACACCTTCTTGGGTGAGTAGTACAGGGATCCACCTGTCAGATGGAGGCACCAGAATCTGGCCTTCAGGAGGCCAAAGGTTCTCTCAATTATCCTCCTTGTTCACCCATGTGCCTCATTGTAAAGTTTATCTGCCCTTGACCTAGCATTCCTCACTGGGGTCAGTGGCCATGAGAGGTTGGGGTAACCAGAGTCACCTGTAAGTATTGAGGGATACCTGTTAGCCAGACACTCACCCTTAGGGCCAAAGCCACACCCATATACCTACATCAACTTGGTGGGGACCATGGGCTCAACTATTAGCCACACCCTGTGCCTCTGGAGTTGAGACATCACATATGGAATGCTGCTGTTCCTCAAGATAAAGGCATCGTGCACAGAGCCAGGATACTTGGCATTGACATGGTAGATGTACTGGTCCACCAAACACACCATCTGCACATTCAGAGAGTAAAAGCTTTTCCTATTTCTGAACACTTGTTCATTTCTCCGTGTGGGGGGGACAAATGCAATATGTGTACCATCCATGGCACCAATGATGTTGGGGATATGTCCCAGTGCATAAAAGTCAACCTTGACTGTGGCCAAATCCTCCACCTGGGGGAATACGATGTAGCTTGCCATGTGTTTCAGCGGGGCAGACAACACTCTAGTCAGCACGTTTGAGAACATTGGCTGAGACATCCCTGATGCCATGGCCACTGTTGCTTGGAAGGAACCACTTGCCAGGAAATGGAGTAATGACAGGACCTGCACTAGAGGGAGGATACCTGTGGGGTGGCGGATAGCTGAAATCAGGTCTGGCTCCAATTGGGCACACAGGTCTTGGATTGTGGCCCTAACAAGTCTGTAGATCAGGATAATGTGCCTGTCCTCCATTGTCGCCAGGTCCACCAGGGGTCTGTACACGGGGGATGTCTCCCTCTCCTATTCATCCTCAGCGGTTGAACTCTAGGGTGGAAAACAGTGAGCAGAAGGTCATATTCACATATATGTCAATATTAATATGCATTTCTTCCTTTACAGAAAGAGTATGTGAACTCCTGAGTCAGTTGATGTGCCAATGTCTGCTGTGATGTAGTTAAGTGCTATGGCCTGTGCCCCCCCTGAAATGGCGGCTGCCTGACCTGTGAGGAGAGGCAAGTGGAAATGAGGTAATTCTGTTGGCGTTGTGCATTGTTGCGGTCTGTGGTCGGTGACCGCTGTGCAACATCGCATTGGTTATCATTGGGCCCTATGGGCTCCAGGAGCCAATGGCGATGTACGCCGGCGGTGTCAGTACGCACCGCTGTGGACGTGACCGCCATTTTCTATCTGTGCACTCACTTGCTACCTGACCTTCACCAGGAGAGGACCTACACTGCAAGTGCTGCTGTGCCTGTATCTGGAAACGACAATGGCTCGAGTCTCTGGGGAAAGGGTCCCTGACTTCACTTCTGAGGAGTTGGAGAAACTAGTGGATGGGGTCATACCCCAATACACTTTACTCTATGGTCCTCCAGACAAACAGGTGAGTGCACTGTGAGCATGATGCGTGGGCCATGAATGTACGGATTGCTGTGTGTGTAAGCCCCGTGTAGGGGGGGGGGTCCGAGGGGTCCTGGGCAGAGTGCTGCATGTATGGGGGTCAATATATGTGCGTAAGGAGATGGGAGGGACATGAGTATAACAGTCCAGACGGTATGAGTAATCCCTTTTCTGCTGTACTTTTTCTGCAGGTCAGCGCCCATCAGAAAAAGGGAATTTGGCCTGCCATCGCCAAGGAGGTGCGGACCCTGGGGGTCTTTGACAGGCAGAGCACCCACTGCCGCAAATGGTGGGAGGACCTGCGCCACTGGGCAAGGAAGATGGCGGAGGCCCAGCTTGCGCTGGCCTCCCAACGAGGAAGGGGTGACCGTCATAACCTGACCCCCTGATGTTCCACATCCTGGCAGTGGCCTATCCGGAGTTGGATGGGTGCTTGAAGGCATCACAGCAGCCACAAGGGGGTGAGTACAGATTCAGAATCAGGACTTTGCACGTGTTAAGGTGTTACTTGGGTGGTGGATGTGGGCTGTGGGTGCCCCTAGGCCGAGGCGAACATGGCAGGGTATGTTCAATGATGGGCAAGATCAGATGCACTCCAACCCCAATAGTGTTAGTGGGCATCTACTACTGGGCAGGGTCCTGTGGGCTTCAGGTGTGTAGCTAGTGGCGTTAGGCATTGTATCTCATGGCCTGGTGACTAGCATTTGAACTGGCTGTACATGACCTAGTTCATAGGGCTGCTCCCTGTGTGTTGTGTACGCCAACTGTAGTGTTGTTGCTGGCAACGACGAAGTGTATCCTCTGTCTCTCCCCCCCTTTTTGTTTTGTCACCCTGTCCTTGTGTGCATTAGAATCATCTGGCAGAGGAGCAGAGACACCAGTGATGGAGGGAGCTGCATCCCGCATGGGGCTGGAGGCTGAATCCACTGATGGTGAGGGCAACAGTGGGACGGAGGGCGATGGGAGCACCACGACAGAGACACGAAGGGACACTACCGACAGTGAATCCTCCTCCGATGGAAGCTCCCTGGCAGTGGCGGACACCTCTGTGCCCACCCCAACAACAGATACAGCTGCCACCCCCATACCAGCACCACCCTCCCAGCAGCCCCTCAGCGTGTTTCCCGTGCCCGCTCACCCAGGAGGGTGGGCATCTCCTTCTCCCCAGGCACCTCAGGCCATGCCCCAGTCAGCCCTGCTGCCCTCAGTGAAGAGGCTATTTACCTCCTGAGATCCCTCTCCGTTGGGCAGTCAACCATACTGAATGCCATCCAGGATGTAGCAGGGCATTTGCAACAAACACATGCATATCTGGAGGGCATTCCCTGGCGTGGCGGCCCAACAGACAGCATCCCAGGCTCTGGCCTCCGCACTGATGGCAGCCATTGTCCCTGTCTCCAGCTTCCCCCTCCAACTTCCTCTACCCAGTCCCAATCCCCTCAGCCCCAGCCTATCCCAAGCACACCTTCAGACCAGCAACCACCCAAATCAACACACAGAAGTGGTTCAGGCGAACACAAGTACCATCCCTATGCAGACACACAAACATCCACTGCCTCCATTTGTCACCCTCCTCCTCCTCGTCCACCTCCCTCCCAGTAGCGTCTCCACTCACACCTGCATGCACTACATCCTCATCCACTACCTCCATCACCAGCACGCCTATCACTACACGACCCTAAATGGCAGTCACCACTCCCACATCCATGCACACGTCCCCTGTGTCATCTCCCACTGTGTCTGTGCCCCCTCCTCCCAAAGTACACAAACACAAGCACACAGACACCCAACAGCCATCCACCTCACAACAGCATCCAGCCCATGCACCTGCACCCGAACACAGCAGACTGATACCTACTACAACCACTCCCTCTTCCTCCACTCTCAAACCTTCACAATCTTCCTGCCCCAGTGTCCCTAAGAAGCTTTTCCTCGCCACCCTTGACCTACTCCCTACCAATCCCCCCCCCCGTCCTTCACCTCGGGCCAGGGTGGCCAGACGCCAGCCCAGCACCTCAGCCACCTGGTCCACGGCCACTGTGGTTTCTGCAGCTGTGAGAGGCTCCAAGGAGGCACCAGTCAGCCCAGCCAGTGTGTCAACACCACCTGCAAGGCCAAGAATGGTCCCCCACCTAGCAAGGGCAAGAAGGGGACACCAGCCAGCAAGGGGAAGGAGGAACTACCAGCCAGCAAGGGCAAGACAAGGAGGCACCACCATCTGCGAAGGGCAGGAATGGGCACAGACCACCAGCCATGGCACTTCAGCCATCCGAGGCTGCAGGTGAAGCCCTGGAGGCTACCACCACCACTGCAAGCACTGCCACCTGCACCGCAGCCAGCATCGCCACCTGCACCACAGCCACAACTGCCACCTGCCCCGCCGCCAGCAGCACCACTGCCAGCAGCAGCAGCCCCAGTGGACAGCCGTCCGAGGCTGCAAGTGAAGGTATGGAGGCTACCACCACCACTCCCTGCACCTCCACCTGCAGCGCAACTGGCATCCACTAAGCAGCTGTCACCACCAGAGAGCAGTGTCTAGTGGTGACTACATGGGCTGCAGTGCGTCCTGGACTCTGCAACACCTGTCGGTGTGACACCCAGGTGAGAGACTGTGACCTTGCCCCATCCAGGATGAAGCAGACTGGGCACAAGGCACCCTCCAGAATCAGTGGAAGAAGGCATCCACTCAGCCCCTCCTTGCCAGGATGAAGCACAATGGGCACAAGGCCCCCTCCAGAACCAGTGGAAGAAAGCATCCACTCAGCCCCTCCTTGCCAGGATGAAGCAGACTGGGCATAAGGCCCCCTCCAGAACCAGTGGAAGAAGCCATCCACTGACCGCATCCTTGCCAGGATGAAGCACACTGGGCACAAGGCCCCCTCCAGAACCAGTGGAAGAAGGCATCAACTCAGCCCCTCCTTGCCAGGATGAAGCAGACTGGGCACAAGGCCCCCTCCAGAACCAGTGTAAGAAGGCATCCACTCAGCCCCTCCTTGCCAGAATGAAGCACACTGGGCACAAGGCCCCTCCAGAGCCAGTGGAAAACTGGCACCCACTTGAGAGACTGTGGCTTTACACTCCCCAGGACCAAGCAGTGGGCAAACCACCCACTTGAGAGACTGTGGCTTTACACTCCCCAGGACCAAGCAGTGGACAACCCACCCACTATAGACTGTGGCCTTTCAGTCCACAGGACCAAGCAGTGGGTAAACCACCCACTTGAGAGACTGTGGCTTTACACTTCCCAGGACCAAGAAGTGGGCAAACCACCCACTACAGAGACTGTGGCCTTTCACTCCCCAGGACCAAGCAGTGGGCATGGAGCCCCCTCCAGGCCAGTAGCGTTATACCATCTTCCGGCTGAGGTGCCCCCCCATTCCCCATCCCCCTGAGGTGCCTGTGTGTTTTCGACCTGATGCCCCTGCAGTGTTCTCTCCATATTGAGGCAGGAGTCAAGTGTGGCCTTGGCCTATGGGTTTTGGCCCAATTGGCCACCGACATTTTGGAGTGCGCATTGTCCCTCTGTTTGTGTATATTGTACATATTGTTTATTTCTTAAAGAACGTATTTCCCGAAATTACTAATATTATACTCATTTTACTCCATTCCTTTTGTTCTTGCGTTATTCCTGAGGGTTACGGGGTGTATATGTAATGTTGTTGCATCTGTTTGTGTGTATGGTGTTGGGGGTGAGGGTGGGGGTAGGGGTGTTGCGTGTTGTGTGTGTGTGTGTCACTCTCTTTTTCCCCCCCCTCCTCTGTGTGCTAGGTGCAGTACTCACTGTGGTCGTCTTCGCTGGCGTTCATGTTCCTAGTGTATGAGAAGGTACACCAGCATGGGGAACACCTGCAGTTCGGGCTTCATGGCATCCTGGTTCTTCCTTGAGTGCTGAGAGGTAAGTCGTTTCCCTTCAGTGTTCTGTTTCCGCCGTGCTTTTGATGGCGTTGGTACCACCCCGGAAAAGCTGGTGGATAGGCGTGTTGTAATGCAGTGGGCGGTACATTGTCTTCCGACTGTCTGTTACCGCTGCGGTGTTTGTTGCTACTGCTGTGGAGGTTGGAGTGTTAAAGTGGCAGTTTGTGTTGGAGGCTTCCGCCGTGGTCATAATTCCAATTTCTTTACCGCCGGCCTGTTGGCGGTATTACCGCTGGTTTATCACTGACCGCCAGTGTTGTAATGAGAGCCTAATTTTATACACTAGTAAACAGCAATAGGCATAGAAAAGGTTAGAAAACAGTGCAAATGTAAATAACCAATAGTGACCTTAGTGGGAGCCCAACCCATATACTAAAAAAATCTAATGTGAACACAGGAGCTCACCTAGGTAAGTGGAATGTGTAGAGGGGAGCTGGAAGTACTAGAAAACAACAGAAGTAAGTAACACAGTACCCCCCGTGACTAGTACAGCAGGAGTAGATCATTGGAATTTTCCCAAACCACCCAAAAGGAAGGAAAAGAAGACACCCAGACAAGACTGTAGGAAACCAGTGGTGGATTCCTGGAGAGGAAGACCTGTGGAGAGATGGGACCAAGTCCAAAAGTGTCAGTGGAGTCCAGGAGGCTTAGGAGCTACTTCCCACCAGCTGTAATTGCAGGAGTTGGTCGACGGTGAGGAAGAACAGGTCAGCACTGCAGCCCTGGAGCCGGAAAAGAGTTCCTTAGGAAAGCAGAATATGTCACACGCTGGAATGAAGACTACAGACAGGTGTCGGTTCCACCAACAAGCCTTAGCCAAGGCATTTTCGCTGTTAGTGGAAAAGTGGTGCTGCCGAGGACCAGCAAGGCCCAGGAGGATTCAACCCAGGAGGGGGAATCACAGAGGACCCTCAGCAACACAGAGGGCCCACAGGAGCAAAGGCAGAACCCATAGGAGTCTCACAGAATGACGACACAGAAGTCACAGAAGAGGCCCACACAGCACTTCAGAAAGGGATCCCACACCGCAGGAGAGGGCTATGCATCACAGGAAGGAGTGATGGGGGCTGGAGCTGTACATAGCCTGGAGTTCCCTTGGAGGAGATGGGGTCCTGGTTAGTAGGATCCCAGTGAACACAGTCAAGCACACTGACAACACGTAGAAAATGGGGTGAACCATGGCAAGAAAGAGGGTACTATTCTACACAGTGTTTATATCATGCGTCTGATTTGCTACTCCATCTGGTGTACAAAATAATGTAGAATTAATTTTGTGCAAAAGGTCCATTCTCAATAAATTTACAGGACTCAGGTCACATTTTATGAACCCACGGATGTCCTCAACAGTACTAATCTTTACAAGGACATTACTGAAACTTAATTTGTAATCTGCTTGTTGGAGATGCCTACAACTTGCACTTCTCTTCCTGAGAGGGGTATAGTTGGAAACTTCATTGTATGAAACATGAAGTGCGTATTCCCGGTATAGATCAAAAATGATACTGGGTAGATATTCACCCCACCTTATAGATATGCACCACTCTATTGCACCTCTAGGATTACACCAAGCATGCATTGCTCCTTCCCTCCAAGGGACCATCAATTTGGTTAATTAGGACGAAGTCCAATGGGACTTTCAGTAGCTGTTAAAAACTGTGAAACACTGTCATTAATTATTAAAGGTTTCTATTGAAATCATGTTTTGCTGCACCATTGAAGCTTGTGGCAATTTTGCATGATTCCATTTCTAATTTTGCATGTTCTGTACAGATGTCAATTGAGCTGGGGATACTTTCTGCATCACCCCACTCTAAGACATCGCATTCATGTTCTGAGAATTCATCTGACCATTATTCTAAACTCTGTTAGGATTCAGTCTACATTCTCATAACCAGAACTCAACCTTGTTAGAATTATGGCATACAGTGCTCTTTTTCAGGGTGCGATGCTGATACTTGCATTTGAGTTGTCAACAAAAACTGTACCTCCTTGAGGAAGCATATTCCCTGTAGCTACACACTGAAGACTCCCTTGAACACTAATGGCCTCATTATAAATTTGGCAGTCGGACAAGCAACTGCCAAACTCGCAAGGAGGAAGCCACCGCCATGGCGGTGAAGTCTCCCCGACCGTATTACAATGTTCCAGCCAGGATAACCAGCAGGAACATTATATTCTGAGGTTTCCGCCGGGCTGCCCGGCAGGAACAGTGCTACAGTATTGGCCTAGGCTCCCTTAGTACCCCAGCATCATTATAATGCGCACTGTCTGCAGACAGTGCGCATTCTGATGGTGCTGGGCAGGGAGGACCTGCACTACCCATGCCATAGGCAGTGCAGGGGCCCCACTGTGGCCCCTGACTTTTTGCCATCCTCTCCATAGCAGGGTGACTGCCATGGGAAGGTTCGCAAAAAGTGGAGTTGTGCACCCCTGTGGTCGAGTACAACTCTGGCAGCCATTGACCTGTTGGGAACCATGTTCAGTTTGACCGCCAAAGTTGCTGTGGTCCTACCGTCACCGCAAGTCTGGCAGTCCTTGAATGGTCAGCCTATAATGAAGAGCTAACTCTCTATATGTCCATGTGTATATTCAAAATGGAATCCAAACCCAAATCCACCATGAAAAAAACTACACTCCCTACTTCTCTGTGCTAACTTCATGTGTGCCACCATGTACCACTCATTATACTTTCTCTGCTTGGCTTCTTGCGTATCACTACAATACTTGTAGTCTTCCAGATCTCATCTGCCACCTTTGCCTGTCAACATATCATATTTCGCTGTACCTGAGAACTAAGTTCCAGGAGCATATCAACCACATATGCTGAAATAAAACTGCTAAGGCATTCATTGGCTGGATCTTCTATCCCATTTTTTATCTGTAAATCTGCATTATCCTCTCATAGAAAGTATGTACTGATTCCTTTGGCTTCTGGGTTGCCCTCACCCTTTTGGACCAATTCACATCTTTCTGTGGAACTTTCAGTTTTAAATACTCAAACACTTCTCTGTATTTGTTCATAACATTAGACGATGGACCCTTTTGAGCTTATCTAGCAGGATCCTGTGTGGGCCTGTTCACAACTCCACTACTGTCCATCCACAAATCCCTAGGACAACAAAATCAAACAACTTATTCAGATCGTCCCAAAGTACCTTTGACACTGTGACTGTCCTTTCTACTACTTTGTACCATTTTTCTGGCTCCTCTCTCTGGTGAAGGGAATTCCTGGTAAATGAAAGATCAGATCAACTCTAAGGCACATGCATATATGCTCCTCCATGCTCGTCTGTCACCTGGAACTCACCAGTCATTCTAGCCTCAACTTACCGACTTATGCTCCACCCACTTTCTCTTTCTTTTTCACCATGGCCCCTTCCATCTTTGATCACTTGTACTTGAACCTCCTTAATTCTCCCCACTGTTCTGTGTTTTTCATTTACACTTGAGTGTGCACCTTCAGACTTGGTATTTTCATTTCTTTTATCTCCTCATAGCTCATAACCATTCTGAAATTTTCCAGCAAATTTGTTTCCCTTCTATTAACCCCACATTCCTTAGTCAATTGCTGTAATTTCTAATTTGCTTCCTGGGCCTGCCTAGCAGCCCCCCGCTTGAGTTTCTCAACTCAGCATTATCCTAATTGTTCCGTTACTCGATTGTACCCTTCAAGATTTCTTACAATAATTTATTTTGGTTCTTGTTCTCCATAGGGAGGCTGTGATTCTACGTCTGCAACAGTAGTAACTGTAGGTACGACAGTTGCATCAGTGATATCCCTACTACAGATGGAGATGTTTCTTCTGGCAATGCACACAGGACAGAAGATACACTTAGACCCTCATTCGTACTGGCTCCAGATCCTCCAGTGCCCAACTCTTCTGGTGCTGACCCCACAGGAGGTGGCACAGCCTAATTATAGAGGTGGTATTGAGTTTAATAAGTCATCCAAGAAAACCTTGTTTTTATCATCATCTGACCCTGTATGCCTTTCTCTCAGCTTCTCTCAAGCCTGGCTCTCTTTCTTGTCTGTCATCTCCCTTTCATTAACCCTCATGAATGCAGTGGTGAATACCCACACCATTGATCATACCTTCATGCAATGCTTGATGTCTCGAGTTCCAATTTGCATCCAACCAATTACTAGCAGAGTGTCTAATCTGAGTCCTCATGCTCATGTGCTCTCTCTTTTGGGCAGTTTACTCTCATGCATTCAATGTTTTAATGGTGTGGGAATAGTTTGGGGGTTTCACATCGTACAACACACATCTCAATTGTTGAAGCATTCTCACTTTGATGATATAATTCAGGGGAAATTGCATGTACTTGTTATCAGAGGTGATCTTATTCCACTCTTTAATCCACAAGCACATATGTAACCCCGTATTGAGTGCCAGATCATAGGCAAGTGTGCCTTTGAGTGTTTTTTTCCTCCCTTACAAGCAGGATGAGGAGATTTGTTAAACAAAATTCTCATTTTACTTCCTGATTCTCAGTCTTCTCACTCACGTAATTAAACAACAACAATCCACAAATCCAAATGCACCACTCACCAATAACCAGTCAATTCTAGTGTGATACCTGATGACAGAACTAACTATCCACAACCTGAATCACTGCATGATCAATAAAGGTGAGTGCGTTTAGTTCAGAAGCAACTACCCAACCTCAGGGCAACATCCAATGAAGTAACCACTGACCATAGTACGACACAGCCTAGCTCACTTTGCAAGGTTACACATGCAGAAAAATAACAAATGACAACAATAATACTTGTATGCTTCACCAAAATAGGGAAATAGGGAACTGGAAATCATTTTCTGCTAAAGAAGTTGCACAAAGAGAGGAAAGCAGGTTCATGTCACGAGGTAACCTAATCCTGATGAGTGTGTTTACTCCTGTGCAGCAAGGAGCTGTTTCCAATCAGAATTAATTTGCCCTCACAACAAAGCTTTTAATACATCCTCATCTTGGTGTTAATGTGGCACATCAAAAACACACTTACCTTTATCAGACAAGTACCAATAACAAGTATATATCCTGAGATCTTGGATTTTTGACAAAATCTGTTAATCAAACCTTAAACCATAGTAAGAAGCGCACACAAGTAGCAATAAATGCAGCCAAGAAACATGAATACACACTCTACATTCTGTGATTGATGCAAAGCCTCCTTGAAGACAACTTGAACACCATGTAAGCACAACTCAAATGTAGGACATAAAGCATCAAATACACAATTTGAAACAATTAACTCACGGATCACAATAAACAGATTCAATAATCTGAAATGAACAACTGATGTCATCACACACGCATAGCCCTATCAAAACCAATTTGGACACAGTGAAACCATATTTCAAAAATAAAACAAAAGCATTAAAATCACAGTAAGCAAAGTTCCTACAATCCACAGATCAAAGCTGCATTGCAAAACTGCTCACAGCCTGCATGTTTTTCTCACTGAAATCCAGACTACAAATCTCACAATGCGCTATGTGAAACATAAAACACAATGTTTTCATGGCAGATTCTAGCATGACGCATTATTTTACTAATGATGACTTTTCCTGAATTTGCAGATCAGCTTCAGGAACACTGGAACCCCACACTGATCATAAAATGCAAAAGATGAAATAGCAGAACTGAATACAATTCAGTTCCCTTAATAAATCATAAATCAGAGATCAGACTGACAGTGTAGCCTTATAAAGATCAGGAGAGAGTGAGCCCAACACCCTCTGGCTAAGGATCATATTGTAGAGTGAAAAACAATAGTGACTATACATTTTGTGTGAATGTGTGCAGGAACGTTTTCAAATCTATCTTTTTGTATAATAATTAATAAGAAATGAAAATGTTTTATGTTGGATCTAATATGCAAATAATGAGTTAATATAATGACAGTTGGAATACGTTTATTATGTGGTATAGATGTGTGTTTAATAACATCATTTAGCTGTGCCACCTTTATATGAAAACGTGATCTTGTACAAAATGGATGCCGATTCTGTCATTCACTCCTGCATTCATCCACTCCCGTCATGTTTCCTTCTCTCCTCACAAGCTTTGAGATGTGAAGACAGCTGATGTGATGGGGTTTTCCTACTGTTATGAATATAAAGCTTAGAATGAAATTTCTAGTGTTCCTGATATGTTCCAATATTTAAGGTCTTTCCCCTGTAGTTCGGTTGCACAGATAAGTCCTATTCATTTGTGAGAAATTATATTGTTGAAATGTTTCAAATTTTCTTTGAACATCTCCAGATGGCAGCAGCATGGAAAAGGGTGGATGCTTTCTTAAAATACAATAGTTATTGTGTGTTAAGGTAATGATGTCTTACCTTCGGATTTGCCTATGATTTATTACTTGTGATCATGCCAAGGTAAATTCTAATTTTTAAATAATTTGGTATGCAAGAATTGTATATCAGAACCACTTGATTTAGGGGATAGGCCAGAGAAGACACTGCTGTTCTATTAGGATGCGTTTGACTTTTTTCTAATTTGCTGATCATTTGGGACTTAGATTGATTTCTGATTTTTGACTACTCTGAATAACTTTGCATGTGAGCCTTCATGGCATTTATTCTGAATCTCTTTATCTTGAGATATCTGTGATAAAACCCTTTAACTTTTCCTTTGATTCAGAAATCAGTTCTTGAGTGGCCTCAGTTACCTATTTTGATACTCTGCTAAACTGATAGTGGGGTGAGTGCATTTTTGCACAACTATTTCTAGTAGGAGAAGTGTATGTGAAAAAAACTTTGAGGGTTCTAAATTTTGTAGTGTCATAAAATATTGGGGTATAGTTTTGCTCCCACAAAGTAGTAGCAGTGGGTGTTTACATAATAAAGTGTTCCTCGTCATTGTAAGGGGTCCCCAAAGAGATCTCTCTATCTCTTACGCCCGTCTCAAGACAATAGTGGATTTTCTTGCCTCCACTGGTCGTTGACGAAGGCTAGGGTTTCTTGGTGGATTTGACTTGCAGTGCGTTCTAGCCTGATTTGGAGTGTAAGTATAATGAGGCTAAATTGATTGCATGTAATGTGTGCTTTTGTGAAGTATGTACGAGTATGAGTTTGTGACATTGATTTTTATGCTTTTTGTGAGATCTTTGGTTATATGTTGTTGATTGTGGGTTCAATAGGTGAATTGATCACTATATTTTTGATGTACTATTCATATTTATGAACTCATTTTGTGTATTATTGGTTGGTTTGGTTTTTGGATTTGTCTAAATTCAAGACCTCAAGATATTGTATTTTTCTTGTCTGCATAAGGTAGTGTGTAGTGCGAGGCATCATATGAACACAGTTAGGGGTTTTCTAAACAAATTAGCTTTACTTTCTAGGATTGTGTGTTACTCTACCTTGGTGCATCTTTGCTCTTAAGTGCACAGGAGTGAGAGCTTTACCTAGGATAGATTGCTAGTGGAAGGGAGTCCGTCTAGAATAAAATGAGATTTAAATGGGACTGTGAAAAGTGCTGATCTTATTGGTCATTTGGTATTGGTTGCGAGATTTGATTTGCCTTATCTTAATTTGTTTACATACATCCTGTCTAGGTTGAGCAGACAAGGATGTATTAAGTTTACAATCGATTTAGGAAAGTTTAGCAAATATTTTCCTTTGTTCATAGAGAAGACACTCTGTGATTGGTTAGTCCACCATTGAGCTGCACCAGGATTGGTGAGGCATCACTACAAAGCTGCACTGCCAGTGATGGTTGCTTGCAGAGCAGCACATTGATAGATTGACCTTTGACAGAGCTGTGCTCTGATTGGTTGTTGTTCGCTGATTTGTTTGTTATGATTCAGCGATCGTTTTAAGTGAAAATAATGGGAAATGTCTGTTGTACCTCTACTGATGGTCAGAAAATACCAACTGAGGAAATACTTGCACATGAAATGATGACATATTAGAATTCTATATTTGTACCCGGGATTCTGAATGCATAAATTTATTGCATCTGATAAAATCTTACAGTTTTCTTTAATTTTTATTTTTATTTGTTTTTCATTTATAGAGTTATGTAGAGCACAAACACGACCCTTTCGGGTATAAGAGCGCTTTACATCAAGAAAAACAAAAGGAAGACAGACAAGATCATACAAATAAGTAAGAACCAAAGGGGTAGTTTAAAAACACAGGCCCATATTTATACTTTTATAGTGCCGCATTTGCTCCGCTTTTTGATGCAAAAGCAGTGCAAACTTACAAAATATAATAGTTTTTTGTAACTTTGCGCCGTTTTAGCGTCAAAAAATGACACACATGCGACCCTAAAAAGGTATAAATATGGGCCACAGTGTCTCCAATATAAAGTCCAGATTATGAGTGGTCACATAAATAATATAAAGAGTGGCATCATAGAAGAGGAACAATGGGTATGTAATATGAGCAGAAAGTCTCTTGGAGGGGCAGTCCCCTGAAGTTAGATACTAGGAAGGTTGTATCATCATTGAGGAAGGGATCTAATCATTTATAGATGCATTACTTCTTTTTTGAAGAAAAGCAGATGAGGGATTTGGCTTGGTCTCAGGTGAAAAAGAGTTCTACATTTTAGGGGCAAATCCAGAGAAGAAACACTTGTAAGTTTTCTTTTTGTTGAATTTGTAGGGCATAAGTAGAAGAGAGATTGTGCTTTGAGAAGATCTGGTCCCGCAACATAGAACGAGCCTCTAGGCCAGGTAGATGGGAGTGTTGTGGTGAAGAGCTTTAAAAGTCATGCAACCAATTTTTAGATGGATCCTTCCCTCATAGGGTAGCCAGTTCAGCGTTATGAGATCTAAGGAGGTATAATTGCTTCTTTTTGAGCCCGAGATGAGCCAGGCAGTCATTTTCAAGATTGCCTTCAGAGGTGCCAGTTTTGCTTTCAATATGTCCACAAGTGTAGCACTACCATAGTCTAGTTTGGAGATCACAATTCAAAACAAGGACACTGAGAAAAAAATCGAAACAAGGACGCTGAGAAAAACGAAACAAGGACGCTGAGGACCGCTTCTGAAACGGGATGCTGAGGACCGCTTCCGAAACACAAGGAGTGCTTCCGGGGCAGCTGTGCTGCAGAGCTGTGGACGGCATGCAGCAAGCAGGCGGCTGGATGACAGAGATCACAATTCAATGAACTGCTGTTTTGAGATCTGCAGTGGAAAGGAAAGGCTTTAATTTTCCTAGTGCATGCAGTTGGTAGTTGGCGTTTCTAGTGGCGACACACTTGTGATCATGCATAAAAAGGTGATTGTTCAACATTATTCCTAGGGATCTGATGAGGTTATGATGTGTGGGATGCAGTTCAAGGCTGCTAGATGTGAGAGCCATTCTTTGATGTCAGGCGTATGATTGGGTGGTGAGTTTAATAGTAATTCAATTTTGAGTTTGTTCAGTTTAAGATGGTTAAGAGTCATCCAGTGTTGAGTTTTTGTCCGAGTGTTTTTTAGCATGATTATGTCATGGGTAGAGCATTTGTTATGTAAAGTTGAGTATCATCAGCATACATATGGGAGGAGGTGTTTGTGGATTTCAGTCAGGAGTTCCATGAGCAGGTTCAATAAGGGGAGGAGAGTGAAGAGTTTTGGGAAATGCCAATCGTGACTGGTGTCTGGTTCGAGATAGCAGGATTGATCAAGACTCTTTGATATCTCTTGTACAGGAATTAGAAGAACCATTTTAACACAGTACCAGAGAGACCTATCCTGCAGTCTGGGAGGTTCAAAAGGCTGTCATGTTTGACACAGCTGATAGATTTAGCAGGATTCATTCTGCTCCAGGAACCTCAGGGCATCATTGACAATGTGGACCAGGGCAGCTTCAGTACTGTGACCCAGCCTGAAACCAGATTTGTATTGGTCGAGCAGTTGGAATTGCACTATGTGATTGCAAAGTTGTTGATGCTTGCATCTTTCCAGGAGCCTGGCTAGAGATGGGATGTTGGAGATAGGGTGGTAGTTGTTAGGATCTGACTGGTCAGCATTGGGATTTTTTAATATAGAGGTAATCAGACCACTTTTAGGCAATCTGCTATAGAGCTTGGTGTTAAAGAAGCGTTGATAATTCTGGTCCATAAGGGGAGAAGGTTATGTTTGATCTCTTTGAGGAATTTGCAGAGTAAGGAGTCATTGAAGTGGTTAGAATATTTCGGAGAAGTTAATAGTTTTGAGATGTCAGCTTCATCAAAAGACTTGAAGATAGACCAAGGGGCACTGTTTTTTGGTTTAAGGGAAGGGCGTCCGTTGCACTTCCTTTACGAGAGTGAGGTGGAGTGGCTTCGATTGGTAGAGCTTCACAGTATTTTAGAGATCAGTGTCAATTTTCTTTGTTTTCTCGATAAATAAGATGGCGAACATATCACAGTTGGGCAGAGTTAAGTAATCTGAAGAAAGGGGAGTGCATTTTCTATTTGTTTGCTTTTTGGAAATTTCAAACAATTTATGGGGTTTGTTTATGGCCTTGTCAAGATGTTGTCTGAAAAATGCTGTTGTGGTACTTTTGATAAGCCTGTTGTAGGCTTAACTTTTTTGTCTCAGTAGTTTGAGGTTAGTCAGAGAAGGTGGGAGTCTCCATGACATTAGCAAGCGGCATTCTTCATTAAGACTATAGTTGAATCATGGATTGGATTTTTTGATCTGAACTCTTTTTAGTTGTTTGGGGCCGTGGTGTCCATGATGTCGGACATGGAGTTAATATAGTGATCAGTGAGGTCTTGTTTGTCTGACATGTTAATGGGTGGAGATAGAATATTGTTACTGAGAACAGACAACATGAATGGGTTGATATTTCTGGTGTCTCTCACCCAGTATTGGCTTTCACAGCTTTTTCTTTGGAGGTAACTACCCTTTCTGCTATGAGAAAGGTGATGCAATGATGGTCTGTCCATTCGCATGGTAGGATAAATTCAATTTGGTTGGTGTTCTCCTTTGCTATTATTAGGTCTAATATGGCCCCTTTATTATGTGTTGGGCTGTTGCAGGCTTGAGTCAACCTGAGATCGTAAATGAAGGATTTGAAGATTTTCACCAAAGGATCATTTGTGTCATTCCAGTGGATATTGAACTGTTTAATGGTAATCTTTAATATAGGAAAACTGGATTTCCCTAGACAAACTGTGAATGACACATAGAAGATGCCAAGACCTACAACGGCTGAGGCTTTAAATAAATGGGATGGAATGACTACAGAAAATTAGGGAAAGAAAATGTCAAAGGAAGTGAAAGGTTCACTCAGACAGTGATTAGAGATTAAATGGGATCAACAAGACAAATGTTAAAGGAAAGATATGATAGAAGGGGGGCAAGCTGGTCCTGCTACAGTTAAAGAAACAAATGATCCAAAACAAGATAAATAAAGGAGAGAAGTAGCTCAGTGAAACTGATGCAGACAATAATTTCTTTAATGATCTTTTGAATTCTAGAGCTCCTCCATATACAGCAAGAGTGGCCAGAACAAATGGATCTGGTTGTGGACCTGATATGGGAGCAGCAGGAGATGGCACTACAGTTCAAGCTCCTACAACTGTGGTACCGAGTGCACCGACTGAGACAGTAATTACAGCATTGCCCAGTACCAGTAGGAAAACCCAATTTGTTGCTGAAGTTCAAGTTGATCCATATGCTAGAACAGTAATGATTGAAGAGCCTTCTAAAACCAGTAACATTGACATTTTTAAAATCAGACTTGGTGTGTTACGGGGAAACATTGATTTAAACAGGCTGTTGACATATAATGTAGATTAAATTAAATTATTGATTACAGAAGCAGCCAGGTGTGTAAACAAAGCACATAAGAAACTAGAGGAATTAGCTGATGAATATGAAATGGACATCAGTAAAATGAAGAACTTGAAGCAAAATTATAAAATGGATTTGATTTATGATGTAATTAAAGAAATTAGTGTGATCACTTTCAGAGCTCATAAGAAGGATGTATTTGAAAAAACAAGGGAATGAAGTAACCTGTAAAAATAAAACGAAAAATGGAAGAAAGGAATGGGCAGGGTACAAAAAGTGATTTAGAAGCTGGGACAGCAGCAGTTTTAGAATTTCCATTTGGAAGAGGTGCATTGAGGGATTCCTGAACATGTACCATGGACAAGAGCTGATCTTTATACTTTTACTACAAATATTCAGAAATTGCAAGGGGAGTCAGAGAAGTGGTACAAAGAAGAATACAGGCTGACAAACATATTACTGGTGTGGACTGAATTAAATTCATTATTCAAGATCGTAGTTCCTAGTGATTGGTGGGCGGAGTGCAAGGCAGTGGGTACATGGCCAATGGAAGAACCTGCTTGGGTTGCGCTAATAGTTCTTCTTTAGAAGAATGATCTAATTAAGACAGACAGGTAATTTAGCATTTGAATAAGAGAGTGTCTGAGTAGGACAAACACTGGGTAAAAATATTGAGAACGTCATAGGAATCGAAAGAGTCAGTGCATGCTTTTCATGCTTTTCATGTCTTTCCATCTTACCCCCCTTATCTCTGGAGATGTTAGACTATCTCAGCGCCAAAATTAAGTCTGGCTCTCCGGCTGACCCGTTGAAACCCGCCCAACTTAAGACTCTGGCACCGGTTTGCCGCTCCCCGGTACTGTCCTTGATCAACCTGTCTCTTTCTTCTGGAGTGGTTCCCGTTAGATGGAAGCAGGCAGTAGTTACGCCAATTCTGAAGAAGGCGACCCTTGACCCCCTTAAACCTGAAAGCTACCGCCCTATCTCCCTTCTTCCTTGGGCCACGAAAATAGCAGAGGCCCATGTGAATGCCACTCTTACAGACCACCTTGGTAGGTTTAACATTCTTGATCCTACCCAGAACGGGTTCCGCGCGGGTCATAGTACGGAGACGGCCCTCCTCTCGATGGTCGAGCATCTGCGCTCCGTGATGGATTCCGGTCGGACGGCGGCACTGTTGTTCTTAGATCTTAGTGCCGCCTTCGACACGGTCTCGCACGGAATTCTGATTCGGCGTCTTGAGGAGGTGGGCGTTTCTGGCTCCGCCTTGCACTGGTTTCGTTCCTTCCTTATGGATAGGTCATTCCAGGTGGCGATCCCGCCCGGTAAGTCGTCACTCTACCCGTTAGACCAGGGAGTCCCACAGGGGTCTTCACTGAGTCCCACCCTTTTCAATCTGTATGTGAGACCGTTGGCTGCGGTCGTCAAGCGGTGGGGCCTAACCATGGTATCCTACGCAGATGATATGCAGCTGGCGGTCACACTGAGTGGGGACTCAGACCTGGAGGCTCCCAGGTTTTGTGATGGTCTGCGGGAAGTGGCTAACTGGATGAAATCCAACTGTCTCCAGTTAAACACCAAAAAGACGGAGATTATGGTGGTTGGTAAACAGGTGGTTTTGTGGGATGATAAATGGTGGCCTTCGGAGTTGGGTGTGACTCCCCTCCCAGCGGCAGAGATAAAAAACTTGGGGGTATGGTTTGATTCTTCTCTGAGTTTCATCTGTCATACCAAGAAGGTGGCGGCTTCTTGCTATGGCATCATCAGAGGACTTCGACCTATCCTCAAATTCTTTGATGCACCTACAAGACAGCTGGTGGTTCAAGCATCAGTGCTGTCTAGGTTGGACTATGCCAACTCCCTACTGGCGGGGATAAACCAGTCAGAATTTCGGCGGCTCCAGCGGGTTCAAAACGCTGCGGCCCGACTGGTGACTGGTCTCCCCAGGCGATGTTCGGTGTCCAATACTCTGCGCTCTCTCCACTGGCTCCCTGTGCAGCAGAGGATTAGATTTAAGGTTCTCTGTTTTGCATTTAAAATCTTAAAGGGTACTTCCCCGCAAATCATGGAGAAATTGCTGATTCCTTATGTTCCCTCTCGCACTCTTAGATCGTTAGGCCAGAACTTAGCAGTGGTTCCGCGCTTTAAGCTGAGCAGAATTGGGGGCCGCTCTTTTCGAGTCCTGGCAGCGAGTTTGTGGAATTCTCTTCCTCCACAAATCCGGGCCATTGATGAGCTCCTTCAGTTTAGGCGGGCTATTAAGACCTTTTTATTTGTCTAAGCTTATCTGTTGTGTTTTGTCTTCTTTTGCCCGCTTTTAGTGCTGTGTTGTGTTTACCTTCTCAAAGCGCCGGGACGCCCCTTTGCTGGGGCAGCTGTGCGCGGTACCAATAAAAATAACATAACATAACATAACATGTGAGGCTCATGCAGATATTCACGAAACACAGTGAAATTGAAGATCCTGAAAAAGATGGTGTCAGTAGTGTTCTCTCTGCTTTTATTGTGAGTTTGAAACCAGACTCTAGTAATCATATACAACAGAGTGTTTTGTCCTAGCAGGCAAGAAGCATAAATGAAGTCTTGAAGTGGCTAAAGTAGTGATTATTCAATGCAAAATGGAAAAAGGTTAAAGAAAAGCTGATGATTGCTCAGACAAAACAGTTTGAAAGAGGAATTAGGGACCCATTTGATTCAATTATGAATTATGTTGAGTATAGAATGAATGGGATGCATCAAATGCAAGGTGCACAAATGGGAAATGGAGCGGTGCAAGTGGTCAAACAGGAATGCTGAGCAATGATGGTAGGAATGTAAGTGTTGAAATGATGAAAAGAAACACTGCTTCCCATTTTTGTTGGAAGGTCGGGCACTACAAAGGTGGGTGCTACCAGAATCCTAATAGTTTTTAATGTGAATCTGTTCCTTAAATGCAGGAAAATATGATGGTACCAGTTATTCCAAATTCTGAGAAGGGTGTGAAGAATCAGTAATCATTTTGAATGTTGTTGCCTTCAACACCAGCATAGCATCGAAATATCAGAAAATATGAGAAACAATTTGCCATATTGTGCAAGATACCAACTGAATCCGTTGATTCTGAATGATGATTCAGCAGGGAGTAATTCACAATGACAGTGCCGAAGAGGAGAGGAGGATTGCTTACTTGAAGCAGTCTGGAAAGTAGGCCAAAGTGGGCCATATGTTGATGGAGAAGACAATAGCCATCCAGTTTACTTTTTTAGTGATATGGTGGCACCCCGTTCTACAGTTCATTTTGTGGAAGTCCTAAACCTGTCCCTCTCTGGAAGAGAAGTACATGTTGTAGGGATTATTAGTAAGCAAATTGTTAAATTAGAGCTGATGTTCCAGGTAAAATTGGGCAGATGGAAAAAAAACACTAGTTCATTTTGTGTGATTTAAGCCCTGTGAATTTGTTGGGCAGAGGCTTGCTTTGTAAGATAAATTGTGTGATTTATTGCATTTGCAATGGTTTTACAATAAAAGCACAGGATGGGGATTTAGTGTTAAAAATAAAAGTACATAAGGCTAGAGTTCAGTTGTTCCCGGCTTTAACAAAAGAAGACATACCTCTGGATTTAAGGCATACTGTTAAGGATGAGGTATTAGATTTTTCTGGAAAAGAGATAGGATTGATTAAAAATGCGGAACCAGTTAAAATAGAGGTGAGACCAGATGCAAATTTCCCTTGATCTACACAGTATAGACTTTTGATGGAAACAAAAAAAGAAATAATCCCGGGGACTGAAAAGATAATTGAGCAGGGAATTAGCCAGGAACTACTTGGAAGTACTTGTAATTCTCCCATGATGTGGGATAAAGAAATCTAGTGGAAAAATGAGAATTGTTCAGACCTGTGAAAGATAAACAGAATTGTCATCCCACATTGTTTTGTTGTACGAAATCCAGCAGTGATTTTTTTTACCAAATCCTTTCAGATGCAGAATGGCATACAGTCTTTGATTTAGGCCAATTGTTCCTTTCAGTTCCCATAAATAAACAAAACTTGTTCCACTTTTTGGTACAATTTCAAAATTAAGTTCTCACGTGTTGTAGGATTCCACAAGGGTACACAAAAAGTCATTCACTCTTTAGTAAAATCCTGACGAAAGATCTAGAAAAGTTGTGGTTGCCTTAAAATTCAGTAATAGTGAGTATATGGATGATTTGTTAAATGCATACAAAACAAAACGGGACTGTAAACTTGATACAATTGTGCTATTAAATTATATGGCTTATAGTGGACAAACGTTCTCACCAACAAAAATGCAATTCTTTGAAAGAGAAGTCATCTATCTCGCACACCATGCTCAAAAAGGAGTAAAGAAAGTCTAAAAAAAACTTTTCTGCAATTCTGAAAATGAGTCCACCAACTACCTAGAGGGAGGTTCAAATGTTTTTGGGATTTGTGTCTACTGTCGTTAGTGGATTCCAAATGTTTTCTTGATTGCAAAGTCTTAGTAAGGCTGACCCACAGTGACGTTCAAGAATCAGTACCATTTGACAAAGAATTTTCTGAACCATTGAAAGAATCGAGAGAGAGTCTGTGTGTTGCACCAGCAGCGGGAATGCCAAACTATAATCTAACCTGATTTCTATTTTGTTATGAGAAAGGTGGATCTGCATTATCAATCCTTGCACAGAGGCATGGTGGGTTGGTGTGGCCCTTGGCATATCTGTCAGCCGTATTGGGTCCAGTAACTGTAAGTCTTCTAGGATGTTGGAAATCAGTTGCAGCTGTTTGTGTTGCTATTGAGCAAAGTGAAGCATTAATGACGGGTCATTCTTTAATTGTATATCTCTCTCACCAGGTTGAGTTCTTGTTGACAACACAAACGAGAACTGAGCACATGACAAACAGTAGGCTGACTCATTATGAGCAAGTCATGCTTGTAGTGGAGAAAATTTCTATTAAGAAGTGTAATTCTTTGGATCCAGCAACACTGCTTCTAATTTCAGACAGAAGCTGGAATACAGGGAAAGCAATGAAACGGATGATGCTGTAGATGAACCAGAACATGACTGAGTGCAGTTACTGAGTTTTGGGTCACTCAAAGACAAGATACTAATGAAACACCTTTGGAAATGGCTGATCTGACATTATTTTTGATGGTTCTTGTTTAAAAGGGCAATGCGGAGCACTGATTGGTACCTATGCATTATGTCCCATTTCTGTGACCCAGTAAGCATCTTTGTGCCAGCTCTAACCTCAAAACAGGAGGCAGATTAGTAACATTAAAAAGAGCTTGCTGCCTATTGGATGATTTGAATTGTGACAATATCTACAGACAGCCATTATGGTTTTGGAGTGGTTAATGACTTTGGTCATCTGTGGTCATGAAAGTGCTTTATGTCATCTTCTGGAGCTTCTAGAAGAAATAGTGCTTACATAATGGATTTATTAAAAGCAATACCGCAGGCAAAAGGAATTGCAGTGTTCAAGTGTCATATGGCTGGAAAAATCTTAGTTACAGATGAAAAAGTACTGAGGATTGTGCATTTCAGGATGAAACAGAGGAGCAGGTTAATGAAAATGACGAATCAAGAAAAAACACTATACAAAATGTGGAACATATAAATTGCTTCTTTATGAGTTCAATTCAGACTTCTTTGGATGAGTTAAGAAATCTTCAAGATGAAGCTCCATATGATGAGACAGGGAAGTGGGACAAAATGGTTTAAAAGCCAAATTATCAAGATTTGTACATGCAGGTAGGGATAGCATGACACGTGTTTTTAGAAAATATTGGAAAAGCACAGTGTACAGAAAGATAGCTTAGAATATATATGTGAAATGTCTGGCATGTCAAGAAACAATCGGGGCAAATCAAAAGGCCCATTATAAGGCTTCAGACAGAATTTGTGGAGATGCCTGCATATAATGGTTTACACATCTTGGTCACTGTCTGCTTGTTTTCTAAATGGGTAGAAGCATTCCCTATCCGGAGATCAGGCAGCCTTCAAGTTGCCAAACTTTTATTGAGGGAGTTGTTACCCAAATTTGGTACTCTAACTTTGAGACAGATAGTGGTACTCATTTTAAAAATTAAGTTTTGCAAATAATCTACACAGCACTTCAGATAAATCAAAAGATCCATTGTAGTTATAGTCCCCAATCCTCAGGTGTGTTGGAAAAGCTAATGTGTACTTCGAATGGTTTAAAGTGCCGTGACATACTTCCACTTGCTTTTATGAGCATGTGAAGTACTCCTGATAGACAGACTGGTTTAATGAAGTGATCATTGGAAAGAGCATTGAGACTTGCATGACATTCTTAGTAGAACATTTATTTCACTCTGTGCTTTCTCCAAGACTACAGTCAGATAGGACTACCGATAAACGTGGTATGCTGTGTCTTCAACATTCATAGAAAAACACACACTCATACGTGGGGACCATTTCTTAGAATATCAGTAACTGCTGTCACTTTTTGCTTCTTAAATTGCGGTTTTTGTTGGGGAAGTTTTTCTTCTTTTTTAACTGAAACTTCAGATGAGCGTTTTGAGTCCTTTCTCTGTTTCACCTACTCAGTTCGCTGCTCTGACCACCCACCTCTCTCACTGTGTTTTTCCAGTGAGTCCTGAAAGGAACGAGATTGGTGTGTATCAGTATATTGATATCTATCAGGTGTTTTAATATCATCCCTATTTTTAAGGTTATAACTGTTTTGTGGGGTCCCCGCGTGAGGTGATTCTCCCCTTTCTTTTTTAGGTGGTTGTTGTTTTTTATCCCAGCATTTTTTAGAACCATCAGATGCTTGCTTGGTAGTGTCTTTGGTAGACCTACCTTGAAATTGTGGTTTAATAGGGCTTGTCCCCAGGCTATCTTGACCAATACTAGAATAGGTCTCTGCGATAAACTTGGGCAGCTCACGTTCTGACGCCTGTACAGGAACGTCCCGGAGCTGCATGCGCACTGCTAGTGGAACTGCTTCCCCTTTAAGGTTACTTAATATAATTGAAGATACTGTGCAAAATTTCCCATTAATTGCAAACCTCAGGTTGCTGCATCAGGGTGTGGTGTATATGTGGCCAATAATTGCCAGGTCAGTCCATCATTGTTCAGAGGACCTAGCATAAAGTGAAATATTGTATGTGATAGGGCACCATCAAGCCGGTTATTATGATGGTCTTGATAAGATAAAGGTATTTCTGAATATGCATAAGGTCTGTATTGTGCAGGTGCATTGCATTTGCCAGTGCATTTGCAGGTGTGTAGTGACAAAATGTATTTGTGTTCCTATCTGCTGCTGGAAAGGTGACCCAAGAATAAAACATTTCTGTTTGGAAGGCTGGATGTGCCTCGACAACAAATGTGCCTGGACCCCCCTGGGCCATTAGGCCATTTGCCAATAAATATGCAGTGAGGGGAGGTCGCATATATACTGAAATTGCTACCTGTTGTGGGTTTGCCATATTAATGGTAGATGCATGTTCAGAGATAAGGAAATCCTCAATACCACAGACATCTCGAGGTGTCTTTAGCCTTTAATGAGACAGAGATACTTAGGAGGATCGGAAATTAATGCCTGACCAAACGTTGGTGGTGCCATGTCGTGAAGGAACTCATTATGCTAATGAGGCTACTGGATTTGGGCGGCAGGATCAGATGATTTGTGGGTACTAAGTATGATTCCACACCACATGACACCTGTTGGCCTAATTCAGATTTTCCAGCTAACTAGCGGCACCTCATCTCTCGCCAAGATGATTGTGGCAACTGGGCGCATAAGAAGAAAAACTCCTCAGGTGAATCGTGGTCAATTAGATCTCATCCCTTTCTCTCAGTTACCAAAGTCTCATTTAGGCAAAGGCAACAGAGGCAGAATATAGTTCAAAAAGGATTTATTGAAGTAACTGCATCTTAGATAAAAAGCATGTATTTTATAACTTGGATGATAAAATACAATAAAAACAAGCAGGTGACCAAAAGAGTAAACACAAAAATAGTCCTACCATAGTGTCACTAGGAGTAATCGATATTTCTCGTACCTACACTACGTTCGAGCACAGCGTAATAAACATAATCTGCCCTTCGGGTTTCTCCCTGGGAGTACATCATCCCTCATACCTGGAGGAAGAAGCCTGTAGTCTAGAGAGACACTGCTCCTATGTGGATCAGGGGTTCGCCCGTCTAAGTAAGTAGCTGTAGCGAAGCAGTCTGCGATCAGCATACCGTTATAGTCATCTGGCTGGAATCTCCCTCTAATGTGTTTGGGACAAAGGACTGTTTTTATAATAAACTACTGATATTCTAAGAAATGGTTCCCACATATGAGTGTGTGTTTTTCTGTGTATGTTGAAGACACAGCATACTACATTTGTCGGTAACTCTACCTGACTGTAGCCTTGGAGAAAGCACAAAGTGAAATAAATGTTCTGCTAAGAACATGATGCTTTCCTAGGTGAAAGAACAATGCGATAGAGAAAATAAAACAGCACCACAAATGTGGCTATTGCTAGAAAAATAAAGCAATGCTGAATAAAATGTGACTGGGTTATACTGCACAGCAGCAGACCTAGTTAGCTAAAACAACATAACTAAACATGGCTAAAATAGCTATGCAACAATTCCTTCTGCTGCATACATTTCAATAACTGATGACATAGTGCTAGATTACTGCAAAGGTCTGACTGATGTGGTGAAATCTGTCTCTCATCAGTTAAATATGTCAACAAAGGACCTGTCACAGTTTGAATCCCAGAGACTGGATAGTGGTTTGCAAGCATGTCAGGAAAATTTGCATGAAGGAGAGGTTTAAATTCAGGCTCAAACTTCACAGCATGAATACGGGAAGGTGGGGGGGAGAATTTTGAAACAACTGAAGAAAGAAAGAAAGTTGAAAGTGTGTGCTTCAACTGATTTAAAGTTACCTGACCTGACACATTTCCTCTATGTTTGATGTGCATGAGGAGTGTCCCTGACTGAAAGGGTTTATCGTTCCATGAGGTGATCATGGAAAGAGCAATGAGAATCACTTACATTCCTTCAGGTCCATTAGTTTCTATAACTGATAACACTGTGTTGGATTACTGCAAAGGTCTAACTTATATGGTGAAATCTGTCTCTCATCAGGTGAATATGGCACTGAAAGTCACAAAGGACATCACCTGTCACAATATGAATCCTGGAGACTGGATAGTGGCATGGAGGTACGTTAGGAAAATTTACCTAAAGGAGAGGTGGTGTGGACCCTATCAGTTTAAGGGTGCTTGAGTATCACTGTGGATCCAAGCTGCACATCTAAAAAAGAGTAAGATTAGGAGAACTGGTAGAAACAGCAACTGAATCAGCCACTGATCCACTAGGTCAAGCACAAGGCGAATTCAAAAATTAATCTCAAATTCACAGCATGGATCCAGAAGGGGATGGATTAAGAAGTTTGAAACTGGTGAAGACAGAAATAAAGTTGTAAAGTTCAGGTCAGTGAAAGCTCCATTGAAGAACTTGAAATGCCAAAAGTCCAGTTTCAAAGCAATAGTCAGAGTTAAGAACTGTTTCTGTGTAAGAGCCAAACACGAGTGGCAGCAAGCAGAAGTCGTTTCCTATCCAGACAATTAATATTTGCAGCTGAAGATTTGAATTACATGAACCCCCAGAGGTAGAAAACATTTTGCCATAAATAGTGCAGACAGGGCCGATCAAAGCTCAAGCACAAGTTCAAGCTTAAGTCTAAGTTCTTCAGAGAGTAATGTTCTTTAATGTAGTCATCAAAACGTGTTAGTGAAATGTGGGCTTTACACAACTGATTGCACTATGGAAGATAGAAAGGACAATGCTAATAAATTGGTTTTCCTTTGTTTTATTAAGCTGTTTTGCATCAAAGTCTCCTCTGTATCCATGTATGTTAAGTTTTCAAAATAGCTAAATATATCATAAAATTTGCAGCTCTTTACCACACATTTGGTATATTTTGAATTCACTTGCTTTAGAATTTACAGTTATTTTGCAAATAATTTAACTGCTTCAGAATTTGGGCCTCCATAGCTGCGCAACTGCTGTGGCACTTACTAATGGCACCCACTGTCAGCTGTTAGTCGCTATTTAGTGCACTCCATTACACACCTTGGAACTATGGGTGTATTCACCACAACCAGGAAGTCAGGCCATCCCTATACACTGGACCTATGTTTATGGGGTGTGCTAATGTGTGCAAAGCTAGTTGAGTAATGAATTCAAGTGGACCCCCTCATGACAGGAAGAGATGTACATGGAAAAGAGACATAAGGGTAAAAAGACAGGCATAGGTTGCAGGGAATTTGCCTATTGTTCCCACTCTCACCTTTCTGGAAATACTTTCCAGTGCTTTCAGAGTACATGTTGGTGAGGCTGCTCCTTTGAAGGCATGGAGATCTCAATCAGGCTGGTGGAGATACATACACATAGAGGGTGGTCCTCTGCCACTTTGGCAGAGGTTATAATCTCAGCCATCCTGACGGGACAGTGGGCAGCCTGCCACACATTAAACAAAACCTGAAATGACTATTGTGTTTGGTGAAATTACCACAGTACAAATGAGATTCCAGTGGCAGACCCTGAGACAATTAGGAATCCTGTCCAAATGGTGCTTCTGTGTTGCTTGATTGGAAAGATTCAAGGTGCAAGATGGCAGTACCAAAGTAGAGGCCTGGCACAAAATTAATTGCATGCTGGAATTCGTAGTTCTTATTGTGTAGCATTTCCTCGCCTCATGTTGTGCTTTTGGTGGAGCAGCCTGGTTTCTTTCAGGTGTTGCTGTGATAATCAGTGCTAAACAAGGAAGACCCAAACACTACTCTACTCATCCTGGGCTCTTACTTGAAGCCCAGATAGAAACGTTTGTTCCCTCAGCACTCCGGTGATTACATTTACGATGTGACAGAATATATATTCTGAATAACAGAAGTAATAATTTGCCTCATCCCTCTCTGTATTTTACCCCTAACCCTGTTAGAAAAGAAGATCTTAAGTCACCTGTTCAAATTTCATAATCTCAACTTGTGAAAATTCAATTACATTGGCAAACTCAGATTTGCCCTCGAAATTGTGATTTGTGAACAATTTACAGCCCACTCTGAGTCACACAACATCCTCAGTGAGTTTAAGTTTTGGCTCTGGATGTGGGCAGGATTGTCATTATTAAAATCACAGAAGAATTGCATTTATCCATGGACCATATCCAGGCCTGTGTGTTAATGCATATCAAGAGCATTTGATAACATCGATCTCACACTGCTAATCAATCTCATGGATACCCACACCTGAATCAAAGGGACACATCTATCATTTGTTTCTATAACCTGCCAATTAACATAGGGTCAGCACTCTACCTCATCTTATCGAATCTTCACAACTTGGCTCAGATTGTTGTATCTCACCACACTGAATTTCATACATATGACTATGACACTTCACTACATCTACATCCCAGGAAATCTCTAACAATCAACAGAAAAGCAGACTTGGTTTACGAAAGATCCAAGCCTAATTAACCAAAATATGTTCTGTCCAAATTCTTCCAAGGCTGACATTCTCCATATGCTCCTCGATTCTCTATTATCTAGCCAACCTCCCTGACTACGAAATCCTAGCCCTATTGCATAGTGGGAATCCTTGAAGTCACAATAAATGTTAGCATGCCTTGAAAACCCAAGTCAATAACAAACTTATATGTGTTTTCACGTCTCTCAGCTACTCTGGGCTAACCTACACCAGTTGAATCTTCCGTCATGCATTGTACTTGCCTTTGTGTTGACACCTCTAGGCTGGATTATTTCGATTTCAGGTACACTAGCCAAAATCATATGCACTTTTGAAAAGGCTCAAATTCAAACCATTGCCTCATCCTGAATATGTGTAGAGCTGCCCACAGCACTCTTTGATTGCAAACCCATCACTGCCATCAAGTAATACAGCAAATACAATTCAAAATCATATTGTCAACAAGGCCTTATATGGGATGACCTCAATCCTCCTATCCAAGACCTTCCAAAAGGACAAACAAACTGGCTGACTGTTTTGCTAGATATCTCTACCGGGCAGGACTCGACTCTCAGGAACCCCTCCGCTTGACCTCAGATTTGAACAAGAGTTTCTGTAATTGGGAATTAAAAAAAATATATATTATTGTTCCTGAAGGCTTTCAGACTCAACACAATGTTGTTACGTTATGCATCAGATGGCTTCATCACTTTTGGTGGCTATATTTGTAACCTATAGTTATTTACTTTTGCGTCTGTTGGCTAGCCACCCACCCTGTTTAGCACTTTGAACCCATTGTAAAGTGAGAGGAAGCGATGTACAAAAATAAACAAACAATAAGCATGGAGATTCTTGTACATTCAGACCACCTCACAATTCTCTGTTAAATTAACGTTACTTTTTAAACGCCATTGTTACTTAGATTGTTTTTAATTTAGTCACCGATGTAGAGGATTTTATTAAACTCTGGTTCTCATAGGTATAATCTCATAATATTTTTATTTTTTAAATTGTTTTTTCTGATCCCGTTTAGTAAGGAAGAAATGCAGTGATAAGGCAACACAATAATTGACTCTACATAAAAATGCTCGGGTTAATATGAGGAACATATTGACAACCAAGGTTGTAATGTAAGCCCTTGCAGCCCCTCCAGTGCAGGTGGAGGGGTGGCGGTGGGAGGGCTCCGTTCTACCCAGTGACTCTTTACAACGTTGTAAACTGACAGTCTAAAACACAGTTTGGCTCCTCCCAGTCCTGACCAAACATTGCACCGGCCCCATGGGTTTGACTTACTTGACGTTGACGTCACTATGGCAAACCACTTTAAGAAATGTGCCCCGGTATGGCGGGTAAGAAGCAAAGACATTGACATTTGAATCTACTTAAATATAAACTGCTGCTTAACCTGCAGTCTGCTGTTGCAGGAATTAGCATTTAAACTCCAGGAAATGTATGATTAGGCAGACAAAATGGCATTTTGCCCGAAAGCAACGAAAGAAGTGAACCTTGAAATTGTAAGTGACAACTTGAAGCTTGATATTAAGTGCTTTATTCAGAACAAATGCATTTGAGATCATTCGCGCTGCCCTAGGCTTAAACTATGGCACCAATATTGCACTCTAAGTAAATTTACAACTCTATCACCCACAAGGGTGTCTTTTCCTCGGCTCAAGAAAAGAACGCCAGTCATCACGATTACTCTCTCTCTCTCTGTAACCGCTGATGAATTCTGCAGAACAGCATCTTTAAGTGCCAAATAAGTGGATTTTCAGTGATTGCACGAGCATGAAGGCATATTATACTCTCAACGGAGGACCAGAGGCGCTTTTTTTGTTTTGAATCTGATGTAAAAAGTGCTAATGACTGGCGTGCTTTATTCTGTTGAGATTAAGACGAGATAAAACATTATCTGAAAAACGAATGACTGGAAATACTGCTTAAAATATTGTTGAGCTGTGAAAATGCGAAATTAAGCCAGAATAAGGGACATTTTTCCTAAACCGGGTCATTAACTTTGGATAAACAACATGTATGATTTTATGAAGGGTATCTGATCAAATGCTAAAGGAAGAAAGCATGACCTCTTACACATAATGAATTCACCTGATTTCAATGGGTCAGTGTACTCAGTTGGTATCTAACTTGAATAATTTGAGTAGTGACGAAATGCAGGTGTGATCATCTAAAATGTTTAAACTTTCCGTAATGGTACACAGCTTGTTGCCAAGTGGTCCCATGGCATTTGTAATTACGATAATGAGTTCTGCTTTTTTCAGCCAACAACACGTTGTGTTCTGCGGCTTGTAGCTTTCCTTTTAGCATTATAAGTATGGCTCAAAAGCCCTTAATTCATTCAAAGAGCTGGCTGAAACACTCAACGCATAGTATCACACCTCACTTTGAGTGAAATGGCCCCAGAAAATCACAGGCCAATCAATTCAAGATAAAAAGGCAACTTTAAAATGACAGGGCTGAGTTCACTAAATATATTGAACAATTACAAAAATGTGAAACCTCACCTCATTAATACATTAAATATATTTTAATGTCACCTTTTTTAAACCTACTTGGAACTTCAACCACCCAAAACTCAATCAATGCCAAAAGCAACCATTGTAAGCCCTCCAAAGGTCCCCTGTTCTTTTAAATCTGTTCCTCTCCATTCTCTTTTCTCCTTAATCCTAAGCATCATTTCTTCCTATTACCAACTTCCAAGCTGTTCAACACCTCACTCTCCCCTAGCTGGATTCACCGGTTCATTAAAAATTCAACCTTCATAATATACTCAAACGAATGCTCCGCCTCCTGCCAACAGCCTGTCCCACAGCACGAGATATAGGACAATGTACGACATATGTCCTGCACCTTCAAAGTTCTGTCAGAAAGTTAAAACAATCTATGATCGCCCCTTGGCAACCATTCAAAAAATGGCCACCACAACCCAAATATGGCCCAATCCAGCATTTCCCCTCATTTCAGCTCAGACTAACAAAATTAACAAATAAATGGCACAAATGAGGGGGGCAGAGGCTATGGTAGCCCTCTTTCAAGAGTGCAGGATGTAAGAAAATATGTTCTGTCTCAAATCTTTTCCCAACATTCCCCACCACTGACCATTGAACTGGCTACTAACTGGAACACCAAAGGACTTGCACCATGTGCACAAACAACCTAGGAGGAGATGTAGACCCGTTTCTTCCCCCTACTCCCCCAGGTATCCATCAGACACAATGGCGTAAAAACATCACAGGCCAAACAATTCAAGCACAAAAGACCATTTTAATTCAACAGGTCAGTGTGCCCCACACATACTGAACAATTTCAAAACATGAAGAGCCCTCCTCCCTAATACAAAACACATTTCCTAATATTGCTCACTCCTAAAGATCCTTGGAACTCCAAGCACCCAAGACCCAGTCATAGGACAAAGTACTTACCGTACGTCCTCCAACCAAAGACCCGTCTTTTCAACTCTTCATCTTCTTGACTCCTTTCCTAGACTTCATAACCCTGACAATCTCTCCTTCCAATTACTAACGTCCTATCTTTTGATTGTCCCCACCTCCCCTACCTTGAAAGCTGAATTCACCTACTCAGCAATGACCCATTCAACGAAATATACTCAAGTCGTGTTTTTTTTCGACACTTTCCAAACATTAAACAAATCATATAGGAAAATGACAACAAAATAACAGCCTGCATCACTAACTGTCCAACTTCTCCCCCAAAGTTGTCACATTCACCTCCAAATAATATTCAGTTTCTAAAAATGATGAATGTACACCATCTGAAAAAAAGGGTGATACTTCACACACATCAAGCAGCACTTGCCCAAACTGAAGCTTTGTGTCACACAAGAACCCACATATTGTTTAACTTTGCTAGAAGCTTTAGCTATCAATCTTTTGCCAGATTTACAAGGAACTGGGGCAGCGTGGCCCTGCACCACATTTGGCAGTGCCGCACTCCGTCAGTTCTGAAATGCAGGGATACTCTGTATTTACAAAAATACAGCGCACCCCTGTGTTTCCCCTAGCACTGGCACTGCACTTAGCTTCCAGTGCCAATGCAGGCATTTTCACACCATAGTCCAAGGGTGTCTGCATTGAAGGAAATGACTGTTCTTTTGCAGGAAGGTGTTCCTTCCTGCACACAATCTACAATGGCGATTTGGCACCTGTATGTGTGCTGCAGAATGACTAGAATTAAGATATTTTTTAAATACACAATTGATACAAGGTATGTTACTGGCACTGGGGCTGCATTTCCTTCTCCATTCGACCAAACTCACCCACCTAATGCTAGCAGATATCAGAGCATTCATGAATGTGGTCCTAAAACAGTCAAAGAACTTGAAAATAGCAAACTGTATACACCTTAAGGTATCACCAAGAGTGAACATGATGCTTTAACATTGCTCAAACAGAAACCTTACATTACTATAAAGCCAGCAGACAAGGGTGGAGCTATTGTTATCTAGGGCACCAATGAGTATGAGGCAGAAATCGTTACAAAAATGATGAATAAGGAACAATGTAAAAATCTGCCAGGCAATCCTCTACATGGGCTCAAAGATGGGATCCATAGGATCACTGAATTGGAATTACAGGCACGTTGGAACAGCGAAGGAAGATGCCTATATGATCAAACAACACCCTGGAACACAAGCCATTTACACCTTGCCTAAGGCACATTAAAATCTAGAACCACCACCAGCCAGGTCTAATGACTCTGGGTGTGGGTTTGTACTGGAACCAGTCGGTAGCTTAGTTGATTTTTATATCAAAGAAGATGACATCATATGTCAGGGATGGCATTTATTACAATCATAGAACAGGTTGAGTTTGATGACCAACAAGAAGTTCTTGTCACCTTGAACATGGAGTCCATATAAACAAATATCCCACAGACTGAAGCTCTTGAAATTATTGAAAGGATACTTGGATGGAAGGACAACACTATTGACGCCCCAAAAAAATGTATTCTAGAATGTACGGGGATTGCCCTTTAGAAGAACTATTTTATGTTTAAAAAGGATTTTTAATGGTCTGGCAATGAGGACATATTTTGCTCTAGCCAGTCTCTCTGTGAATTAAAACCTAATAAGGCAATTCATGAACACAACCCATTTAGAGTCAACATCCACACATGGAAGAGATATTTAGATGATGTGTTTCACCCATGGTATCCGTACAAGGTGGATCTGAAATGATCAATTTTTTGGTTAAATTACAAAAGTTCAGACCTGCAATTCACAGCCAATTTCAGTAAACTGGGGATCAATTATCTTGATCTCTTAGTTATGAATAGAAATTGGGAACTATACACAACATTCTGTAAGAAACCCACTGGCACCAGCTCTCTACTGCATTTCAACAGTTATCATACTTGTGAACCTAGGGATAACTTTTCCTATTGTCAATTCCTTAGTTGTCTGAGACGTTGCTTTCACTAGCATAAATACATTAGAGAGGCTGAACTACTGAAAATTAAATTGCTGGAAAAGGGGTACCTGAGTAGGACTATTACCAGAGCAATTGAACGTGCTTGGTTCAGCCCAAGATAAACCTGCTTCACATCTAAGACAGGAATAGCGGAAACTAAGGCATAAGGATGATGAGCACATTTTAATCCTGTGAGCAATTATATCCACTGAATCATTAAAATACATTACTCTTAACTTGAGGAAAATAACAAGCATCCACCCTTATTTGCATTCAGATGCCATACAAACAGTAAGAAATATGTTATATGTGCTCACAAAGACACTATCCCACCAACAACAATGGTTTGGGTGCCTGAACGTTTAGAACACTACAAACATGGTAACTGTCAAGTGTGTAAATTCGAAGCTAATACGAAGGTTCTAGCAACCAGCACAAAGAATTTCACTTTGAAGTCCTTTTCTAACAATGAAACAACCAATGTAATCTATGACATCATGTGTCACTTCAACTTGCTGTATTTTGCTCAGATAATCCAAATGGTAAAACAGCAAATATGCTAACATAGGAGAAGGATAAAATGCAAAGTTGAGGAACCATTTCAAAGAAAAAGGACACACAGAACACAACATCCGATGGCAGGTTGTTAAAGCTCTGAAAATGCCCACACAAAGACAAACCATCTCAACATTGTTGAATATCAGAGAAAATAAATATATTGACTAGTTATAAAGCACTACCACCGGTCCTAATGATGTGCTGAACTTGTGCTGCCTGGCAGTACTTAATGCATATCTCAATGTGACCTTTTTGACACTGTTGACTTTCTGTCCATCTCACACCTGCACGATATTGATGGAAGCAGTGAACTTTGATTTGGTTGGATATTGTCCTGTAAGGATCCTAATGGACACTTTTTGCATACACTGTTTCATTACTGGTTTTTGTTTTTATATTCTACTTATATAGGTAGATTCCTCGTTGACATAGTTTGGACAGACACCCTTATCAACGGCCCACTGTCCATATTCTATCTATAGACATAGAAGGGTAATGGATCCCTACACAAGCACAAGACTTCTAAGTCCTGTGACAACTTACTATATATTAACACAAAAATGATTTATTGCCAATTTTACACATTCTACAGTCATACATTTTTGTAGCAACCGTCTCATGAGAAACTGTAGGATGACCATGATGACAACTGTATACAATATTAGAATGGTTAATTAGCATTTTTGCACACTCTGACTGTACACAGACATTGTTGTAGCAACCCTGACAAGAGAAAGTGTAGGATGACCAAGAGTTGTAACTGTAGCTCTGTGTTACTCATTATGGTGTTGTGTTCATAGGACACACGCTATTGACAGCTTGCGTGCCAAATACTTATCCTGTCCTGCTGAGACTGTTGAACACTGGTACCTATGTGGACGTCTAAGCCAAGCGAGTACACATGATAGAGATAGGTCTTTCCTATAAATGAGCAACAAAAGATGGAACCTTTTATCTCAGAGACCTGGTCTAGTGGTCCTAGACAGCATGTTTTATCTTACCAGGAGAATCTTCCCACATGTCTGACACTTAGAGAGGAGACGGTGTGGAAGCAGATACAGTGTGTCAATTTTGTAATTAGTCTCTGGAAGTATTTCATCAAGGGCTTCTTGCAGGTGTTTGAACCTTTGCATCCCTGGTATGATTGTTGATGGATAGTTACTGGTTGCATTATTTTGTTGCAGCAATTATGATTGAGGTTATATAAAATACAATGATTGGACTGTGGATTAATTCCTACAGTGATTACTGATGACACACAATATTATTTAAACACATACCTTATATTTACTGCTTACATTCACATATGGGCTGTAGAATGACGTGCAAACAGGCATGAGTTCTGATATTTGCATATATTGTTTAACACCGAGAGTCCGTTACTCTACACCAAAGGGTATTTCACTGCCCCAATACCATCCGGCTCCATCTACATTGCACCACGCACCTTAGAATTCTATATTGAGTTTTAAATGACATAGGGGTGACAAAGAATACATCCAGTATTTTGGATAGGCATAATAAACGGGAGTATTCCAACCGTTTTGCCCCCCTGAGTAACATGGAGGATCTAGATTGACTGCAGGAGAACCTGAGTAGGAAAACGATTCCGATGCATAATAAAACACGACTTACCACTATAGTGCCCACATCAAAATTTCCAAGTGGTAATGGCGATACTGAGCCAGATGGGGGACCTCTAGTAGGAGACCTAATTACACTCATGTCATGGAATATAGCTGGAGTAAAAACAAAAATAGCTGAGAAGGAATGGCAGACTATAATAAGTTCATCACATATAATCTGCCTACAAGAGACATGGCATACGGGATCCTTCTCTATGGAAGGTTATGCCACATTCTCCTCACCAGCCTCGGCTTCAGCCAGGGGAAGGGTAAAGGGAGGTCTAGCAATCCTTATTTCAACATTGGTACCCTACTTATTGGTGAAATCCTCCCTCGATTCCTCCTACTACCAGTTTTTATACTTCCGGATAAATGGGATCTTAGGAATTGTACTAATAAACTATTACAACAACAAATTTGATGGTACTAATAGAGTAGTGGCATCAACTCTTCACGATGACTTACAGGCTTTTGTAAACTATATAACTTCAAGTTACATAATAATATGGGCTGGAGATTTTAATATCGGGATATGCAAGAATACCATAGGGGAGACATGCGGATTTACCGACGAGGGGGGATGTACTCAATTGCACTTTTTACATAACAATTATGGAACTGTATTGAATGAAATACTATTTAGACATGACCTAGAGTTGATGGAACAAGATGGGTATAAAGGAGAGAAGCTCCCTTCGTTTGTAGGAAGAGGACACTTCTCGACAATCGACCACATACTAATGTCAAAAAGCCATTTGGATATGGTCGTCTCACTGGAGATTGAGCCCACTATATATAGTGACCACCACCCCCTGATACTGACTATGAGACCAGCTAAACCCTTTAATATAGGTGAACGACTAGCAATGGATATAGGAATAAGAAGTGGAAACGGATTTGCGATTAAATGGACTGGGATAAATGAAACAGATGTGATGAACAAAGTTGTAACACAACACCGCCAAGAAATCATCATATGCACAGAATATAATCAAAATTCACACATGATCCTAGGGTTCTTTAATCAACTTAGAATCGCCATTGCAGGAAGTTTATTGAGAGCTACGGGGAAAAAAAAGAGTGGTAAAGTGGGGTGGTTTGATCACAATTGCTCATCAGCCAGCCAGGAACTAAAACAAGCCCTGCAGGCCCGACCAAGAAACAGAAAAAAAGTAATTATTAAACGTTCTAATTACAAACATGCATTAGAAACCAGGAAGGCATATTTGAGAGCTAGGGCATGGGTAAATCTTGAACAAGCAACGACACTAAGAGATAATACTTTATTTTGGAAAACAATCAACCAACCTTTCCTAAAAGATAGTGATGCACCCGAAATAACAGTACATGTTCCTTTATTGGAATGGCTTTCTCATTTTGGATCAATTTTTAACCCAGAGAACCTGACTATTCACCCGCAAAATAATGGGATAATTGAGATCAACCCACCCTTCTTGAAACCAGTCAGTTTAGAGGAAGTGAAATTTGCTATGGGAAGATGCCCGAAAGGGAAGGCGCCAGGCCCTGATGGGGTGCCATTAGATGCCTATTTGACACGCGTTGATTTATGGTGCCCTATCCTGACACAAGTCTTTTTGTGTGTGACAAAGAGATATATTTTAACATCATGGAGTGAAAGTATAATTGTCCCTATCTTTAAAAAGGGGCATAGAGGCGACCCCAAATGTTATCGGCCAATCTCACTTTTGGATACCTCTGTCAAACTGCTGGGAAGAGTACTTGTAGAAAGACTAGAAACTTGGGCAACAAATAATCATATACTTACAGAGGCTCAATTGGGATTTAGGCCTGAGGTTGGCACCCTGGAACAATGTATAAATCTTAATTTAATAATAAGCAAGTATACAATAGCAAAGAAGGGTCATGTATTTCTCTGTTTTGCAGATCTTAGTAGTGCCTTTGATTTGGTGAATCATGCTAAGTTGTGGAAAGTTTTAACAGATATGGGTGCGCCCTCTGATATAATAAGCTTCTTGGCACAACTATACAATAATGTAACAGCACGGGTGAGATATGGAAGAAATGGAGAATGTACGCCAGGCTTTAGGATAGGGAGAGGAATACGCCAAGGTTGTGTCTTGGCGCCACTCCTATTCTCTCTTTATATAAATGGTGTAGATGCCCACTTAAAAAACTTAAAAATTGATTGCCCTAAAATAGGAGATTGCTCTATCCCAATCCTTTTATACGCAGATGATGCAGTTTTGTTGTCACGAACCGCAAATGGGCTGCAGCAACTAATGGAGGGCTTCATGGAATTTATGGAGGAAAGAGATATGATGTTGAATATGAGTAAAACAGTGGTTATGACTTGTGGACAGGGAAAGGCCAGGAAGAAAACGTATTTTATTAAGGGTCACAAATGCAAAGAGGTTAATGGATTTACATATCTGGACATACAATTTTCTAATATGGGACATTGGAAACAACACCTAGAAATTACCAAGATGAAGTATATTAGGACAACTGAGGCAATCTTTAGATTCTCCAATAAAATTGGTAATAAACACCTAAGGGAAATGCTGCAAATTTACAAAAGCAAATCAATCAGCAGCATCACATATGGTTCTGCCCTTTGGGGTTCGATGCCCGAGATCCATTCATTACAAGTGTTAGAGAATAAATTTTTTAACAGACTACTTGCAGTCCCAAATACCACTTCCACATACATGGTACATAAGGAATTGGGCAGTCCCTACGTGGAGGATTCAATATATATAAATGCGTTGTCGGCTTGGCATGGTATTTGGTCAAAGGAAGGGACGCATCTTACCCGAAAGATTATTAAAGATTGCCTTACATTAGAACATCGGGATAGAATCCCATGGTTTATGCACTTAAAAGATCTGTTGAGAGGTATAAATCTAACACCAAACTTAGACAACCCACGCATAGTTCTCCAATTTAGTAAGAAAGAACTGAAAAATCATTTAATGGCTTGGAGGGCTAGTGAAAGAGGAAACAGAATGCATGAAATCAACGGTAGCTCTTTACATGATCGAAAACAATGAGGTAATACCAAATTATTTACTGACAGTTGTGAATACTCAGCATAGATTTTATTTGACCCGATTACGTTTTAGAATGTTGCATTTTTTGGTAGCCTTCCCAAAAATGAGAATTTGGAGTAAAAGCTTACCGAAGTGCCCCTGTGTGGGACGATTTGCACAATCTACAATGCATTTTATTATATCTTGTAAATTTTATCATGATATTAGGAAACAATTCTTAAAACCACTATTTATTATTAATAAGTTATTTTACTGCAGAGAAGCTTTTAATTATTTATTTAAACTGGATACGAATGAGAAATGTGAAGCAGTGATAACATTTATTTTACATGCAATTGAACAGAGGAAAAAGCTGTCCTACTTGGAAAAACTCTGATATGAGAATGAGTAACTGCATAATTTGTCGCAACAAAGATTTGTATCCTTTTTATTAGTAACGTATCTTGAAATATTTTTACTGTATAACTTTTTTATTTTAAAGAGACTGTTTTTTTTCTTTTTTCTTTTATGGAGTAAAATCAGAATAAAGATTGTTTTGAATTTAATTGAATTGAGTTTTAAATGTTGCACGTTCGGATAGGTGTTCAAATATGGACACACTCACCATACTGGTTTAGAGGCACATGGGGGTTTGAAATCAATTACTATAGTAGGCAGCATGACTGAATTCATCAGTTTGGTGTCACATTGAGTGTTATCTTAATACATAAGGAGGATGTCCACTTATCAGCTATTTGTTGGGATCTTAGGTTGCAGATATCAGGAGACCCTTTTGGTTAAGTGAGTTATAGCCATCATATATGAATTGTACTCACTCTTTGGGGAAATTGTTTCATATTGAAGTCATTCCGCATGGGAAGCATTTTCTGCCCCACTCCCCAATAGTACGCCTTTTTTCACATAATAAGAGTTATCTTTGCCATTTTAATTTGACTTGTCTGACAGAGCACAGCTAGCTAATTCCGTTGGATAAGGTGATCACATTGTGGTTTACAATACTGAGGGCTCTTTCCGTTCTTCATTTTAGGTGCTGACACAACTTTGCTAGCCCAGCGCCCATCACTTCTTCGGGTCATGCAACCCTTCTTCCATCTCCAAATACTCAATAATTTCCCCCACCACAAAGCCCTCCATTGCCTCTTCATAGTCCAAATCAATTCCCATCCAAACTGATGCCTCATGCTCATCCACATTTACCCCGTACTAGGCAATGCTCCATCGTCAACACCACCAACATTCACAGCCAAACTACAAGTTTTGGTGTTTGCCGCTGATAATGTTGAGTTTGTATTTCCCTCAATGTCAGGAGGGCTGCACACAGCTGTTCCTTCTTTGTGTGCCAGTGTTCTTGAGCCACAGTGGACTCCATCGGTGGTTGGGAAAGGCCCCTGATCTTCCTCAATAAGATCATTTACCTACTCCCTTCCAGGCCATCCAAACCTTAAAGTTGAACACCTGTAGCAATCCTACAAGCCTCACCAGACTTCTCTTCCACTAACCCCCTCCAAGTTCTGCTCCATCTGAAACCCTAAATCACTGCCCCCGATCTATAACTGGACTTCTCCCCACCCCAACGGCTCTATACATTTCTTTACCACCCAGGTACTTATTCATACTGATCACCTGGCCCACCCTAAATACCTTAATTTCCCTTTTTTATTTCCTCTGGGAGCCCACAGCACTGAAACTTGGTCTACGCCCTCATAATTGCTGAATTTCATCTGATCATCTCTTCTGGCTGTACCCATATGCTGGGTTATCTGCACTACAGTTCTCTTAGTGCACACGTCACCATTCTTGGGCAATATGTTTCATTCCATTTTGGGAGAAGGATGGCCGTCCCTTTTCTTTTTGATCAGGGACACCTTCTCCCAATTCCCCTAATGACCTTCTACCACCCTGTACCTTTATGACTACATACAGTGCTTCTACTAATGGCGTGCACCTGGAACCCACTGTCTTTTACGCAGTCATAGACCGAAAATCCTGCCCTTCATTCAAAAGAGGAGTCTCATTATGAACAGCTTCTGTGAGGCAGTGGTTACCTATATTACTTGCAAATTACCTCTGAAAGGTACTCTCATATACGACTTTTCACTTGCTTTATTGAAAATACATCTGCATTTATCAATCTGTTTGTTGTTATGAAGTACAATATATTTTTATCATGTATTCCAATCTTTCACTGATTATTCAAAATAGTATTTCCTTGTTATCATTCCAAACATAGTTTTCCCTTGCCAGTATTTGTAATGCTTCAATGCATTTTGGACCCTTAAGACCACTTAGGTTCCTTCATCAGGTGCACAATATTATACCCACTTGGGTTACTGTAAAATGAATAAAGAAATTTGCAATGAAGCTAAACAAGTAGACCGCTCAAAAAACCTACAGAATAATTAAACACTCTACAATGCAAATGGCATGTGTTGGTCCTAGCCCTTTTACAGGGTCATTCCCCAAGCTTTTTGCCTTTTTCCTCCTATTGTTCTGACCCTTGTTGGCTGACGTTTTGACTCTGAGCACTTCATCACTGCTAATCAGTGCTAAAGTGCATGTGCTCTCCCTTGTAAACTTGGTATGATTGGCTTATACCTAATTGGCATATTTAATTTACCTATACGTCCCTTGTAAAGTGGTAACCCTATACACAGGGCCTGTAAATTAAATTTTACTAGTGGGCCTGCAGCGCTGCTTGCGCCACCCACTGAAGTAGCCTTTCAAAGCTGTCTCAGGTATGCTAGCGCAGGGCCTGTGTGCGCAGTTTTATGCCACAGGGACCTTGCATCTAAATTTACTTGCCAGACCCAGAACTCCCCTTTTACTACATATAAGTCACCCCTAAGGTAGGGTCTAACTAGCCCTATGGGCAGTGTGCCATGTATATAGAAGGCAGGACATGTGCCCAGTAATGTGGCATGTCCTAGTAGTGACAAACAGCCTAACTTGGTGTCTCACTGCTGTGAGTGCTGCCTTCTCATAGGATTGCATTGGAAATGCCCAGCCTTATGTGTAGGGGGTATTATCTGATTTATGAGGGGTAGCGTAGGCATGTTTGGGCTTTGTGCATACTTTTAAGACAGCCTGTACACAGGGAGGCTGGAGGTGTCACAGAGGAGCATCTAGATACTGAATAGTCTTCCTGGGCTGAGAGAAGGGAGAGGCGGGGCACACCTACAGTTGTAAAGGCTGCACCCTGTCCTCACACTATAGGGTAATTTACCCCCCACTGATGTTTGGAGCCTGTGCTGGAGGAGAGAAGGGGGCACTCCCATAACCAGTTGTAACTGGTAGGAACCACCACTACCCTTCTTTGTAAAACACACTGTAAACTGAGTATAAGTACAGGGGAATTTTCCCCACAATTTAAGACATTCTTGGGGCTCCAGAGACTCTACTGGAACTGGACACAGGACGCCGCTGAATGGACTCACCAGGACCCAACTTGGACTGGTGCTGCTGTTCTGACCTGTGACCTGCCTGGTCACTAGGAGGAACTCCCACCATCTGCATCACTTGTGCTGGCCTGTTGCTGGGCCTGCTCGCCTGTGCTTCCCCCCCTTTCTTGTCTCCAGGGGCAGGGTGCTGTGGCCCCTGACCCCTGCAACCATCCAAGAATTCAAAAAGTGCTGCTTTTCCTTTTGTTGCTGATGTATAGCGCCTGGAGAGCACTTGTCCGTGCCTCTCTATGCTTTTCAGTGCAGTCGCTGTAAGGAATAAACACCGCCGCGACCCAGGGCATCGGAAAAATCCCTGTGCGAGGGACGCAATACCCCCAGGAATCCCAGGGCACCCTTGAACCAAGATAAGGAGCGAGCGCGCTCCTATAGTGCCCCGGGGGCAAAGCGCACTCTGCAGAACTCCCCCGGGGCACCAGCCTGCCTCTACTTTGGGCTTAATCACAGCTGCAGCCCAGGAGCTCCACGAGGCCTTCGCGCACCAAATCGGGTGCGGGCGAGTGCCCAGTTACTGCCCCAGGAAAGGGAAGACCTCATCGGAGGTTTCCTCCGGAACCCAGGGCCGCCCGGAGAGCAGGACACGGGGAGGTGAGGGAAGGACCCACCTCCTCCCTCCTGGTCGCTGCCGCAGGAGCATGAAGCTCCAGTGATTTTGTTTTTGGTCACAGTGGAGGGCGGGCGGGGTGGAAGCCTTGTCGGAAGCTCCCAGTGCTGCGAGGCCCCCTAGTGTGTTGTTTGCTGGTTTTGGACCCCCCTCCTTTCACCATAATTCAGGTACTTTTGTAGACATATTCGTTCCCATGATTCTTAGATGGACATTGGGGGGTGATATTTTAACCTGCTTACCTGATGGTGCGCTACATCTATGTTCCACTGTTCCTTGTGTGGGCATGATAGGATGATATGTTGGTATTACTTGCCATTAGCTTTTGTAATGCTCTTAGTATAGGCATTTATTATAATTCCATGACAAGTACATTTCTTTACTGTGATTCCTGACTACCGATTATGTTGCAGAATCCTGAGTACTTATGTGTTCTTATGTGACTACTGCTTATTCTTGCAGAGTATTAGTAACCTATGTAATGTTCTGACAACTGCTAAGGTAGCAGGATATTACTGGCATGTAATGTTTGGTCGAATTATGTTTTGTGCTATACAGTTTATTTTTACATATCTCAGTGTTGTGTTTACTTTGTGGTGTGCATATTGTTTCACATATGTTGTATGTGTGTTGTGAAAACGCTTTACACATTGCCTCCGGGTTAGGCATGACTGCTCGTGCCAAGCTACCAAGGGGGTAACCAGGGGTTATCTTGGACGTGTAACTCCCTTGCCCTGACTAGAGTGGGTGGGTTCTGCCTGGCTTAGGTGCATACCCTGGCCAACCAGAAACCCCATTTCTAACATTGGTGGCAGCGGTGGGGTAGGACTTGCGCTTGCACAATTCCATTGTGACTCATTGTTGCACCACAAATTGCACTTAGACCACTTCATGTTCTAATTCTCTTTTTTTAAAAATTATTCTCCTGTTCTCTCAAACCAATCATTTTTATTTTACTCCTGTGTTGTATACTTGAACTTTGGAATCTGGTTGTTTTACGCCTGTGTTGTGCTCTCATCAAAATGGAGTCTACCTTTGACACAGAAGACTTATGGTTTTACACTGTAGAAGAGTTAAAGGGATTCTGCAGGGAGAGAGGGATACCTGTTATGTGTGGACAATCCAATATAATGGTCCTCAGGAGAGCCTTGTATTATTTTGAGCAAGCACACGAAGAAGCAAAAGAAAGGGAGGCCCAAGGTGGGATGGTTCTGAGGGAGACCCTGAAGAGACCCATGAGAATAGTGAGCTCTCTGAGAAGGAGGGTCCCCAGTCCACACCCCATGGGACAGTGACCCCAGAGAGTTAGACTGGCCAGGGACACCAGTAGAGAGAGAGGACACCATAGATAGGGAGTCCCTTGCTGGGTCCTTGCTTAGCAGCAGCGCCATCTCCCATTCCCTGTTGCCTGAGGAGCTCAGAGATAGGTGGGAAGAGAGGAACCTGAGGCGTCAGCTAGCTGGGCTGGCTGTAGAAGAGAGACGGGCTGAGGTAAAAAAGACCTTAGTTCAGGAGAGGATGGCAGAGTCTGAAGGGGCCTTTGCCAGGGAAAGACTCGCTCTAGAGTGCAGTCTGACAAATCTGGACTCACCAGCACTGCATGTGGAGTCCAGTGGTGGCAGCATTGTTGATTGTAGTGTTAAACACAATCCTTACCTACCCACAGACTTATACCTTCCTCCTGTCAGTAAAAAACCTATCCACAAGTATATTTAGGCAGACTTAGCACACTCGCAATTGTAGGCACAGAAGTGTCCTGCCTCCTACCAGAGGCAACTCCTCCCCTAGGGCGGAGGAGCATCGCACTCCGCCAGCAGCAGCAAAACGTTTTCAAGAAAACTGTAATAAACTGTGTTTATTATTGTTTTCTTGAAAAGGAGTGGGGTATTTGGAGTAAAGAGAACGTGAGGGGAGTGCACAGAGCCCTCCCCTCATAGCGCATGTATGTTTGTTCGACCGTCTTGACCAGGCCAAACACATATGCCCAGTAGGCTCTCGCCAGCCTGGCACTCTGTTGCCAAGCTGGAGAGAGCCTGCACAGGCTTCCAGTCTGCCTGTGAGTGCCCTGGCTGGGTGTTCCCAGCCAATACTAATGCTGCTCTGCGCAGCATCAGGATTGGCTGCAGAGCAGGCTAGGAGCCTGTACCTGCAGTGAGAAGAAGGAGAGCAGAGCGGATGGAGCCACAAGGCACGGGAAAAAGGTATGTTGTATTTTATTTTTTATTTTTTTTGTCCTCGGACATGCGCTGCGTCGCCCCTTCCCTCCTGCGAGCAATAACTACCTCCTACCACATCCCAGACTTGAATCAAGGCCTGAGATCTGCTGTTCTGAGGTCTCCATAACACAAACTTCTGATGGCAGCTCCTCCTCAGCCTGCTCAATTTCCCCCAAGACTACACAACACACAGTGGATTAACACACAAGCCTGTGTAGTACCAGGCTATCCCCATCTGCCTTGTGGCTCTGCTCTAAGGGATAAGGGCACAGAGATGGCATCTTTAGACTCACACATTCCAATGGTTTTAATACATTTTGCCCTCTCTGCCCAAGAATGTTCCCTTTAAGAGATACACTCTAGTGCTTTCCCTTTCTCTCAGAAGTAAGCAGGCCAGCACTGCTGCTGCTACACAGCTTGCTGCCTGCCACCTCAGTCTGCTTACCTCCACCCATGCCACTCTAGGACTCCAAAAAAGATTAAAACCTCCCTAGAGGCTTGATTCAGTGCCATCAATACTGTTCTAACCCAGTCACAGGGCTCCATAAGAAAAACATCACACCTACTCCCTAACACCCACAATTATCAAACAAACCCTCCTCAGACCTACCTAGAAAAATTGGCAATTCTAGCCTTCCACCTCGAGAATACGACAAAGGAGGCTAACCCGCACCTTGCCCAGACCCTAAAACCTCCCTAACCCTCACTTACTGCCCTCCACTGACCTATCCACCAATTAGAGGTCCTGTGAACTGCAACACATACCAGAATAATCCAGAGGGGGAATTAACCTACCTCCTCTGCCTCGGAATGCCCGAAGGAACAATTGGCAACTGTGCAAAGAATGCAAATTGTGTTTGCAGCAAGGGAAAGATGGATTGGGAGGGCTGTGCCAGCAAAACCACTGCCTGCATGGAAAAAAGAGAAAAGGCATGTATTGTGACCCAAATTCTAACTCAAAAAGGAATACTTTCATATGACACAGTCAACCACCAATTCACACCTAAGAAAACCATTGAAAGGACCCCAAGCACATATATGGACCAGATTTGTGTGTCACGTTGCAGGACTATGTTACAACACACGTTTCCATAGTGACAACTTCAGTAGTCACCACCATATGCAATTGACCGGTAAATTGTTATGATTGTGGAAGTGACACCATTGCAGAAATATGTAACATGCAGCAATGTTTAAATCTGTCTTCCAAGTCCTATACACCGAGGTAAGAGTAAGGTCATGTCACATGCAATCCAATCCAAAGAAAATACGCTACTCAGGCAATAATTGAGGATACCAGTTTTGTTATATACCGGGTACGTGCTCCAATCACATCAATTCATCAAAAGACCAGAGGTAGCAGAATTGAAAACTCACAGAATCCATTTTATTGAACATTTTTCACTATTCCAAAAGGTTAAAAAATTACATCCAGATACATGACTTGAACTTTATGCAAAAAGAAGCTGAGTGACAAGCAAGGAAAATACAGTTTCAGGAGCACGTTGATGCACAAGCATCTTAATGCAAGGCATGAACGCAAGCTCTCTGTTGAAAAAATAAAGAGGAAGCAGGATGCTGAAGAACATCTTCTCAACCATGTCATTCTTGCTTGAGATTGATTACCTGAAGAGGTTCTGGGAACAGCAGGAAGCCATTGATCCTTGTTATCAGCCTGTGATCTTACATTTTTTGGTGTATGGCATGGGCATCTGCTTTGAGGAGCAAAATCGGGCTGATCGACTGAAGCAAATTAAAGAACGCCAGAAGTTTTGCAAAAATCTGTTTTCTTCAGAGAGCTCCTTTTGGACATTTTCACTAGTATCATGAAACAAAGACTTTTTTGGTTTTCCTTAGTAACTTTAATGGTATAACTTTAATGTTGCAACTTTAATGGTATAACTTTAATGGTGCAACTTTAATGGTATAAAAATATAAAAATGCATTCTTTTTGTGAGTTAGCCAGAGTGGAAAAAATGCAGAAGACGGGGGGAAAGAGTAAATTAAACAGTGAAGATAGAGGGTGATTGAGTGAGTGTTTGAAAGGGAGGAACTGAATAAGAGGGACAGTGTGAGTGTGAAGAGAAGAGCGATAGCAAGTCAGAGTGAGTGAAACTGAAAGAGTGAGGGAAGGTATGATAAAAGTGAGTGCACTAAAGAGAGACTGAATTGAAGACGTGAATAAAGAGTTAGTGGGAGTCTGATTAAGTTAAAATAAGGTAGTCATTGACTGAAATGTTACGGAGGGTGAGGGAAAGACCGTAAGTAAAAGTGAAGTAGAATGTGAGCAGAGTCCGAGGGAAACAAACTACATTAGAAAGTTGACAAGTGAGAAAGTGACTGAAAGACAGAGCGAGAGAAAGTGAGTGAATAACGAGTGACAGTGACTCAAAAAGAGCAAGAATAAAGTAAAGGTGTCAGTGAGTGGAATGAGTAAGTGAATATGAGGAAATGAGTGAGAGTTAGCGGGTGTGCATGAAGGTGAGTGAGAGAGAGTGAATGAAGGTGAATGAGAATAAAGGAATTTGTGAGTGAGAGGGAATGTATGTGAATAGATGAGTGATAAAGTGAATGAGCGACTGAGTGAGAAAGGTGAGTAAAGAGTGAGGACAAGGAGTGAAATTTCATTAAAAAAAAATATCCCAGCATTAAACCCCGCAATATTTTTCTCAAGTTCATGAAGTTCTTAATACTACACAAGCTATATTTTATTTAATGCCCTCTAAATTGTATCCTCTTGTCCAAGATGCTAGACCGAAGATGCAGATCTACTCCATATGTTATGGACATGCCCTACCATGTTATCTTACTAGGAAGGACATCTGGGAATCACTTAGGTCCCTCAGGGGGAGCACACTCTGTGACACAGCACAACATTGTCTTCTGGGACTATACTCAAGACCTAAAACTTCTAAGACTGAATCCCGCTTTGTGGATTTAGCACTCCTCCTTGACAAATGGCAGATAGCACACCACTGGAAGACTCCCACTGCACCCCGTGTCGGTCTGACATGAGGAGTGTTAGGGGGGGGATCGACTGCAAGCACATCATTACGGAGGGCAGAATACCATGGGCTGCAGAAATAACCTATAGCTATGATGTGGAACACCTGGCTGGAACAGTTTAAAGCGCAAGCAGAGGATACTGGTTTCTCCTGTTGCACTTTCTAAGGTCATATGCAGTTGGGTTCTGGCATTTCACGTTCCCTTACTAACCAATATCAACATTGTATGTTGACTCTCATGATTTCTCGTGTGAAGGGTCAGCTCACACTCTTACAAGTTGCTTGAGTGACGACAATGGGATTAACTTGGTAGATGCACTTGGATTAGTTGGGGGGGTACGATTGCTCCTTTTGCTTTCTCTTTATTCAATCTTTATGCATTTTCAATCACACATGTGTACTGTACAAGGTTCACTGCTAAATCTATGATACCTGTGCATTGTCCCATTTCTGTATAATTGATGCAATTAGACTGGCTATATCACGATGTATGATGATATCAATGGCAAAGGACTGTGTTTATGTTTAAAAAATGCAATAAAATATGTTTAAAAAGTGCAGGCAATTATTTAGGCACAATTACTGAAGTTGCTTGATTTATTAAAATGCAAGAAACCTTTACAAATAAGTTGAATCCCTTCCCCCATTGATCCTTTGTATATTCAAACATTTGTCAAAGTCAAAAGTGGAACTTGTCTGACCAGTTTTGTCCGCAAATTGACAAATTCTGTAAACATTTCAACGAAGTGACTACTGCTTACCTTTGGGACCATGACATGGTATTGATCTTGAAACAAAAGTATCCACTTCAACATGCCTGGAATCTTTTGAAAAGATGGAATTCTTTGCTCAGCAGGAGGCATTACAATCAAAGTTGTAAGGGTAATGTGATATGTAATCTCATTTGTGAGATGATGTACAACATTTGCAATTGCATCTGTTTCATTAGGAAGAACTCGTAAGCATTGCATATGGTGTGTGAGTTATGGTTTACATGCCTGTTGTGTAAGTTATGAATTGTGGTTTTAAGCATACCTTGTGAATTTCAGTGGTTCTTACATTTTAATTCCTCACCTTAAATGCACTTTAACTGTGGTTTCAGCAGTGAATTTGAGGTTTTCTATAAAATGTGTAACCAAATTAAAACTGTAATTCCCAATGTAATGATATTAAAAAGTTGCCAGTAATTTAGAAACTCCTGACGTTGTGCCCTTTATGCAAGGGGGATACCCTGGATATGCATGCTCTCACTAGCATACGCCAGTCACACTGTAATTCTGTCAGGATTGGAGGCTCCAATTATGCATCTCTTTCTTCACTTTAATTTCTTCAGCAGCCAAGCAGAAAGTTAAAACAGGAAAACTACAAATCCCAAGAGTTTAAACAACACATGATAACCATAGAAGAAGCCCCCCCATATAATGCTCATAACAATGTAACAACTCTTTATTTGCTGCTTCGCTGCCTGTTAAATGCTTTTGATCCTTCTGTTTACGCTTGTCTGTGCTGCTTAAGATTGTTTCTTTTATTTGCTTCATAGCTTGTCAGCGTTCCAGCGGTGCATGTGTGTTTTTTTGGTATCTGGGAGTGTCTTTTTACCTCCCGGTTGCAGCTGCTTAGTCCCCATCCTGTTTGTGGAGCGGAGGCAGAGGAGTGAGGATGTGCAGCTTGCGTGCAGTCCTCTTTCTTTGTTGACGGCTCTGATACTAGCGCCCATGCGTGAAGGCTCATTTTGGCTCGGAGCACGGAGAGACGTGTGTTATCGTCTCGGGCACTTGTGCAGAGCTGTGTACTCCCTGTGGTATGCCCCAAGTGTACTCTCTTTGGGGTGCAATAATTGTGACACAGGCTGGGCCTGTTTATATATGGGCAAAGCTCCCTTCACCTCCTAACAGTTTTTTGTCCCCTGTATTTTCAGGGCTAAGATTCTGCTCTTGGCCTGAATCACCTAGTGGACTACTACATTGGAGTTTTTTTGTCTAATCTAATCAGCATGGCTGCATATAATGATGAATTGGGTGATGAATATTATGTGGATGATCCTGCCGGATCTTTTGAACAAGATCTTGTCTATGCCTTAGATGCTTGTGTGCGTCATATGGTATATCAAGCCTTGGACCGCGCTATCAGGCCTAGTAAACATCTCATTGGTTATGCCGAGCAGCAGGGATGGGTGGCCCCCTCTGGGTCTCAGATGCTTGAAGAACACTCCCTGTCTGGTGGTTCGCAGGCCCTCAAGCAGGGTAGGAATCCACATACTGCTGACTTTGAGAGTCTTATCAGAACCCTGGCTAGGGAGCATGACTATAATACTTCTTCCACCCCAAAATCTAAGTCCAAGAACTATTTGGACTCCTCCTCATCAGGGCATTCCTCAGACCAGGGGGACGACCCCACCCTCAAGCGCAAACAGAAGACGCACCACCAGGACGTTTCTATCCCTACCCCAAAAGTACTTACTTTTGACAAAAGGGCATTGTTCATCCCCGATCTACCCTATGGTAGGATTTTTAACGATGTCACCACTCCATATTGATAAAGATGGACCCCAAGTTAGCAGACCGTGTTTCCTCTGAGTCAGGACTTTTGGAACAGGGCTTGTTTTTCGGTTCTCCTTTCCTCAAGGAACTTTCTCAATTTGCGGCAAGTTACTCTAATTTGGACAAAGTCCAAGGGTCTATCAAAAAGGTTCTTTGCCCACTTTTTTGTGGGACTAGACACTACAGAGGGCATGCTTTCGGCCGTTGAGCAATCAAGGCCCTCAGCGGGGGTACTATCATCAGGGAAGAGGAAGCTTCCAAGATTACGACTACAACTCCTCCTCGTCCACCTTCTACCCTTTCTGGCCAAGAGCAGGTCGCCCCAATTTCCGCAGAGGGAGATCTAGAGGCACCCAATCCTACTCCCAGGATGCAGGATCTACAGGTGAGCCTAATTTCAAGCTCAAAGGTTGTTTTAGGGGGCAGGGCGGGGTGTTTTTTGTAGGCTTAGCACAAGATCACTTGTGACTCTTGGGTCCTAGAGACCATTCAGGGCTTCAAGCTAGAATTTTACAAATCCAGCTCTCAGTCACCCCCTCCCTGTTTGACGTATTTTTCCCTTCAAGATCACAATTTCATTTCCACCGAAATTGCATCACTTTTGCAAAAAGGCGCTATTGTCGAGGCTTCGGTTCATCCTGCAGAGTTTCTCAGCTCAATATTTTGGTGGACATGAAGGGGGAGGCTCACACTTTGTTTTGAACCTCAAAGAGTTCAACAGATGCTTGGTTTATCACCATTTCAAAATGGAGGGCTACCATTTACTGAGGGATATTCTTCACGAACAAGAGTGGATGATTTGTTTGGATTTAAAGGATGCTTATTTGACCATTCCTATTTTTCCTCCCCACCATCAGTTCCTCCAGTTTCTTTGTGAGGACCATTGTTACGAATAAAAGGTCCTTTCTTTCAGCCTCTCATCAGCTCCTTGGTGCTTCACGAAGGTGATGTGGCCAGTCGTGGAGTTCCTCCGAACAAGAGGGGTGCATCTAATATTTTACTTCAACGACATTCTCATCATGGCTCAATGTCCTCGTCTAGTCCTCTCCCATTTGAGTGGTCCATTTCCCTTCTCCAGAGTCTGTGGTTACTAATCAACACCCAGAAGTCGGTTATAATTCCGTCCCAGCATTTGGACTTTCTGGGTGGACTTTACCCTAGCTCAGTTGGTCCTTTGCCTCAAAAGATTGATTTAATCATGAGGGAATTTAAGTTACTGTTGTCCAGACAGACTGCATCATTGATGGCGATTGCCTGCATGGTGGGCCTGTTCTCTTCCTCCATCCAGGTGATCTTTCTGGGCCCCCTACAGTACAGGGCTCTGCAGCGGTTGAAGATTTGTCATCTTCAGAGAGGGCTCGGATATGTGGACCAGGTTCCCCTTTCAGAGGAAGTTTGGTTGGAGATGCACTGGTGGTTGGACCACATGGAGGCCTGGAAAGATAGGGCTATCTTTAGTTCTTCCCCTGAGATTGTAATATAGTCTGATGCCAGTCTTTTGGGGATTGGGAGCGGAGCTGGACCTCCATATCAATTGTCTGGTGCTCCTAGCGGGCTTCTTTGCAATCAAGAGTTTGTCCCCTCTCAAGACTAATTGTTGTATTCTTCGAATGGACAATATCTCGGCAGTGAGATATGTCAACAGACTGGGCGGGACCAAGTCTTGCATTCTGGCAGAGATTGCCAAGGACTTTTGGCACTTCTGTCTATAACACCAGATTTCAGCAGTGGTGGAATATCTGCCGGGGAGCAGCAATTCGGTGGCAGATTGGCATTCTCATCACCTTTGGGATTTCAGCGACTGGAAACTTCAGCCCAAGGTCTTTCAAGCTCTCCGCTCCCAGTGGGGTCCCTTCTCAATACATTTTTTTGCCTCCCATCTCAAACAGCAGATGAAGACATTTTTCAGCTGGAGACCAGACCGGAAGCGCTAGCCTTTTACCTCCTTTCCTGATGATTCCTAGGGTTTTGGCTCAGATCCGTCATCAGCAGAAGGATCTCATTCTGGTGACTCATCTGTGGAGGTTACAGTCATGGTTTCTGGTAGCTCTGGAATTGAGTTGGTGGTGCCATCGAGAACCATTGGACACTGAATTTGACGCCTAGAATAAGTCCTCCTGATAGACCAATCCAGAGGATTGTGTTTCTTTTAATTAGTGAAAAAGTTGGAAACTTGAAGTTAGTTCACTCCTGCCTTGAAGCTGTCCCAGAACCCAGGCCCAGAACCCTGCCAGAATCTGTCTTTTCCTGCTTGAAGTCTCTTGCTGTCACTTTCGAAAAATCTTATGAGTTTCCTCTTAGTTTTAATTGTCTTACCTGTTTATGCTGTTCTGTACTAATATTATCTTTTGATTCTGTTCAGATGAAACCTCCTTCTGGACCCCCTGGGCCTTCCTCAGCCTCTAATTCTTTTGAGACAACTAGCCCTGGTGGCTTGGTGGCTTTCAGGGAAAGATGGAGTCTCCTGGGCCTTTTGCAGGAGTCTTCCACTTTCATTGTAGGAGCCTGGTCTTTCAGCACCCACAAGAGATATGTTTCCCCTTGGAGACAATGGTGTTCTTGGTGCAGTGCACGGAACGCAGATCCTTCTTCAGCGGTTTGCAGTCTGGTCCTGGCTTTGTCTGTCTTGGCTTATAGATCGGTTAATAATTATCGATCTGCCATTTCGGTGGGTTATTTGCCGGTAGATGGTAAACCGGTGGGGGAGTTACCCATTGTTTGCAAGATTCTGAAAGGCATAAGGTTGGCTAACCCCCATCGTCCCCGTTATTCTACCCTTTGGGATGTAAATATAGAGTGAGATTTTTAGAATCTTGGCCAGCTAATAGATTCCTTTCCAGGAAATAACTATCGGCTAAGCTCACTATGTTGTTATGTTTAATCTCCTGCAAAAAGGTTTCGGACGTTAGGGCCTTAGATTTGGCGGGTAGGGTTTCCTCCCCTGAGAGAGTAACCTTTTCTATTTCTTGTCGTACCAAGTGCAATTTGAAATAAGTTTCTTATACTTGTTTTGTAGACAATCCACAATTGTGTGAGGTACAATGTCTAAGAGCTAACAAGGTAAGTACAGAAGAATTCATTCTGAATGGGGGGGGGACAGTTATTGATCTCTCTTGTTAAAACATATCATCCTGTTTCGTCAGCCACTTTGGCCAGGTGGGTTTGCTGGCTCTGAGTGAAGCAGGCATTGATATTTCTAAGTTTGGTGCCCATTCCACTAGAGGAGCCATGGCCTTAAAATCTTTTGCTTTAGGTTCCTGGTTGGAAGACATTTTAAGAGCTGCAGATTGGTCATCTGCATCTACATTCAAATCATTTTATTATAAGCCTATTGTGGATACTGCTTCTGTGGTTGTGGGTCAGCTTTAAACAAGCATTATCAGAGCCTCCAGTCCTGACATAGATCTAAAAAAATGTGCATTTGTGTTAAGAATTAAAAAATTCGGACTTGATGGGCAAGATGGTGGCCGCTTAGGTGACGGCTGTTAGCCCCGCCCTCCTGGACACCGGCCAGGAGCTCAGTGTATCGACGGTGAGGAGAGGAGTGGATGCAGAGGCAGCGTGCAAGCCGCTACACACCCCCACCCCATGTTTGCCGAGACTGCTGGTTGCCTGGGCACGATTTCGGTACTTGCAGAAGACTCAGAGATGCAGCGCCGCTCTGCCGCGCTTGTGATTGGGTCTGGTAGAGTTTGACCTCGCGAGCTGGGCTTGCACCATGGCGCTCATCTAAAGGTATGAAGGATGCGAAAGTAACTGTGGCTCCACGGATTGTTTATACATACTAAGGGACTGGATGGTGGGATATCAATGCTGACGGGGCTCTGCCAAAAGGAGGGGGTGGTTAAGAGAGCGCGGCTTGGCTCCTGTGATCCTAGCAAGTAATACTAAATGTAAGGTTACTCAGCGCAGGGTGGAACAGCTAGGAAGGTGGGCTGTAATAGAGTGCCAGTTGGGTAAAGAGAGGTTTACGTTATGCTCGCTATACGGCGCTGTATTTGACGACCTGTCTCTATTAGATTTTATATCAGTTGAATTAGCAGTAAGGCCAGCCCCATACATTATATGCGATTATCTGAATTTCAATGGGTCATGGGGTGGATTACAAAACCTAATGGCTGTTAATAACAAAAGCTACTTGGGGTGTAAAGCTAGAGTATTTCAAGCCATTAGCAATTTGCAAAAGGAAGTAGGACTGGTAGATGCATGGCCAACACTGAAGGGGCCGAATCCGGGATACACATACTTCTCAGCTCCTCACAGGAAACTGGCCAGTTAGATTATTTTCTTATCTCGCCTAAATTTTTAGAGGAAGCGGAAATGAAACTATACCCACGATTTATGTCAGACCATAATGCTCTACTTCTGGAGGTTAAGAGTGCAGGTAGGTGGAGTTACAGGAAGAGTTGGACATTTAAGAGAGGGCTGCTGAACAATCCTGCATATTTGCAACACATGAAAACATGACTGAGGAAGTTCCTGGAATTTAATAGGGGTTCTGCCCCAGCTGAGATCGTGTGGGACACAATAAAAGTGGGGATAAGTGGGGAAACGCTCAGTTTTAGTATTAGACAGAAACAAGTAGCAGACCAGATCCAATAAATATTTACAAAGCTTCACAAGGCAGAAAAAACAACTTACCACAGCGTTTGAGGGTGGCACGGATGTCAAAGATGCTTTACAGCAGATAGCGATAGCTAAAATGTTAATAGATAATCGCTCAGCAGAAAATATTTGGCAAGACGGAAGGAGTGCTATGAATATAGCAAGAAAGTGGGTCATTTATTAGTGGTATGGGCTCGCCAGAAGGTTATATCTGGTTCAATCTCGGAGATTAAAAACAGGCTGGGGAAGATAGTTACAGACCCGACCAAATTAGGGAATCTTTTTGGGATTATTATGCAGAGTTATACAAAGCCACCCCTCTAGGTGTGGAACAGACTGGTCGCGGCTGGTTAAGCAAGGCAACAGGTGGTAGGATCACCCCTGAAGAACAGGAGAAATTAGGAAAGGAGGTTACTATGGAGGAATTAGAAGGGGCGGTGCGAGGGCTGCCAAGCCTTAAGGCCACAGGCACGGACGGTATCCCGCTTGAATTATATAAGCATCTTAAGACATTGCTGCTGCCGGTGATGCTAGAACTGTTCATCAAAGTGCAGCAAGGGGATAATCCTCCCCCGTCCTGGGGTACCGCCAAAACAATAGTGTTCCTGAAGAAGGACAAAGATCCGCTTAGCTTGGGTGCGTATAGACCTGTCACACTTATTAATAGTGATGCGAAGATTTATTCCCAAATCTTTGCGACTAGTTTGTATTCCAGTATCTGTAATTTAGTTATTCAGAATCAGCATGGGTTTGTTCCAGGGAGGGATACAACTGACCATATTAGAAGAGTCATCGCTCTGTTTGACGCTACTCCTGTCGCGAAGGAGCCTATGTAAATTGTTCTGTTAGACGCCATAAAAGCATTTGATAGGGTTAATTGGGAATTTATGTGGGAAACACTAGGGGTCTATGGATTGGAAAACCGCTTTATAACAGCTATGAAGGCCTTATATAAGCACCCAAGCGCTTGAATTCAAATGCTAGACGGCCATTCAAATGAGATACGAATTGAACGTGGTACAAGACAGGGATGGCCATGCTCACCCTTGCTAATTGCCCCATATATAGATCCACTTCTACGACAACTAGAAAAGAATACAGCAATTCAGCCTGTGACCCGCAACGGCTGGGATACTAAAATATAAGCATATGCCGATGATGTTGCAGTTCTTACTGCCATCTCAGATTCGGCCCTTAAGGAAATCGAAAAAGTTGCAAATAGCTTTGGGTATCCTGTTACTTACTAAATAAAGACAAGACCCAGATAGTGGATAATCGAAGGGTTGACCACGCAGTTTATCTAGGGATTGACATTAGGGGGGTTATTCTAACTTTGGAGGTGTGTTAATCCGTCCCAAAAGTGACGGTAAAGTGACGGATATACCACCAGCCGTATTACGAGTTCCATAGGATATAATGGACTCGTAATACGGCTGGTGGTAAATCCGTGACTTTTCCGTCACTTTTGGGACGGATTAACACCTCTTCCAAAGTTAGAATAACCCCCTAGATCTAATGTGGAGCAAATTTTTCAGTTTAATCTAATGCCGATAGTAAAAAACGCCAAATATAACTTCGGCAGATGGAATAATTTATATATGTCAATCATGGGGCGGTGTAATATGGTTAAGATGATGTTTCTCCCCAAGGTCTTATATCTATTTCGGGCTATCCCGTGGTAGTTTGAGAAACCTTGGCTTAACATGCTGGATCAACTCGTGATGAGGTTTATTTGGTCGAATGGCAAGATCAGGATGGCTAGCAGATGCATGACATTATCAAGGGAGAAGGGGGTCTGGTCTCTGCCAAATTTCAAACTATATCAGCTGGCAGCTGCGTTACAGTTTATGCTCCCTTTGTTTAACAGCAGAGGATCCTTGAGAGACGAATGGTATGTCCCTGATATTTCTGAATTGCTAATTGGACACTTGGCTGGCGGCGCACTGTTGACAATTATGGAACCCAGCTACTATAAGAAGGCATGGTTTAAAGTTTTAAATGCTGCATTTAAATGCTGGGACACCTGGCGGAAAAGAATGGGACTTGGCAGATTTAATCGCTACACCCTGATTGCAAATAACCCATCTCTTCCAGAGATATTTAGGGATATTTAGGGATAACTACAACTACCTTGACCCTCGGGTAGGTCGCTTCCCCGCCGCTGCAGCTCTGCCTGCCCAGGCCCCTGCCACGCCTTGCTAGGGTGTTCAGGTATTTCAGGTTCTTCTCTTGACCTTCGACTGTTTCTTGCCATTTCTCTTCTGCTCTTTGCTTTCCACTGTTTCTTGCCATTTCTCTTTTGCTCTTTGCTTTCCACTGTTTCTTGCCATTTCCCTTTTGCTCTTTGCTTTCCACTGTTTCTTTTTCTTTTGCTGTGCACTTTCCTGCTTTTTCCTGCTTTTTCCCACTTTTCCCGCTTTTCCCGCCGCTGCCACCCGTGCGGCCCCACGCCCCCTGCTCCCATTCGCTGTCCTCCCTCCTGCCTCCCACCTCCCGCCTCCCAGCTGACCTCTCCTCCCCCCTTCCCTCTTATGGCGGCCGCTGTGTGGCCGCGCCACTGGTGCGCCAAAGGCAAGCCCGTCTGCGCCCGTCCGCGCCCGTCCGCGCCCGTCCGCGCCTGGACCGCACCCAGCGCCAGAACTCCTGGCCCCCACCGCACTCAAAACACCCAACTAAGATACAACGCCACCTCCCTCAACGCCATCAACCCCGGACAAACAGCCACCTGCTACCAAGCCAGCCCTAAACGTACTCATGGACCCTCCACCTGTCAAGCCTGCAAGTACACATTCCACCGAGCCTGCAGACCTCCCACCGGCCCTCGCACCAACAACCACCTCAAGTGCATCCTCCTCAACACACGCTCCGTCCACAAGCACGCCATCGAACTATGGGACCTCCTGGACACAACAGCACCAGACGTCGCCTTCATCACAGAAACCTGGATGAACGCCTCCTCGGCTCCTGACATCGCCATAGCCATCCCCGACGGCTACAAGATCGCCCGGAAGGACCGCATCAACCAAACCGGTGGAGGAATCGCCATCATCTACAGGAACTCCATCAACATCACGACCACCAACGAAGACACCCCCCTCGCCGCCGAACACGTACACTTCCAGATCCACACTGACCCCAGAACCACCCTCAGAAGAACTCTTGTCTACAGGCCCCCGGGCCCACGCGCCCAATTCAGCGAAACCATCACAGATTTCATCAGCCCGCACTCCCTAGCCTCTCCAGACTACATCCTCCTCAGGGACCTGAACTTCCACCTGGAGAAAAACAACAACAACAACACCGCCACCCTGCTCGACAACCTCGCCAACCTCGGACTCAAGCAACTGGTGAACACCCCCACCCACACCGCTGGCCACATGCTCGACTCCATCTTCTCCGCCAGCAACCACATATCCTTCAGCCACTCCTCTGAACTACACTGGACCGGCCACAGATGCGTCCACTTCACCTTCAAAACGGGAGACCCACCACCATCGCACACAACAAATCCCCAGCAGACACTGGAGCAAAATCTCCACAGCGCAGCTCCTCTCAACACTGAACCAAAACCCACCAGCCATCACCACTGACGCCAACAACGCAGCCCTCAGCCTCACACAGTGGATCACCAACTGTGCAGAAAACCTCGCTCCTCTTAAAAGCCACCCAAGCGGGACTAGAATCAGGAAACCCCGTGGTTCACGGACGCCCTCAAAGAATCCAAGAAATCCTGCCGTACCCTCGAAAAAACCTGGCGCAGAGAACGCACCACAGAAAACATGTCAGCCATCAAGATCGCCACCCGTGAACACCACCAGCTGATCCGCTCCACCAAAAGGACATCATTCAAAGAGCGACTAGACAACAACACCCACAACAGCAAAGAACTCTTCAACATCGTCAAAGAGCTCTCCAACCCCAGGGCCAGCTCCAACGTCATCACGTCCTCACAAGAACTCTGCGACTCCCTCGCTACGTTCTTCCACCGAAAGATCGCAGACCTACACGACACCTTTGGACCCCAGACCCCGCCGCTCACCACCGAACCAACAGCCCCCACCACTACACTCAACGCCTGGACCCCCATCAGCTCTGAGGAGACCAGCATCACCATGAACACCATCCACCCCGGCTCCCCCTCCGACCCGTGCCACCATCACATCTTCAACAAAGCCGACTCCATCATCGCCCCCTATCTCTGGAGCATCATCAACAGCACATTCTCATCTGCCACCTTCCCCGAGAGCTGGAAACACGCGGAAGTCAACGCCCTCCTGAAAAAACCCACGGCTGACCCCCAATGACCTGAAGAAATTCTGCCCCATCTCTCTTCTCTCCTTCCCGGCCAAGGTCCTCGAGAAGACCGTCAACAAGCAGCTGACCAATTTTCTTGAAGCTAACAACTCGCTCGACCCTTCCCAATCAGGATTTCGGGCCAACCACAGCACAGAAACCGCCCTCATCGCAGTCACCGATGACATCAGAACTCTGATGGACAACGGAGAAACAACCGCCCTCATCCTCCTGGACCTCTCGGCTGCCTTCGACACCGTGTGCCATTGCACCCTAATAACCCGCCTCCACTCCACTGGAATCCTAGGACAGGCCCTTGACTGGATCATCTCGTTCCTCTCCGACAGAACCCAAAGAGTCTACCTCCCGCCCTTCCGCTCAGAACCCACAGAGATCATCTGCGGCGTACCCCAAGGTTCCTCGCTCAGCCCAACCCTCTTCAATATCTACATGAGCCCCCTCACCGACATCGCACGCAAACACAACATCAACATCATCTCCTACGCCGACGACACCCAGCTGATACTCTCCCTCACCAAAGATCCAACCACAGCCAAAATCAACCTACAGGAAGGAATGAAAGACGTCGCAGAATGGATGAAGCTCAGCCGCCTAAAGCTGAACTCAGACAAGATGGAGGTCCTTATCCTCGGACAATCCCCTTCCGCCTGGGGCGACTCCTGGTGGCCCACGGCTCTGGGCACCGCACCAACCCCTCAGACCACTCACGCAACCTCAGATTCATCCTGGACCCCCTCCTCACTATGACCAAGCAAGTCAACGCCGTCTCGTCATCATGCTTCAACACCCTACGCATGCTCCGAAAAATCTTCAGATGGATCCCCGCCGAAACCAGAAAGACAGTTACCCATGCCCTTGTCACAAGCCGTCTGGACTACGGAAACACCCTATACGCAGGGACCACCGCAAAGCTACAGAGATGTCTCCAACGCATACAGAACACCTCCGCACACCTCATCCTCGACATCCCTCGCCACAGCCACATCTCCACCCACCTGAAACACCTGCACTGGCTCCCCGTCAACAAGAGGATCACCTTCAGGCTCCTCACCCACGCACACAAAGCTCTCCACAACATGGGCCCCGAATACCTCAACAGACACCTCTCGTTCTACACGCCCACCCGTTAGCTTTGCTCATCCAGCCTTGCCCTCCCCACCGTCCCACGTATCCGCAGAACCACCGCAGGAGGAAAATCCTTCACCTACCTGGCAGCCAAAGCATGGAACTCCCTCCCCGCACACCTAAGAACTACCGAGGACCATGTCGCCTTCAGGAAACGCCTCAAGAAATGGCTTTTCGAGCAGCAGTAACCCACCCCCCCTCCCTCCCCAGCACCTTGAGACCCTCTCGGGTTAGTAGCGCGCTCTATAAATGCATTGATTGATTGGTGAAATGGAGCCGACAGGGTGTACAAAGGCTAGGTGATTTATTTGCAGGATCCACAATAGGCACATTTGAGAACTTGCGGGATAAATTTGGTCTGGAGCAAAGGGGATTCTTTAAATATTTATAAGTAAGGGACTTTATGCATAAGAAACCAGGGGGGGGCAGTAAGGTTTGCAAAATGCCCTCTGATGGAGATGATGGTAACCGGTGTAAGGATTACTATAAGGTCAGCTTATGTCAGACTGAATGAGGAGCATCCAGGGGATTTGGAGAAGCACTGCAAGAAGTGGGAAGCCAAACTACATACTAGAGAGGCAGAATTTTATGAGTCTCGCAGACTGGGGTGCAGCATTCTGATGTCTGCAGCACTCCAGGCACAGCACTACAAAATTATTTTTGATTTATACTTTACACCAGGGAAAATAGCTAAGAGGGGGAAGGACAGAGGGGACAAAATGTCCAAGATGTCAGCTACTCGGTGCAGATCTAACCCATGTTTGCTACATGTATACAATTAGAAACTTTGAGAAGGGACATTGGGCAATTTATAAGAGAAGTAGTCAAGCAAAATGTGGAATGAACTCCCTGGGTTGTAATATTCGGGGTATCTGAGGTAATTTGGACACAGATTTCTAAATTTATTTTTGTCTCTATGGCTGTATATCGACTTTGTATTGCTTCTGCGTGGCTGGATCAGCAACCCCTTGCATTTCAATATTGGTTAGATCGGCTCCTCTCAGTATATCAGCTTGAACACTCGTTGTGTGAACGGAAAGGGAGGGAAGCGAGACGGAAAGGGCAACCCATCTGGGGCTTATTGGGTAAATGGATCAGATCTAAACAGCCAGCAATACGGAAGTAAGTGGCGATAGAGACTATAAGTGTATGATTTCGGACAATTATATATATGTATATTGCATGTTGTTAGATACTTTATGTATCCATTCTCTCGGGTTACAATAAAAAAAAAAATTGTTTAAAATGTAAAAATTATTTTAAGGATACAGAGGATTATCCCACCCTAACTGTTTGAAGTGTTCTTTGATTTGTTCTTTGATTTGTTGTTTCTGCCTCTATTGTTATTTTGTCCTGGCTCAGTTTTATGGCCTGGTCTTTTCATCTCCTTGCAGGTAATGAGGACAAATGATACACTGGTGTGTCCAGTGGATTTTTATGGCGGTGGACGTTAATGGTTTTTCGTTCCTCTTCATTCTTCAAAGTTGGTCTTCATGGTTGCTCCTCTACATTTCGTGTGATGTTCTTCAAGCTAATGTTCTTATGGACTTGAATAGACTTTTCCTGTGTTTTCAAGCAAAGAAAGAGGAGTTGTTACATTATTATGAGCATTATTTTGGGGTGGCTTCCTCTGTGGTTAACACATGTTGTGTATACTCTTGGGATTTGTAGTTTTTCTGTTTCAACTTTCTGATTGGCTGATGCAGAAATTAAAGTGAAGAAAGAGAAGCATAATCCTCGCCTCCGTGACCTTAATAGAATTTTTAAATTCTTAACGTGAATGATAGAAATATTTTATTCCAATCAAAGGATATGTCAAAAGCACAGCACAGGCATACCTGACCACATGCAATAATCACCAGGAACAGTGCAAGGATTTTTGTTGGTTCACACAAAGTAGCACTTTTCTTTCAGGAAGCCTTCCAGTGCACTGACAAATTAACAGTTTGGTGTACTTGGATGCCACATAGTCAAGATGAAGTAAGACTGCTGCATTCTCTCACCACATTGAAGTGCCTGCACTGGTAATCATGTAAAGTTTGTAAACTAATACAGACCATTCACTTCAATGTGCCACGCTGTTTCTGCAATCCTTGCAGATGCTAAGACAAGATGATCAATTAGATAGGTTATTTTTCAGCAATTTAGGGGCATATTTATACTCCGTTTGCGCCGGAATTGCGTCGTATTTTTGGACGCAATTCCGACGCAAAACTAACTCCATATTTATACTTTGGCGTTAGACGCGTCTAGCGCCAAAGTCCATGGGGTTTGCGTCATTTTTTAGCGTGGAAGCCTACTTTGCGTTAATGAGATGCAAGGTAGGCGTTCCCGTCTAAAAAATTGACTCTGAGGCATGTGTGCCGTATTTTCACTCCCGGGCAAAATTCACGCCCGGGAGTGGGCGGGTCAAAAAAAATGACATCCGGACGCTTTTGCGCCGTTTTTTAGCGCCTGGAAAAGGCAGGCGTTAAGGGACCTGTGGGCTCTGAAGGAGCCCAGAGGTGCCCTCCCATGCCCCCAGGGACACCCCCTGTCACCCTTGCCCACCCCAGGAGGACACCCAAGGCTGGAGGGACCCATCCCAGGGACATTAAGGTAAGTTCAGGTAAGTCATTTTTTTTTTTTTTTTTTGTGGCATAGGGGGGCCTGATTTGTGCCCCCCTACATGCCACTATGCCCAATGACCATGCCCAGGGGACAGAAGTCCCCTGGGCATGGCCATTGGGCAAGGGGGCATGACTCCTGTCTTTGCTAAGACAGGAGTCATTTCTATGGGGGTTGGGAGTCGTAAAAAATGGCGCAAATCGGGTTGAGGCGAAAAATTTGCCTCAGCCTGACTTGCCCCATTTTTTGGCGCCCAAGCTCCATATCCCCCTACGCCGGCGCTGCCTGGTGTAAGTCGTTTTTTTCCACGCACACCAGGCAGCGCCGGCGGCTAACGCCGGCTAACGTCTTGATTAAATACGGCGCCCGCATGGTGCTTCAGAATGGCGTTAGCCGGCGCTAATTTTTTTCACGCAAAACTGCGTTAGCGCAGTTTTGCGTAAAAAAGTATAAATATGGCCCTTAGTCTCTGGGGTGACAGAAAATCAATCAGTCAAGTTTACTGTTGTCAGCTAAAAACCCTAACATTGCAAGTGATGCATTCAATAAAACCAATTCATGACACATAGGAAATAATAATTTCATGCATATTTAAAAAAAGAAAAATATTTTCCCCTAAAGATTAAGGGGCATATTTACAAGCCACTTGCGCCATCGCAGCATCACTTTTGTGACGCTCTGGTGGGTCTGTGCCCTACGCCATATTCACAAGGCAACGTTAAGTCACTTATTGTGGCTTACCGCTGCCTTGGAAATATGGCCCCCCCAAAGCAGTTTTCTGTGGCAGCTTGGTGTACAATGGGTGTTGCAGTGGGCGTACCCACACAACAGCCATTCCTTTTTGACACTGCCCCAAGTTTACAAGGAAATGTAAATCTAAGGCAGCGCTAAATATTAAAGCCACCACAGGGGTGGTGTTAGCATGCTGCAAAGAGGAGAAATTCTTTTATTTCTCCTCGTTTTAGCTTTTTCTATGTGTCCTGCATTCTGCAACACACATAGAAAGAGCAAAAGGCCATTAATGATTGCCTATGTTCAGGAAGGTGTCCCTTCCTGCACATAAGAAATCATTAAATAATGATGATTTGCTACTTCTATGTGTGCTACATTCTGCAGCACACATAGGAATAACAAATCACCATTATTGATTGTTTATATCCAGGAAGGGACACCTTCCTGCACATAGGCAATCATTCCCTACAACCTAGGCACTCTTGCACTATAGTGCAAGAGTGCCTGTGTTGGACTAGGCAGCTAAATTTAGTGCTAGCACTAGGGAAAGCACAGGGGTCCACAGTAATTTGTGAATACGGTGCGTCACTGAATTTCTGAAGTGACACAGCGTGACACTGACAATTTTGGCACAGCGCTGCACCATTTCCTTGTAAATATGACCCTAAGACTCAAAATCAGTTTATGTCTTCTATTAATGCCTCAAATTAGGCAGCTATGAAATTGGCCAGGCTGGTCAAAAATCCAATGACACAATGAGATAGACTGCTGACAAGTCTAACCTTTAGCACAATACCAATGCATACCCATAACAAGTGAACTTATACTCTTTGAAGTGTGATACATGTTTCATCTTTGGTAAAATGTAGATTTTTGTGAAAATAAACATAAAAATTTGAGATACTCTGTACCGCCTTTCCTGCAATTCCTTAAGCAATCTGCATCCATGGCTTTTCTTCCAACCTAAACTTAATGTACAAAGTCCAATGCACTTCAGGGGTAATCACATCTGAAGATGGCTCACAAACATCAGAGAACATATCAGCTAATTACCCTGATAATAAAATACCAGTTCCATAGAGCATTGTCGCCTGTTTTCACAATCCAATAGTTTTCCCTGAATAACCCCTGCATATTTTTACTTAATAACAATGGCTCCATCCAAAGATGTTCTAGGACTACTTCCTCCAAGACTGTCTTAACATACATTTTTACTAAATCTTCTGAAGGCAGAATCATTCAAGAATGATCCAAGGTATGGTTTGGTCTACTGGAATGTTTAGAGCAGTAAAGAGCTGCTTGTAAAATGATAATGTAACAATATGATACATACCCATTGTTATCTCAGGGATATCACCAAGTGGTTGTCACAACAATGGTCTTAAAATATATATCTACCATCACGTATCTACCTGAAGAATTAATATGCCCCCACAACTCTGCTCCATAATTTGGGGTTGAAATGTATGAATCCTATATACCTGCCACATTAAGCATATACATTTACCCCCATCCTAGTCCTACAGCATAAACAGTCCTGGTTGCTTGTTTGAATATGCACACTGCCTTCTCTTTGTGTTACACTAATGACAATCTTGCATCAACTCGTACCCCTAAATGACCATAATACTAGACCCACTATATGGCAACATCATGAATTATAAACAACCTTTTAAATGGCTTTAGCACTTCATATTCATCACATTCCTATCTGTTGGAATAGTCCCTCACATGGTGACAGATGTGCATCACTGCCCTGAGTGCCCCTGCTGTGATGATATCTGGGTCCCTCTGACTAATTTGTAAAGTCATGGATGAACATGCATAATGCATTTGTGCCATGACATAAGCTTGTCTCATGGATTGCCTTCTTTTTGGACCAGAAAGTGTGCCCAAAGTGTTACACTCCTGGTGGTGAAAAGCTACTGCATCTACATGGAGTTAAGTAGCATGAGCATATTGGTGGCAGCATACCATGTAATGATAATGCCTTTTTACCTGTGTAAATGGAGTGAGGACTACAGGCCCACCAAAGCAATGTTCTGATGCTGTTTCCTTAACTCACCTTTAGCCCACATCAAGTTTGTATGTAGCACTGTACAGCTCACATGTGCTGGCTATATGTGTGTCTGTGGGTGGTACAATATATGGAAGATTCTGGGTTCCATTTTGTGAAACTAAGGGCTGCCTAGAGGATATTGGATTGGTCCTGCTGTGACAGATTGCTTTCTGGAGGAAGGAAAGGACAAAGGAGTGGACACTTCAAAAGGAAGCTGACCTCCAACACAAACTTAAAAGATACTAAATCACATTTTGTGACTGGAAATGAACTGTAGGAATGTCATATCAAGACCCCAATAACTGTCCACTGCCAAGCAGCAGTTGGGCTGTAGGTTCAGGCAGTGGTGTAACAAAGGCCCCAGCAGCTCCCACAGTGCAGGGGGACCAAGCCCCAGAGGGCTCCCTCAGCACAGTAAACTGGCCTGAAAGCTCTGAAGTCAGTTCGGAAGGGGCCCACCACATACTTTGCAGGGGGGCCCTCAAGTTTCGTTATGCCACTGAGTTGAGGCTAAGAAGATCTGCAAGATTTCTAATTGTGACCAGAACTGGGGGCTGGGGTATGCCACTCTCCCAATTGGGTGAGGGGACATCATCTAGGAAAATTTAAGACTCCCTGTCCTAGAGACTTGATCACCAGTATCTGCCTGCTTGACAGACCATTGTGCCTTGTGAGGAAAAGGAGAGTGTCTGGAGAGTGCGAGGTCTGAAAGGTATCTTGGCAAGTGGATCACCATAGCAAGCCGTGAGGAAGCAGCTGCTACACTGATCAGGCCATGGCCCATGTGCAGACTTAAGTCACTAACCCCGAATGACAGAGGGGACCATTGTGAAGTTAGCCTTTGCTACATCTGTTCAGGCCATCAACCATGTGTAGGTTAAAGTCAGCAACCCAGTATGTCAGAGAGAGCTGCAGTGAAGAGTGCCTTACTGCTGTGGCAATAGGGCTGTAATCTGTGAGCAGAGTAAGTTGCAAGCAAGAGCTGTCACTTGGTTTTGCTGATACTGAGAGGAAAGACCCCCCATAGTGACCTGGAAGTGCCTGACCTCTAACTGAAGTATACCCAAACAAAAAAACCCTACCTGGGATAGCGATCACCAGAACTTATCATGTTATCAGGGGGGCACTGTGGACAAAGAGCTGCTGCTTCTTCAAAACAGAGAGCGCTACTCCAAGACTCTCGGTGACTACAGTAGAGCAACCCCAGTGAGAGCAGGTAAGACTGATCAGAGGGCTACAGGACCCAGGACATCTTGTTCTTCCTAGTAGCACTGGGAGTGCAGGAACACTTTTGACTTTGACGATTCAGTGGGGGACTCATAACATTCAGACCTATATGTGGGCCTAAACTGAATGTTGCCAGTTGTGAATGAGGAACACGGATTTCTAAAAGCGATAGGGTAGTGGGAATCAGGGACCCACCTATCTAACATGAGAGTACTGACCTCAGGAGGGCTGTGTGTATTATTTTATTTTATTATTTTGCCTTGTGTTCATAAGCAATTTTTTCACTACTACATGGCCTACCTTTCCCATAGCAAAACAGTGGGTTACCTTATTACATTTAAAAAGTGATAACCTTTGCTTGGGGGCAGGTAGAAATTAAATGTTTGGTGTCTATGGAATTGTAATTTAAAACCCTCCTTAATGGTAAAGTCAGATTTTAAGTCATAATTCTGAAACTACCACTTTTAGAAAGTTGGCATTTTCTTGTCCTATGCATTTGGTGCCAGCATCCTGTTCGTGGGTAGGTGTAGTCGGCAGTTGGCCTTTGTGTATTCCTTGCAAACAGTCACACTAAAGGGGGACTGGATGTTGGCAGGATGGGTCATCCTGTCAGGATGGGAGGGGCAGAGCTCTGCACTGTCCCACTTGCAATTCAAAGAAGTTGCAACAGCCCTCACACAGAGAATTTTACACTAGCCTTTTGTGCCGCGAGACATATTGGGACTAGATGAGGGAAAAAGGAAATTCCAGTACTATTTGTTAGAGGAAAGCTCTAGATGGCACCAGGTATAATTTTAGGACCTTAGGCCCAATCTTCAGTACACTCCTGGACCTGTGGGCACTACAGAAGAAGGACTAGGTGCTGTAAGAGGACTGCCCTGCTGCCAGAGTCTTGAACTGCTGTTTGAGAAGGAAAACTAGACCTGCTTCTTTCATCTCAGGCTTCCTAAGGTGACTCCAAAGGTCACCTGACTGACCTCCTGTTCAGAGCTACAGGGGCATAACATGTTTCAGAGGCTTCCCTGTAACTGATCAGCTGAACTCCTGCAACTGGACCTACCTGAGCCCTGCTGGCCTCTGCTAGAGTGAGTCTCTGATCCTCGAGAGACGTCACCGCAGAACCTGGGCCCTTGGTTGGCATCAGAGTGCCCTCCTCCTCCTCTGAAGAAGGACATTCTGATGTTTCGGGCTATTCATAACTGCAACTGGGCCTGTTTGCGCTGAGAACTTGCTGTCCACAATGCCCACTAATACAAAGCTCCAGTGGATCCATCTCTTCCTGTTATAGTGACCACCAGCGACAGCCAACAATGCAAGATCTATGCTTTACCCTACAGCATCAACAGCCTGCTGTGACCTGAAACTCAAAGTGCCTGCAACAACCATCCATGATGCCCAAATAAATCTTTACACTACAGCAGTGACCATCCATGACACCTGGCCTGCTCTTACTTCTACAGCTACAACCAGATGTGATGTTCTCCTTGCTCCTCGTGGCCTCATCCACTGCAAACTGAACTCTAGACACTGGATTTTGAGAAGGTAACTTTTTCAGTAGGAGTAGTCTGGTCCTTGTATCTGGCCTGTGCTCCATGCAATTTGCCTGAACTTGTGGCTATCCCCCAATTTAGCATAACTATATAGCTGCAAAGGGTGCTTTGTGGTTTTTGGCATTATACTTACCTTAAATCTCTGGTTTTACTGTTTGGAATTTTGTCATCATGGTGTCAAATCATGAAACACATATTACTCTATCTTACTTAAATTAGTATGGAATTTTACTTGTGTTGTGTTGTGTTTTCCCTTTTGTACTGTTAAGTGCTGCATACATTTCTTACACATTACCTCTCAGTTAAGCCTGACATATTTTGTGGCAAGTTACCAGAGAGTTAAGCAAAGGTTAACTTAATTACTTTTTTGGTTCATGCTGACAAGGATTTTGGCTTGAGAAGGGCTCACTCCTCTGCAAACCAACAACCCCATTTTTAAACCTTACTTAGATGATATTTCAATGCTTTAGATCAGGCAGGCAATCTCAAGGGATCTCGTCAGTTTATCCCAGTGGTTGAAGACGTTGGCTAATTCTTTTTAGAAAAGCAAAGTGATTATTGCACTATCCTGGGGAGGAAGAAGAGATCAAATTTAACTGTCAAGATTCTATATATCTTTGTGATGGAGGGAAGGATTCCTGGATAGGAAGGACACTCAAACATCACATAATCAGAATTTCTCTCTTGACCACATTCAGATAAAAAAAACTCTGTTTCATCCAGAAAAACACTAACTCCAGACAGGTCAAAATAATGCCTGTTATCTAGTAGAAATAGTATTTCTGTGCTATCAGCATATATTTAGAGTTTGTCTTCGCATTTTTTTAGCTTGGCAAGGGAGGCTTTTAGCTCTTAGAGTGCAGACTACAAAAGGAGTGACCCTAAACATACCCCTGAAGACACCTTTGGAGGCGAGGATTCCATTGATCTAATTTTGCTGTGAATGAAGGGGAAGGTTGGAGTCCATGATTCCAACTCATTCTTTACAACTGTGTGTCATATTATACAGTGTCATAGACAGCAGAGATCCAAAGAAGAATGTGGTTTGTATATTGTGTTCTTTCTTTTACTTAAGGACAACAGAAGCTCTGCTCTGATGTTAGCCAGGGCAGTTTTGGTAATCCTTGCTGACCTAAACCCAGATTAGCGGTCATGAAAGAAGAGGTTTAGTTCAATGTACTTTTGTAACGTCAATTTCTCCAATCTTGCTTGGGTGGTGTATGTTAGAGATCAGCCGTTGGTTGTTCAAGACTTTTAGGTCTATGCATGGTTTCTTTAGCAGGGATGTATTATTAGTCTGTTTCAGTGGGACTGGAAGAACTAAGAGGCATATTGTGTTTCCTTGCGCTGCCCTGCGCCCCCTTAATGACATCATGGTAGCCCTGTATTTACAGTACAGCGCACCATGGTGCTCGTTAGCACAATATCATCATAATTCTTTATGCTACTGTGGCACTTTGCTGAAGCAGCACCAACAATTTTGACGCTAGTCCAGCAAAGCACAGGGAGGACCATAGGAAATAGCCTGCCCTAGCCATGCGTTAAAAGATTACACTAGAATGGCGCAGTGAAATTTTCTAAATGTCCCTGCACCATTTCTTGGGCTTCCCAGCGAGGGAATGCCCCCCCCCTTGCATGCATTATACCTGAGGCAGATATAGGGGGTTATTCCAACTTTGGAGGAGGTGGTAATCCGTCCCAAATGTGACGGATTTACCACCAGCCGTATTACGAGTTCCATAGGATATAATGGACTTGTAATACGGCTGGTGGTATATCCGTCACTTTACCGTCACTTTTGGGACGGATTACCACTTCCTCCAAAGTTGGAATAACCCCCATAATGTGGTGCAAGCATTTACAAAGTGGTGCAATGCTAGCACTGCGCCACTTTGTAAATATGGCGCAGGGTGAGGTCCTTTTTTATCACCGCCATAGCGTTTTAAACAATTACACTACAGCAGCACTAAGGGGCACAAAGGGCTTGTAAGTATGCCCCTAAGTGCAGAAGGAGGCCTTGTTATTGGTTGGGGATCATCTTCAAAGGAGAATTGTTTAAAGGAAGTGGCTACTTACTGATCTGCCGACCAAATAGTACATAATCTCTGGTGTTTACCTGGTGGTGGGCAAAATAGTACATAATCTCTGCTTTTCAGCTGGCCGCAGCCTAATTAGAAGATATGATGTACACCCTAACTGCTGGCCGGATAAATAGAGTGAAAGAGGTCTTTATTTACCGGGCTGTGTAGAAATAAAGGTTCAACAAGCAATGTTAGGATGGCTGCCATCATATAATGGGGGTGCAACATGTGTGAGACATTTGAATTTAAGTGCATCTATAAATATGAAATAGTTTGTACAAAGGTAAGAGCATGAATTATACTGAGCTGTTTGCAGATGAAAAAACATCAAATTCAATTCTGAATAAAAACATGTATGTTAGAAACCTACTTCTATTTCATGAGCTCCAGAATATGGCATAGCATATTTTGTTCTGCAGTCATGGACTGTTTGGCTGCCTGCAACGAAAAATCAGTATGATTTTAAAGCATGTTACATTAATGTTTAATTTAGTCATGAGAATATATAGTTTTTTTTAATTCACAATCCTCCTTTTGATGATTTTTTAGGGGTGGGCTCTTTGAGGGTGTCTTGTGGAAGGCCTTGTGCTAGCTTTAGTCTTCTTTTCAAGGGGGTTGTGCTTGCTTAGTATTTCAAACCTGGCAACACAGAAGCAGTCGACAAGCAGCAGCAAACAGGGAATGTAGACAGATAGGTAGTATCTGGGCCTGAGAGGGAGGCACATGTACAATATGCAGTTGTTGGTTGGGGGCACAATGCTTTGGGGCAGTTGCAGGAGGCAAATTGAGTGGGACACAGAAACGGGGCTTCTGTGGAATGTGGAAGTGAAAGTGGGAGACAGGTAAGTAATGAGTCTGGATAATTCACAGAGGGATTCGCTATGCTGCCTGTGAATAAGCACCATATCCATATTATTCTCCCAGCAGAATGGGTTTCAGGCATAGATGCATAAAGGTTCCATGCCATGGGTGGCCCCATCAGCCTCACTAACCTTTTAGGCCCCTGCATAATGTACTTTGGGAATGTTAGTTTTGATTTTCAACACACTAAGCATTGATTTAAGTGGTCAAGGTCCTGTCTCTACCGAACCTTCACTTATGTACTTCAAAGTTCTGTTTCAGAAAAAGAAATCTTTAAGCCGGGAACAAATAAACATTTGGGTGACAGGATTGGAGGCTGTACCTGACTAAAGCCATTGTAGAGAGGGTCTGGGGAAGGATCTATAAGGACCAGTACAAGGAGGATGATGACAAGTAGGAGAGGAGATTATGAGCCAGAAGGTAGACCAGCAATAGGGCTATGACGATCAGAGCCTTGAGGACCAAGATTAGAAAAAACAGGCCTAGGTAGACCTAAGCTACAAGGCCATATTTACCAATGTCAGAGGACAACAGGAACAAATAAATGATAAGGACCAGGACAAGGAAAAACAGGACTAGGGGGTACCATGACCAGGGTGAGAAGTATCAGGAGGACGAGGAGAATGTGGAACAGGTAGATCTAGACCCAGTGGACAAGGGTCCAAAAGAACAGAAGTACAAGGGGTAGAAAGATCAGAATACCATAGACCATAATGAGTAGGGCCTGAGAGCACCAACCAGGACCAGAAGGTTGAGGACGACCAGGGCCAGGAGTAGCAGACAGAGGTAGATAGACCAAAGAAGATCAGTACTACGAGACCAATGGAATGACGGAGCAGAGATAGGAGGGCCAAGACCACAGAGATCAAATCGAGGAGGCCCAATGGGCTGGAAGTGAATCAACCACTACTGGGAAGACAACAAAAAGAAAGGACTTGGGCTAGCATGACCTGGAGACCCTAGATTAGAGTGAACAGAGGGATATAAAAGACCAGGAAGTCCGACCTAGCCGAACCAGGATCAGAAGGTCCATGAGGGTCAGACTCCTGTGGATCCTAAACCAGTGTGACAAGGACTACATGAACCAGGGTGACCCATAAAATAGGAACTAGGAGGACCAGTGCTAGTGGTATGAGGAAGACCAGCCACATGAAGGCCATTATCAGAGAGACCATGATAGAGGGGACCAGGGTCAGATTGACAAGAACAAGGTGCAACAGGAAAACCAAGAGACCAAGAGATCTTGTAGGACTAGGACGGTGAGAAGGACTGGAGGACTGGGCGAGCTAGGGAAAACAGGTTCAGTGGGACCATCAGCAGAAGACCTGCTGCACGAAGACCGAACAAAGAAGTACCAGAACTAATACCAGGCCCATATGAACCAGGAGAACCAAGAGCAGAGAAACTAGGAGCAAGTAAACCAAGGGAATAGATAAACCAGGGGTTCAGGACTAAGAGGACTGATAGATGAGAATTAGAGTGAGGGTGCTGAAAAGGTCCAGGACTGGGTGGCTGTGAAATAGGAGACCCAACAGGAGACTCGGGATACAATGGATTAGGTGCAGGAGTACATGGGAATGATCACCAGACAGACCAAGAAGTACAGGGTCACTAAGTGCAGAGGCTAACTAAAAGAATTTTGTGGGCACAGAGTAGGAGGACTAGAGCCAGGAGATTCAGGATCAGATAGAAGAGGTCTACAAGGGTCAGGACCTGGAGGGTAATGGCCAGTAGTACCAGGAAACCAGGATAAGCTGGACTAGAAAGCCCAAGGAGATCAAAACTGAGGGCACCCATAACACCAGAACAGGGAGGCGTAGGTGAACTAAAAGGATCATGACCATGCCAGGACTAATAGGGCCATTAGGATTTTGGCCTTAGGGACCAGGGCTTGGATTACCAGGTATGGTAGAGGGAGGGAAGTGGACAGTGGTGGCCAGGAGGGCCAGGACCAAAATGACCAAGCTCAGGAGAACCTGAACAAGGAGGAACTGGATTTGGAGGATGAAGATCAATGACTGAAGTACCAGTTGGACTAAGAGGACAAGGAAAAGATCAAGGAGGACCAAGGCAACCTAAACTAGGAGAACAAAGACTAAGAGGGTCATGACACAAGAGGACAGATGGACAAAGAACTGCTCTACCAGGACTAAGAGGTTCAGTTTGGGAAGAACCAGGACAATGGCACAGATGCCAGGGAGGTGAGACCAGGGACACAGGTAACCAGAAGGAACATTTCTAAAAGGACTAGGAAACAAAGGACTGGAGGGGCTAAAAAGACCAGGGCAAAGAAGATTAGGGCCTTGAGTATCAAGACGAGAAAGACAATGATGAGGAAATGGAGGAACAGAGGTAATGAGATCAGGACTGGGGTAACCACACCCCGGAGGTCCATGCTACAGGGCTAGGAACAAGATGGCCAGGAAGAAAAGGAACAGGATGACCAGTACCAAGGCATCCAGAGCAAGAAGGACATATTCAGTTGGTGTGGAAGCATGAGGACAAAGAGCATAAGGATCAGGACCAGATCCTGGAAGACTATGAAGATTATGGCCAATAGGAGCAGGCGAGCAGACTACGCAAGGAAGAGATAGGGCCAGTACCGAGAATACTAGTAGGACCAGAGCCAGGAGGACCAGGACCAGAGGAAGGAAGATTAGAAGGATGAGCGCTAAGAGGACAGAGAACAGACCTAGGAATGCCAGGTGGACCATGACCAGAGTACCATGGCCCAGAGTACCAGGCGGGGTATAAAGACCAGAAAATGGCAGTAGAAGGACCTTGGTGAAGAAGATTAGGAGGACCAAAACAGCCAGAGCCAGAAGACTAAGGAGACTGGACCTGTTTGTCCAGGATGACCTGGGCCAAAATGATGAGGCTCAGAAGGACCCAGATAAAGAGAACCAGGACCAAGAGGGCCCCATCATTTGGTGCAGTGCCAGAAGGGCCAATGGGTTAAGGCACAGGGCCAGGAGGGTAAGTCAAATCAAATCAAATCAAAAACATTTATAAAGCGCGGTACTCACCCGTGAAGGTCTTACGGCGCTAGGGGAAAGGGGTTACTGCTGCTCGAAGAGACAGGTCTTGAGTTGCCTCCGGAATGCGAGGTGGTCCTGGGTGGTCCTGAGGTTGGTGGGGAGGGAGTTCCATGTCTTGGCCGCCAGGTAGGAGAAGGATTTCCCACCTGCCGTGGTGCGGCGAATGCGAGGGACGGCGGCGAGTGCGAGGTTGGCGGAGGAAAGTTGACTGGTGGGCGTGTAGAAACTGAGGCGACGGTTGAGGTATTCGGGTCCCTTGTTGTAGAGGGCTTTGTGTGCGTCGGTGAGGAGCCGGAAAGGTGATCCTTTTGTGGACGGGAAGCCAGTGCAGGTGTCTCAGGTGGGCGGAGATGTGGCTGTTGCGGGGTATGTCGAGGACGAGGCGGGCGAAGGTGTTTTGAATTCGCTGCAGGCGTTTCTGGAGTTTAGCCGTGGTTCCTGCGTATAGGGTGTTGCCGTAGTCCAGGCGGCTCGTGACGAGGGCGTGGGTCACGGTTTTTCTGGTGTCGGCGGGGATCCAACGGAAGATCTTTCGGAGCATGCGGAGGGTGAGGAAGCAGGAGGATGATACAGCGTTGACTTGTTTGGTCATGGTGAGAAGAGGGTCCAGGATGAATCTGAGGTTGCGTGCGTGGTCTGAGGGGGTTGGTGCGGAGCCAAGGGCCGTGGGCCACCAGGAGTCGTCCCAGGCGGACGGGGTGTTTTTGAGGATGAGGAATTCCGTTTTGTCTGAGTTCAGTTTCAGACGGCTGAGTTTCATCCATTCTGCGACGTCTTTCATTCCATTTTGCAGGTTGATCTTGGCGCCAGTGGGGTCCTTGGTGAGGGAAAGTATCAGCTGAGTGTCGTCGGCGTAGGAGGTGATGTTGATGTTGTGTTTGCATACGATGTCGGCGAGGTGGCTCATGTAGACATTGAAGAGAGTCGGGCTGAGCGAGGATCCTTGTGGGACGCCGCACATTATCTTGGTGGGGTCTGAGCGGAAAGGTGGGAGGTAGACTCTTTGGGAGCGGTTGGAGAGGAAGGAGGTGATCCAGTCCAGGGCCTGTCCTTGGATCCCGGTGGAGCGGAGGCGGGATATTAGGGTTCGGTGGCAGACGGTGTCGAAGGCAGCCGAGAGGTCGAGGAGGATGAGGGCGACTGTTTCTCCGTTGTCCATCAGAGTTCTGATGTCATCTGTGACTGAGATGAGGACGGTTTCTGTGCTGTGATTGGCTCGGAATCCGGACTGAGAGGGGTCAAGTAGGTTGTTGTCTTCCAGGAAGTTGGTAAGTTGCTTGTTGACAGTCTTCTCTATGACTTTGGCGGGGAAGGGGAGGAGCGAGATGGGGCGGAAGTTCTTCAGGTCGCTGGGGTCCGCCGTAGGTTTCTTCAGTAGGGCGTTGACTTCTGCGTGTTTCCAGCTCTCGGGGAAGGTGGCAGAAGCAAACGAGCTGTTGATGATGGTCTGGAGATGCGGGGCGATAATGTTGTCGGCTTTGTTGAAGATGAAGAGTGGACAGGGGTCCTAGGGGGCACCGGAGTGGATGGAGTTCATGGTGGCTTTGGTCTCTTCCGTGTTGATGTGAGTCCAGTCGTTGAGGGTGATGGCTAGGGTTGTAGGTTCTGTGGTGGTTGGCTGGGTCTGGTGTCCGAAGCTGTCGTGTAGGTCGGTGATCTTACGATGGAAGAAGGTGGCGAGGGAGTTGCAGAGGTCTTGTGAGGGCGTGATGGCGTTGGCGTTGGCGTTAGGGTTGGAGAGCTCTTTGACAATGTTGAAGAGTTCTGTGCTGTTGTGAGTGTTCTTGTCCAGTCTGTCTGTGAAGGAATTTCTTTTGGTGGCGCAGATCAGTTGGTGGTGTTCACGGGTGGCGCTCTTGAGGGCAGACATGTTATCTGCGGTGTGGTCCTTGCGCCAGGCTTTCTTGAGGGTGCGGCAGTTTTTTTTTAGATTCCTTGAGGGTGTCTGTGAACCAGAGAGGTTTCTTGGTGTTGGTCTGTCTTGGGAGGCGTCTGAGGGGAACGAGGTTTTGACGCACAGGAGGGCGTGGGCCTTGACAAACGGCACACAGCCTGTTGTGTGCCGTTTTTTAACGCCTGGGTCAGGGCAGGCGTTAAGGGACCTGTGGGCTCAGAAGGAGTCCAGAGGTGCCCTCCCCTGCCCCCAGGGACACCCCTTGCAACCCTCGCCCACCCCAGGAGGACACTCAAGGATGGAGGGACCCATCCCAGGGAAGTTGAGGTAAGTTGGTTAAGTATTTTTTTCCATTTTTTTTAAGTGGCATAGGGGGGCCTGATTTGGGCCCCCCTACATGCCAATATGCCATAAGACCATGCCCAGGGGACAGAAGTCCCCTGGATATGGCCATTGGGTAAGGGGGCATGACTCCTGTCTTTGCTAAGACAGGAGTCATGTCAATGGGGGTTGTGCGTCAAAACAAATGGCACAACTCTGGTTTGAGGCCTGATTTTTGCCTCAGATCTGACTTGCACCATTTTTTGATGCACAACCCCCATTTTCCCATACGACGGCACAGCTTGGTGTGAGTCATTTTATTTTACTCAGACCAGTCCGCAGCACCGGCTAACGTCATTCCGTAAATAAGGCACCTGCATGGCGTGTTGGAATGGCGTTAGCCGGTGGTAACATTTTTGATGCACAACTGCGTTGGCGCAGTTGTGCGTCAAAAAGTATAAATATGGCCCTGAGTGTGAGGAAGACAGTGCGTGAGGAATCATAATGAGATGGCCAGATAACTAGAGCCAGCTTGACAAGAACTAAGAGGACCAGAGCAAAGAAAACCAATAGGACCTCAACCAAGAAGAAAAGGAAGCTCAAGTCACAGAAGCCCAGGGGTATCAGGTCTGGCATACCAGGACAAGCGATACCAGGATAAAGAGGAAAGGACAGGGAAGGCCAGGATGACAGCAGCCTTGATGATCAAGCAGGGTGACAGAAAACAGGATGACCTGAACAAGAAGGATCAGGAGCAATTGGACACGTTAGTCCAGGATGACAATGAGCAGGAGGACCAGGGCAAGAGTACAATCACACATTGGATGAGGACCCAGAGAGCTAGTCAGGTGAGGAGCATATGGACTAGGTCCATTAGTGCCATGAATGAGGCAGGGGAAGATTACGTGGACTGGAGGAATCAGAATAATAAGGACCAGGAACAGGCCTAGAAGGACCAGAGAGATCAGAACCAGGGGGACTAGGACCTGAAGTTCAAAGTCAAGCAGGATGACTGGAAAGTGGTGTATTAGGACCAGGCACGTGTGGATTAGGGGAACCAGGACAACCAGAGCCACGAGGATCAATAGGACTAGAACAGGACAAAAATGACTAGGCCCAGCCCAAGAGGACCTAATGAGTACCAGGACCAGTGGACACAGTATCAAATGGACTACAAGGACCAGGGCAAGGCGAATCAGGCTGACCCAAACCAGGAAGACTAGGAGTGCCACCCTTAGGAACTCAGGACAACAGGGTTAGATGGATAGGGACCTAGCAAACCATCAGGATCAAAGCAGGGATCAGAAGTCCCAGGATCAGGAGGCCTGTAGGACAGTACCCTCTTTCTTGGCATGGTTACCCCCATTTTCTGCCTGATGTCAGTGTGCTTGACTGTGCTCACTGGAATCCTGCTAACCAGGACCCCAGTGATTATGCTCTGTCTCCTATAACTTTGGTTGTTACTTTCTGTCAACACAGTATTTCACCCACAATTGGCATACTAGTGCTCCCTTAGAGTCCTTAGCATATGATACCCAGGGCATTGGGGTTCTATGGGATCCCTATGGGCTGCAGCACATATTTTGACACCCATAAGGAGCCTATGTAAAGGCTTCTGCAGTACTGCCATTGCAGCCTGCGTGAAAATGTGCAAGCACCCTTTCACTGTCATTTACTCTGCACCAGGTCACTTATAAGTTACCCCTATAGCAGGCCCTCCGGCCCTGAGGGCAGGATACAAAGTACCTCTGTGTGAGGGCAACCCTGCACTAGCAGAGGTGCCCCAATGTCCTCCAGGACAATTTTCCCGGATTTTGTGAGTGCGGGAATGCCATTTTAAGCATCTACTGGACTTATGTCACTACCAATGTCCAGCTACACAATGGTAACCCCGAACATAGGCATGTTTGGTATCACACATGTTGGAATCATACCCCAAGCATTGGTTGTATGATTCCATGCACTCTGGGGGCTCCTTAGAGGACCTCCAGTATTGCCATTACAGCCTTCTGAGGTTTTTCCAGTCAGCCCCAGCTGCTGTCACCTCACAGACAGGTTTCTGCCCTCCTGTTGCTTGAAAAGCTCAAGCCCAGGAATGCAGAACAAAGGACTTCCTTTGGGAGAGGGGTGTTACACCCTCTAACTTTGGAAATAGGTGTCTCATGCTTGGGAGGAGTAGCCTCCCCAAGCCACTGTAAATGCTTTGAAGGGAACATTTGGTGCCCTCCTTGCATAAACCAGTTTACACCGGTTCAGAGACCCCAAGTCCCTGCTCTGGCGTGAAAGGGGAGTGACCACTCCCCTGTCCATCACCACCCCAGGGTTGGTGCTCAGATCTCCTCCAGAGGGTCCCTGGGTTTTGCCATCCTGGATTCAAGGTTGGCAGGGAACTCTGGGAGCATCTGAGTGGCCAGTGCCAGCAGGTGACATCAGAGCTCTCCCCTGATAGGTGCTTACCTGGTTTAAGTGACCAATCCCCCTTTCAGGGCTATTTGGGGTCTTTACTTTGGGTGGGTCTTCAGATTCAGATTGCAAGACTCCAGCAGGAATCCTCTGCATCCTCCACTTCGACTTCTCACTGAAGAAACAGAATTTGGACCCTCCAGGAACTCTACAAACTGCAACAAAGAAGCAAGACGCCTTCTGCAACATTGTATCTTCAGCTCCTGCCAACAACGGCAACTGTTTCCTGGTTGTGCATCCTCTGAGGACAGCCCGTCTTCAGCATGCACCAGAAGAGCAAAGGAATCTTCCTTGGGGGGAAGGAGTCATTCCCCTGCTTCTGCAGGCCCCAAATGCAACAACGACTGGCTGTGTGGATCCCCTCTCCTGCTGAGCTGCATGGATCCTACATCACAGGTGGTGGACTGAAGTGGTCCCGATGGTCCTCATTTCCAACTGTCCAACTTTAGTGGAGGTAAGAGCGTGCCTCCCCACGCAAGATAGTACCCCCTAGCACAGCGTGTTTTGCAGCTGTCAAGGCTTGTTGGCATCCTTCCATGAGGTTCTTCATGCATCTTGCAGCTCTGGCCCCCAGCACTCTATCTTTCAATGCACAGCTTCCTGAGTGGTTCCCGGGCAGCATGGGAACCTTTGTAGTAGTGCTGCATGGGCCTCTCTTTGCACTTTCCTTGTCTCCATTCTATGGGACTCCTTTGTGTGCTCCCTGGTCTTCTGTGGGCTCTCTGAGTTGCTGAGAGCCCCCTCGATCTCAACCTCCTGGGTAGAGTTCACCTGGTCCTTCCTGGTCCCAGGCAGCACCATTGTCTGCTAAAGGTAAGCTTTCCATGTGCCAAGGCTTGTTGGTGGACTCCAGTGACACAAACCAGACTGCAATCCTCCATCTGACTTGGGATATCATTTGCACCAACCAGGAACCCTACTCCATCTTTTTGGGTGCAGTACTAGCTGTTCTTCTTCAACAGTGGTTGTCCCTTTGCACCTTCATCCAGGTTAGCAGGGGCTCCTGTTCTCCCTGGACTCTTCTGTGTGTCTTGGACTTTGTCCCCTCTTCCACAGGTCCTCAGGTCCAGGAATCCACTGTTGGTGTCTTGCAGTCTCTTCTGGTTCATGCATAATTTGTCTTATCATTTTCTAATACCCCCAGCTCCCATCTACACACTACACTTGCCTAGATGGGAGACCAACACTGGGGCAGGACCTGAGTTGCCTGGGGCGAAGGAGATGCCTACCCTCCTGGGTAAGCGGGCACGGGCAACTCGCTGAGGGGCTACTGGGAGGGTGGTGTTGGTAAAGGGAGTGGTGACTGTACCTGCAGCTGGGTGGTCACAGTGGTGTCTGCCACCACCAGGGAGCTTCCATCGGAGGAGGTATCTGAGTCAGTGTTGTCACCTCCTATTTCTGCTGTGGTGCTCCCCTCGCCCTTCGTCCCACTGGTTCCCTCGGCGTCAGTGTACTCTGCCTCCTGGGTCCTGTGGGATGCATCTCCCTCTGTCGCCGGTGCCCCTACTCCTCCGCCAGATGATGCTAATGCACACGTGGACAGGATTACAAAAGGAACAAGCATCTGCAATGCAATGGGTCTCGCGTTTGCTCAAGTTAGAGCTATTACCGTTGTAAATTTCTAACCAGACTTTTCTTTCCACATAAAGTGAAATTTTAAAGTAAAACAGTTTCACATAAGGGAGCCGATTCACAGCGCCTTGGCCGCCATGAGCATGAGTGCGAAGAGACACACAAAAGGAAAAAGAAGTTCGCTCGCAGTCAAACTTATCGGCAAAAGTGCAATTATCCATGTAACAGGGACCATAGCCAAGGCGGTAACAAAACCTTCCCAAGGAAGGACAAACATAAACCATTCACCAATGTCATCAAATGATCTTTGAAGGGCAAGCCCAAGAACAAGTGGTAGTGATGGGCGTGAGGTGGGCCTTGGTATAAGCCCAGACACATACCAAAACATTGGAAAAGCAGCGCTTGCGCTGCTATGCTCGACCTAAAAATTACGTCAAAACACAGTTGACCCTGCTTGCTGTGCAGAAACTTTATGATTGGCCAACTTTGAAAGTCTAGAGCCTTTATAAAGGGCTGTGGTTGTGTGCTACACAGTGTGAAACACACACTAAGGTTTCTTTCTACGTGAACCAGGGCCCCAGGAAATCTCTTCAGAAAGCATACGTGCAATACATTTGCAAACACTCACACAATAAACCAAAAATTAATTAGCAAGAAACATTTTCCTCAGAAATAGGTGGTCGATAAGCCTGATTGCAAGTCAGTCTCCTAACCCCGAATCCATGCAGTCGCTGCCCTCCCCACGATCTGGCTTGCTTCTGGTGCAGGTCTCTCTCTCGCACCTTTCATGGGCTCTGATCTCCCTCTTGAGCTGAGCCCCGCAGACGGGCACCACGTGCCTGGCTTTGGGCACGGCAGTCAGGTAAGTCACTCAGTGTGATGAAGCAGAAAAAGAAAGACTAACAAACATTTATATATCATGTAACAAAATAGTATATGCAATGTGTGTTTTAGCAAAGAAAAATAATGTATGTAGAAAATGTGCCCACGAAGTAGGTCGCCATTTAGTATAATCAAGCTTAATTAATCATGAAAATTGACAAATGCATGAATATGTCATAATTGCAGCCATGTTTAATGATTTTCTTGTTAAACTGTTGTATGCTTAGCTTAAATTTAGCAGAGGCTTTGGCCTAGTTGCCTGGTCTCAATTTTAACTGCGTAGTTTTCACTTGTATTAACAAAGACGTGTTTGAATCTTTAAAAGCTGTATTTTTCCAGTAGAATGACCAATACCCTTATCTCAAAGTTGCATGCTAGGCAACTTTCATCCCCTTTGAAGCAAGGTCAGTTTCTGCAGGTGCAGACAATAAAGACACTGATGCAGAATTAATTGACAAACTTTGTTGCTACTTGGACACCTTACACGTAGATGAGTATTAAGAGAAAAGACACTATTCATTGGTCAAAGAAGAAATCACCCCATGGACCCTCCAATGGAAGAACCTGAAGAATTTGGAACTTTTCTTACTTAAACCCACTGGACAAAGAGAAGAGACACCATTTTATTCACGCAACCTTTTGAGACACCATTTTGATGCCAGTTGCCACTTTTATCTTAATGACGCTTTGATGCCTTTTTTTTATATCCCAGAGAGAGAGAGACATTAACGAATTCTCACCCTAGAGACTTTAAATTTAACTTTATCCCGTCTTGCCCATTCAATAACTTTTGTTCCCCCATTTTCCTTGCTGCTGCAAGGAAAACTTGCCTTTAACTTTGCCCTCCTTTGGAGAAGCCCCATGCTGATCGAACTGGTACCTGAAGTGCGAAGTCTTATCTTGAATGCTGATTGTTTTTGGTAATTAGGAAAGGATAAATGTATTATTTATTGTATTTTCCTTCTTAGGTACCAACTGCTTATTTTGACAGAGCCCAAGCTAGAAGTTTTCTAAATTTATGTTGATTAAATTCATTTTTGCATGAAGCCCCACATGCCAATGCCAATCAGAGGTTAGTTGAGGTATCCATTTGATGCACCATGCTGAATTAAAATCTTGTTATGCTGATCAATGTATGCAATTAGTCAAATTCAGTTACTTTTATTAGTGATTTGCATTGCTATAGCCGAGTGCATTATAATCCAAGTTTTGCGTAGATTGCGTTTCTTCCGTCGCTATGGACAGCCAGTAATGTTCGTATATGTATATCATTTGATTTTAAGACTTACTTATATTGTGTTAGCTTTGTTAATATAGGGAAATAAACTCATTAACTTTTAATAAACAGGTGTGGTTATTCATGACTGAAAGGTCATGGTGTGTCTAATTACTGATTTTCTGTTTAATTAATTTGTTGATTGATTACTAATCGAGTATTGGTTATTTGTTATAAATGATTATTGGTTATTGATTTGAGGGATCCGACAATTATTTGGATGAGGAGAACTCGACCCGGTCAAAAGGTTCACCGACCTCCGGCGTGTCCAAGCATAAGTAATTTATAAGGACTGGGCGCGCTATCAAGTGCAACACATGTTTGAAATCCACAGGAACTTGTTATGTGCACGATTTGCTTGACTTTAGGAATCGAGCAGCTGAGTTCTAAGTGCTTCACTTGTCTCCTATGTGGAAAGCAAGAACGGTTATATAATTTAGCAGATGGTTTAAACTTTCAGAACGGGTCTTCCTTTTGTTTTTTCCAAGTCCCACCATCCCTTTCTAAAATGCGCAAAGACAGAGGTTGGTTTAATGTTCTAATGCCCCACACCTGCTTGGTTAAAGGAAACAAAAACACACACTTAAGATAGGAAATAGAAAACAACGGCTATCATACCATTCTGAAACTCGAGAAGAGCGACACCAGCTTTAACCCCAAACTTCTGTGGCAAGAATGCTGCACCTAACCGCCGAATAAACATTTTAGCGCCATTTATAAACCAAACCATAACGCCATCCACCAAGATGACAAATGCATGTTTTCTGATGTATCAGTCGAGAAAATAAAACGAAATGACGGATGCGCCTGGGGGTGCGGACGGAGTCCTCGGCATGAATGAAATGTTTATGCCCTGCTAGGGCTGGTCTCATCTACCGCAGCTGTGAGTGGCCACAGATCCAGAGCATCGACCCTACAGCTGTGGTGCATGTGCTGTGACAATAGGGGTAAAGTTGGAGTGCTAATGTATAAACCCCATAGTGTGCCACATGGACGCAGAGGGCAGTCATTTCCGAGGCTCGGATATCATCGCTGAACCCGAAAGCAATATAGTACGATTATGGCTGATATCTCCAAAGAGTACAGTCTTTATTCGAAGGTAGTACATAGTGCCCTATCGCTGTTTACATATTAGACAAACTAAGCCCAGATGCCACACAAAATCACAGAGAATGTACAATACCAGATAAGAAAACCAAAATGAATGATTTGATTTATACCCACAGAAGAACCAAGCATTTGCAGTGCAATGGGTCTTGCATTTGTTCATGTTAGAGCTGATCGCGATGTAAACTCCTAACCTGACTTTTCATCTATCAGCAAAAGTGCTTTTATGTAGGTAACACAAAAAAGTGAAATTAAATGTGTAAAGCGCTCGACTTCTGCCAAGCGAAATCGCGTGGAAAATAGAGAAAAAAGTAGTCCACGAGCCGACAGAAAACAGCGGGCCTCGCATGTTTTCTGTACTTGGTCGCTGCGCTCGAGGAGGGCTAGCCACCGGAAAAGGCATGACACGTGCGTGCCTTCGACTAATGAAAGCAAGCAGATTTTACTAGGCAAGCCCATGAACCAATGAAGGACACGGACGTGACGTCGACAGGGCTCCGAGCCCTTTTCTAGTAACTAAAGTGTCTCGCTGCGATACGCATGCGGGAGCGCATGCAACGCAGACTCAACCCTAAAAAGGGAAGAGGGAGAGAAAGGGAACACTGGGTCAATGACAGCACCAACACCACAGTTGGCATACACAGCACCGTCACGCATAGGGATCAGGATTGAGCACTATGCATTGCATTGCCATTGATTTGGGTAGATGCCACAGCAAAATGAGTACCAAACACCGCCAACTGCACCCCTCCTGGGACCCACAAAGCCCTGACTGACATGAATGCAAACAAGCTACGTTACCTGCATTCGCCATACACCCATTACCCTCGAGCTGGATCACACTGTAATGTTTGGCCTGGCATTAAGGGGCACCCACTAACTCATAGGCAGCACCCAGATCCCATGCCACCCACCAATTATTGTAGTAATGGCCAATGTACACCACCCCTTGTGGCTGCTGTGATGCCCTCAGGCGCTCATCCAGCTCTAGGTCGGTCACAGCCAGTATGCGGGCCATGAGGGAGGGTCAGGTTCTGACAGGCACCCATTCCTCATTGGGAGGCCATCCCCAGCATGACCTCCGCGGTCTCCCATGCCCAGCGTCTCAGATCTTCCCACTGTTTCTTGCAGTTGGTGCTCCACCTGCTGTAGACCCCCAGGGTCTGCACGTCCTTGGCAATGGCATGCCACAATCCCTCCTGTTGATGGGCACTGATCTACAGAGGGAATGCAGACAGGAGGAAACCATTACACATACAATCCAGCCTGTCACACATATGGCCCACCAATCCTATTTCCATCAGCATTGGCACAAACATCGTCCGGCGCCCAGCATGTACACTACCACCAGACATCTCCCCGGATGACACGATGCTTGCACACACATCCCCATGCATCCTTCCCACGTGCATCGTGCCCATGGTGTACTCACCTGTTGGTCTGGAGGCCCATACAGAAGTCCATACTGGTATAGGACCCCATCCACCAGTCGCTTCTACTCCTCCGAAGTGAAGGCAGGGACCTTTTCCCCATCACACGGGCCATGGTAGGTTCCAGACACAAAATGGTGGTCACATCCGTGGCGGTGTATACTGTCACCGCCGGCGCTGATCCCATTGGCCACTGTGCTCCATAGAGCCCCATATTAGCTAATGAGGAATTGCACGGTGGTGCAAGACCACCTTCTGGCAGGACGCCTAACGTCGGCGGAGTTACCTCGCTTCCACCTGTCCAAAGATACAGGACAGGCGCTCGCCATTTCATGGTGGTGGACAGCGATCATGTAAACCATAACTGCGTCCCTGCCTAAAATAGCACACACATTGCCATTCCCACTGTCCAATCACAATGATGCTCTATGTACACTGAGGTGGTGGTTCCATTGTTCAAATTGTGACAGCCTACTCACTTTTGTGTCCCTTAGATACCTACCGCTGCGGATGAATAGGAGGAGGAGACAAACCCCCGTGTACAGACCCCTTGTGGACTTGGATGCGCTGGAGGACAGGCAGATTATACTCACCTATAGACTGGACAGAGCCACAATCACAGAGCTGTGTGCCCAATTGGAACCTGACCTGATATCAGCCATCCGTCTTCCCACCCAGATCCCCCCTCTTGTGAAAGTGCTAACCGGGCTCCATTTCGTGGCAACTGGTTCTTTCCAAGTGACAGTGGGCTTGGCAGCAAGAATGTCACATCCAATGTTCTCAATCGTGCTGACAAGAGTTCTGTCTGCCTGATGAAACACATGTGCAGCTATACTGTTTTCCCCCTAAATGGAAGATTTGGCCACTGTTAAGGCAGGATTCTATGCAATGAGCCAAGTCCCCAATATTATTGGGGCAATTGACTATACACATACTGTGTGCTCGTCTCTCACCCACCAGAATGAACAGGTGTTCAGGAATCGGCTGACAAGTACATCTCCCATGTCACTCCCAAGTATCCTGGGTCGGTGCATGACACCTTTGTCCTGAGGAATCGCAGCATACCAAATCTGATGGGCCAAGTACAGAGGCACAGAGTGTGGCTAATAGGTGAGCCAGAGTCCCCACCCACTGTATGTCAGTGTAGGCCTTGAGGTGTTATCCCCATAGGAATGTGTAAGGCTAAAGTTTGTCCCTCACTATTTGCAGGTGAGTCTGGCTGCCCAAACCTTTCGTGGCTCCTGACCCCTGTGAGGAATGCTAGGACAGGGGCTGAGAACTATTATAATGAGGTACATGGGCGAACCAGAAGAATAATTGAAAAGACCTTCTGCCTTCTGAAGGCCAGGTTCAGGTGCCTCCATCTGACAGATGGATCCCTGACCTACTCACCAGGGAATGTCTGCCAGACAGTAGTGGCATGCTGCATGTTGCACAACCTGGCCCTTAGACAGCATGTGCCTTTTCTGCAGCAGGAGGAGACTGGAGATGCCCCTGTGGCAGCAGCGGACCCTTAGGACAGTGAGGATGAGGAGGCAGAGGATGTGGACAACAGAACATCAGCTGTACGTCAATACTTCCAATGACACACAGGTGAGACAGTAGAACTGATCATTGCTCTGAATATTGATTTAATCTGTGTGACTGTGGCATGATGGCATTCGCTTCCTTTGCATCTAAACTTACTGTCACCTATGGCTTGCCATTTTACAGATGTTGGTGATATGACAACAGTGTCCTGATGTGATTACTGCAGACAGCTACAGGTCATTAATTGTATGCTATCACAGTGTCCATATCATTTGCACCAGATGTGACTGTTCCCCTAAATGCACATTTTCAACACATAAAATACTGACAGTCAAGTTGTGTTCAAGGGTGTTTATTGTGGTGCTATAAAGTTGAGGGTAAAGTGCAATGGAATGGGGCGATGATGGAGGAAAGTCCAGGGTATTTTTCCAGTCTGTTTGTAGCACAGGTGCAGTATCCAAGGGGCCATAGGAAGGGGAGCAAAGGCAGTTCAAAGTGGACAAGGTGACAGGGTGGGACACAAGGGCGACAATCAGCAGAGTCTCATTTCCTGGTGGTGTTGGTCTTGGCAAGTGTATCTGCTTCTGTCTGGGTCACAGGGAACATTTGCTGGGTGGTTCACCTTCTGCAGGGGTTGGGATGCTGGTGGCCCATGGGTCCTGTGGTGGGGCCTCCTGCCCACTAGCTGCAGTGGAGGTGGTGGGCTGGCCATTAGACTGGCTAGTGGTAGGGCCCTCCTGGTGTGCTGTTGATTCCCTCATGATGTTGGCCATGTCTGCCAGCACCTCAGCGATAGATACCATGGTGGTGTTGAGAGCCTGCAAGTCCTCCCTGATCCGCTGATGGTGTTCCTCCTGCAACCGCTTGTTCTCCTGCAAGTTGTCAAGGATCTGGCCCTTCATGTCCTAGGATTGTTGGTAGGCTCCCAGGATCTTGGTTAATGCCACCTAGAGAGTCGATTCCCTGGGCTTGTCCTCCCCTTGGCGCACAGCGGTCCTCCTAGTGTCCCTGTTGCCCTGTGCGTCTGTCCTCTGAACGGTGTGCCCACTGCCACTGACCCCAGGTCCCTGATTGTCTTGGTTGTGAGGTGTGGACTAGGGTCCCTGTACAGGTGGGCACACTGTTGATTGACGTGTCCTGGGGACTTAGGTGTGGGGACACTGGGTGGGTGCTGTGGTGTTGGATACTGATGGGGGAGGCTCTGTGGTGGACCGTGAGTGGGCTGGGGTGACCGACTGTCCAGCGGGCCCTGATGGGACAGGTTGTTGATCCAGATTCTGAAGTCCAGAGTTACTGTCATCACTGGGGGCATCTTCTGTTGGGGGACTGGTTTGTCGTGGCACCTCCTCTCCGCTGAAATTGTCTGGGGCATCTGCGGGGATGTAAGTGATGTATTATGCTTCATGCCTGTGACACATTGTACATCCCTAGCTTCCCCTCTATTGTTGCTGTTTCCCTGCCACCTTGGTTTGTGCATATTGATGTACTGTGGGTTTGTTAGTTCCCCTATGCTGTGCATGCTTTAGTGATGGGTGTCCATGTAGGGCAGGGAGGGCTGTCCATCCATTGGTAATGCATGGAGGGATGGGCATTGTGGTTAGTCATATGGGTAGGTGTAGTGTGTGGGATGGAGTGGAATGATGGGAGTGAGGGCGAGGGGGTGTGAAGGCATGCAGGTATGGGGGTTGATAAGTACTAAATATTGACTCACCAGTGTCCAGTCCTCCAGCAACTCCAGTGAGTCTCTCAGGATGCAGTATTGCCAACACTTGCTCCTCCCATGCTGTGAGCTGTGGGGGAGGAGGTGGGGGTCCACTGCCAGTCCACTGTATGGCAAGGGGGTGCCTTGCTGCTATGGAACGTACCTTCCCCCCTAAGTCATTCCACCTCTTCCTGATGTCGTCCCTTGTTCTTGGATGCCTTCGCACGATGTTCACCCTGTCCACGATTCTCTGCCATAGCTCCATCTTCCTGGTAATGGACATCTGTTGTACCTGTGCTTCAAACAGTTGTGGCTCTACCCTGACTATTTCCTCCACCATGACCCTCAACTACTCATCTGTGAAATGGGGGTGCCTTTGTGGAGACATGCGTGTTGTGTGGTATGTGGAAGTGTGTAAGTGTTGGGTACTGTGGTTGGGTGTGCGTAGTGGTGTGCGTGAGGGATGTATGGGTGTATGTGGTGTGTGTCTAGTTGTTGCAGTGGTCTTGGTGTCAGTCTAGTGGCAATGATTTGTATTCATAAAGGGTTTTGGTTAATGTGGGTGTGTGTTTTATAGTGCTGTGGGTGGGTGTGTGTTGTGTGTGTATGAGTGTAAGGTGTGTGTTTTTGGTATGGACAATGTTGTGCAGTTTAGAATTTGGGTGGCCATTCCAAGTACTCCGGTGTGCACTGCCAGTGGTTTACCACCATTGAATGTCCGCCGTGGAGATTCGTGGGTCATGATGTGGGGGGCTTTGTTTTGTTGGCATAATGACGTGGGTGTTGGTACTGCCGCTTTAGCACTGACCTTTGGACTGGCGGTTCCGTGCATGTGGCAGTATTCTGTCGGATTGGTGTGTGTGTGTCATAATAGCGAACGGATATTCGCCACCCCGGGGGTATATTGGCGGCTGTCAGTATGGCGGTAAGCGGGATTTACCGCCAATGTTTTATTGAGGGCCTGAGTATTTTCTTTCATTGTGTTAGTCCTGTGTGACTACAGTGGTATTGTATGAGCATTGCATGTCTCCTAGATAAGCCTTGGATGATCATCCACAGCTACCTCTAGAGAGCCTGGCATCTAGACACTGCCTACATTTCACTAATAAGGGATAACTGGACCTGGTATAAGGTGTATGTACCATAGGTACCCACTACAAACCAGGCCAGCCTCCTACAAGGCCCAAGAAGGGCTAATACACAGATGAGCCAGTAGTAGGGCCAGGAAGACCAGGGTCAAGAAGGACTACAGCCAGGATTACCAGATTCAGGTAACGAGTACAAGGGTAACCAGTACTAGTTAGACCAGTGCCAGAATGAGAATCATCAAAACAACCACGTAATTGAGGACACTGAACAGGACTAAGAGGAGGGCCAGCAATAGAAGGCACAGAAGGAATTGGAAGAGAAGGAAGAAGACCAGGAGCAGGAGGCCACCTATGTGAGCCTAGGTGATCCCTTATGTAAATGGTTCTTATTCATGCTTCATCTGCTGCCAACCCCTAACACCCCCACCTATTCAGCCTACATATCAAACTGGTAAGTATTTGCTGACAAATGAGAGCATGCAAAGTGAATATAAGTCTGGAGCTGTTACACTCTGACCTCTGAGTGATAAAATGCACTCCCTGATGCTAGCACAGTAGTCTAGGAGTAGATCTGAGGGCTTGGGGACAGAAACGTGGCAGAGGAATTTAAAGATGGATAGATAAATGAGTGTGGTCTCTGCAGAATGGCAGAAAGGGTATCAGAAACTCAGACGGCTGAGATCAGAAAAAAAATCCTTAACAGCTAGCAAAGGGGTCAAAGGACTATGGCAATCAGAAAGTGGGATCTCAAGATCATAAAAAGGCTCTGATCAGCAGAGGGGGTGATGGGTAATGGAGACTCTAGATAGATCATCTCAGATTGCCCAAAGAGTGATTCTATGTGACCCACAGTTCTTTGTTCTGACATTATATGTGAGTGTATGTGTGATGGGTATGTACCTAGTATATAGTAGTAAAGGTCCTTCTATGATGAAAATCTAAGTTCAGTGGGTTGCATTTTATCTAAGGTGATGGAGAGTAGATCCAGCTACGCTACACAGTGGGTGTATACTGACTGCATCTCTGTGCATGGAGGGTGGAGACACAGAACTGAAGTGAGGGGGAATGGAGAGAAGGACATCCAAAGAAATTCTGTCAGGTATTTGTTTAGCAAAGGGCTGCTGATTGGTTTTTCCTGAGTGACCACAAAGGGTAGATGGTAAGGGGTAGGGCATAAGTTTCTTTTGTTAAGGATTTCAAAGTTTCTTAGCATAGCTACCCTCTTGTCTGTGCCTGATGACTGCTCATGAGGCTGGTGATAGCCAGGTGCTGAGATCTCAAGCTTCATTGTGTCCTTATTTTGAATACTTCTGTTTGGAGCCAATACTATTGCTGCTGCTGTGATAGCCATCCCCCAGCAGTAACCCTGGGTCTGAGCTACAGCCAAAAAATGATTTTTGAAACAGAATCACCCTAAATCAGTTCTGAAGCCTCAATTGTGTATTCAGATCTCCAATCTAGAAAATGAGAATTGTAATGGAACTGTGAAATGATGGATCGGTAGGTCACAAAAATGGAGCTAACAAAATTTGTTTGTTTATTTAGTCACTCATTCTTACATTGGCAGTAATAACCGCCTACCGACGCGGTGACTGCCTCCAACATACCATTGCGGCGGCGACCAGATTATGAGCACTGCCTGACTGCCGCCACAATAAGGGCAGAAATTCAGCAGCGTTCATACTGGCAGACGGTGGTGACCTGATGCTGGTAACAGCAGCACCGCCCTGCCAGAATGCTGCCAGCCGTACTTTGAGCAGAAATATGGCCTGGCGGTATTCTGCTGGTGGGGTGCTGCTGGCAGTAGCAGTGCCCCTTCCCGTTCACTCCCAGACGACCTCCTCACCAGAAAAGGTAAATCGAGTGTCCGACAGGGGAGGGTAGTCAGTGTTGTGTGTGTGTTTGTCTGAGTGTGTGAGTGCGTGTATCAATGCATCTGTGTGTTGTGTTGCATGTGTGTGAGTGAATGGGTGGAAGAATGGTGAAGTGATTGCATGTCTGCATGTCAGTGTGTCTGTGTGTAAGAATGTGTGTGAGTATGTCTGGACGAATGCGCATGTGAATGTGTGTCTGCCAGTATACGTGAATGGGTGTATGCATGGTATGTGTGGGTGAATGTATACATGTATGTGGGGAGGGGTTGTGTGGGGTGCTGTGACTGTTGTGGAGGGGTAAATACGTGTATCGGAGAGGGTGGGGGTATTTCAGTCAGGGGGCAGTGGGTGTTTGGATGAAGGAGGAGTGTGGGGGTGTCAGGTGAGTGTTGGTGGGGTGGGGGAAAGAAATCCCTGTCACCGGTAGGGCCTACTACCACGGGCCCACAACCACAGAAACATGGCGATAGGCGGGTGCATAATGCCGCCGGAGGTACTCTGTGGGGCGCTGGGTCAGAGATTGACATCTCCAGCCTGGCGGCTCATAATGAGTGGAGAAGTGGTGGGTTGCCTGCAGCCAACCAGCCATACTCATAATGTGGCGGTATGTGCCGCCAACCTGTTGGCGATAATACCGCCACATTAACCCTGATGGTCAAAAGACCGCCAGGGTTAAAATGTTGGCCTAAGTGTCCTATTTATTTCAATATTTGCAATAAAGTCAATAAATAACAAGTTATATGATTTTATTTTCTTCTGTTTATCTAATGCATATAAATGTATTCATATTCCAATGACATCCAGTTCAATTAATTATAGTCCCATTCCTTTGGTTGCGGCTCTTCAATGGAATACTTCCACTGATGGCCCAATGGAGTAGAGGCCATTGAAGGAACTACTTTGTAACGTCTTCCCTATTTAGAGTAAAACCTAACTGTAAGGGACAGGAAAAATAAATAACGACCCTGGCACCCCAGGAGAAAACTTCTAGCATGTGGGACCATTTTTTTTTTTGCCTTTCAAAGCAAACTCACACTTCTGGAGTTTATTTTTTAAAAACAAAAAATGTTTGAAAAGTTTGCTGGCTGGCTATCATGTCTGATGGTACTATCCTTCAAAATTTTGTGCATAGACAGGAACCGCAATGATAGCAGTTCCTGTCAATGTAGAGAGTTGTCCACAAGGCCAGCAGGAAACCTGCAGGGTCCGATTCCCTTGGTCTAAATTTAGACTAAAAATATAAGTTTACGACTTTTTGGTATTCACAAAGGTAAGTTATGAGTAGTATCTTTACGACCGCACTTGAGGTGAAATCTCCACATTCGAGACGAAGACCCACTGATTGCGGACGTAAAGATGCTACTCATAACTTGCCTTAGTGAATAACAAAGAGTTGTAAACTTAATCTAAGTTTACCTTTGTGAATCAGTCCCCATATGTTGTGGGTGGAGGTCACTTAGTATGGTGGAGGTATTGTCCTCTACCATCCTGTCGGATTCAACTCCATCTTTGAAAGTCTAAATCAGGCCCATAGTTTTTCTTCATTCTGTCATGAGGTTGGAGTGGTGCCTCTCAATTATGCTGTTTTGGTCACTTTATAAGGGGCCCTTTGCAATTGTTTCTATCTTGATAAAGTCACTCTAAATATCTGATGGATCTGTGTCCCTTGGATACAGTATTTCCAGTTCTGATTTTTTGCTTTTACAAATCATTGTTTTCAAGTATTTTAGTCTGAGTTATCCAATTAAACTGAACCTGAAATAATAATTCCATAATGCATTGATTTCATGCAGAAAAAGTGGTGTTCTGATAACATGGAGCCTTTAGGCAATCCTAAATCTGGCCCTGGCACCTTCCCATAACTTTGTGAGTAACAGCAAGTACTTAGCTTTAGAAGAGTAAACAGCTTTAACTAGTTCTGCAAAGGTTCTAATCATCTTCATCATTAGTCACCTCTATGGGTAAACAAAAAAGGAGTTTGTGGAGCACAGACAGCTCCATAAAGGGGCTCCCAAGTAGCTAGGCCTTGGTCCATGTTGTAATGGAGTGGCATTCTTGTCATGTCTGTGCTGGAGTGCTAGGGGCCTCTGAAAATTCCTACTCTCCGGCTCCTGGCTCAACAACCACTAGAGCTCGGGTGGTGAGACACCATTAACACCAATCTCACCCCCTGAGGTTGACTGGATCTTTGAACTTGACAAAGAGTATAGTAGTCAGAATCATTCAACAACAAATCAATTACATTATTCCATGAACAATACTAAACACTATAACAATTTGAACACTAACTCAAACTCCAAACCAAATAAAGCTTTGAAACTTCTAACTATAACTCACTACAGAAATATGCTGGTGTAAGTGACTAAGCTAAAAAGGAAACCAGAAACCACATTTAGTTATACCTCTCCTCGTGAACAACATACAGGATGATTCCACAAGAACGGTCACCTTCTTCCAGCAACATTTGTTAGCAGCATCAGGATGGTGCCGAAAACAGGCTGCACATAGGACAAATCACCAGTTCAGAATTTGTTGGCCTTATTAGTGCAGAACCACATAACAAAATAGAGCAATTAAAACTACGATGAGGAAACTCATCATGAAACTCAGAGTAGAAATGTGAGAAAGCAGACTTAAACAGAATAGACAAGCAAGCTCCAACAGAGTTCTAAACAGTATCACGCAGGGGAGAAGCCTGACAAAGGCTGCTCTCAATTCCCAAGTTGTTCACTAATTAAAATTTGTGCAGTTCATTCATTGGTGCTTCAGGTGGGCACATTTTGGATGTCAGTTTCAGCATCCAATCATAATCGACGGCACCACCAAATTTTCAACTTTCAGAAATCTTCCATTATTTCCACTATGACTACATGCAATTCTGCCAAAATATTACATTTTCTAATAGTTTGCAACTTACAGTCCCTTTCACACGATTCACAATAAACTAAACTACTATTCTTTCACATGAATACTGTGATTTCCTGCTCTGTTCAACAGCTAGAACAAATACTGTTACATTATTGCATCTGAAACATGTCTCTTGCCTACAATACAATAGAACATTCAACATTACATTAGTTGCGTAGGGAAAAATTCAGGTCAGAGGGGACAGAATAAACAATTATTTTTCCGTTACTGCTTGGAAAATGAATCCAAAAGTCTTGTCATATTAAGATACCTAAATGCACAGTAATGAATTAATAAAACCTATTGCACACCTTAAAAATTTGAATCAAATATGCAAAGCAAACTATTTATCCAAAATATCATTCATGTTATGTCAAAACAATTTTAACATGTATTTTATTTTTTTACGCACATAATTCATTAAGAAATCTATTTATTTCAATGTAAGTGTGTTTAATTCATATTTAATTAATACTCATAATATCTTTCATTTTGACTGTTCTTACTTGGAAAAAATACTTTTAGGTTAATATTTAATAATAATTCACTCAAAATTCAAATGCATGTCTTCATGTTAAATATGATATCAAAAATACAATTGTCAGGCTCAAATGTCCATCACTATTTAAACATGCACATTTTAATTTCTACATTATTTCTCCGGCCGTCTTAGGCTGGCCAAACTGATATGCTCACTTAGTTTTCTCCAACCCAGCTGTGTTGCACAGCCAGGTTGGAGAAAGAGCACAGACTCCAGTGCACTGCCTAAGTGACAGATCAAGGTGCTTAGGCCAAGCTATGTATAGCATGAGAGCAGCACCAGGATTGCATGGGGAGCCTGTGCTGGTGTCCCAGGGAACGCTGGGACACCATCAGAAGAGAAGAGCAGGACAGGTATGTTTTTTTAAATGTATTATTTAAATATTTCTCTGTCGTCCCCCTCGCTACCCCGCCCCACCTTTGAGATTTGCGGCGGTCGCCACTGATGTTGTCCCTTGCAGGCCACTGTTCCTGGGATTAAAAAGGGTTGCAAATTGGCACCAGCCTAATGAATATTAATTAGGCAGATTGTTCTGCAACCCTCCGCAATCAGTATTTTGTGAACTGACGGAACAGTACATATGTAGGTTTGCAAAATACTGTTCCATTTGCAAAACACATGTCCGGAATTTGCGACCACTTCTTGTGAATGAAATAATAGAGCAGGACCATAACTTTCATAAAGAGATGGATGCCAATTAGTTACATTTCTTGTTTGCAGGGCTGCCTGGTGTAAGTACCTGTTGAAATTTTTTAAGTTGTAATAAAACAAAATTTAAGCTGTTGAGCCAGTACACTGTCTAGTATTGATCCAGTAATCAGGTAAATAATGAAGTTCCTTTTCAAGTTAATTGCAAGGTCACTGACAATACAGTACATAATTTCTATTATTTAGCCAGCTGCTGGGTAAATATTGACATTTTTTATCCTACTTGCCAGACTACTTGTCAAATAATTTAAAAGTTCTGCTATTTAACCAGCAGCCACATAAATGGTTAGGTTTATTTGCGTTTACATGGCTGCTGATCTAATTATAGGTGTCTGCTGTTTTGCTAGCAGCTAGGTAATGAATGAAGTTTTCTTGTTTGCTTGACTGCTAGCCAAATAGTACAAAACGTTTGCTTTTTTTGCCAGTGGTCAGTAAATAGTGAAGTTTCCTTATTATTTTCATGGCTGTTGTCCAAACAGTGCAGAATATCTACTACTTAGCCAGCGGCTTATTAAATAGTGATGTAGTCTGTTGTTTGTAAACCCAAACAACTAATATTTGTATACTTCAGTGAACCAGGTCAGGAAATTGTTACTCATCGGTGCAACAACCACAAATTACTTCCTCCTATTTTAATCCACCATACAAATGCAGGTATTTTGTAAGGCAATGCCTTTGGCTTAAGTGATGACTGATATCCCTTAAGTTAGAAACATACAGTACCAACTGACCCGCTGTAACTTCAGGTAACTCTAAAGAGTTTCAACCCACCTCTGTCACTGCTGAAAACACCTCTTCGATTAATTCTGATTCTGTAGACATGCTAGAAAATCTTTAAGTCAACGTGTCATTAACTCTGGTCATAATGGCTCCTCTTTAAATAAAGTAAAGACCGACATCAAATAAATGATCAGATTGTTCAACAGTAAGCTAGGTGAACTCAAACGCACACGCCAATGGTCGAAATAAAGATCAGGCACAGGTAATCTGAGTTAAAATAAAAGGCAAAGGAGGAGCTATCAGAATGCCATTAAGAATACACACATGCAAAAACTGACAGAACGAATAAGAAAGGCCCTTGCGACCGCTGTCACTGCCTTTGCGAACCCTGGCCTCGGTGGGGACACAATCAGTGCCAGGAGCACAAGGGCAGCTTTACTTTCCTTGTTTTCTGTCAATGTTGTACTTCACTAATAGTGAATAATATTTTAATATTCACTTTTAGTGTCATAATGAATTCATTACATTTGCTAGAATATGAGCATTCCAGGCAGCTGAAATAAGTGAAAATATTTTAAATGTATGTTGTGTGCATGCTGGAAGGCGAGAGTGTGTTTAAGTGAAAGAAAGCGTGTGTATGTGTAAATATCTGTGTATGCATGAGCATGCATGTGCGACTGAAAGTAAAGTTTAAATGGTGTGTGATGTCACCTCCTCTACCCCTCGCATTTTGGTGAATTGACGTTCATGCTCGTACTTAATAAAGCACTGATTCTAACTATTAACTGTGATCTTTATACAATAAGGAGGCAGTTAGAGTTCCATGGCTCAGATTTAAGAGGGCCTAGTGCCGTTCCAATGCCACATTAGTATAATTTTTTGACACTAATATGGTGTTAGAAGTCCAAAAGCGCTGCGCCATATTTACAAAGTGGCGCAATGCATGCATTGTGCCACTATGTAAACCTTTGCACTACACTATGCCTGCACTAGGCATAATGTATGCACAGGTTGAGTTCCCCGTTAGAGGGGCCAAACAAATGTTGCAAAGAAATCTAACAGATTTCCTTGAGTTATTTTTTCAGCACTTTTCAGCACTTAGAGGAGGCATTAAAAGGGGGCATGCCATTGAATACAGTGGACCCCTATGCACTCTGCAGAAGAAGCACCAAACATTTGGTTCTACCCTTGCAGAGTACATCAATAGCGTTTAAAAAAATGGTGCCATTGTCCCCTACCCTGCACCATGGTGCATATGGCAGTGGTAGGGATGGCACTAAAGAGAGCAAGACAAGTGGTGCTGCACTGTGTGAAGCACTACATTTCTTAAATATGCCCCCATGTCTTCTAGCATTGACAATCACTATGGGCTTCATTACGAAACTGGCGGTCCAACAGCCCCATTATGATAGTGGCAGAGCAGCCATGGTCAAACCGCCGGCACCACCAGCCTGCAGCCCGGCAGTCCCGGTGGTTGTAATCCACCAGGGCACCCTACAAGTCCCCATCTGCCAATCTTTCCATAGCAGTAAACACCTCCATGGAAAGGCTGGCAGAATAAGGGCATGGGGGGACCCTGGGGGCCCCTGCACTGTCTATGCACTTCACATGGGCAGTGCAGGGGCCCCCCTGCACAGCCCCATCACGCATTTACATGAAATACACGACAGGTGTTTTTGCACCCGAAGCACCACAACATTGCCGCCTGCTCAATTACGAGCCGGCGTCAATGTTGTGGTGAGTGTGCCGCTGTTTTCCCCTTCTGGCCCAGAGGAACACTCCTAATATGGCGGGCAAAGGACCTCTAGTAACTGTCGGTTTTTTGCATGCAGTTTCTTCGGTGGTCCTGTGAAAGGCCTGCCGAAGTTGTAATGAGGTCCTTTATGTTGAGTTGGTCCTCTCGCTACTGCTGGAGTTTATGTATTGAGGTTTGTGAGTGGAAAACTGAAAGAATAAAGCATAGCTTTCTGAAATATTACAGTACTAAGTTAATCGGCAGCTGTGAACCAACCAGATACTGTACAGACAATCATATTCATGATGAGTTCATAAAATTGTACTTTGAAGCCTTCAGAACCATTACATAAATTAACAACGATCTAAATATGTACATTTCTCTTGAGGATCTTTAAGGAGTGGTTGCCCTACCCAAATCCACAATAACACACTCTGAAAGTTCAGGAACATGGGTGGAAGACGAAATGATGGTGGTTGTATTTTTTTGAAGGGTTTGCCATGAAACATGCTTTATTTTTTAAAGGGCAAGTTATATAATTCTTGCTTGTTTAGCAAATGCCACAGCATATTTTACTATGTATGTAACTTTATTTGCAAACCAAAATGTTACGGTTGTCATTTTAGATGGCCAGGTCACAGAACTCACTGTGCATCATGTCCTCAAATGATATTTCAAGGGTCTTAGGACTTGAAAATTAAGGAAATGGAACTACATTTTTCATAGATGAAATATAATAAATTTGGGTCTCTGAAGCAAATATGGCACTCATGCCCAGGTACATTTTCATGACTCTTCCCTTGAGATGTCAATTCACCGAATGCATTAGCATTAAATAGAAATTAAATAGAGTGTGATTTTAATTGTCTAAGGGCATTTGAGGCAAGTAGGTTATGCAGGTTTAAGGTTTAAATGTCCTTGTAGTGAAACATTCCTAAAGTTGTTTTTCACTACTGTAAGGCCTCTCTCTCTCTTTGACTAACATTGGCTACCTTATTACAGTTAATGAAGGACAGTGGTTGATTTGGAGCAGATAGAGATATGCTGTTTGGACTCAAATAAATTGTAATTTAAATTCCTCATTACTGTTAAAGTTATATTTTAGGTCACAATTCCAAAAGTGTCACTTTTAGACAGTTAGCACTTTCTTGTCCTAACCATCTGCACTTTCTGCCAGTATCCTGAGCCACATCACTTTGAGTGGCTCTGCTGTTGGGGTTTTAGTGTATCCTTCCAGACAGTGGCACAAAAGGGATTTAGGTGTGCACAGGACAGCACATCCAGCCAGGATGACTCGGGTTGGAGCTTTATCCTGCCTCACTTACATTTCAAAGGGCTTTGCATCCTGCACAAAGAGGAACCTGGTACTAGTATTTTGTCATCTCAGGCTTCTTGATCCCTTGATAGGGAAAGGGAAGAATTTTCCAGAAGAAGGTGTGGAGGTAATATGGGGAATCCCCACACTACAAAGTTGGGCACCAGATAAAGATAAAGACCATATAAAGATGGACTTCCATACCTGCTCCTCAGTTGACTTCTGGACATGTTGACATCACAGAAGAAGGACTGCCTTGCTGCTTGCTGCCTGCCTTGCTCCACAGAGGACTTTCATGCTGCTACTGTCGCGTAGGCTCTCATTATCCTAATGAGACTACTGGATTTGGGGGCAGAATCCCTCTCATTGTGGGAGACTGAGTCTGGACCCACTGCAGGTGACACCTGTCAGCCTAATCTGAGTTTTGTTCTGAGTGACTAGCAGTGCCTCATCTCCACCCAAGAGCAGGGTTAATTGGGCAACCAGGCGCATGACACAATTGACTCCTCAGGGAAATCGTGGTCACTCAGATCTCATCCGTTTCTCTCAATTACATTAGTCTCAGTTATATAAGGACAATAAGAGGCAGAATAGAGTTCAATAAGCTTTTATTGAAGTAACTGCATCTTAGATAATAAAGCATGTACTGCAATAACTAGGACAATGAAGCATGACAAGATTAAAATTTTGACAAGGAGAGTAAAGCATAAAAATAACACTACCATATTGTCACTAGAATCATTAAGAATAGCTCTCGCCTAAACTATGTTAGAGCACAGCATTTTAATCTCTAATTCTGCCCTTCAGGTTCCCCTGGGAAGACATCATCCCTCATACCTGAGCATGAGGCCTGTAGTCTATATAAACAGCTGCAGCAAAGCACTCAGAAATCAGCATACAGTTGCGATCATCTTGCTGGAATCTCCCTCTAATGTACATGGGTCAAAGTAGTGTTTTTATAATAAAATAGCTAATGTTCCCAGAAAGGATCCCCATGTAACAGTGTGTATGTTTCTGTGAACATTAGAGACAAAGTGTACCACTTTTGCCAGCAATTTATCTTACTGCAGCCTTGAGAAACGCACAGAGTGAAAGAAATGTCTTCTTTAAGAACGTATTGCTGGCCTAGGCAAAGAGCAGATAGATAGGGAAAATAAAACAAGACTGCAAATGTGCCTAATGTTAAAATAAAACAAAGCTGAATAAAATATGTCTAGGTTAAAGTGCACAGCGGCAGGCCTACGTTGCTAAAATAACATGTATGACGCTATAACTAAAATGGCTCCACAACACTACCAGAGGACTGCCCTGCTGCTACCAGAGAACTGTCCTGGTGCTTGAGGACCGTCTTGAACCCAACAGGGTTTCCCTGCTGCTTGCAGACTGCCTGCTCTCTGAGAATATCAATATTGAACTCACCTTTGAGCATTGCACCACCTGAAATTGTATATGATATAACATACCTGTTTAGAGAACAAATACAGAAAATTGGTCTTAATGGTCAGAGAGAGTTTCAAATTGAACAACTTCATGAAGGCATAAAAAAGGGTCCTACAAAGCCTCTATAAAGTTCTTATGGTTCACCATGGTTCTGACCTAAGAGTTTGGTCCTGCGTATTGTTCTTTGAAATTATAGAATAGATATGAGTTGAGATAAAATACAAGAAATATGGCATGTAAGCTTAGGAAAATATCTTAGCTATTTAATAAAAAGTATAAGTGAATGGCAGGTGTTGAGAGAATGTAAAACTAATTTACATTTACAACTAAGGGGATTAAACTTAATGGGGCACCAGCGTTGATGAATGAGATTGGTTTAGGGAAGTCTCATATTAGTGTTAAAGTTTTGGCCTCCTCACAGAGGCAGCCTGTATTTGAACTCCCCCCTGCTTTGTGACCTTATGTAACAATTCTGTCAGGAGTCCCTCAGTTGCAAGAGGGCCAGGAGTGACAGAGAGAGCTGACCAACAAATGTATTAATTGTTTGGCCCATCAAAAGAACTTTCCCTTTTATATGGTTAATGAAATACTTTGTACACACCCTGTGGGTTAGCTGGGTTGCCGGCCAAAGGACATTAATGGTGACTGTATTATTATAAACCATTGGTCTCCCCAGGTAGTGTAGAGGCTGCTATTTCCCCCCCTCCAGTTGATCTATGAGAGAGTATAATATGGTCCTATGACAATTGGGGCATGTCCATAGACGAAGCTGTTACAGGGGATTAGGGAATTCTGCCTAAAGAACACACAATTGTGCTATTACAAATTCCCCTATTGTTCATGCTAAACGGGCGATTAGAAAAGATGACTTTGTACTTCCCCTCTCAAATGGTTTTGATGTCTTGGATGGGGTGGACTGACTTGTACCTAGTAGGAAGGGTTTCCCCAACAATGTGCTCTCTCATGGGGAATGGTGAGGGCGGGGCTGGCCAGGATTGCAGAGTTTTAACTGTTGCTAGTGGAAGTCTTTTTAGGAATTCAATAGCCAAAGAGCATAGCGATAAGAGGACACAGGCCACTGATGTGGTAATGTAGTGTAGCCATTTTTAAATGTAGCTTTCTGCACGTTTGCTTAAAGTATTAGGCCTCTGTGCACTTTGCCCTAGATGCATTTTATTGAGCCTCGCACTGTTATCTTACAATAACCAGTTTCACAGTCTTGTTTCATTTTCTTCTATCACACTGTTTAGCTTACTTCAGCACTGAAGTTCTCAAACAATACATTCTTGCTCGCTCTGTGCTTCAGTCAAGGATACAGGCGGTCATTCTGACCCTGGCGGTTGAAAACCGCCAGGGCAGAGTGCCGCGGAAGCACCGCCAACAGGCTGGCGGTGCTTCATGGGCAATTCTGACCGCGGCGGTAAAGCCGCGGTCAGAAAAGGGCAACCAGCGGTTTCCCGCCGGTTTACACCTGCCCCAAAGAATCCTCCATGGTGGCGCTGCTCGCAGCACCGCCATGGGGATTCCGACCCACTTCCTGCCATCCTGGCCCTGGCGGTAAAAACCGCCAGGAACAGGATGGCGGAAATGGGTGTCGTGGGGCCCCTGGGGGCCCCTGCACTGCACATGCCACAGGCATGGGCAGTGCAGGGGCCCCCTAACAGGGCCCCATAATGATTTTCAGTGTCTGCGTAGCAGACACTGAAAATCACGACGGGTGCCACTGCACCCGTCGCACCCGTCTGCACCGTCTGCGTCTGCACCCGTCGCACCCCTTCAACTCCGCCGGCTCCATTCGGAGCCGGCTTCATTGTTGAAGGGGCTTTCCCGCTGGGCCGGCGGGCGGCCTTCTGGCGGTCGCCCGCCGGCCCAGTAGGAAAGTCAGAATGACCGCCTCGGTCACTTGACCGCGGTACCGTCTTCTGGCGGTTCTCGCCAGGCGGGCGTCTTCTGCCGCCCGCCGGGGTCGGAATGACCCCCACAGTATGGTACATTGTCTTTAGGGTTCGTAGAAAGTACACATTCTTACGTAGGGACATTTCTTAGAACACCAGCGTGTTAGTTATAAAAACACTTCCCAGTCCTGGTACACGTAAGAGGGAGATTCCGACCAGGAACCCACAACTAGATGCTGACTCCCCTGTTGCAGATGCCGATCCCGATCACAGGCCTTTGCTCAGGTATGAGGGTAGATGTCCTCCCGGGGGAACCTGAAAGGCAGGCTTAGAATTTCACATGCTGTGCTCAAAATATAACTTAGAGAGAGAACATAATTTTGTTGCACTATGATAGCATTATTCTTGTTTCACTCTCCTCGTTACTATTTCAATCCTACTGTGTTGTATGGTTCTGGTTATTGCGGCTCACGCTAAAATGCAGTTGTTTTATTAAACCAATCTTTAAAACTCAAACTGCCCTTGTCATTTATATATGAGACCACACTGTGTATGAGAGAACTGGTTGTGACCTGAGTGACCACGACTTCCCTGGGAAGCACTAAGATGTCATGTGCTCGGCTGCCCAATTGTCTCTTCCTTTTGGGAGAGATAAGGCACTGCTAGTTAGCCGGAGCTCAACCCGGATTTGGGGTGACAAGGGTCCTTCGCCGTGGGTCAGACTTAGCCCCCCACACTGTGAAAGATCTTGCCGCCCAAAAGTCCTGTAGTCTCATTAGGTTAATGAGAGCCTACGCCACAGTAAGTTGGTGTTCATGGAATCCACCTGATATTATATCGGTGGGGTTCCGTTCATTGGAGATACTGCCTCTTGGCCCTTGTCTACCCGAAATTGAGATTAGTCAGCCTGTCATTGACATCCTAAGGTGAAGGATGTGGACCACGGCACTTTGACTATAGTTCTTGATCCACCAGACCCTGTGGGTAAAAATTATGACAATGGGGGATTCCACACCCAGGAGAATTTGCAGCCTCAGGCTCTCATCATGACTGTGGCAGTCATAAGCACGTCACACTTGCGATGGTGGTCGGACCGCCACAGACAGGGCGGTCTGACCACCCTTTTATGACCGTGGCACATGGGCCATGGTCCGACTGCTGGTACGGTCAGGTTGCCACCTGTTGATAGAGTGGCAATCTCGGTGGTCGCAATCTACCAGAGAAGTGCTGCAAGCAGCGCTGCCCTGGGGATTACGCATCCCCTTTCTGCCAGCCTTTGCATGGCGGTCTCACCACCATGCAAAGGCTCGCGGAAAGGGGGTGTTGGTAGCCCCATGGGGCCCATGCACTTGGCATGGGCAGTGCAGGGGCACCCATGGACAGCCCTGTTGCACATTTCACTACCTGAATTACGGGAAGTGAAATGCGCAACGGGTACTGTCTCACCCAACTCACCACAACATTGCCGCTGGCTATATTATGAGCCGGCGTCAATGCTATGATGAGTTTTCCCCTGGGCCAGCAGGTGGAAACGTTGTTTTCGCCTGCTGGCCCAAAGGAAAACTCCTAATAGGGCGGCAAGCATATCGCCAGCACTGGTGGTATGCAGGCTGCAGTGGCTTTGGTAGTCTTGAAAAATGACCGCTAGAGCCATAATGAGAGCCTAAGTATTCAACTTTTGCTGCTAAAATGCTATATTGGAATATGGCAGGCCTTGCATCTAAATTTGATTTTCCAGAATGGGCTACATTTATAGACACACATATGACTTTTTCAGAAAACCTGATCAGTTCAGCCATTGCATTTTTCAGGTTTTGCCAATTTTAGTAAAGAGACTATCTCTATTGGAAGGGACCGGCACTCAGGGGCATTAACAACTTGGGTTTATATCGGACTTTATTGCCAGGACAAAGAAGTCCCGTGCCCACCCCAGATATTTTGTGTGTTGCATTAAATACTACACCTCAAATAGTTTATTTTTGTAGGTTTGATGGAGTCAACCAGAAGTCCCCTCCAATCAAAGCATTGCACACTCATTTGTCAGAAGCTTCAGGGTGTGTTATGAAGATTGTGGGTGGTGACTTTAACTGCCAGTTTGAACCCAGAGATGACAGTGATGTCGCCACTACGTTAGAACTAGATAATGTCTGATCCATTCCTTAGTTTACAATGGCACCAATTAAGAAATGGTCTACCTGGCTTTGCAAATTAACACTCTTACAATTAAATATGGTCTCCGAGCTGGGAATGGGAGAACCAGGTTGAATAATGGTGGACGCACGCTTTCAACTGAGCCCCTGGTGCCAGCCTTATCAACTGTATCCCAGTGGATGTCAGGATTTGGCTGCTATTGGCTGACATGTCTGTTGTACTTCACCAAAATGGTGATCACAATGCTTTGATCCTTAAAGTGGATCTCCTTGCCTTGGGTAGGGAGGGCAGTATAAGAGATCCACTTGATCATGTTTTACGAATAACCAGCAATATACACAGAATGACATGGGCAACATCTCGGGGACCTTCTCAGTGGAGAGGGGACATCCGGTCATGGGGCTGGCTAGAAGGGGATCTATTCTATCCATAACAATTTGTTTACCGGTCTAAAGGATATTTTCATTGTGGCCGCAGGTAGGTCCCCTGGCAGGAGGGCTCCTCAAACGTGGTACAATAGAGTATGCAGGGACTTGAGGTCTGCTTTGCTACATGCAATTAGAGAACAGGATAGGGGAGAAATTAAAGTACAGAGGGCTCTTTATAAAAAAAACAATCACAGTAGCCAAAAGAGAAAGGGAAGCAGCAAAGTGGGAGGATATGTAGGTTGACGCTAGGAATGGGGACCTGAGTGGGTTCTGGAACTTCGTCTTGATAGGTAGTAAGGAGGATGCCGGTGCCTCTGGGATAAATGCAATAGCAGCAGATTGGGTTACTCATTTTTTCTCACTTTATTCATCAAATGGGGGTGTAAACCTCTTCCAGCAATCTTCGCTGGATGACAAATGTACGAAAGGGGGTAGCAGCAAGAATAATATTCCAAAATCTGAGGAAGAGCTAAGAGCAGAGATTGTTAAAATAGCTCCTAACAAAACACCAGGGTTGACAAAGTCCCTGGGGTTCTTTATCTAAGTGAACCAGACATTTCAGTCCCTTATTCTATAGTTATATTCAATACCATAATGGCCAGTGCACCAATTCCTCCATCATGGTTAGGGGTTGAGATTATCCCCATCTATAAAAAGGGCTCCCATCTGATCTGCGCAACTACAGGCCAATAAGCTTAATCGATTGCTCCCTAAAACTAATTAGTTCCATACTCCTTAATCAATGGTATTCTTGGATGGAAGAGAATGATATTACGACTCAACTCCAGACGTGGTACAGGAAGGGAATTAGCACGATAGACCAGGCCTTTGAATTTCAGTTAATTTATTGGAAAACAGTGGTATTGGGAGGTGGCTATTTATGGATTGCCATTGTGATTTACGCTCTGTATTTGAATTAGTTCCCCACCCAAATTTATGGCCGATTATGGCAAAAACAGGGGTTCCGATGAATTTGTTGGCTTTTACAATTAGATTACACAGAATTAATTACACCCAAGTGCACTGTGAACCCCGTGGAGAACTGACTGACCCCTTTTCTGTGGACTGTGGGGTTAAGCAAGGCTGTGTCCTAGCGCCTACCCTCTTTTCACTATATGTTAATGGATATGCATGCATATTTGAATCACTGTGATAGCGATGCTCCCCGGTTGACTAATCTCAAGATTACCCCATTATTGTACACAGACGATGCCCTTCTGACATCAAAATCACCTGTGAGGTTGCAAAGAATTTTAAATCATTTTGAGAGTTTTTCTGCATTGAAGGGTTTAGAAATAAATGTTGATAAAACAAAATTTATGATATTAAACCTGAGCTGTTCTACTAGGCCAAACCCTAAGCTCATAGGTGTGTCCCCCTAGATTGTGGGCATGTTTTTGATTATATGGGATCTGACCCTTACTGAAAATTTAGATTGGAACGGTCATAAAAAACATTGTAGGTTGAAACTGGTGCAATGCCAGGTGGTGCTCGCAAGGATACATCATTGCTCACACTTTCGTCCAATTACTCCACCTGTATAAACGTATAAACTGCAGACTCTATGGACTGCCCTTTATGGGTCTACGCTTTAGAGGTTTAACCCCTTCGCTGCCAGGCCTTTTCCCCCTCCTGTGCCGACCCTTTTTTTGGCTATTTGGGGCAGTTCGCGCTTAGGCCCTCATAACTTTATGTTCACATAAGCTACCCACGCCAAATTTGCGTCCTTTTTTTCCAACATCCTAGGGATTCTAGAGGTACCCAGACTTTGTGGGTTCCCCTGAAGGAGACCAAGAAATTAGCCAAAATACAGTGAACATTTTTTTTCTTTTTTTAAATGGGGAAAGGCAGAAGGCAGCTTGTGGTTTTTTTCCCTGAAAATGGCATCAACAAAGGGTTTGCGGTGGCAAGATCACCATCTTCCCAGCTTTCAGGAACAGTCAGACTTGAATTGGAAAACCCCATTTTTCAATACAATTTTGACATTTTACTGGGACATACCCGATTTTTACTATTTTGTTGTGCTTTCAGCCTCCTTCCAGTTAGTGACCAACATGGGTGAGAAACCAATGCTGGATCCCAGACAGCTAAACATTTCCGAAAAGTAGACAACATTCTGAATTCAGCAAGGGGTCATTTGTGTAGATCCTACAAGTGTTTCCTACAGCAAATAACAGCTGAAATAAAAAAATATTGAAATTGAGGTGAAAAAAACTGCCATTTTTCTCCACGTTTTACTCTGTAACTTTTTCCTGTGATGTCAGGTTTTTAAAGCAATATACCGTTATGTCAGCTGGGCTCTTCTGGTTGCGGAGATATATATGACTTGTAGGTTCATCAAGAGCTCTAGGTACAAAGAGTCAGTAAATGAGCTGCACCTTGCAATGGGTTTTTATTCTATACCGGGTATACAGCAATTAATTTGCTGAAATATAAAAAGTGAAAAATAGGTATCAAGAAAACCTTTGTATTTCCAAAATGGCCACAAGATAAGGTGTTGAGAAGCAGTGGTTATTTGCACATCTCTGAATTCCGGGGTGCCCATACTAGCATGTGAATTACAGGGCATTTCTCAAATAGACGTCTTTTTTACACACTGCCTTACATTTGGAAGGAAAAAATGTAGAGAAAGACAAGGGGCAATAACACTTGTTTTGCTATTCTGTCTTCCCCTAAGTCTCCCGATAAAAATGGTACCTCACTAGTGTGGGTAGGCCTACCGCCCACGAAAGGAAATGGCTCAAAACACAACGTAGACAAATCACATTTTTTCACAGAAAACAGAGGTGTTTTTTACAAAGTGCCTACCTGTGGATTTTAGCCTCTAGCTCAGTCGGCACCTGGGGAAACCTAGCAAACAAGCACATTTTTGAAAACTAGACACCTAGGGGAATCCAAGATGGGGTGACTTGTGGGGATCTGACCATGTTCTGTTACCCAGAATCCTTTGCAAACCTGAAACTTTGACCAAAAACACACTTTTTCCTCTCATTTTGGTGACAGAAAGTTCTGGAATCAGAGAGGAGCCGCAAATTTCCTTCCACCCAGCGTTTCCCCAAGTCTCCCGATAAAAATGGTACCTCACTTGTGCGGGTAGGCCTAGCGCCCACGAAAGGAAATGGCCCAAAACACAACGTGGACACATCACATTTTTTCACAGAAAACAGAGGTGTTTTTTACAAAGTGCCTACCTGTGGATTTTAGCCTCTAGCTCAGTCGGCACCTGGGGAAACCTAGCAAACCAGCACATTTTTTAAAGCTAGGCACTAAGGGGAATCCAAGATGGGGTGACTTGTGGGGCTCTGACCAGGTTCTGTTACCCAGAATTCTTTGCAAACCTCAAAATTTGGCCAGAAAAACACTTTTTCCTCTCATTTCGGTGACAGAAAGTTCTGGAATCAGAGAGGAGCCACCAATTTCCTTCCACCCAGCGTTCCCCCAAGTCTCCCGGTAAAAATGATACCTCATTTGTGTAGGTGGGCCAAGTGCTTGTGAAAGGGAAGAGCCAAAAACATGTCAACATTGAGGGGGAACAAAAGGGGTCCAAAAGGGCCCCTTGCGTAACATTGGCGAAAAAAAATAATCCACGGTGCCCAGTTGTTTCTGCACCCTTGGGGGCATATTGACCTAAAATTGGCCAATCTGCCCCCAAGGGGGGCTGAAATGGTCAAAATACAATTTGCCCCCCAGGGGAACGACCCTTGCCTAATGGGTCGCTCCCCATCTCTAAAAAAACAAACAACAAAAAAAACACACAAAAAATATTAGCCCTGACGCCTAGAGGTTTCTCCCCCCGGGGGGGGCAGAAATGGCCTAAAATAAATTTGCCCCCCCACCCCACGGCCCCCCCCCCGGAGCGACCCTTGGCTACGGGGTCGCTCCCCTTGCATGACATTGGCGCAAAAAGAAAATCCCCGGTACCTAGTTGTTTCTGCCCCCTTGGGGGCAGATTGACCTCAAATCGGCCGATCTGCCCCCAAAGGCAGCAGAAATGGCCTAAATACAATTTGGGCCTCCAGGGGAGCGACTCTTGCCTAAGGGGTCGCTCACCATATGTAAAACAACAAAATAAAAATCCTCGGTGCCTAGTAGTTTCTGCCCCCCTTGGGGGCAGATCGGCCTAATTAAAATGGGCTGATCTGCCCCCCAGGGGGGCAGAAATGGCCTAAAATAAATGTGCCCCCCAAGGGAACAACCCTTGCCTAAGGGGTCGCTCTCCTTGCGGGAAATTCACGAAGAAAAAAAAAACTTCCTGGTGTCTAGTGGTTTCTGTCCCCCTTGGGGGCAGATTGGCCTCATAAAAAAGGCCAATCTGCCCCCAAGGGGGGCAGAAATGGCCTAAATATAATTTGCCCCCTAGGGGAGCGACCCTTGCCTAAGGGGTCGCTCCCCACCTCTAAAAAAACAAACAAACAAAAACAAATTATCCCTGGTGCCTAGAGGTTTCTGCCCCCAGGGGGGGCAGAAAAGGGCTTAAAAAAAATTCCCCCCCTGGGAGCGACCCTTGCCCAAGGGGTCGCTCCCTTATTTCAATTTCCAAATAAATAATAAATCCCTGGTGTCTAGTGGGCTTAAGCTTAGAGAGACTTCAAAGGGAAGGAAATCCATTTCCTTCCCTTTGAAGCCTCTCCGGCCTCCTCCACGTGATTGGAAGCGCGATGGGAGGAGGCCTTGTGATTGTCAGCACGCAATCGCGTGCCGACGCCACAGTGGGAGGGGTCGGGGGTGGAAGGGATTCCCCTTCCATCCACGACCGGGGGGTGTGGGTGAGGGGCCCATGGAGAGAGCGCTAGCGCTCCCCCCGGTTCCCGGGTGCAGGACGAGGTGATCTCGTCCAAGGCACCCGGGAACCGGTGCCTTGGACGAGATCACCTCGTCCAAGGCACCCAAACAGTTAAGGACATGACATATGTATTAGTTGCATAGAATTGTTTACTTCTTCAGCTAGTGGACCTCCCTACCAGTACCCCACTGTTCCAACTGAGGCTTGATCTAGGACTTAAGCATGTCACAGCTGAAGTGGGGATCAGGCCCATTCTTCATTGGAGAGGGTCCTCCCCAGTTATATTCTTATTGAGAGGGTTTAAAGGAAGTGCTAAGTCTCTCTGGCTCAAAAAGCATCCCTTGGTTAAGCTATGTAAAAGAAACCTTAATCAAAGTTGGATGTGGTGATTTGTGGATGTAGACCAATGCTAAAAAATATGTTTTGGCAGTATATAACTGGTCAAACTGTGCCTCTCTCATCTCATGGCACTTTGTCTAATTCGTTCCTACTGTGTAAGGATGTGTTCAGTATGTAACATTGTTTAGATGAAATGGAGCCCCCCCTTGCCAAGAAATTGTATCTGCAGTTCAGATACAGTTCACTACTGATTGCAGCCTTTACTGGCACTTGGGCTAGTAAGCAGAATCCTGTTAAGTTTTCCTGTGACATGTGTGGGGTGGACAGGGAGACAGGAGAGCATGTTTTATTTTTCTGTCCAACATATGTAAAGAGCAGGAAAAAGTGGATACTTCCTGCGTACTGAATTTTAGGGGTGAGAGATCACCAAATTGGGTTTGAATTGTATGACTGATGCTAGACAATACCTGACCTTCGCTGTAAGTTTTCTGCTGGCGATGTGTAGGGTCAGGCAAAGTGTATGTTTCCAATTGTTTTAAGTGTCTGTCTTTGATAGAAATATTCTGTGTGGGTGGGAATTCGAGTGCTGCTAATTGTTATTGAATTCATGCTCTTATTACAGGATTTTTACTGTTTTTAACATTGGGCATTTTATAGCTATCTTTTAGGATATTTTATGGTTTTTTATCAATTTTATCTGACATGATTGTTGTACATACCCTGTTTATTGTATCTACTTTTATGGCATATTGCCAAAATAATGCATAAAAGTGAAGTGATCCCCTCTAATGTGAGTGCACATGAGTGGGAGGTGTTGAGGGAATTTTAAAATAATTGGTCAAAGAAAGGGGAAAAGATAAAGAAAGAAATGAAATCAAAAAAGGAAAACAAAACAAGTGTGAGTGATCCTGAGTGTGAAGTGGTTACAGAACATATGTGGAGAGAAGTTCTCGATGGAGAATATGTACATGTGCCATGGACAAGTTCTAATATTCTGACATTTACACAAAATGCAGCTCAGAGAATTGACAGATAAGGTTTATACCCAGGTTGGTTGGATAGGTTTTAATACATTATATGAGATTATTATCCTTATAGATTTGTGGATAGAGTGCCAATGAATTGTAAGCTGGCCAAATGCAGAGCCTCCAGGGGTATCTCCACACAATAGTTCATATCCTACAGTAATGAAGAAATATTCATTAATAATTGAATTTCTAAAGACTTAAGTCCCACAGAGGCAAATACATTTGTCCAAAATTATTACAGTGACACAAGAGCCTAAAAATTGGTGCATGCATATTATGAGATATTGATGCAGATTTATAGAAGGTATAGTGGAGTTGATGTCCCCACAAAAGACTGTATTATTGGATTTGTTCCAGCTTTTGTCTGGGTATTGCATTTGGTAATTAATGCTCATATTCAAAAAAGTGCAATGTGTTGGCAGACATAATTGTTTGTGAGATACTTAAATATGAAAAGTATTTGTGTGACTGGAACCATGCGAAACAGAGAAAAGTCAAGGAAAAACTTATGGTAGCACAGACAAAATATTTCCAGAAAGGTGGTAAGAAAAGTTACCACATGTCAAATCCTGATTTTGGTTCTGGTTTTGTTAGATGTACAAATTCAGGCATTAAAGTGATAATGTTGTTTCAGAGGATAGAGAAAGAGGATTCAACAACAACTCAAATATGAAATATACTAACATTAACACACACAAAAAGAGCCGCACCTTGGCTTGTCACATCTGTGGTAAGATTGAGCACTGGAATTGAGTCTGTAGATTCAATCCAGAAAGAGTACAAATTGAGTCTAAAATGGTTACTCAAAGATAACAGAAGATGAATCAAGTGGCAGAGAATGGGATGACAGGTCAGCAGCCCCAACCCAACTGCTGTCGTGCAACCCATGTATAATCAAAGGCAGTTCTATGGAAACTTGCCTTCAGCCTCAGTGATGCATCATAAAATACATAATCCTGGCTTTCAACAAAATTCTTCAATAATTAGTAACAATTTTATACAAATCACTTCTACACTTGGAGTTCCTACCAGACCGAGTCAGACACAATGACAGTACCTGAGTGGCGGGAGGATTGCATGCTTGGTGCAGTCCTAAAGGTAGACCAGAGTGGCCGTATATAGATGGTTTAAATGAAGGGATACCCAGTGTCATTTCTGACTGATACAGGTGTTACCTACTCCACAGTTCAACCGACAGAAGTTCCCAACCTATCCCTCTCAGGAAAGAAAGTCTGTGTTATAGGTATATCCACAAAACAGATTACCAATAAGGTTTCAGCAAAAGTCCCTGTGAAAAAATTCAATTGAAAAGGTTGATCAGTACATAATAAGTGACACATGTCTGCTTTCAAATGAAATCACAAGAATCAAGAGCGGACTTCAAGGCCCATAGAATTTTCAAGTTGACCACACCTGTTTTAGCTTAATTTCATGGCTTGTGCCTTATCCACATTTAATACATGTTTTTATTCATGATTAGCAAGACTACTTTTTAGCAATGACTTTTACATATTTAACAGCTGCTTTTTATGAAGCCAAGGATCATGCTGTATATTTAACCATGTGTGTGTCGGATGACTGCCATGTTTTGCAGATTAATTCACTTGACTCCTGATATTGCTGCCAGCAAGACCTCCATTACCTGAGCTGCTGTGTACCTCCTATGGGAGCAATTATGCCACATCCAGCAGGTGATAGGGGCCCTACCTTCTCTCCAAGGGAGCCGGAGAGACTAGTGGACAAGGTCCTATCCCTGTATGAACAGCTCTCTGGTGCACCAGAGGAGCAGGTAAGTACCTCATATGCCCTGTACTTCTCCATCATTTCCCTCCTCACAGGCTAGAATGTGGACATGTGTTAGGTTGTCAGGTGTAAAATCCTGCCCAAAATGCCTCATTCCTTTGATTATATAATGAATGGGTCAGTGGTATATTACTCATCTAGTCCCATGTGCACTTAGCATCATTGTCAATGTGTGTCTTTGACTCATGACAGGTCCCTTACTCTGACAGCCCTATTGTCACCTTCACACAGGTCTTATTTGTCCTGTGCTGGCTTACTGCATAAATGACAGCCCCACAGTGCAGACAGTGTGTTGATTCCTGGGAAGCCATGATATGTGGCTCAGTAGCTTGGTCTCATAGCAGAAACTGAATAATGCATGCCTTTCTTTGTTGGATGCCATCGCTATAGGATGACACATAAGTCCAAAAGTGTGCTCTGTGGTAAAGGTACTTAACACAGAGCACCACCACCTGAAGTGGCATGAGTCTGCATTTGTTAGGCCACATGTCCACACGTGGACAGGGTAGATACTTTCTGTACCCGCCAGGCCAGTCCCTTCATTGTTACCCATGTGTATTGTTTGAGTTTGTTCTATGGCAGTTGCCTGTAGAGACTGTATGCAGAGAGTCATTCTCTCATAGTGTGAGTGTGTTAGTCCATTCATGCCTAAGGAGTTTACCCTTCAAAAGCCACAGAGGTGTGATGTGTCTCTTAGTGACTGTCATCACAGTCAGGTTGCTAGATCATGGTCTACATGATGTCAATAAGCTTGCTTTGTCATTGTAGGGCCTGAGCAGGGTGGTGAGTTGGTCTGCAGATTGAGAGCTATATTTCTGTAGTCATGTCTCTCTACTTATTGGCTTGTATGTGTCACACTTGGGGAGTATTGACAAATAGAAACGTTTGAGCTAGATGTTACTGACATGTATATGACTCACCCATGTGTGATGAACCTTCTGAACATGATAGGTTGATTTGGCTTTTGCATCCATGCAGGTCAACGGCAATCAGAAGAAGGGAATATCGAGAGGCATCGTCAAGAAGGTGTGGACCCTGCAGGTCCATAGCCGGCAGAGCGCCCACTGCCGAAAAAGGTGGAAGGACCATATTTAATCAAAATGGCACATCAAAGTTGATGCGCCACTTTTTTTGCGCCTCTCTACTGGCACCTAACAACACCATGGTTGTGCCGTATGTATAATATGGTGCGCCATGGTGGTCATTAGCACAATAGCGTACAAATCTTTGACGCTATTATAGTGTTTTGCTGCACTAGAGCCAAACATTTTTACGCTAGTGTAGCAAAGTGCAAGGAGGCCCATAGGTTTCTATGGAAGAGTCATTTTAACACCTGCTCTGGTTTGTTTTTTGTTTTTCAACTGTAAATTTCAAGTTTACACACAGCTACAATGCCAGAAAAAGCTGTCAGAAGAAAACAAAAGCAAGGATACTATCTCATCAGAACTGATAAAGAAAAGGGTCAAAATGTAGAGAATATGTTGGAAGAGAAAAGAGCTGCTGGTAAGAAAGTAAATACATATCTTAAAAAAGTATGTGGAAAACTTCGAAGTGAGAGAAATCAGGTAAATAAAAAGCAAATGTATAAATCAACTAAGAATGGAGAAAACGTGTATGACATGAAGAATAAAAAATCTTACAATGAATGACAGAGTTTAACTAGAAGACAAAGGCAGTATAAAGAAATTAGAGTAAAAATGTTACATAGTAGGGCAATTCAAAATCTTTTCAGCCCTATGAAGAAGCATAGAAGAAGGAGAGAAACTGTGAAACAAAAGTAACATGTTAAGGGTGGTGTTGTTAAGGCCTTTGCTCTCTTATTTTGATTCTAAATGGAATGAAGACGCTCGATAAAATAATGTTGAGTATGAGGAAAAGAAGCCCAAAGAAAAGACATGTCAATAAAACTAGCGAATGTGAAGTTCTCAGTGGTGAATAGGGACATACTTTAGTATTGAACCTTTCTGTAATGAAGAAAGCTACTTCCAAAGAGAACACATTGGTGCATGCAGTTGAGAAATCTGGACCATCTTATGAGTTGAAAGATGGTTCTCCTATTGAAAAAAAGGTAGTGGTTTCTAGAAATGTAGTGGACGTAATAGGTAAAGATGTACAGAGAAAGGGTAGATATGCCCCTGAATATAAGTGGAACTGTAACAGTATTTGTAGTGTTCGGCAGCAGTCAATGAAAATACTGAGACATTTTCTACATATCTTTCCATGCAAAAGTCTTAAGCTGAAAATGTCAATTTTGAAAGTATTAGATCCATGCAGGATTTTATTTCGTTTTTATAGTAAATGTAGATGATCTTCAATATATTACACATATAGAGGATGACACACTTTCTCCAAGAGGTCAAATTGAAAAGATAGGTCAATCCAGATTAGAAGAAATTTATGAACACTACAGTATTCAACCTCTACATTCTAAAGAGATTATTGGAGATGCTATTGATCTCTTTCAGATGAAAGAAGTGACAGGTGCACCCATAAGTGTGTGGGAGAAAAACTTAGAAGATCGCTGTTTTTCACATCTGTTTACGAATACTAGCAGCAGAGTACAGATCAACTAGACTTTACTCAGAGCCAGAGATTTCACCAGTGTATTTCCTATACTGTATATTGTATCTTGTATATACTTGTTTGGCTTATTTTATGCAGTAAATTACATTCTCAAAATAGTAGTGAATATACAGAATCTGTCAGCAAGGGAGTTTGTTGAAAAAGTTCATGGAAAAAACTGGAATACAACTTGAATCATTTGATGGCATGTCAACAGGTAACCAATGAGTATTGGTATTGTTGTTGCGGCGAGCTGAAATGCATGTTGAGTAACCTAGGAACACCTACCTGGTTTCTAACACTAATTTGTACTAAGTGAGCCTGGTATGACAACCTTGATTTCTTACAAGAAGCAAATTCAAACATAAAAGACTTCAATTTGAAGACAGTGATGGCTTTCATCTCCAACAAAACAAATCCTCCTCTTGGCAAAGTGACTGATTTGTTTTGGTGCAAAGAGTACCAAGCTAGAGGTGCTCCTCATATTTACATGCTGTTATGAATGAAAGAGGCCCCAAAGTTTGGGAACAGACACTGATGACTGTGTCTTGTCTTTCACAGAACAGTATGTAACATGTGCCACCCCAAAAAGACTGCTGACAAGGGATTGAGACAACAAGTTCTACAATTTCAAAAATCATAGTTGTGGTAAATACTGTCATTGAAAATATAGATCAAAGACAACATTTTACACAAGATGTTGTTTTGGATTTCCATGACCTGTCATCTCAGAAGGACGAGTAAACAGCTTTTTGTCAGCAATGTTACACACCATAACACGGAAATCACCCAAAAATGCATACAACCTCAACAGAACTGAAGCAATGAAATATATAAATGAGTACAACCCTGTTGTTCTGAAAATGCAGGGTGCAAATATGGATGTACACGTTGTTGCAGATAAATCCATTACTATTGCTTGCTATGTGACTTCTTATATAACAAAGTCAGAGAAGACAGAGATGAAAGAGGTATGGGAGGAGATTTCTGCAGACTCTTATCAATAAATTGTGCAGTTTCAGTTTGAAAATGCTTTCTCACAAGGAAATCGGATCTTATGAGTGTGCTGATAGGTTAAACTCAACAAGTGTGTTCTCAAAGTCTAGAGGAATAGCGTGGGTAAGCCTAAGCCTTGAAAGCAACAGTAATAGAGGATTGAGGTCTCTCCCAGAAATTCAATACCTTGCAGATTTTGACCCCAACAGTATAGACATTCTAAAGACTAACATGCTATATGCATACTACCCGAAAAGGAGTCCCCCTCTTGAAAAAATGTGCCTCTAGGAAGTACTTCAGAATTATACAAATAAAACAAATAGAACAAAGCATAAAAGATGAAAGATTTGCAGTCATTGGATGGGACGGTTGTTTGGTGAGACACAACAAAGGAAATCTAATGAACCACAAAAAGCCTAGTTACCAAAGTCCAGAGAGAAGAGAGTTTTTGTACTTGGACTTTTGAAACTGTTCAAGCAATGGTGTACTAAATCAGATTTACTTGAACACTGTGACTGTTATGAAGACTCATTCAGTACTGTCAAAACATTTTTTAGTGTCCTGTGTTTCTAATGTATTTGCAGATGTTGAAAGATGTGTTTGAACAGGAAGAATCCATCACTGCTGAGATAGCAGGAGGAGTTCAAAAAGCAGCCAAAGTTCTACACCAGCAGGTCGAGATCCTCTTTGAGAACCAGTAAGTCAAAATGAAGCAGCCATAGCTATGGATGAGGTGGAGAATGCAATGCAACATGCAAGAGAGGAAACTGTGGATTTCTCTAACGAGAAGAAACAATGTGATTGTTCTTCATATAAACCAATATTACTATACATCAGTGGGTAAACAGGCACTGGCAAAACTTTCATATGAATGTTTTCACCCGTTATCTACAAAAATCTAAAGATTCAAATTTGTCATGTGTAGTAACAACATCAACATGATTAGCTGCACATGACATTAAAGGAATTGGTCTACATAGACTACTAATGCTACCTGGGGAACATGACAATAAATTGGAGTACCATGAATTATCTGATGATGCTTGTCATGAGGTATCAAGAGTACTGAAAAACTGAAGCTTCTAATCATTGATGAAGTAAGCATGGTATTGAACATAATGCTTGCCTTCATACACTTAAGGATGTAGAAGATTCTAAGAACAAAATATGATGTACCCTTTGGAGGAAAGCATTTAAATGTGTTTGGTGACATACCCCAAATTAACCCTGTAAAAGGACAACTTGTTTTCCAAATACTTTTGCACAATGAAATAAGAAATTTCCTTGGACGTTTTGGGAACATGAATATTTGGTTAAACTTTGCATACAAAGAATTAGTGAAAAATACGCTCCATTCAGCTGATCGGAAATATGGGGTCAGATGTATCATTATTACCAATAGCGATTACCAAATTGTGATTTTTTTGCGAATCACAAGTAATCTCTATTGAGATGTATGAAACTCCAGGAGTTTCATATAGTGATTCGAAAGGGCTCGCAAATTGACCTACCTCATTAATATTCATGAGGTAGGTCGCAATTTGCAACTCATTGCCAATGCCTACAATCACAGGGATGGTGGCCTGCTGGACTCAGCAGACCACCATGTCTGTGATAGCTTTTAAATAAAGCTATCTTTTTTTTTTAAATGCAGCCTGTTTTCCTTAAAGGAAAACGGGATGTGTTTAAAAAAGAAAAGAGAAAAGTTTTCTTTCCATTTTTGAAGAGTAGGCAGTGGTCCGTGGGACCATTGCCTGCTCTTAAAAAATTTTTTCGCATGCATTAACAAAGGGGAATGGGGTCCCTTGGGGACCCTTTCCCCTTTGCGAATGGGTTATTTCCTACTTTCAATGGGCAGTAAAATGCGAATGTTTTGCGACCGCATTTGGGTCACAAAACATTCATACATGCCTGTGCGATTCGGTATTAGGGAGGGATGCCCTTGACACACCTCTTCCTAATCCCGAATCGGTATGTAGTCGCAAATCCAATTTGCAATTCGGTAACAAGTAACTGAATCGCTAATTGGACTTGGTACATACCAAAATGCATTTTTGCAATGCCAAAAATGTTTGATGCATCTGGCTCATGGAGATTTACTGAAGGAAATTAGAGCAGGAGTGCTTACAAAAGAGGGAAAATGTGCTTTTCAAAGCTCACTTATCAAGAGTCTATTACCATCTAACATTATAGCACTAGGACTAATGGTCAATTTCGATAAACAAGAGAAATCTATAGTTTGTTTAATAGCAACCCTTCCAAGAGTGCTCTAACTTTAAAGAAAAATGACTACAACTGGAGAAAGAAGAGATTTTGCAAATTACAGCTATTATTAAAATGGAACATCATGGAGTCACAATACCACAGACACATACATTGCAATCAAAACTGGATTCTTTAGAGAAATCGGTATCCAAGACAATAGGATCATAAAAGTATTTACATGTCTGTAAAAATTGTCGAGTTATTTTGTGACGTAATTTAAATGTTGAAGAAGACCTAGTAAATGGTGCAATGGGTAAAGTTATTGATTTCATTCATTTTCCAAATAGAAATGATGTAGAATATTTGACTATATAATTTGACCAGATAGCTGACGTAAAGATGATTGGCTGTGTATTGTACAATCTACTTGTAAAAGACTTATAAATCCGGGGGCACCAGGTCCCACTTTCTCTAGCAAATGATGTAGCCATACATAAATCACTAGGTTTAAGTGTAGATGCAGCTTTAGTTAATGTTGGATGTCTGGTTTGTTTTTGATTGACTTTGATGAGAAGAAAGTTAGTGCTGATGCAAGCTGTGTAAGAGATGGCAATCAGTTAAGTCTATACGCTTCTTATGTAGGCCAGTATCCTATTTATGAGCAACAGATAATCTGTCCAAAATGGAAGGTTACAAAACAGTTTACAGACCCTCAAGAAAAGAAAGCACAGATGGAGAAGTGAGATGGTGCTAAGAAGATAAAATTCGGAAATGACAGTGAAATTGTAGGTCACCAGTTGGAAAGCAGTTCAGATGTCAACTGCTATACAAATGTTGCTCTCAATGTACTGTTCCATTTACCACATGTAGTAAACAAAATTGAACAAACATCAGGTAAGAGAATGTCTTCAGCAGTATATAATTTGCAGCAACGTTTAATGAGTGACGGAAGTGTAATACATTCTGCTTCAGTGATCCAACGTCTTTTGGATACATTTAGCAGATCAATAATGTTTACTCTCAATGCCCAACAAGACACACAGGAATTTGTTATGGTCATTCTTGGAGTCTATGAAAAACAAGAAGTAAATGTTGATGATTTATTTGGGGTCAGTTCGGAACCATGACTCCGAAGATTGACCTTTCACATCTAGTACTGAAATCAATTCTGAACGATTTCTCTACTTAACATTACCAGATTCTAAAATTGTGCCTTTTGAGAAATTGTACAGAAACCCTCACTGAAATATGACATGCCCAGACTTCAAATCATTGTTTCTACAAAGGGCTGGAAAATACCTTATAGTAATGCTACAACGGTGCAGAGCTTATGGTTCCAATTTGGAAACTCAATTTGCAAACTTCAAAGCTGAACAAATATCACTTTGGGGGAGAACTTTTTCTTTAATGAAGGAGTTAATACAACCGCTGTACACTACAATGTCTATTAAAAGTGTGAAACTGGAGGGACAGAATGCAATTACATCAATCTCAAATACAAACGTAAACTTACATTCAAATTAGCAAACTCATATCTTTTGTTCTTCAGCTAATGTTCTAACGAAGAATTCTGGTTAAAAAAGTAGAGTACGGTGTTTCTTTCATGTGAGTCATCTCATTTTTAGACAATATTTGGCCTATTGAGGGTAATGTTTTTTAAAAAGATCTTCAAAAATCAAGAGTCCTTTTATGTTCCAGAAAGGAGTTAATATAACAACTCAATACAACATTCTCTAATTGAAGTCTGGAACTAAATGGACAAACCTGAATTACAGCAGCCTTAGGTTGAAACCAAAAACTGCCTTAAAAACTACAAGATAGTCCCCGTTTACTTCTCCAATCAAACTTCTACATCTTAATTGTGAAAAAAAGTACTGCATGGAATTTTCTGTAAATAGATCATTAGCAGTGTAGACATCATTTGGTCTACCAGGGATGATGTTTTCAAAATTATCTGTAACATTTAAGAGTGATTCACATTTATTTGTGATTTTGTGCCAGACATAATAATATAACTGATATTTTTAAGATATGGTTGTTTAGTTTACTGTAGTAAGTATAGAACAAAACATAAATTAATGAATTGTAGTGAGTGCCATGCGTAGTACCAATTATTTACAGTGGTCTACTATGCAGGGTTGAGTTATTTTTGCAGTCCATTGATTGTTTTTCCCTACTGTTCAAAGATGATGCTTTGTACTGACCATCATTTTCAATGAAGAAATTTGAAAGGTGAGAACAGTAAAAAAGTGAAATTTATATTTTTACTACATTGCAATACAGTCTTACAGTATAAGCAATGTGTATTGTTATGTTTGTGTAACTTTGAAGATTAAATACTAACATATCTTTATCTTCTTTTTCTTTCTCAATTTTGACTTCAGATCAAAGTCGTTACATGTCTCAAAACACTTCATGAACCATCAGACAAATTACTTAGAGATAGCCATGGACAGTATTTATAAACATAAAATGCTCTTGCCATAGCTTTCGATTAGTCTCTTATGTCTATTTCGAACTTAAACTTTCAGTGTAAAACAGCAGTTTTTCAGGTACTCACACAACACCTTACTTAATCATTCAAGCACTTATTTATGCAAACACTCACGCAACCAATCACTTAGCTCTGCGGTCTCTCACAGAAGCAGTCACTCAGTGATAGAGACGCTCATTTACCTACTTTTTGACTAAGAGAGTAGATCACACCACTACTCATTCACTAAAACAACCACTGGCACACCCATTCACACACTAATAATTCACTTACAAACTCTCAGAGTCACTGAAACAGCCCTCACACATCTACTCACTCACATGTATAGTCAATCTCACACCCACTTACCCATACACATAATGACACACACATTTATTCACCAATGCAGCCAGTCACACAGCCACATACTGACTGGTTCACCTTCTGACATATCCACTCACAAACACATACAGCCACATCTATAGCCATACATTCACCCATACCACAACTCAAACAAGCACTCACATACCCATACAGCCACTCACACTAGCACTCACTTACCTAAACACCCAGTTACACAGGTAGTCACTGTCTCACTAACACATGCACTCATACACTCAGTCACCCATACACTGCTCAGTTATTAACCCATACATGCATTCATTCATTCAATCACTATTATACCACTCATGCACTCACTCACCCATACATGCTCTCATGAACTCAGTCAACTAAAACAACCACTGGCACACCCATTCACACACTAATAATTCACTTACAAACTCTCAGAGTCACTGAAACAGCCCTCACACATCTACTCACTCACATGTATAGTCAATCTCACACCCACTTACCCATACACATAATGACACACACATTTATTCACCAATGCAGCCAGTCACACAGCCACATACTGACTGGTTCACCTTCTGACATATCCACTCACAAACACATACAGCCACATCTATAGCCATACATTCACCCATAACACAACTCAAACAAGCACTCACATACCCATACAGCCACTCACACTAGCACTCACTTACCTAAACACCCAGTTACACAGGTAGTCACTGTCTCACTAACACATGCACTCATACACTCAGTCACCCATACACTGCTCAGTTATTAACCCATACATGCATTCGTTCATTCAATCACTATTATACCACTCATGCACTCACTCACCCATACATGCTCTCATGAACTCAGTCAACCACCCATACACCACTTATGTAGTCACTCACTCCCTAATGCATGTACTCATGCACTGAGTCACTTACTCATATATGCACTCATACACTCAGAAATCACCCATACACCCCTCATGCACTCACCCACCCATTGATGCACTCATACACTCAGAAATCACCCATACACCACTCATTTGCTCACTCAGTCACTCATACATGCACTCATGCACTCAATCACCCATAAACTAATGATGTACTCATTCATTCACTCATACACCCCTCATACACTCACTCACCCATACACAACCACTCATGCACTCAACCAATCACCCATAGATGCATATACTCACTCCTGCGTGCACTCATACACTCTTTCAGTCACTCCTGCCTGCTCATGCTCTCACTCACTCATGCACTCATTCAGGGGAAACGTCTTTAACAACGCATTGCGAACAACGCAGACATTTAGCATGCAAGTGTAACTGCGCTAGCTGGAATAATGCATGGCTTTTCTCTGCCTTAACCACACATGTGCCAAACTACGCATGTGCATGGTTAAGGCACCGAAAAAGCCAGAGTGGATCGGGAGAGGATGCAGTGTGGTATGTGGGGCTGGGGCAGGAGTTGGGGTGGATGAAAGGCTTTGGGTGGGTCAGGGGTGGGCTTTTTTTTTTTAAGGGGCTACGATGGGGGTTTGAATATTTTTTTAGGGTTGGGATCGGGCTATATTTTGGGGGAACGGGAATTGAGGTTTGGGTATTTTTTATTTATGGCTTAGGGTGGGGTAGTTTATTTTTGAAGGAGTGGGTGAAGCTTTAAAGAAGGGCGGGAAGAGGGAGGACAGAAGAGGAGGAGGGGTTAGGAGAGGGCACGGTGAGGTAAGTGGGGTTGGAGCAGGGTTGGTCGATATTTTTTAGCGGTGGGGTGGGTTTAGGGCTTAGGGTGGGTGGGGGTGTTATGGTAGTTTGTTTTTAGGGCAGGGGTGTGGGTTTCAGGGTATTTTGTTTTAGGGCTCAGGGTGGGTGAGCAGCCGGGGTACTTTAGTTTTTAGGGGCAGCAATGGGGGGCTGGGATAGTTTATTTTAGAGCTCAGGGCAGGTGGGGAAAGTTTAGGATAGTTTAGTTATTAGGGGTGGGGGTAGTTTTAGGCCTCAGGGCAGGTGGGGGATTTGCATGACAGAACCACGCATGCCATTTCCACATACACCTTTACTAGGTATGCTTTTACAATGAAACTTGTTGTAAAGGCATGCGTGTTAAAGGCATGCATGGTAACGATGTGGTCATGGTTCCGACTTTGTTGTTAAGGCATGTGTTGTTCAGGCATGTGTGGTTCTGTCATTCAAACCTCATTCAGTCACCCATACACCATTTATTCAGTGACTCACCCACACATACAGTCAATAAATCACCCATACACCACTCAGCACTCACTCACTTATCCAGATATGCACTCAATCACCTATATACCACTCAAGCAGTCACTCACTTATAAATAACTTCATACACTCAGTCAGTCACCCATACAACACTCATGCACTCACTCAACCATATATGCACTCTTTTAATCACCCATACTCCACTCGTGCACTTACTCACCCATGCATCATTCATGCACTCAGTCAGTCACCCATACTTGCACTCCTACACTTAGCCAATTGCCCATTTACCACTCATGCACTTAATCACCCATACACCACTCATCCTCTCGTTCACTTGCCTATACATGCACTCACGCACTCACTAACTCACCCATATATGCACTCATGCACTCAATCTCTCACCCATGCACCACTCACATACTCACTCACCCACTCATTCATACAAACAGTCATATACCCAGTCACTTGCTCCATGCACTCAATCACTCATACATGCAATCATGCACTCACTCTCCCATCCCTGCACCAGTCACACACTCAGTCACCCACTCAGTCATTCATACAAGCACTCATACCCTGAGTCACTCATGCATACTGGCACTCATTCACCCATACACCACTCATGCACTCACTCACCCATACATACACTCAGTCAATCGCCCATACACCACTCATGCACTCACTCATCTACGTATACACACACTCATGTACTCAATCACTCACCCACACATGCACTCACTCACCCATGCATACACTTATACATTCTTTCAGTCACCCATGCACCACTCATGTTTTTCAGTAAATCACCCATGCACTACTGATGCACTCAATTAGTCACCCATACACCACTCATGCACTGACTAACTCACCCATACATGCACTCATACACTTAGTCAATTGCCCAAACACCAGTCATGCACTCAGTCAATCACCTATACACCACTCATTCACTCATCCATACATGCACTCATGCACTCAGTGACTGACCCATAAATGCACTCACTCTCGCACCCAAGCACCACTCACAAATTCACTCAGTCACTCACACAAGCAGTCATGCGCTCAGTCACTCACTTATACAGGCACTCATGTACTCATTGAATCACCCATACACAACTCATGCACTCACTCACCCATACATGCACTTATGCACTCACTCTCTAACCCATGCACCAGTCACACACTCACACACTCATTTATACAAGCACTCATACACTCAGTCACTCACTCATACAGGCACTCATGCACTCAGTCAAATCACCCATTCACCACTCATGCACGCACTAGCTCATGAATACATGCGCTCATGCACTCAGTCAATCAACCATACACCACTCATGTATTCACTCACTCACTTACCTATACATGCACTCATTGAATCACCCTTACACCACTCATGCGCTTACTCACTCACTCATACACCATCCATGCAGTTAGTCAGTCACCCATACATGCACTCATACACTTAGTCAATTGCCCATTTACCATGCAGGCACTCAATCACTCACCTAAACACCACTCATGCACTCATTCACTTGCCTATACTTGCACTCACTAACTCACTCATGCATGCATTCATGCACTTACTCTCTTGCCCATGCACCACTCACACACTCACTCACCCACTCATTCATACAAGCGGTCATACACTAAGTAATTTGCTCATACAGGTAGTCATGCACTCATTGATTCACTCATACACAACTCATGCACTCACTCACTCATACATGCACTCGTGCACTCACTCTCTCACCTATGCACAAATCACACACTCACTCATTCATACAAGCACTCATACACTCAGTCACTCACGCATACAGGCAGTCATGCACTCATTCACCCATGCACCACTCATGCACGCACTCACATATATATACGCTTATGCATACAATCCCTCAGCCATACACCACTCATGCGCTCACTCACTCACCCATGCATACACTCATACACGAAATCACCGATACACCACTCATGCACTCAATCACTCACTTATACACGCACTCATGTACTCACTCACTCACCCATACATGCACTTACTCAACCATACACTCTTTCAGTCAGCCATGCACCACTCATACACTCACTCACTCACCCATACTCCACTCATGCATTCAGTGAATCACCCATACACTACTGATGCACTCAGTCACTCATACACACTCATGCACTGACATACCAATACAAGCACTCATACACTCATTCAATCTCCCACACACCACTCATGCACTCACTCACTCCCCATACACCATTTGTGCACTCAGTCAGTTGCCCATACATGCACTCATACACTTAGGGCCTCATTATGACCATGGCGGCCGGCGGTAAGCTGACGGTAACACAGCAACAGGCTGGCGGTGTTCCACCAGCTATTATGACCGTGGCGCAATAGCGACGGCCATACCGCCTGCCCCTCCACTATACCGCCAGGCTTCCGCCTGGCGTTCATAATCCCCAGGGCAGCGCTGCAAGCGCCACTGCCCTGGTCATTATGAGTCCCCGACCGCCAGCCTGGCCACGGCGGTAAACACTGCCATGGAAAGGCTGGCAGTAAGGGGGACTTGGGGTGCCCCAGGGCCCCTACACTGCCCATTCACTTGGCATGGGCAGTGCAGGGGCCCTCAGGCATAGCCCCGTAGTGCATTTCACTGCCGAAATGCGCGACGGGTGCTACTGCACCCGCTGCACATCAGCATTGCCGCCGGCTCTATCTCGAGCCGGCAGCAATGTTGATGTGACTTTTCCGCTGGGCCAGCCGACGGTAACACTGTATCCGTCCGCTGGCTCAGCAGAAAAGTCATAATACGGAGCCAGAAATACAGCCAGCACTGGCGGTATTCTGGCGCCCACAGCCTTGGCGGTCTTTGGAAAAGACCACCGAGGTTGTAATGAGGGCCTTAGTCAATTGCCCAAACACCACTCATGCACTCAGTCAGTCACCCATATACAACTCATGTACTTGTTCACTCATCCATACATGCACTCATGCACTCAGTGACTGACACATACATGCACTCACTGTCTCACCCAAGCACCACTCACACACTCACTCACTCACTCATACAAGCAGTCATACACTGAGTCACTTGCTTATACAGGCACTCATACACTCATTGAATCACCCATACACAACTCATGCACTCACTCACTCATACATAAGCTCCTGCACTCACTCATGCATGCACCAGTCACACACTCACTAACTCATTCATACAGGCACTCATACACTCAGTCACTCACTCGTACAGTCACTCATGCACTCATTCAATCGCCCATGCACCATTCATGCATTCACTAGCTCATAAATACATGCACTCAGTCAATCACCCATACATCACTTGTGCACTCACTCAGTCACTCACCTATACATGGACTCTTGTACTCACTCATCCATACATGCACCAACTCACTCACTCATGCACGCACTCACACAGTCTTTCAGTCACCCATGCACCACTTACGCACTCACTCACCATTATAAGGATTCATATACTCAGACCATAATCCATACAACACTCACACACTCGGTGAATCACCCATACACTACTGATGCACTCAGTCACCCATACACCACTCATGCAGTCACTCAGTCACCCATACATGCACTCATTCAGTCACCGATACTCCACACTTGCACTCACTCACCATACATCATTCATGCATTCTATCAGTCACCCATGCATGCACTCATACACATATTCAATTGTCCATAAACCACTCATGCACTCATTCAATCACCCATATACCATTCATGCACTCAGTCGCTTATACATGTATTCATACACTTAGTCAATTGCCCATATACCACTCATGCACTCAATCACCCAAACACCACTCATGCACTCATTTACTCACCTATACATGCAATCATGCATGCACCAACTCACCTATACATACTCACCTATACATGCAATCATGCACTCACCAACTCACCCATACATGCACTCATGCACTCACTCTCTCATCCATGCACCACTCATACACCCACTCACCCACTCACTCATACAAGCAGTCATACACTCAGTCACTTTCTCATACAGACTCCTGCACTCCCTGAATCACCCATACACAACTCATGCACACACTCACCCATACAAGCACTTATGCACTCACTCTCGCACCCATGCACCAGCCATACACTCACTCACACATTCATACAAGCACTCATGCATTCAGTCACTCACTCATACAGGCACTCATTCACTCAGTCACCCATATACCACTCATGCACTCACTCACTTGCCCATACACACATGTATACATTCATTTTAATCACCCATACACCACTCGTACTCACTCACTCACCCATACATGCACTCACTCACACATGCACACACACATACACTCTTTCAGTCACCCATATACCACTCACACACTCACTTACTCATCTATATGCACACTCATACACTCATTCAGTCATCTATACTCCACTCATGCATTCAGTAAATTACCAATACACTACTGAGACTCAGTCACCCATGCACCACTCATGCACTGACTCATTCACCCATACATGCACTCATTCAGTTACCCATACACCACTCATATACTCACTCACTTACCCATACATCATTCATGCACTGTCAGTTGCCGATACATGCACACATACACTTAGTCAATTGACCAAACAACACTCATGCACTCAGTCACCCATACACCACTCATGCACTCATTCATTTGCCCATACATGTGCTCATGCACTCAGTGACTCACTCATACATGCACTCATGCGCTCACTCTCTCAGCCATGCACCAGTCAAACACTCACTCATTCATACAAGCACTCATACACTTAGTCACTCACTCAAACAGGCACTCATGCACTTATTCAATCACCCATGCATCACTCATGCACTCACTCACTCACCCATGATGCACTCAGTCAATCACCCTTACACCACTCATGCTCTCAGTCAATCACCCATACACCACTCAGAACTCACTCACGTATCTATGTACGCACTCATGTACTATGTCAGTCAACCATACCCCACTCACGCAGTCAATCACTTACTCATACGTGCACTCAGTCGATCACCTTGTACATGCCTTCATGCACTCACACACTCAGTGAATCATATACTCAATGAATCGTACGCCCAGTAACACACACTTTCTCAATCATACAAACTCTCTTTGTTATAAACACACATATAGCTTATCTTTTTTTAACAAAGAAAGGTGGCTCTAAAGAGAATCATTTTTTTCTGGAACTTTTTAAAAAGAAAATATTTTAGAAATCTTTGTAAAACATTTTGATATTTGTTTTAAATGAAATGGTAACTGGACCAAAACAAGGTCTTTTAACCATCAAAAACAGGTGAACAAAAGTTAGAAACTAGAAAAAATTAGGACTGGGTGTTTTTTGTTTTGCAGCATCCTGCAGCAGAGTGACCAACTGCTTGCCTGCAATTAGTATTGTTTTACAATCAAGGAAGAAGCACTCCTCTCTTTCAAATTCACCTTATTAACAAATAACCCCCCCAAAAAATCAACTAAAGTTATCATGAGCAGCACTGGATCCAGCAAAGCAGAAACAGCTACCTCTCCCAGTACTGGTTCTAAGCAAAACAGAACAGATGACTGAATACTTTGCTGTCAAATTAAATATCTTTATTTGAGATTCATGTGACGTTCGCGTACCTCGACTTCATCACGAATATCAACGTCGTCGTGAACACATGAAAATACATTTAAAAAGCTTCAGCATCACTCACAGAAATACTACTCTCTACACATATTAATACAATACTGGTGTCAAACATTATGTATAAAATGTGCATATATATATTTCAAACTTTCACAAAAAACGCTGAATGCGCAACCATTTGTGCCAACCGCACCACACCCATATTGTGTAAAAATTTGCAACAAATTATTGAGTATTTAAAAAAAATAGAAAAATGAAAATAAGTATACACAGCACCAAATGCAGCCCTGCAAACTATTAAATATTTGCTGTTACAGTAACGTAAATAGTAATCAGCCCTAGAATATCAAATTTGCACCTATTTCTCACGCAACTTACAGCTCCAAACTTTGTTAATTAAGAGCAGTATCAAAACATGTAGTATAAACATCAAAATATTACATAACTATATTACCCTATTTATAAATAGTATGGCTTCTGTAATCTACTGTCTTAATCACGTTTGATACGGAAAAATCCCTGGTATAATATAGACTAAATAATTATAAAGTGTTGGCCACAGAGCCGGGCCACAACCACTGCAGTGCACGGCCGCTGTGGTTGGACTCACATAAAATAATTACAATGCTTAATGCTCAAAAACCATAGAAATTCTTTAAAAAAACAAGGGTTACAGGGATATTATGTTTAGGTAATAGAATTTTTAAAAAAACATAAACATTTGTTGAAGAAACAAAGGTTACAGGGATGTTATAGATAGGAAACAGAATTATAAAAACATAGAAATTCACTGAAAAAAAATAAAGGTTACAGGGACGTTATAGTTAGGAAATAGAATTAAAATACCTTATAAATTTACTGAAAAAAAAGGTTACAGAAATGTTATAGTTAGGTACTGAATTTACTCCCACAAAACCATAGAAATTCAGCAGTTATAGTTACCATCCCTAACTATCCCTTTCGCCCCTTTAATGTACTGCTTATGACCTCAAATATTACATCACTCATGTGAGTGACTCACACATTGAACTACTCACATCTCACCTTGTTTACCTATACAGCTACACAGGAACCTACTCATTCATTAAAACAGCTACTGACACAGCTAGTCACCCAACTGCACAGCCACTCACACAATCATTCACATAAAAATGCAGACAAACACATATCCACTCACATGGCATACATTACAAATACTACAACTGATCAGTAGATCTGGAAGAGTACTAATTTATCTTATGCAGTACCTTAGTATGTATTTTTTACTCACATAAATGTTTTTGATAAAGTTACATAGACTGGATGATGTCACCAGTGATGTCATTTGAGATGTCTTGAGTGGTGTCATCAGGGATGTCACTGACCATGTCATAAGTTATGTAATATGTGAGGACAAGCAACTAGATTAATCCTAAAACTCAATAATAATGACCATAATATTGTTTTGACATCTAATATGAATAAACTGCCTATTGAGTTTCTAGATGTAAAGATACAGATTAAGAACAATATGATCAATGCTGAACTGTTCTGGAAAGCTACTGCATGTAGCAGTTTGCTTCATGTACTAAGTAGTAACTCAGAAAAGTTGAAGTGGAGTATTCCCTATGGTGAGCTGCTGAGGGCTTAACACAATTGCAATACTGATGAAGCATTTAACATTGAGCTAAAAAACATGATTTATCGATTTAAGGAAAGGGATTACCCTGACTGAGTCATTAAAAAGGCCATTGACAAAGCTAAAGGGGTAGAGAGAACACAGACCCTGTTTGACAATAAATTACCAGATAGAGGAGCCGATGAAAATGAGGTTAGAATCATTATGGCACACAATGAAGATGTAGCGGATATCAAGAAGACTATTACAAAGAATTGGGATATTCTCAAAAGTGATCCAATCATTGGTTCCACAATATAAAGGAGACCCCAAATTACTTACAGAAGGGGCAGAGTTTACTTGATATTTTAAGATTAAATGATATCACTACCGTCCCTCAAATTAAAGATCGTAATTTGCAGGGATTGTTTCGATGTATATATTGTAAGGCGCCATGAATAAAGAATTTCCCACATGCAAACCTGGTGAATTGAGATGGATTCATCAATTCCGTACATGCAGTAGTCCTTGTTCTCTTTATGTGCTAGAATGTCCCTGTCACCGGTGGTATGTGGGAAGTACCAAACATATGGTGAGAAGCAAATTCTTGAACATATACAAGCTATTACATATAATGATTCATGCTATCTGGTGGCTAGACATTTTCAAGAGAAACACAGTTCGAACAATTGTTTGCTCTCCTATTTTTGTATAGAACATGTGCCACGTAACTATAGGGGTAGTGATAGATTGTTATTATTGAGAAAAAAAGAATCCAAGTATATATTGACCTTAGAAACTAAAATACCGAAAGGATTAAATACTGATGAGGAATTGAATATTCACCTTTCTGAGGGAGGAGTTAGTTATAGCTACTTATAGTTTCTCGTGAGTTAAAGTCTACCAGATTATTAATGTAATTTTATGGCGATATTAAGTTTCTATGTAAAATGAGTTCATATTGATTTATTTGTATTTGTTATTTTATATTTATAAATGTAATTAAAAAAATTTACAGGTAGAAGGGGGCCTGACAGATGATATAATATGGAATGTCACCTCTCCCTCTTACCTACACTCTAAGATATGTTCTGTACGGGTGTGGTGATTCACAGATAAGGATTTCTTTTGCACTTGCCTCCCAATGCATGTATGCTATCTACTATTTACATGTTCAGTATATGTAATTGCCCACTTAGGCATTATGTTCATATTCTGGATATAATTTTGATCTATTCAGAAAAAGTTTAGTATAATTTATTGCTTGAAGTTTATACATTGTTATGTTTCTGAAATGATATTTAACAGCATGTCCTGAGATATTTTGGCAATGGAGATTATCTTATAAGTATTTGTTTACGATTTTTCGGTATTACCTTACCCTTAAAATTAATATAGTATGCAAGCAGAGATGAATTACTTTAATTTTAATTCTCTAGATATTGTTTACCGAAATAACTTTTTGGAACATTGCTATGTACTTAACAATTTGTTCATTTAAATTGCTTTCTCTTTGTCCTGTTTCTATGCGTATGCACATGTCTTATTTAAGCCATTCTGATTGGTTGACAAGTGCATGTGATCAAGGCTGCAAGGCTGCCGAGTTCAGCCGAAACGCGTTGTGTGCAATTAAATTTGCTGCGGTGTTACTGTCCCTGACGTCCTGAGTGTGCGTTTATTACTGTTATTTTGCTATTTGGATATATGTATAGATAGATAATTTTATATATATATATATATATATATATATATATATATATATATATATATATACACACATATATATATATATGTATTAATTGAAAAAAACAAAGGTTACGGGGACTTTATAGTTAGGTTCTGAATTTACTCGTACAAAACCATAGAAATTAAGCAGTTACAGTTAGAGTAATTTCAAGTAACTATAACTCACGCCTCAAGGTAACTAAAACTCGCGCCTTTGTGATGCACAGGTTTTTTCATCAATAATTTTATTGCAAATGTTGCAGAAGGGAAGTGACTCCAGCTGAACTCAAACCCCCAAAGTTCAGTGTGAAGGTCTGCAACCTAGGTGGGGCTTGATTTAAAAAAAAAAAAAAATTATCCCCTCAAGGGCTCTCCCACGGTCCCTATATATTTATTTATTTTCTTTTAAAAAATGTATAATAATATGCCCTTACGGGCTACCTGGCACTGCAGGGGAAGCCTTAAGTCATCCCCTGCAGTGCCATTGCTCCAGCAAGCACAGAGCTGCTTTGACAGCTTTAAAGGTCCCTCTGTCATACAGCGGAGTCAACAAAGGCGGCATCGCTGAAACGCATTCCTGTTTCCATCGTATGGAATAAATATTGCTTTGCACATCCACGGAGTGCATGGTGGTCATTTATATACAAAGTTACTGGAGGATATATAAATATATATAGATAGATAGATAGATAGATAGATAGTTAGATAGATAAATATACATATACATATATATATTCATACATATATATATATATATATATATATATATATATATATATATATATATATATATATATATATATATAATATGCTATACAGCTTTTCCTGTGGAAACTAGGTCCTAACTATAACTACCCACTGACGTCCACCAATAATAGGTAATATATATATATAGATTACCTACTGGCAGGCGCTAGTAGTTAGTTATAGTTAGGACCATATTTCCATAGGAAAAGTGTTTTTTGACTTCCCTACATCTTTGGCACTGTTTGAAGAAGTTTCACAAATTTTTTTTAAAAAGTCTTGCGTGATTGTTGTTGTGCATGGAAAGTTTCGGGGTGATCTGTCAAGCAGAGGCCAGGAAAAAGAGGCCTCAACAAACATTGTGTTTCCCATGTTAATTTCCATAGCATTCTTTAGATACGACTACAGGCCGAACCACTGGACAGAATTACACCAAGTTTGCCAGAAAGCTAGCTGCCGGTACGCAGATTACGATTTCACTTATTTAGTGTAAATCTGTTTAGTAGTTTTTGAAGAATTTAGGGAAATTCACATTTGCATATCTCTGGCTGTGAAGTATTCATGGACAAAGACAAGCTTGTGCAGGGAAATGCACAGCTATGATTGGTTGCCAACACACAGTAAACAGTAAAAAATAAAATAAAAGGGGCGATGGTAGAGATACCTTGACCCCTTAGAACTGGTGGGGGGGGTTCTCAGAGGGACACCCCCAGATAAAAAAAATATTTTTTTTAATTATTTTTTTTCTGCGAGTTCACTATATTCGTGAATTAAAACAAAAAAAACAAGCATGGACATCGAATATTATGTAAGGAGAGGCCCGCAGCCCCCTGTCCGCAGAGACTACCACCACCCAGAGGCTTGTATTTAAATAAATGTGTGTGGCAGCAGCCCTCCCACACCTCAAAGACCACCACCTTCTCAGGGCTTTTTATATAATGTATGTGGGCGGGGGGGCCCATGGAACCACCATCTCCCCAGGGCATTGAATGTAATATAAGCGGGGACGTGGGACATGCCCCCCCATATGCCACAGGGACTACAACCTCCCCGGGGCAATGTCCACTTTTGGAGGGGGCATTGCAGCCCCTCTCTTGGAGCCACTGATAGCCCTGGGGACCCCCACCTCCCAGAGCCGGCTCCTGCTATGTCGAGACATAACTGTTGCTGTGGCTTGGCTGTAGAGGACAAAGATAAAATTCTTCAGCAATCAGGAAGCTGCTGTCAAAGCAACTCTGAGCTTGCTGAAGCAATGGCACTGCAGGAGATACCTTAAGGTTTCCTCTGCAGTGTCAGGTAGCCAGTAAAGGGCATTTTATCTCAAAAATAAAAAAATAAAAAAAAATAAGGAGGGTCCGTGGGGATCCCTTGAGGGCTCCCTCACGGTCCCAGATGGCCCTTAAAAGGCGGAAATAAAAAATAAAAAAATAAAAAATAAATAACCTCTATACTGAGCTTTGGGAGTTCAAGTCCGGCTGGACTCATTTCTATTTTTTTAATGTCTTTTTCTTTTTAATAGTATATTTTAACAAAACAAATACATTTTTTAAATTTCAAGTTGGACACAAATATCTCATTATAAGTATATCAGACATCAAAGCCTAAAGAACTCTATCTCTCTCCCTCTCACTTTCTTTTGCCCTCTCTGTCTCCCACTCATACACATATTCAGACACTTACGCACTCACTCACAGACCCACTCAGACACTTACACACCCACCCACAGACCCACTCAGACACTCACACACCCACTCACAGAGCCACTCAGACCCTCATGCAGTTACTCACAGCCCCAGTCAGACCCTCACACACCCACTAAGACCCATTCAGATAGTTACACACCCACTCACGCACCCACTCAGCCCAACACACACACACTCACAGACCACTGACACCCTGATGCACCCACTCTCAGACCTTTGCATATACTCATGCACCCACTAAAAATGTTTAACACTTTTATGTTGTTGGCATTTCAGAAAGTACATTTCAGTTACATCACGTAGTTTCCAACCATTACATAGATGCTGTTGATACAAGTATATATAGTCCCATGTCTAGACACATGCATTATACAGAGCACGCCCCATCAAGCATATTACTGCAGTTTCCAATTATATATCATGTGTATAAGATGTTTGTTAGATATGGTGTTTGCAGGTTGGCCTATTGGTTTCTATGGTCAGGTTAAGGTTGGGATGAGTTTGGCCCGACAGGAGAGTATTAAATGTTGTGGTAGCATCCAAACTATTCTTGCCCGGTGTACAGAGCTAAATAAACTTGAACATTAAGAACTAGGAGCTTGCCCCTGGTGGAGACACAACTAGGTGCCATAAATATCTGTGTCTAGTCTCATTGGCCCTCATTACAACCCTGGCGGTTGGTGATAAAGTGGCGGTAACACCACCAACAGGCTGGCGGTACATACCGCCAAATTATGACCATGGCGGAAACAGCTCAGACAGACAGCCACTTTAACACTTCAACCGTCTGGGCGGAATCAACAGGCACCATGGTGGTAACTGCCTACTGCCAGGCCGAAGCCAATGTTCCGCCCACTGTATTAAGACACAGGAAACCACCACCTTTTCAGGGGCGGTACCAATGTCATCAAAAGCCTGGTGGGAACAGATCTTAGAAGTCAAAGGACTCACCTGTGGAGACTCAGGGAAGAACCACGACGCCATGAAGCCCAAGCTGCACATATTTCCAATGTTGATTTACATTCTGCTCCACTACGAATACCAACGACAGCAAAGATGACCACGGTGAGTACAGCCACCTAGCACACAGGGGGGGAGGAAAAAGAGAGTGACACACACACACGCAACCCCCCACACCCCCAACACCATACAAGCAAGCAGATGCAGCAACATTACATATTTACCCCGTACCTCTCAGGAATAATGCAAGGACAACTCCAATAGATAAAAGTTAGTGTAATAAAATAAAATAGTCGCAATACGTGCATTCAAATAAAAATATATATACATATTTACAAATTAAGGGACATTGCTCAGTCCTCAATGTTCGTGGGCCACAGGGTCACATTACAAAGTCCAAGGCCCCAATTCACTCTTGCAAAAACACGGAGAGAACACTGCAGGGACATCGGGTCGAAAATAGGCAGACACCTCAGGGGGACGGGGAACGGGGGCACCTCAGCCGGCAGATGGTACAACGCCACTGGTCCTGAATAGGGCAACATGCCCTGTGCTTTGTCCTGGGGAGTACAGGGACACATTCTCTAAAGTGGGTGACTTGCCAACTGGCTCTGGAGGGGGAAACATGCCCTGTGCTTTGTCCTGGGGAGTGCAAGGCCACAGTCTCTCAAGTGGGTGACTTTCCCACTGGCTCAGGAGGGGGCAAAATGCCCTATGCTTTGTCCTGGAGAGTGCAAGGCCATAGTCTCTCAGGTGGGTGACTTGCCCACTGGCTCTGCAGGGGGCAACATTCCCTGTGCTTTGTCCTGGGGAGTGCAAGGCCACAGTCTCTCAAGTGGATGGCTTCTCCACTGGTTCTGGAGGGGGATATCTTTCCCAGTGAGCTTCATCCTGGGGAGGATGGGGTGAGTGGATGGCATCTCCACTGGTTCTGGAGGGGGCATCGTGCCCAGTGAGCTTCATCCTGGGGAGGATGGGGTGAGTGGATGGCATCTCCACTGGTTCTGGAGGGGGCATTGTGCCCTGTAATGTAGATCTTGAGGAGTGCAAGGCCACAGTCTCTCAGCTTGGAGTCATACCCACAGGATTTGCAAGGGGCAGGCCACACAACAGCCCATGGAGGCAGGTTTACAGAATGTCCACCGGCGGTGAGGGCTGTTCAGTGGTAGCAGTGGTGCTGCTGGTAGTGGTGGGGGAGGCACCTGCCCATCCCCTGCAGCCTCATACGGCTGCCCACTGCTGCTGCTGGTGCTGTTGGGGGGAGGCTCCAGCTCATCCCCTGCAGTCTCGGATGGCTGCCCACTGGTGCTGATGGTGGTGGTTCTGTTGGTGGTGCTGCCGGCGGACGTGGTGGTAGTGGTGGGGTGCAGCACCAGCCCATCCCCCGCAGCCTCAGATGGCTGCCCACTGGTGCTGATGCTGCTCGTGGTGCTGGTGGGGGGAGGCTCCAACCCATCCCCTGCAGCTTCAGACTGCTGCCCACTGGTGCTGCTGCTTCTGGGGGGAGGCTCCAGTCCATCCCCTGTTGCCTCGGACGGCTGTCCACTGGTGCTGCTGGTGCTGGCGCTAGTTGCGGTGCTGCTTGCGGAGCTGGTGGTGGTGGTGGGGGGAGGCTCCAACCCATTGTTGCAGCCTCGGACGGCTGCCCACTGGTGCTGCTGGTGGTGGTGCTGGTGGCGCTGCTGCTGGCCTAGCTGGTGGTGATAGTGGGGGGGGGCTCCAGCCCATCCCCTGCAGCCTTGGACGGCTGCCCACTGGTGCTGCTGGTGGTGGTGCTGGTGGCGGTAATGCTGGCGGAGCTGGTGGTGCTGGTGGGGGGAGGCTCCGGCCAATCCCCGCAGCCTCGGCAGCTGCACCCCTATGATTGGTGGTGTGGGCGCTGACAGAGTCCCAGCACCCGGCCCCTTGTCCTTTCTGCCTGCTGGTGCAGACCCCTTTCCCTTCCTGCCAGCTGCTGGGGATGGCTCATTGCTCCTTTTGGCAGCAGCTGGGGGTGGCCCCCTTGCCCTTCCTTGCTGCAGCTGGGGGTGGCTCCTTGCCCTTCCTTCCTGCAGCTGGGGCTGGCTCCCTGCCCTTCCTTGAAGCACTTGTGGCAGGCACCCTTTCCATCTGACTGGCTGGTGGCTGGGATCCTTTCCCACCTGGAGTTGCTGGGGACACTATTGTGCCCGGGGACTGGGTGCCTGAGGTGCTTGCCTGGGTTTTGAAAACCCTGGCCTGATGTGATGGATGGGGTGAGGAGGGGTAGGGAAGAGGTCAATGGTGGAAGGGAAAAAGCTTCTTTATGATATTGGGTTGGGAAGAGGGAGAAGATCTGGGAGTGGAGGAAGATAGAGTGGTTGTAGGAAGTGTCAGTCTACTGTGTGGGTGCAGGTGCATGGGCTGGATGCTGTTGTGAAGTGGATGGCTGTTGGGTGTTTGAGTGCTTGCGTTTGTGTATTTTGGGAGGAGGGGGCACAGACAAAGTGGGAGAGGACACAGGGGACGTGTGCATGGATGTGTGGGTGGTGACTGCCAGTGAGGTGTGTGCTCTGATAGGTGTGCTGGTGATGGTGGTAGTGGATGAGGATGTAGTGCATGCAGGTGTTAGTGTAGATGCAACTGGTAGGGAGATGGAGGATGAGGAGGAGGGGGACACAGTGGAGGCAGTGGATGTTGGTATGTCTGCATCTGGATGGTGTTTGTGTGAGTGCTTGTGGGATGAAGTGTGGTGCTTGTGTTTATCATGTCCACTCTTGTGTGATGTCCTGTGTGTATGCTTGTCTGCCTGTGTGCTTGGGATGGGTTGGGGTTGATAGGAATGGGACTGGGAAGAGGAAGTTGGATGGGGGAGGGTGGAAACAGGGACAATGGCTGCCATCAGAGAGGAGGCCAGAACCTGGATTGATCTCTGTTGGGCCCCCAAGCAAGTGTGACTGCCATGCAGAAATGCATTGGACTGTTGCATTTGGGATGCCATCCCCTGGATGGCATTCACAATGGTTGACTGCTGTTAGAAATGGTGTCTTTGGTTGGCAGTCAGGTTACCCCCTGTCCAAGCAAGGACCCTCACTCTAGTCAGGGTGAGTCACACACAATCCAAATTATATTCTGCCCACCCTCTGGTAGCTTGGCATTGAGCAGTCACGCTAAACTTAGAAGGCAATGTGTAAAGTATTTGTGCAAAAAATCATACAATAACACAATATAGCACCACAAAAATACACCACACAGTGTTTAGAAAAATATATAATGTTTATCTAATAAGATGCAGGTCAATACGATTAAAATGCAATAAGTATATGGTGAGATATCACTGAAAAGTGATAAAGGCCTTCATTACAACCATGGTGGTCGGTGTTAACGCGTCTGTAATACCGCCAACAGGCCGGCGGTAAAAAAAATGGCATCACGACTGTGGCGGATACCGCCAACATAGACAGCCACTTTAACACTCCGACCGCCACAGCGGTAGAAACAAACAGCACGGCGGACACCGCCAACAGACAGGAGGGCGACAATGTACCACCCACCCTATCACATTAGGCCTATCCGCCACCTTTTCCGGGGTGGAACCAATGCGAATAAAAACACGGCGGAAACAGTACACAGAAGGGAAAACACTCACCTCTCCACACCCCATGAGGAACCAGGACGCCATTGAGCCCATATTGAAGATGGTGCCGATGATGGTCTTCCTGCTCCTCTATCAGGAGCTCCAACGACGGCAGCGACGACCACGGGGAGTACTGTACCTACAACACAGGGGAGGGGGGAGGGGGGAGGGAAAAGAGAGTCACACACACATGCAACACCCCTACCCCCACCCTCACCCACAACACCATACACACAAATACATGCTGCAACATTACATATACACACCCCCACCCCCTGGAAGAACGCAAGGACAAAATGAAATTAATTGAACAAATGTAATCATGTGAAATATCATTATCAAAATTCAAAATCCAGTATATACAATTATGTACACCAACTACACAAGTCCGGATAGTGCACCAATCATTGTCTGTGGACCACTGGGCCCAAAATGCATGGACGAGGCCCACACATGATACCTGACTCCAAACGGAGATAACACTGGAGGGGCATCAGATAGAAAATATACAGGCACCTCAGGGGGAGGGAGAGGGGGGCAACTCAGCCTGATGAACGCACGACGCCACTGCTCCACGAGGGGGCTCCATAACCACTGCTTTATCCTGGGGAGCGCAAAGCCACAGTCTCGCAAGTCTTTTCAGTGCGTGGTTTGCCCACTGCTTTATCCTGGGGAGTGCAAAGCCACAGTCTCTCAAGTCTTTTCAGTGGGTGGTTTGCCCACTGCCTTCTCCAGGGGAGTGCCAAGCCTCAGTCTCTCAAGTCTTTTCAGTAGGTGGTTTGCCCACTGCTTTATCCTGGGGATTGCAAAGCCAGAGTCTCTCAAGTCTCTCAAGTGGGTGGTTTGCCCACTGCTTTATCCTAGGGAGTGCAAAGCCACAGTCTCTCAAGTGGATAACAGTCCCCACTGGTTCTGGAGGGGGCTTTGTGCCCAGAGTGCTTCATCCTGCCAAGGACTGAGGTAGTGGATGTATTTCTCCACTGGTTCTGGAGGGGGCTTTGTGCCCAGAGTGCTTCATCCTGCCAAGGACTGAGGTAGTGGATATATTTCTCCACTGGGTCTGGAGGGGGCTTTGTGCCCAGAGTGCTTCATCCTGCCAAGGACTGGGGTAGTGGATGTATTTCTCCACTGGTTCGGAAGGGGGCTTTGTGCCCAGAGTGCTTCTTCCTGCTACGGACTGAGGTAGTGGATGTATTTCTCCACTGGTTCTGGAGGGGGCTTTGTGCCCAGAGTGCTCCACGTGCAGTGTGGCCGGAACAATACACTCACCTGGGTGTGTGTGCCACGAGATTGCCGAGGTACAGGTAGCATGATATGCCATGGAGGCAGAGACATGCCCCACACTGCTTCGGCTTCTCATTCCATATGCAGGTGACAACTGTGATGACAGTGATGCTTCATGGAAGCTGCCCAGGGTCCTGGAACTCACCACCAGCCTCGGACAACTGACCACTGGGGATGGTAGCCATGTCTGCTGTGGTGCCACTGTCTGAGGACATTGTGGGGCCGCTGGCGGTGCTTGAGCGGTGTCAGTCGTGGTCGTGGTTGAGGCAGTGTCAGTCGCGGGGTGGTGTTTGCGGCGGGATCTGTGGCGGCGGTGATGGCTGCGGGGTCTGTGGCGCCGGTGCTGGCTGCGGGGTCTGTGGCGGCAGTGCTGTTGGCGGGGTCTGTGGCGGTGCAGGTGGCTGTGCAGGTTGCAGTGCAGATGGCGGTGTAGGTGGCGGTGCAGGTGGCGGTGCAGGTGGCGGTGTTCTCCGCCGTACAGGTTGGCGTGGACGTGGACAGAAGGTGTGACACTGGTCCCTCAGTTGGTGCCACCATGCCCTCTCCTGACCTGCCCTTCAGTTTTTGGCCCTTCCCCACCTTTGATGGTGGCGCAGCTGTCTTGCCACTATCCCCTTTCATTTTCCCTGACTCCTTGGTGGCAGGTGTTTTCGGCTTCTCCCTCTGGGATGTTGGCACCTTTTTCACCTTGGCAGGTGGCGGAATGTCCTTGCCCTCACTCTGTGGCAGACTGGCAGCCCTGATGGTTCGCACACTCCATGACCCCACAGTTGCTGGCACCACTGTGCCTGGGGATGTGGTGGCTGAGGTGCTGGGCTCGGACCTGGAAAGCCTGGCCCTAGGGGAAGGACGGGGGGAGATGTAGGGAAGAGGTCAATGTTAGCCAGGAAAAGTTTTTGGGACACACTGGGACGGGTAGATGGAGGGGGTTTGGGAGTGGAGGAAGAGGTAGTGGTTGTAGGAGGTGTACGTCTGCTGAATTTGGGTGAAGGTGCATGGGCTGGAGGCTGTTGTGAGGTGGATGGCTGTTGGGTGGGTGTGTGCCTGCATTTGTGTACTTTGGGAGGAGGGCTCACTGACACACTGGGAGAGGGCACTGGGGATGTGTGAATGGTAGTGGGGGTGGTGAGTGCACGTGATCGGTGTGTGGTGATGGGCGTGCTGTGAGGTAGTGGCTGAGGATGTAGTGCATACAGGTGTGAGTGGAGACGAGACTGGGAGGGAGGAGGGAGACGTGGAGGAGGGGGACACAGTGGGGGAAGTGGATGTTGGTATGTGTGCATGGGTATGATGCTTGTGTGAGTGCCTGTGGGATGTGTGGTGCTTATGTTTGCCTGAGCCACTCTTGTGTGTTGATGTGTGTGCATGCAGTCTGATGGTGTGCTTGGGATAGTCTGAGGTACAGGGGATTGGGTCTGGGTGGAGGAGGTTGGAGGGGGGAGGCTGGACACAGGGACAATGGCTGCCATCAGTGCTGAGGCCAGAGCCTGAAATGCTCTCTGTTGGGCTGCCTGCCCAGAATGATTGCCCTCCAGGTATGTATTTGTTTGTTGCAAATGCCTCTCAACACCCTGGATAGCATTCAGAATGGTAGACTGCCCAACAGTGAGGTATCTCAGGAGGTCAATAGCCTCCTCACTGAGGGCAGCAGGGCTGACTGGGGCAGGGCCTGAGGTTCCTGGGGCGAAGGAGATGCCCACCCTCCTGGGTGAGTGGGCACGGGACACACGCTGAGGGGCTGCTGGGAGGGAGGTGCTGGTGGGGGGGTGGCAGCTGTACCTGTTCATGCGGGGGGCACATAGGGGCCTGCCACCACAAGGGAGCTCCCATCAGAGGAGGAGTTGCTGTCGCTGGTCTCTGCTCCTGTCCCCGCCGTGGAGCTCCCCTCGCCCTCCGTCCCACTGGTGACTTCAAACTCCGTTGTTTCACCCTCCAGGGCCAAGTGGGATGCAGATCCCTCCTGCTCCGGTGCCAATGCTCCTCCGCCTGATGATGCTATTGCAGACAAGAACAGGGAGACCACAAAAAGGAGGGGGGGAGACAGGAGAAAGACATGTTCAGTGCATGCAACACCACTACTGTTGGCGGACACAACGGACACAACAGACACAGCAGCCCTCTGCACTACGCCATGCACTTATAGTTCCTAGATTAATCACATGCCCATGGGGTACAAGGCCTAAGCCCGATTGCTGCACACCTGGAAGTCACAGGAGCCTGACTAGGTGTTGATGGCACTAACCACTAGTGGGGTTGGGGTGCCACAGAGCCTGCCTCACAAGGGACCTTGCCCACCAAGATCGCCCTGGCCTAGGGGAACCCACTGCCCTCGTAATGCGCGCAGAGTCAGCTGAATGAGAGTGTACTCACCCCCTTGTGGCTGCTGTGATGCCCTCAAGCGCCCATCCAACTCCGGATACACCACCACCAGGATCCGGAACATCAGGGGGGTCATGGTGTGATGGGCACTCCTCCCACGTTGGGAGGCCATCCCCAGCTGGGCCTCCGCTGTCTTCTTGCTCCAGCGGCACAGGTCCTCCCATCTTTTACGGCAGTGAGTGCTCCATCTGTGGTGGACCCCCAGGGTCCAGACGTCCTTGGCAATGCCATGCCAAATAGCCTTCTTCTGGTGGGTGCTGACCTAGAGGAATAGTACAGGGGGAAAGGAAATTCTTTACCAGTTCAGACCGTCATACTCATTGGCCCACGTTCCCACCCTTGCCCTGACGCTCATGCACTCACCGTCCGCACATGCAGGCCTCAGCACCCCCCCATGTATCTTCCAACCACACCACTCAAAACAGGCATTGCCCATGCAGCATGCTCACAGTGTACTCACCTGTTTGTCTGGAGGACTGCACAGTTGTGTGTTGTAGGAGGATGGCCTGGCTTGTGGTGGGTACCAGAGGTACTTACACCTTGTGCCAGGTCCAGTTATCCCTTATTAGTGTAGAAGAGGTGTTTCTAGCAGCTTAGGCTGATAGAAGGTAGCTATGGCAAAGCAGCTTAGGATGAACTAGGAGACATGTAAAGCTCCTACTATACCACTGGTGTCATATGCACAATATCATAAGAAAACGCAATAAACAGAAGTACTAAAAATAAAGGTACTTTATTTTTATGGCAATATGCCAAAAGTATCTCAGTGAGTACCCTCAGTATGAGGATAAATTATATACACAAGATATATGTACACAAACCAAAATTATGTAGATAATAGCAAAAGGAAGTAATGCAAGCAATGTAAAGTTACAGTAGATTGCAATAGGAGCACATAGGTATTGGGGCAACACAAACCATATACTCCAAAAGTGGAATGCGAACCATGAATGGACCCCAAACCTATGTGAGCTTGTGGAGGGTCGCTGGGACTGTAAGAAAACAACGAGGGTTAGAAAAATAGCCCACCCCAAGACCCTGAAAGGTAGGTGTAAAGTGCACCTACTACCACCAGAGAGCACAGAAGTCGTGATGGGGGATTCTGCAGGAAGAACAAACACCAGCAAGGCAACAACAGTGGATTTTGGGACCTGAGTACCTGTAAGACAAGGGAACCAAGTCCAATAGTTGCGACAGTGTCAAGAGTGGGCAGGAGCCCAGGAAATGCCAGCTGAGGGTGCAAGGAAGCTGCCACCTGTTGGAAGAAGCTTGGAGTTCTGCAAGAACGAAGAGGACTAGGAACTTCCCCTTTGGAGGATGAATGTCCCACGTCGTGAAGAAGCTTGCAGAGGTGTTTCCACGCAGAGAGACTACAAACAAGCCTTGGTAGCTGCAAGGATCATGGTTAGGGTTTTTGGGTGCTTCTGTGGTCCAGGAGGGATCAGGATGTCGCCACTTAGATGAGGAGACAGAGGGGCCCCCCAGCAACGTAGGGAGCCCTCACAAAAGCAGGCAGCACCCGCAGAAGTACCTGAACAGGCACTTAGAAGAAAAGTGAACCAGAGTCCACCCGAAGTCACAAAAGGGAGTCCCACGATGCCGGAGGACAACTCAGAAGATTGTGCACTGCAGGTTACAGTGTTGGGGACCCTGGCTTGGCTGTGCATGAAGGAAATCCTGGAAGAGTGCACAGAAGCCGGAGCAGCTGCAAATCATGTGGTACCCAGCAATGCAGTCTAGCGGGGGGAGGCAAGGACTTACCTCCACCAAACTTGGACTGAAGAGTCACTGGACTGTGGGAGTCACTTGGACAGAGTTGCTGATTTCCAGGGACCACGCTCGTCATGCTGAGAGGGGACCCAGAGGACCGGTGATGCAGTCTTTTGTTGCCTGCGGTTGCAGGGGGAAGATTCCGTCGACCCACGGGAGATTTCTTCAGAGCTCCTGGTGCAGAGAGGAGGCAGGCTACCCCAAGAGCATGCACCACCTGGAAACAGTCGAGAAAGCCAGCAGGATGAAGCAATACAAGGTTGCTAGTAGTCGTCTTGCTACTTTGTTGCAGTTTTGCAGGCGTCCTGAGCAGTCAGCGGTCGATCCTTTGGCAGAAGGTGAAGAGGGAGATGCAGAGGAACTCTGGTGAGCTCTTGCATTCGTTATTTGGTGAGATCCCCAAAGCAGAGACCCTAAATAGCCAATAAAGGAGGTTTGGCTACCTAGGAAGGAGGCTTGGCTACTAAGAGAGGTAAGAGCCTATCAGAAGGAGCCTCTGACGTCACCTGCTGGCACTGGCCACTCAGAGCAGTCCAGTGTGCCACAAACACCTCTGTTTCCAAGATGGCAGAGGTCTGGGACACACTGGAGGAGCTCTGGGCACCTCCCCTGGGAGGTGCAGATCAGGGGAGTGGTCACTCCCCTTTCCTTTGTCCAGTTTCACGCCAGAGCAGGGCTGGGGAATCCCTGAACTGGTGTAGACTGGCTTATGCAGAGATGGGCACCATCTGTGCCCATCAAAGCATTTCCAGAGGCTGGGGGAGGCTACTCCTCCCCAGCCCTCACACCTATTTTCAAAGGGAGAGGGTGTTACACTCTCTCTCAGAGGAAGTCCTTTGTTCTGCCTTCCTGAGCCAGGGCTGCCTGGACCCCAGGAGGGCAGAAACCTGTCTTAGGGGTTGGCAACAGCAGCAGCTGCAGTGGAGACCCCGGAAAGGCAGTTTGGCAGTACCTGGGTTCTGTGCTAGAGACCCAGGGGATCATGGAATTGTCCCCCCAATGCCAGAATGGCATTGGGGTGACAATTCCATGATCTTAGACATGTTACATGGCCATGTTCGGAGTTACCATTGTGATGCTGTACATAGGTAATGACCTTTGTACAGTGCACGCGTGTAATGGTGTCCCCGCACTCACAAAGTCCGGGGAATTTGCCCTGAACGATGTGGGGGCACCTTGGCTCGTGCCAGGGTACCCACACACTAAGTAACTTTGCACCCAACCTTCACCAGGTGAAGGTTAGACATATGGGTGACTTATAAGTTACTTAAGTGCAGTGGTAAATGGTTGTGAAATAACGTGGACATTATTTCACTCAGGCTGCACTGGCAGGCCTGTGTAAGAATTGTCAGAGCTCCCTATGGGTGGCAAAAGAAATGCTGCAGCCCATAGGGATCTCCTGGAACCCCAATACCTTGGGTACCTCAGTACCATATACTAGGGAATTATATGGGTGTACCAGTATGGCAATGTGAATTGTATATTTAGTCACTAGCCTGTTAGTGACAGATTTGGAAAGCAGAGAGAGCATAACCACTGAGGTTCTGGTCAGCAGAGCCTCAGTGAGACAGTTAGGCATCACACGGGGAACACATACATATAGGCCACAAACTTATGAGCACTGGGGTCCTGGCTAGCAGGGTCCCAGTGATACATAACAAACATACTGACAACATAGTGTTTTCACTATCAGCACTGGGCCCTGGCTAGCAGGATCCCAGTGAGACATTGAAAACACCCTGACATTTACTCACAAACAGGCCCAAAGTGGGGGTAACAAGGCTAGAAAGAGGCTACTTTCTCACATGTGTACTGGGGGAGGACCCCATCCACCAGTTTCTCCAACTCCTCTGAAGTGAAGGCAGGGGCCCTTTCCCCAGACACTGTAGCCATTGTCGCTTCCAGACACAGGTCACAGCAGCACTTGCAGTATAGGTCCTCTCCTGTTGAAGGTCAGGTATCAAGTGAGTGAACAGACAGAAAATGGCGGTCACGTCTGCGGCGGTGCGTACCGTCACCACCGGCGTACATCGTCATTGGCTCCTCGGACTCATAGGATCCAATGTTATGTAATGCTGGATTGCGCCGCGGTCTTCGACCGCCTACCGCGACGGTGTACAACGCCAGCGCAGTTACCTCATATCCCTTTGTCCCACTTTACAGGTCAGGCAGCTGCCATTTCAGGGGCCCACATGGCTTCATTTTCAACTGCATCACACATACCTAGGCCTAGTCTCAACACACATACAGGCCACCTTTTGTGTATGATTGGTGTTCTGGGTAAACTGTGGGTAAGTACCTCTGAGTTCTTTGACTCTGTGCTTGCTGTTGTCCTTCATAGGCACCATCTGCTGGGACATGTGAGGAGATGGCGGCATCCTCCGGTGTACCGACCTTTGGTGGACCTGTCGACAATGGAGGAGCGACATTTGATAATCACCTACATGCTTGACCGTGCCACAATCCAGAAACTGTGTACCCAGTTGGAGCCAGACCTGATGTCAGCAATCCGCCATCCCACAGGAATCCCCCCTCAAGTGCAGGTGCTGTCAGTGCTCCATTTCCTTCCAAGTGGCTCTTTTCAAACAACTGTGGCCATGGCATCAGGGATGTCCCAGCCTATGTTTTCCAACGTATTGTCCAGAGTGTTGTCTGCCCTTCTGAAACACATGCGGAGCTACATCGTTTTCCCTCAGGTGGTGGATTTGCCTACAGTGAAAGGTGATTTCTATGCCCAGGAACATATCACCAACATCATAGGTGCCATTGATCGGACCCATGTGGCTTTGGTCCCCCCCACGGGAGTGAACAGGTGTACAGAAACCGGAAGAGTTATCATTCTATGAATGTACAGATGGTATGTTTGGCAGACCAGTACATCTCCCATGTGAATGCCATGTTCCCTGGCTCAGTGGATGACGCCTACATCCTGTGGAATAGCAGCATCCCTTATGTGATGGGTCAACTCCAGAGGCACCGTGTGTGGCTATTAGGTGAGCACCTGGAAGCAAGTCAGTGGGAATGGTTATCTGGGTCTGGGGTTATCCCTCCAGGTTAGTGTGTGTCTAACAGTTACCCCTCACCATTTGCAGGTGACTCTGGTTACCCCAACCTGTCATGGCTACTGACCCCAGTGAGGAATCCCAGGACCAGGGCAGAGGAACGCTACAATGAGGCCCATGGGCGAACTAGGAGGGTGATCGAGCGGACCTTCGGCCTCCTGAAGGCCAGGTTCAGGTGCCTCCATATGACAGGTGGATCCCTATTCTACTCACCAAAGAAGGTGTGCCAGATCATTGTGGCCTGCAGTATGCTTCACAACTTGGCTTTGCGACGCCAGGTGCCTTTTCTGCAGGAGGATGGTCCAGATGGCGGTGTTGTTGCAGCTGTGGAGCCTGTGGACAGTGATGAGGAAGAAGCAGAGGAAGAAGACATGCACAACAGGGACTCAGTGATCCAGCAATATTTCCAGTGACACACAGGTAAGAAAACAATCCTGCCTACTACATGTACTTTAACACTACTACCTCTCTCCTGTCTGTCGTTTTCAACCAGTGTATGGTCACTGAGTTGTCACTTTCCCTTACGCTTTCACAGAGGTGGGTCCCACTGTGTGACATCTGCTTAGATTCCTCATGGACTAGAGCTGTGTGACATAGGTATGTTGACATTACTATTTCAAAAACATTTTGTCACTGTAATTGCTAATACACTATTTCGAAATCACAGACAGACTCCAGATCATTTTGTGCTTTAGGTGTGTTTATTTAAATGCTCAAAATTGGAGGGGGTAGTGAAATGGTGAGGGGTGATGGTGGAGGAGTGTCCATGGCAGAAACCAGTCTATTAGTCTCACAGGTGCATTGCCCATATGGGCATAGGAAGTGGAGCTGGGGCAGTTTAATTATGGACAGGGTGACAAAGTAGGACAGTAGGATGACAATCAGGGTGGTCTCATTTCTTGGCGGGGGTCTTGGCATCACTCTCTATCTTGTTCCTGGATCTCAGGGACTGTTTGTGGGGTGGTTCTCCCTCTGCAGGGGGTGGGGTGCTGGTGTGGTGGTCCTGTGGCGGGGCATCCTGTCCACTAGCGCCGGCAGAGGTGGTGGGCAGTTCATCGTCCATGCTAGTGTCAGGGGCCCCTTGTAGTGCCACAGTGTCCCTCCTGGTGTTGAGTAGTTCCTTCAGCACCCCTACGATGGTGCCCAGGGTGGAGCTGATGGTTCTGAGTTCCTCCCTGAAGCCCATATACTGTTCCTCCTGCATGCGCCGGGTCTCCTGAAACTTGGCCAGTACCGTTGCCATCGTCTCCTGGGAGTGGTGGTATGCTCCCATGATGGAGGAGAGGGCCTCGTGGAGAGTGGGTTCCCTTGGCCTGTCTGCCCCCTGTCGCACGGCAGCCCTCCCAGTTCCCCTGTGTTCCAGTGCCTCCGTCCCCTGGACCGTGTGCCCACTACCACTGCCCCCAGGTCCCTGTTGTTGTTGGGGTGGTGGGTTATCCTGGGTTCCCTGCAGTGGTGGACACACAGCTGATTGACGTGTATTGGGGACGGAGGTATGGGCCCACTGGGTGGGTGCTGTGCTGGTGTTTCCAGAGGGGGGAAGGTCTGTGGTGGCCTGTGCCTGTGTGGGGGGAACCGACTGTCCAGAGGTCCCCGATGGTCCGGGCTGGTCATCTAGATCCAGTTGGACAGAGGTGCTGTCATCACTTGACGTTGGGTAGGGGTCCTGCAGGGGTAGAAAAGGATGTTTGTTAAATCTGTGTGTGTAATGGTGTGCAATGGGTGGGTGACCGTGTACCCCAGTGCTAGCATTCCTGTGTGGGAGCTTGTGTGATGGTGGTTTAGGGGGGTGTATAGGTATGTGCAGTGGCCATGCTTTGATGATGGATGTCCATGCTTTGTAGTTGCATGCAGGGCTTGGTGTTGGGATGTGTGGTTTGTAATGTTGGGACATTTGTGAGGAGTTGGGGGGCTGGGGGTGAAGGTGAGGGTGGGGGTATGTTATAGCATGCAGGTAGGGTGGGGGATGTAATAGTAAAGCTTTGACTTACCAGAGTCCATTCCTCCACCTACTCCTGCGAGGCCCTCAGGATGCAGAATCGCCAAGACCTGCTCCTCCCATGTTGTTAGTTGTGGGTGAGGAGGTGGGGGTCCGCCGCCAGTCCGCTGAACCGCCAGGTGGTGTCTTGAGACCACGGAACGCACCTTCCCCCATAGGTCGTTCCACCTCTTCCTGATGTCCTCCTGCTTTCTTGGGTGTTGTCCCACTGCATTGACCCTGTCCACTATTCTGCGCCATAGCTCCATCTTCCTAGCTATGGAGGTGTGGTGCACCTGTGCTCCGAATAGCTGTGGCTTTACCCAGACGATTTCCTCCACCATGACCCTGAGCTCCTCCTCCAAGAATTTGGGGTGTCTTTGCCGTGCCATGGGGTGGTGTAGGTGATGTGTGGGGTGGAGTGTGCGGTGATAAGTGTGCTGATATGTAGTGTTGTGTTGTGTGAGGTGCGTGGAAGTTGTCTGGGTGATGGTGTTGTGTGCCTGTGGATGCTGTTGTTCTTGCTGGTGGTGTTTCTCTCAGGCTTTCTTTCTGATTTTTTGTCATGGGGGTTTGTGGCTGATGTGGGTGTGTGTTTTATATTGTAATGGGTGTGTGGGAGTGGTGTGTGTATGTGGCTCAGGTGTGTGTATTTTGAATTGTGGGGATGTTTTGTAAGAGTGTGTGTATTGTGAGCGCAGCGGTGTGTACCACCAATGGAATACCGCGGATGAAAGACCGCCACGTGGATTCGTGTGTCGTGATAGTGTGGGCGTATTTCTGTTGGCGTGACGGTGTCGGTTTTGTTTTCGCCAGTTTATCACTGACCTTTGGTGTGGCGGACTTGAGTGGGTGTCTGACTTTTGGCGGATTCCGAGATGTGGGTCATAATAGCTGTGGAGGAATTCCGCGGTCGCGGCGGTGTGTTGGCGGTCTTCTGCACGGCGCTAAGGGGCTTTTACCACCAATGTTGTATTGAGGGCCAAAGTCTTTTTGGTCCTGAGACTTCAGAGAACAGGAAGCATGCTCTCTCCAAGCCCTTGGAGAGCACTTCTTCACCACAGCCAGAGAGCAGCAGGGCAGCAGGGCAACAGCAAGGCAGCAGTCCTTCACAGAAAGCAGACAGGTGAGTCCTTTGAGCAGCCAGGCAGGTCTTCTTGGCAGGATGCAGGTTCTGGTTCAGGTTCTCTTCTCCAGGAAGTGTCTGCGTTAGTAGGTGCAGAGGCCCTGTTTAAATACCCAAATGTACCTTTGAAGTGGGGGAGACTTCAAAGAATGGCTTAGATGTGCACAAGGTCCCCTTTCAGTTTAATCCTGTCTGCCAGGGTCCCAGTAGGGGGTGTGGCAGTCCTTTGTGTGAGGGCAGACATGCAAGTGTCAGGCCCTCCACTCTCCCATCCCAGGAAGACCCATTCAAAATGCAGATGTATGCAAGTGAGGCTGAGTATCCTGTGTTTGGGGTGTGTCTGAGTGAATGCACAAGGGAGCTGTGACTGAGCCTAGCCAGACGTGGATTTTAAGGCACAGAAGGATTTAAGTGCAGAGAAATGCCCACTTTCAAAAAGGGGCATTTCAAAAATAGTAATATCAAATCCAACTTTACCAGTCAGCAGGATTTGGTATTACCATTCTGGCCATACTAAATATGACCTTCCTACTCCTTTTAGATCAGACGTTACCACTCAAACAATATATGAGGGTAGCCCTAATGTTAGCCTATGAAGGAGCAGGCCTCGCAGCAGTATAAAAACAAATTTAGGAGTTTTACACTACCAGGACATATAAACTGCACAGGTACATGTCCTGCTTTTTATCTAGACATTACCCTGCCCTGTGGGTTACCTAGGGCATACCTTAGGGGTGACTTGTATGTAAAGAAATGGGAGTTTAAGCCTTGGCAAGTACTTTTAAATGCCAAGTCGAAGTGGCAATGTAACTGCACACAGGCCTTGCAATGGCAGGCCTGAAGTATGGTTAAGGGACTACGTATGTGGGTGGCACAATCAGTGATGCAGGCCCACTAGTAGCATTTAATCCACAGGCCCTGGCACATGTAGTGCACTTTACTGGGGACTTATAAGTAGATTAAATAAGCCAATTGGGAGTGAACCAATGTTACCATGTTTTTAGGGAGAGAGCAAATGCACTTTAGCACTGAGTAGCAGTGGTAAAGTGTGCAGAGTCCTAAGACCAGCAAAAACAGTGTCCACAAATTGGAGGGAGGCAGGCAAAAAGTTAGGGGTGACCACCCTAAGGCTGTCAGGTCTAACAATTGCCCAACAGAGCTCCCTCCATTGCCAGTGCCTCTGCTCCTCTGCCAGATGATGCTAATGCACATAAGGACAGGATGACAAAACTAAAAGTGGGGGGAGGAGACAATGGATACACTAGGTCAATGGCGGCACCAACATCACCATTAGCGTACACAACACACTCACACACAAGGAACAGCCTTATGCACTAGGCAATGCACTACCAGTTACAATGCTAGTCACCAGGCCATGGGAAGGGACAGATACCACCAACTGCAGCATACCTGGGACCCACACACCCCTGCCCAGTAGTGCATGCCCACTAGCTAGGTTGGAGGAATTTCACATCAGAACCCTGCCCAACATGGGACCTACTCTGCAATGTCAGGCCTGGCCTAGGGGCACCCATAGGCCCACTTCCCCCACCTGAAAACCAACCCACCAGGCGTAAGTAGTAATGAAGGGCACAGTACTCACCCCGTTGTTGCTGATGTGATGCCCCCAAGCGCCCATCCAGCTCCGGATCGGCCACCGCCAGTATGCGGGCTATCAGGAGGGGTCAGGGTTCGACAGGCACCCCTTCCTCATTGGGAGGCTTTCCCCAGCTGAGCCTCCGCCATCTTCTGTGCCCAGCATCTCAGGACCTCCGACCGTTTGCAACAGTGGGTGCACCGCTGGCCCTAGACCCCCAGGGTTCGCACGTCCTTGGCGATGGCACACCATATACCCTTCTTTTGATGGGAGCTGACCTGCAGAGGAAATAGACACAGGGAAAGCTATTAGTTAGACCATCCTGCCTCATGCACTCATGGCCCACCATGCCCCTTACCATCCCCATTAGCACAGTCATGCCACAGCATACATGCTGCACGTTGCCCAGTGCCCATCCACCAACCCCCCCACATGAGGCCTTCACCCACAGCACTCCATGCATTCATGCCCCATGCATCGCACTCACAGTGTACTCACCTGTTGGTCTGGAGGCCCATACAGACGTCGGTACTGGGGTAGGACCCCATCCACCAGTCTCTTGAACTCTGCCGGGTTGAAGGCAGGGGCCCTTTCCCCAGTCACATGAGCCATGGTAGGTTCCAGACACAGGTCACAGCAGCACATGCAGTGTAGGTCCTCTCCTGTTGAAGGTAAGGTAGCAAGTGAGTGAACAGATAGAAAATGGCAGTGACATCCGCAGCGGTGCATACCGTCACCTCCGGTGTACATCACCATTGGTCACTGTACCCCATAGTGCCCAATGATAACCAATGAGGAGTTGCACAGCGGTTCATGACCGCCTTCCGCAACGGCGCACAACATCAGCGGAATTACCTCATTTCCACCTGTCCCTCCATACAGGACAGGCAGATGCCATTTCAGTGGGGGGCAGGCCATGGATCCTAACTGCGTCACAAGTCACAATTTCACATTCTGTACATATGCCACCTAAATATTGTAATAATCACAATATGCATTGTACTGTAGTGGTTACAATGTACAGATAATGACCAGCTGCTCACTCTTTTGCCACATAGATTGCAACCGCCACGGATGAATAGGAGATGGAGACATCCCCCATGTATAGACCCCTTGTGGACTTGGCAACAAAGAAGGACAGGCACATTATCCTCACCTACAGACTTGACAGGGCTACAATCACAGAGTTTTGTGCCCAATTGGAGCCTGACCTGATATCTGCTATCTGTCACCCCACTGGGATCCCCCCTCATATGCAAGTGCTATCAGTGCTTCATTTCCTGGCAACAAGTTCTTTCCAAGTGACAGTGGGCTTGGCAGCAGGAATGTCACAGCCAATGTTCTCAATAGTGCTGACCAGAATGTTGTCTGCCCTGATTAAATACATGTGCAGCTACATCGTTTTCCCCCAGGTGGAGGATTTGGCCACAGTGAAGGCTGACGTCTATGCAATGGGACATATCCCCAACATCATTGGGGCGATTGATGGGACACATGTTGCATTTGCCCCCAGCCCCGAGTGAAATGAACAGATCATCTGAAATCAAAAAAGTTATCACTCTATGAATGTGCAGATGGTGTGTTTGGAGGACCAGTACATCTCCCATATCAATGCTAAGTATTCTGTGTCAGTGCATGATGCTTTTATCCTGAGGAATAAGAGCATCCCAAATGTGATGGCCCAACTCCAGAGGCACAAGGTGTTGGCTAATAGGTGAGCCCTGGTTCCTACCCTGTGGATGTTGTTGTATGGGTATAGTGTGGGACCTAAGGGTTAGTGTGTGGCTAACAGTTGTCCTTTGATATTTGCAGGTGACTCTGGTTACCCAACCTATCATGGCTACTGACCCCTGTGAGGAATGCCAGGACAAGGGCTGAGGAACATTACAATGAGGCACATGGGCGAACAAGAAGGATTATTGAACGTACCTTCGGCCTTCTGAAAGCCAGGTTTCGGTGCCTCCATCTAACAGGTGGATCCCTGTGCTACTCCCCCAAAAAGGTCTTCCAGATCATTGTGGCATGCTGCATGTTGCACAACCTTGCCTTGAGATGCCATGTGCCTTTTCTGAAGGAGGAGGAGGTTGGAGATGGCTGTGTGGCACCAACTAACCCTGTGGACAGTGAAAATTAAGAGGCAGAGGATGAGGATGAGGACAACAGAAGTGCAGTCATTCGTCAATACATCCAATGACACACAGGTAAAACATTGTTATTTCACATTTCATTGAAAGTTTGATGTGTGCCATTGTCACTGGCAGGCTGTGAATTCCTACTTCTATGCCCACTCACTGTACCCATTGACATCACTTTTTGCAGATGTTGGTGCCCCACTATTGCTCCTGGTGTGTTCACTGCAGCCAGGCTGTGAATTCCTACTTCTATGCCCACTCACTGTACCCATTGGCATCTCTTTTGCAGATGTTGGTGCCTCCCTATTGCTCCTGGAGTGTTCACTGCAGCCTACTACAGGTCTTTCCTATGTTAACATTACTGTACAGTTGAATTGCAATGTTTAAAGATCGTTAAATGAATACACACTTAAATCATTTGACATACTCCATACTTGTATTTTTTCAAAGTGTGTTTATTGCAGTGCTCTGATGAAAAGGGGGAAGTGCTATGGGCTGGGGTGATAATGGAGGAAAGTCCAGGTTAGAGTCTAGTCTATTTGTAGCACAGGTGCATTGTCCAAGGGGGCATAGGAAGGGTAGCAATGGCGGTTCAAGGTGGACAGGGTGACAGAGTGGGACACAAGGGTGACAATCAGGAGAGTCCTATTTACTGGTGGGGGTCTTGGCATTAGTCTCTGGCTTCTGCCTGGATCGCAGGGAACGTTTGCGGGGTGGTTTTCCTTTGTCAGGGAGAGGGGTGCTGGTGGCCTGTTGGTCCTGTGGTGGGGCCTCCTGTCCACTAGCGGCAGCAGAGGTGGAGGGCTGGTCAGTAGTCTGGCTAGTGACAGGGGCCCACTGGTGTGCCACTGCCTCCCTCATACTGTTTGCCATGTCTGCCAGCACCCCTGCAATGGAGACCAGGGTGGTGTTAATGGACTTCAAGTTCTCCCTGATCCCCAGGTACTGTCCCTCCTGCTGCCACTTGTCCAGGATCTGCCCCAGCATATCCTGGGAATGTTGGTATGCTCCCAGGATCATAGTGAGTGCCTTCTGGAGAGTCGGTTCCCTGGGCCTGTCCTCCCCGTGATCTACAGCAGTCCTCACAGCTTTCCTGTTGCCCTGTGCCTCTGTCCCCTGAACTGTGTGCCCACTGCCACTGACCCCAGGTCCCTGATTGTTCTGGGTTTGTGGGGTGCCCTGGGGTCCCTTTAGTGGTGGACACACTGCTGATTGATGTGGCCTGGGGACAGAGGTATGGGCCTGCTGGGTGGGTGCTGTGGTGGTGTTTCCTGAGGGGGGAGGCTCTGTGGTGGTGTGAGACTGTGGCTGGGTAACCGACTGTAGGTCCCTGATGGGCCAGGTTGGTCATACAGATCCAGACGACCAGAGCTAATGTCATCACTGTGGGCCTCTTCTGTGAGGGAACTGGATGTTGCTGGCACCTCTTCTCCAGTGACATTGGCTGTGATAGCTGTGGGGATGTAAATGCAGTGTTATTGTTTCTGTGTGTGACATATTGTGGATGGGTGTGTTACCCTCTATGGTTGGTATTGCCCTGGCCCTGACAGCTTTGCCTTGTGTGAGTTGTTATTTGGTGGGCTAGCTGATTGTCTCTAGTGTGCATGCTGTAGTAATAGGTGTCCATGCACGGCTGTGAGTGGTGTCCATGCATTGGTATGCATCTTCGGGATGCTTGATTGCCAATACTTGCTCCTCCCATGTTGTTAGCTGTGGGGGAGGAGGTGGGGATCCACCGCCAGGCCTCTGTACTGCGAGCTGGTGTCTTGGTGCAATGGAACACACCTTCCCTGTAGGTCGTTCTACCTTTTCTTGATGTTATCCCTTGTTCTGGGGTGCTGTTCCACAGCTTTGACCCTGTCTACGATTCTCCGCCATAGCTCCATCTTTCTAGCAATAGATATCTGCTCCACCTGTGATCCAAATAGCTCTGGCTCTACCTGGATGATTTCCTCCACCATGACCCTTAGCTCCTACTCAGAGAATCTGGGGTGTTGTTGTGGTGCCATGGGTGTAGTGTGAGGGGTGTGGGTGAGTATGTGTAGGGTGATGTGTTGGGGTGTGTGATGTAAGGTGTGTGGGTGGTGTAGAAGGTGATGGTAGTATGTGGCTGTGGTTGTGTGGGTGCTCTTATTGTCTCTCTCTGCTGGCAATTATTATTATTCGTAAAGGGTTGTGAGTAATGTGGGTGTGTGTTTTATAGTGGTGTGGGTGTGTGGTTGTGGTGTGTGTATGGGTGTGTGTGTAGTTTGAATTGTCCAATGTGGTGCTGTTTTGTTAGTGTGTGTATTTTGAGCACGGCGGTATGTACCGCCAATGGTTTACCGCCATTGAATGTCTGCCGTGGTGATTCGTGAGTCATAATTTTGTGGGCGTTGTTCTGTTGGTGTAACGGTGTGGGTTTTGATACCACCAGTTTGTCACTAACCTTTGGGCTGGCGGATTTGTGTGTGTGGCTGTATAGTGACGGATTGGTGTGTGTGTGTGTCATAATATGGTTAGCGGATATCTGCCACCGCAGCGGTATGTTGGCGGCAGTCAAAATGGCTGTAAGTGGGATTTACCACCAATGTCATAATGAGGGCCATTATGTCAACTATTCAATACTGGTTATAGTAGCCGTATGGGGTTGTCAAGGGGATGGTGGTAGGAGGGGGCTCAGGGAGGCATCAAGCATCCGTCCAGTCTGACATCCATGTCCTCACATCATCACTATCTGGCTCTGTCATCACTCCCTGAGGCACCTCCAGAGTCTGATTCCTAACTTGAGCCCAATGCTTCCCACTCATGTATCACTTCAATCCACTGTGGAGCTATCACTTTACGTCTGATCCCCTTACTCTCCTACCTCCCCAGGGCTCTCTCCTCTACTCTTGCCCAACACATCACAACCATCATCCATGTGGCTAGGCTTGGTCCTCTGCTTTATTTCCAGACCAATGATATTCTGTGTTTATCAAGATCAAGCCCAGATCCATGAATCTGATACCAACCTTCCTGGGGTATGGCCTACTGTACAATCACAGAAAGCAGGTTGCTATGGAATTTTCAATTCTTCTATGTAGCACCTGATTAATTTTGTGTATGACCCTGTCCCACAAATCTTGAAATCTTGGACATCCACAGGTCCTATGGCTAAAGTCTGCATCCTGCAGACTACAGTGGGGACAGCTCACTGCATCATCTCCATATATAATCCTAAGTCAACTTGGAGTCAGATAAGTCCTGTGGGTGTAATTATATTGAATGTATTTTGGTCATGTATTTTGGGATACTGTGGGAGCATAAGCCAACACCTTGCTCCACTGTGTGTCAGTGAGGGCCCTATTTAGGTCAGACTCCCACTTGGTCCGGAGGGCATCTAGCGGACTATGCATCATTCCAAGCAATGCTTTATATAGCCAGGAAACATGATGAGAGCCCCCTCCAATGGACAGCATGGTCCGAAGGACCGCATGTGTAGTTGGTTCCTGTGGTGTCTGACCCCGGAGGTCCCGCATAGCCCTCACCACTGCTTTATATGTCAAGAATTGCCCTTGAGTTAGGCCAGTCTGCTTGCTAAATCACCAAATGAAATCAGCATTCCGTGGCAGTGCATCTCGCCTAACGTTTGTATTCCTGCTGTCATCCAGTGACATAGCTGTCTCACTGTGAAGCAGGAATATGGATCACCATGGGGGATTCCCACCAGTAGAAAAGCTGGTCCATAAGGAGCCTTAGTCTTGGTTTTCTTAAGTGTCTTCCACCAGTTGGTGAGGGCTGACGCCAGCTGCACACCCGGTCTGGGGCACCGAAGGCTAGGTTTCAGTATTGCAGCTAGGAGTCAGCTCCAAGTCGGGTCTCTCGCAGTGAGAGCTATCTCCAAAAGCTCTACCCCACTAAGCCAGCATGCAGGCCACTGCAGCTGGGCTGCCAAAAAATAGAGCTCAATATCAGATACTCAGAAGTCCCCGCCTCTGGTGGTAAATGCAGAGTGGCCAAGGCCACCCGTACCACATTACTTTGCTAACAATACATCCAACAACTGGAACCAGGAGGCCAGAAGTGAAATGGGCAGGTTCTCAAAATAATAGGGTAGCCTGGGGAGCATCACCATCTGAGTGAAGGAGATGAGAGACATAATAGGTAAGCAGAGGGAGCGCCAAAAGGCGACAGCAGAGCTCAGAGCCTGAAGATCCTGAAGATCATGACGATCATGGTAGACCTGAATACTAAAGTAGCTGAACAAATGGGGTGCCCAGGTATCATTCTCTGGGCAGGAAACTGGGCGGGCTGTGCCGCGGACAATCGGGAAAACGCGTGTCTTCCTGTGGTTCCAGCGGAGGCGTGAGCAGGCGGTGAAGTCATCCAGTAGGTCCAACACCCGTGGCAGCATCGTCACCCCATCCTTGAGGTATAGAAGGAGATTGTCTGCGTATAATAAGACAATATGAAGCTTCCCGTTCCGGTATATTCCCCAGTCTTGTTCCACTTCTTTGAGTTGTGCCACCAAGGGTTCAATAGCCATAGCAAAAAGCAGTGGCGACAGCGAACAACCCTTTCAGGTGCCTCTGCGTATGTTGTAACTACTTGAAATCACCCGTCTCGTCTTAACCCTTGCAGTAGGGTGTGAGTAAAGTAATGACCCAGTCTTACCAGGCGATCCCCAGTCCCACCCGCACCATGGTGTCCCCCAGAAACTTTCAGCTCATGGTTTCGAATGTCTTCTCTAGGTCTATGACACAATCATTTCTGTTGGGCTTGGGGGATTGGTGTCATCATAGAGCAGGGAGTAGATCCTACGGAGGTTGTGAGAGGTGCCCCGGGTAGGTATAAATCCATTTTGGTCACTCTGTATCAGAGAGCACATGTGGGGCAGCAAACTAGTATCAAGGTGTACATCTCTATGAGCCGCTGTGCTAGAGAGCCAATATACAGTTTATGAAATTCTGGCAGCAAGCCGTCAGAGCCCGGGTTCTTACCTGACGCTAAGGTTGTTATGGCAGCCTTAACCTCCTCCACTGTCAGTCGTGTCCCCATTGTGTCTCTATCTGTCTCTGAGAGAACACTCGGGGGAGGGCTACCAGCAAGCTGTCTGACATAATGGACACATCCACATGTAAGGGGCTGTATAGCGACATGTAGTAGGTCATAAACTCTGTTTTTATCTAAATAGGTGAATAAAGTATAGTACCCCCTGCGGCAATCAATCTGGTAATCGGTGTCTCCCGCTCCTGGGTGAACCAACCAGGATAGCAGGTCCCCGACCTCCCCTCCTCCTCATGCACGCTCCCAATATACTTCTTCTAGTTATGGCACCGAAGGCGCTCCAGCACAATATTATATAATTCCCTGGTCTCTAATAGCCTTGCTGGTGCTCCAGGGGTGCCGTCAGGTTTACTGTCACATTGGTGAAGGGTAGCCTGTAGGCGGGTGATTTCCTGTTCAAGATCTTGTCTAATGCCCACTGTTTGTGCCCAGCAGTGTCCTCTCAGTACCACTTTTAGAGCCTCCCACTCAATTGCCCAGATAGTTGTCATCCCAGGGTTGAGCAACATGTATTCAGTCAGCCTGGTCGTCAATGCCTCCCATTAGACATTGTCCTCTAATGCAATGGAGTACAACCACCAAGTCAGAACCGGTGGGCGGGTCTCTGCTGTTTGTAAGGAGAGTACCAGAAGACTGTGATCAGATATGGTCTGATCAAGGTATTCTGTCTGTTTGACCATATCATTAATGCAGGCAGAGCATAGATTTTGGTCTATTCTAGTGTGCATGTGATAGAAGTGGAAGTAGTATGAGTAATCTCTGTCAAGGGGGTTTTGAAGGCACCATATGTCCACCATGCCCCACTGTGTTATCCAGTTCTCCATGCCTGTTGGCACCTTAAATGTTGCTGGGCTCCACAACGGCAGAGTCGAACGGTCCAGGAGGGGGTCCAGGACACCGTTAAAATCTCCCCCTACGAGGAACAGGACGTCAATGAATCTTGTCAGGCGGGCAGACACAAAATGCAAAAAGGGGATTTGCTCTTGGTTAGGTTAGGATTACCAAAGAGGCATCCCTCTACCAGTATATAATGGCCTTCTTTGTCCACATCCACTGAGGAGGCCTCAAAAGGTACCCCTACTCTCACCCAGATTGCCACTCCTCTTGCACATGCAGAATATGTAGTTGTGAATAACTGCCCATGCCAGCGCCTACAGAGTTGTTCCACCTCCACCTGGGTGAGGTGTGATTCCTGCAGCATGGCAATGGGTAGTCCCCTGCGCTTCGTATAAGAGAGAATTTTATTATATTTGGCCACCAAGCTCAATCCCTGGATATTCTAGGACATTATTTTAAGAGTAAAATGCGTGTCCACCATACCAACTAATGAGCACAGCATGTATCTTAGTCCTCGTCCCCCAAGTTCCCCCACAGGACACCCCAATATTGTAATGTGCTTGGATCAATGACCATGGGCTAAAACAGGCAAAATCAAACAAGCCCCAGCTCCCATTCCCAAGAGCATCTGAGCAAACACTGGCCGTCCAAACAGTATAAACCAGTATGTAATCATCCATTGTCACCATCCAGCTGGGTGAACCAGCAGGTGATTGGGGGGCGGTCTTCCAGAACATCACGGTCGCCCATCACAGAGTGGGTCGGCCTGTATCCTTAGTCCAGCAACCAGCCACCTGCAAAGGAGTGCCCCATCCCATCAAGGGATGTCATCCACAGTCTGGGGCATCGCACTGGGAAGCCCCTCCATTATGCTAGCCACAGAGTCTTTGTCTGTGGACTCTCCCACTGTCAGGGGGTCCTGTTCAGGCCTGAGTTCCTTGTCTAAAAGTCCCTCCTCCACCAGGGAGGCTGCCGCTTGCAGGGCTGCCCTCTTCCCCTGGCATGTTTGCTGCTGTGTGGGTTTCATCACTAGGGTATTTCCCATTAGGTCTTGTGGGTACCGTCTCTTACCTCAGATTCAGGGGGGGCTGGGTTCCTCGCTCTTTGCTCTGTTGGTACCTGCCTGGTATGTCTCAAGCCATTCCCAAGCCTCATCTGGGTCTTGGCAAATTTGGGTTCGGCCCTCCAGCATGATCTTCAATTTAGAGGGAAACATCAATGAGTACCTGATTCCCTCGTCACGCAGAACTCGTTTCACCACCCTGAAGGTGGCATGTCTGGCCTGGACCGCATCTGTGAAATATGGGAACAAGGTGGCCCAGGCCCCTTCTATCTCAAATGGGCCCACTTCACATTCTCTCTGCAGCAGGAGGTCATGGTCTCTGTAGTGTAGGAGTTCAGCCTCTATCGGTCTAGGTGGCCTCCCCGGCAGGCGGGCGGTACATGGTGTGCCCTTTCCAGTGCAAAGAATGGCATAAGGGGCCAGTCCTCCATAATTGATCGCAGCCAGGGATCCAGGTGGGTCACTGCACCTGGCCTCGCTGTGCCCTCCGGGAGCTCCACAATGCACACATTGTTATGTCTACTATGGCCCTGAGCATCCTCAGCACGATGTTCAAGTTTTTGGTTCCTCTCTGTGAGTTGGACAATTTGGGATTTCATTGCTTGGTGAGCAGGCTGCAGGTCCCCCAGCACTTCCTCTGCATCCTTCACACTGTCAGACAGCTTGTAATGGTTGGTGCATAAGTGGCTTAGTTCTGCAGATAACTTGCCTATCTCTTGGCTCAGGTTCGATTTAGCATCCTTGTTTGCCCCCAGGATCATATTCAGGGTATCTTGCATGTTGGGGTGGAGCAGAGTCCTCGCCCGCTTCTCTGTCTGTCCATGAGCGATCAGGGCCTGAGGCAGTCACGTTCGGTCCCTATGATTTGGGCCAGGGCTTTGCCATGGTTAGTGTGTGCCAGGTGCTGGGTGAAGGAATGACACTCTTGTGCACAGAAGCAGGTTCCAGGGCAGCAGAGGGTCCCCTGGCATGGGCTCCAAATCCCACCAATCTGATGCATCACACGCGACACTTGATACAGTAATAAAGGACATCCAGATGGAACGGGTACAGCCATTGCAATGCGTGTACTACCAAAATGCCCCAGCGACTCACCAGTGGCGACCTATCAAAGGGTCTGCTTCAGCTATAGCACAATGGTGGTCTGGCGGGGCAAGCCACAACATGTGGTGCATTCAGTCAGCTTCTGCTAAGCACTGGCGGGCCACAGTTCAGGTGCAGGAGACTATGCCAACAACGGAGGGCCCAAGGCTCGCCACCTCTCAGGTGAGCAACAAGCCTCCAATGTCACCCGCACCGTCGCAACCAAGGTGAGGCCCTCGTCCCACCAAAGATAAGGCCAGTGGGGTACAGGGCACAGATTACTCACAATGCCCCATCTGGTGCTGGGCCCAGCTCATCCACAGTCCCGCCCTTGCCCGGGTCCCAGCTGAAGACACCTCACTCCAGGGGCATCCAGGAAGGAGATTCTGTTCCAGGTGGTCACCGGCAGCTCCAGGGAAAAGAAGTCCCATCCTCACGTCCCCCTTCCCATCAGGACTATCCTGCCACCACAGCAGCCGGCTCGGTTCCAGCAGGCCTCCTGCTGGCCCCCCCGTTGGGTCAAGCCACTCCTCCTGTGGCAATGGGGGGCTACTCAAGTACTTCGCCCCTCCTCCGCCACCCCCTACCTCCTCTATACTGCTCCACTCTCCAGGTCAGGGGCCAAGCCCCACCTTCCAGGTGCAAGTGGTCTCTCCTCTCTCCCTGCAGCTCCCGCCCTCCCGCGCAATCAGCGGTGGACGGATCTGCCTCTGGGGCATCCGGGGACAGGCTGGGGACTGACTTCTCTCACCCGGCAGCCCAGGCACAGGCCTCGCCGGCCGCATTGTGTGCTCAGGAAGGTCTTGCGTCCTTGAGCTACTCCGCCGTCAAGACTGCTCACCAGCCAGCTCTCAACCTCCCTTCCAGGTGGAATGGCCTTGTTCGCCGGACAGAACCAAGATTTTTGGCAGACTGACCCAGAGCTCCTGTATTAGGCGGCCGCCATCTTCGCTAGCTCCACCCTCTCACTAAAACACTGATGTATGCACTCTCACACCCAGACACTCTGACAGACATCCTTACCCCCAGATACAGCATCTCTCACCTATTCTCACACCCAGAGAGGCGTGCCAAACTTCCACTGTACATAAGCAAAGGGCTGCTCATAGCATTGGTTCAGGTGGTTTGCTGCAGGGACTGGCTGCAGGCCAGCGCTTGCGGGCAACCCCTACTGCCCACAGGAAAAGGCTGTGCATGGTGCAAGGTTAGGTGTTTATAAGGGCTCGCCTCAGGGCTATACGTTAAAAAAACAGAAATTCACTGAAAAATACAAAGGTTACAGGGAGGTTATAGTTAGGGTTCTGAATTTACTCATAGAAAACCATAGAAATTCAGCAGTTAGAGTTCTTTCAAGTAACTAAAACTTGTGCCTAAGGTAACTACAACTTGCGCCATCGCCATGCACAGCTAATTGATCCAGATATTATATCAATGATGACATATTCTATGGCATCTTTCATATTCTCATTGCAACATTTGCAATAAAATTATTGATGAGGCAACTGTGCATGGCAAAGGTGCAAGTTTTAGTTACCTTAGGGCTCGGGTTTTTGTTACTTGAAAGAACTCTAACTATAACTGCTGAATTTCTATGGTTTACTATAAGTAAATTCATATATACATCTATATATATATATATATATATATATATATATATATATATATATCACAATTAAACCAACAACCCCAAATGAAGCCCCCGAAAGGAAGGGGAGACGGCAGAGATGTAAAAAGATCAGGAGAGCCGGAACGGCAGCAAGAAACTGATAAACAATTTGGGAGAAGCACATGACAGGGCAGGAAAAAGAGATAATGGGTGAGAATAAACTTAGATAGTAAATATTTCCTCCCGTGTTTTATCCCATGATGAACGTATGGTTTTGGAACTGGGATTATCCTTTTGCCCCTTAGCCAACTTTGACTATACTAAAACACGCATTGACATTTTTCAATTTGTCAGAAAACTGAAATTATTTAATATTTAACCCAACAGAAGGATAAACTTATTCTACAGCATCCAAAGATGGACTCAGGTATTATGGATGTGTCAATGGAATTAACTATAGGTGATATTAGGGGTTTAGCCACCCTCAGAGAATTGGAAGTAGGGGAAAGATTATGGGACATTGAAATAGACCTATTGAAAGAATTGGGAGTGGAAACAGGGGATTTGAGTGATAGTAAATGTAAGCCAAAATCTAGATGTAACCCCACGACCCCCAATGATAACATTGATGCCTTTCATGAAGCATTGGTTTTTGATTTGATTGAATTATGGAGGAATAGTAGGGACATGTTTGCTATTAATTTAACACCAGGCCAATGAGCAGCATTAATGTCATTAAACAAGGCGACTTATTTTGTGATTAAACCAGCAGATAAAGGTGTGAATGTAATTTTATGGGATTTAGAGAAATATCAAAGGGAAGCAAGGAGACAGTCGTTGTTCTCAAATTGCTATGAGAGGTCGACAGTGACAGCATATCGAACCTCAATAACATTATTTCATGATTTACTTGCAAAAAGTTACAACTATGGCCTTCTCACGGATGACGAGTTGAAATTTCTGACAGTCAAGAAACCGGTGGCACCTTGTTTTTATATGTTGTCAAAAAGTCACAAGGATAGTAAGAACACCCCCGGCAGACCAATAGTATCGGAGAGAGGTAGTCTGTTGGAGAATACTTTGATATACCTTGATTATGTCTTATGTCCATATGTGCTCAGCCTATTATCGTACTGTAGAGACGGCATGGATTTCATCACCAAGATACAAAACATCCCCTGGAAATCTAACTATATTATGGTGACTATAGATGTAGTGTCTTTGTATACCTGCATCCCACATGACTTAGGCATTCAGGCATGTCAGCATTTTTTTAGAGATAAACCTATGAAGTTATACGAACATTCTGAATTGCTCTTGAAAATGCGGAGGTTTGGTTTGGAGAATAATTTTTTCCTATTTGAGGCTCAATGGTATAGACAAACTACAGGGACTGTGATGGCAAGTTCCTTCACTCCAAGCTATGCCTGGCTGTTCTTGGGGTGGTGGGAGACACAACATGTGATGCTGGATGAAAATAAGAAATGGTTCAAACATATAATGCTCTGGATGAGATATACTGATGATATTTTTGCAATTTGGGATGGTCCGGAGGCAGCATTACATGATTTTCTAGACTGGCTACCGAATAATGAGTTAAATCTGAGCTTGACACATAAAATACATAGACAAATCATGGAATTCCTGGATGTTGAGGTCACAGTTGAAGGAGATATTCACCAGACCAGACTTTTTAGGAAAAGTACGGCAGGATATAGCATCTTACATGATTGTAGCCATCACCCACCGAAATTGAAATGGAGTATACCTTATGGGGAATTACTCAGAGCAAAAAGAAATTGTAGTACATCTCAGAGTTTTCAAAATGAACAAGCGAACATGATTAGGAGATTTTAATCTAGGGGAGACCCAATGAAAGTGATTAAGGACACCTGTCAAAAGGTGGCAGAGGTTTAAAGAGATAGTCTGCTAATCTCAAAAAGGAAAAAAAGAATATGAGAACACTCTGTGATTTATTACTACTTAAAATTCTTATTCTATCCAAGTGAGGAAGATCCTGACCCAATATTGGCATTTGGTGAAGACAGATAAGGTGTTTGGCCAGATTGTTAGCCCGCATCCAAAAATAACATATAGAAAAAGCAGCTCCTTACAGGACATATTAGTGCACAGTTATCAGACTAAAAGCAGGGAGACATTTTTAGATAAGCAACAAAGCTTTTATAAATGTGCAAAATGCAAAGCCTGTAGGAACAGTGTGAGCTGCACAATGTACATGTCATCCACAGGCAAGGAAGCTAAAATAAAAAAAATCTTGAATTGTAACTCTGATGTTGCTATTTATGTCATTTCCTGTCCATGTGGGCTTTGATATGCGGGTAGCATGATTTTTCAGATGAAGAAACGAATTGTGGAACACTGGCGTGCCATCAAGAATAATGATGTAACTTATCCGATGGTCTGTCACTGTAATGTGGACCATGAAGGGAAACTTGGGGGCATATTTATACTCTGTTTGCGCGGGAATTGCGTTGTTTTTTTGACGGAATTCCGACGCAAAACTAACTCCATATTTATACTTTGGCGTTAGACGCGTCTAGCGCCAAAGTCCATGGAGTTTGCGTAATTTTTTAGCGTGGACACCTACTTTGCGTTAATGATATGCAAGGTAGGCGTTCCCGTCTAAAAAAGTGACTCCGAGGCATGTGCGCCGTATTTACACTCCCGGGCAAAAATGTCACCCGGGAGTGGGCGGGTCAAAAAAAATGACGTCCAGCCGCTTTTGCGTCGTTTTTTAGCGCCTGGTCAGGGCAGGCGTTAAGGGACCTGTGGGCTCGGAAGGAGCCCAGAGGTGCCCTCCCATGCCCCCAGGAACCCCCCCTGTCACCCTTGCCCACCCCAGGAGGACGCCTAAGGATGGAGGGACCCATCCCAGGGAACATAAGGTAAGTTCAGGTAAGTATTAATTTTTTATTTTTTTTGTGGCATAGGGGGGCCTGATTTGTGCCCCCCTACATGCCACTATGCCCAATGACCATGCCCACTGGACAGAAGTCCCCTGGGCATGGCCATTGGGCAAGGGGGCATGACTCCTGTCTTTGATAAGACAGGAGTCATTTCAATGGGGGTTGGGAGTCAAAAAAAATGGCGCAAATCGGGTTGAGGCGATAATTTTGCCTCAGCCTGACTTGCCCCATTTTTTGGCACCCAAGCTCCATATTCCCCTACGCCGGCGCTGCCTGGTGTACGTCATTTTTTTTTACGCACACCAGGCAGCGCCGCCGGCTAATGCCGGCTAACGTCATTGAATAAATACGGCGCCCACATGGCGCTTTAGAATGGCGTTAGCCGGCGTTAGATTTTTTGACGCACAACTGCGTTGGCGCAGTTGTGCGTCGAAAAGTATAAATATGGCCCTTGGACTCTCAGAAGAATGGAATCTGAGTATATAATTAGATTAAACAGCAGACATCCGTGGGGATTGAACCAGGATGAGGAACATTATGTGAATATTGGTGAACCTTTACAGCGTATGGACAGTGTCACAACTGGTTACTTATGGGATCATGTCAGTTGGGAATATGAACTTTGACCTGCATTTTAGTATTGGTCTGAACTCCCGAAATGACATATAAAGAAGACTTTAATTAGATGTATTAAATCTAAAAGATAGTGTGTGGGTGGAATGCCAGGTGGCTATCAATGGTGGGTCAATATTATTAACAGGTTACCACTGTGTTAGTTATGCTATCAAATTTAAGTTGGAATTGCTTTTTGGAAATGGAATGTTTAAATTCAGACTATCTTGGTTTAGATATATTGTCCCACACATTATTTTGGTTTATTCAGACTTATATGCTGGGCTTATTGAATACTTTTTCTTTATATTAATCTGTCTTTTATGTCTAGTATTGCTAATGGTATATTTTCTATGGGAGAGGGGGCTTCTGTAATGATTTGGCCCAATGAAGAAGACCGTAATGGTTGTAATGCGTTGCCACTGCAAGTCGATACTTTGTTACTTTTTGAAAGACTTTACAAGCCTTAAGTAAACATTGAAGTTGTTTGGAGTGCCGGTCTACTATTGAGTTATTTTGATAAAACATACATTATATATATATATATATATATATATATATATATATATATATATAATCACCAAAGAAGGGAAAACACTGCACTCCCAAAGATTTCACTGGCAAGTTGGTTTAATAATGCAGTACTCAGGCAACATTAACCAGACAATACAATATATATTACCTACTGGAGCTAGTTCCTGCTTGAAACTCATTTTTTTGTTTTGCCTATAACTTTGGCACCGTTTGACTAATTTCTATGAACTAGGTAGGTCCTAACTATAACTACCTGCTGGTGACCATTTGAAGAATCTTTATGAACTCTTCAAAATTAGTTTGCTACTCCATTCAAGTGCTGTCTTGTAACTTTCAGGGTGATCCGACCAGTGGGATCTGAAAAAAAGGGGTCCTAAAAAGCTTTTTCTCCATGCAATTTCCATAGGGATTTTTGATCATGACTACAGCCTGAACCTCTGGACGGAATTGTATCAACTTTGGCAGAAAGGTAACTTTTGGTCCAGAATTTTTTTTTATTATTTGGTGTAAATCCATTTGGGAGTTTTTTTTCGGATTTTAAAGGAAAAATACATTTTCAGATCTGGACAGAGCATAACCACAGATCTCATGGTGAGATCTGATTGTCTGTCAGTCCTTCAACAAAGAAGTGCTGGAAGCCCTCTTGAGGCCAATATACATGATAGCACCCCATTGAAATGCAATGTAATGAATGGCAGGTTTTGAGGGTCACTGAAACGAGAACGTATAAAGGGTAATGACAGATTTTATTTACAACAAAATCTTTGGCTGATTCTACCATATTAATGTTAGGAATTGTGGTGTGTTATAAGGTGATTTTACCCTGTGGAAAATCCTTCTGCTGGGATTTTATATATTATGTTTGAGAGAAAACAGTTTTCTCATGATTTCCCAATAGAGGTTATGGAAGATGCTCCAGAAGCTAAAATGAGAACATATTTTCTGTAAATTTATCTTTCTCAGTCATATGAGAATGAAGTCTGACATTCTCAGTAAAATATATACTTTCCACAGGAGCTGTCTGTCAGTTGATTTCCATGTGTTCTACTTCAGCCTCACAGCGTGTTCGTAAAAACAACTAGAGCTCTAAAAGTCTTACTTAAGACAAAAGTGTGGCACACTTTAAACCATCTTGATGGAATCAAACTGTTGAAACATAAAACATTTAATTTAGAAAGGAACAATATAAGGGGGTTCATTTTGTCTTGGAAATTATTGTTAGTGATGTAGAAAGAAAAATGGGGACTTGTTCTAAGTGAGCTCCCAAATATCTTCCTTTTTTCTGTCAATAAAATTTTCTGACATGAAGTCTGAAACATGCACTTCCAACACCAGCAGCAGACTGGCTGTTAACTCCTTGATGACCAGCAGCTTTACTACAGTGTTCTAATGAACAGCTAGAGTGCTAACATTCTGAATTGATGCCAAAAGTGTGGCACATCTGAATGTCATCTTGATGGAATCTAAGTGGAAAACCGAAAGCATTTTCTACTGAGGACACTGTAGTAAATGATGAAATTAGCGAGCTTCATAACAAAGAAATTTCTCAAGATTTCCAAAAGAGAAAAAAGAGCCCAAATGTAGCACAAATATCAGCCAAATGTAGCTCAAGTATAGCCCAATGACAGAAGTGTGCAAAACATTTCTTTTTTTTAATTGTATATAGCATAGACTTGGCCTGAAAGTATTGTAGTGCTTTATATGAGCATCAGTTACATAACACACAGACACAATAATTTTGGTTTTAGGCATGGGGAGACTAAGGGGGTCATTATGAACATGGCGGTAGACACCGTTCCCCGCGGTGGTGGCGGTGAACAGAAACCCGCCAGAAAAAGATGCAAAAATCAGAATCTGTCAAAAATTTCCCAGCCACCAGTCACCGCCAGGACCTTGTCAGCAAAAATGCAGGACATCCCACCCCGCCACCGCCAAGCACACAAACTCCCCGCCCTCCAAATAATGATGCACAAATTACTGCAGCGGTCGGTGGAAGTCTAACGACTATTGGCGGTACAGACTGCCATGGCCAGCAATGGAACCCAACAGTAAGAATTGCACACATTGGCAAGTTTGAAACCCACACATCAGACACACATCCACAACACTATAAAACACTCATAGACACACCCCACAATCCTTTGCATCGCCAATAGGACAACTGAGATTGATAACTCCACAAGCAGTCACTGAACCCCACAACAGACGAATCACACTCCCAACCACACAACAGCACCTTCACCTAGATCAACACAACACACCACTCACAACACACACCATGGCACCCCTCAAGCACCCATGCTTCACAGAAAGGGAGCTAAGGTCCCTGGCCGATGAGATACTGAAGGTCGAGCCACAATTATTCAGGGCACAGGTCCAGCACACACCCATCGCCAGGAAGATGGAGTTATGGCAGACCATTGTCAGCAAGGTCAATGCAGTGGGACACCATCCACGCACGAGGGACGACATCCGCAAGACATGGAACGACCTGCGTGGGAATGTGAGGTTCATGGCATCCCTTCACAACACTGCAGTCCAGAAGACTTGGAGAGGACCTCCACCAGCACCACCCGACTACACTGACTGAGAGGAAAAAGTGCTGGTCATCCTGCACCCTGAGGGCCTCACTGGACTCACTGGAGGAATGGACTTGGATCAGTCATCTACAATTACCCCATTTCCATCACACCTGAAATGCATGCATCACCCCACCCCTCCAACATCCACCAGGACCACTACTCCACCCAGGCCACATTCACAACATCCAGTCACCCTGCATTCCCACAATTCCACCAACAGGCCCACATACCTCCCCCTGTGCACAGCCACCTACCCCTGCAAGTAATCACAAAGGCACTACACCACCCACAATGCACCTCCACATCCTAAGCAAAAAGCAATGGCACCCTGCATGGCTCAAAAGTGTAAAACCTGCACAAAACAGCCCAGCCCTGTGCACCCCATCCGATTATGCAATTGTAACAGACATATCCATTCCCCACAACAGGCACCACCACCCATGCCACCCTGACGGACAGGACAAGGAGTGGCAATGCCCACCATGGAGACAGAGGCACCACCCAGGACACTGGGGAGGTAACACTTGACTGTGAGGAATACCCTGGTCCCTCACACAGTCCTGGACTGTCACCATTCAGCAGCCCCTCCCAGGATACCACTGGCACCCCACCACACACCCACCCTCAGGCCGGGGCAACCTGACCCACGCCTGTGTATCCAGGCCACAGATTGGTAGAACACAAGGACAGAGGCCACAGTCACCGCCTACCAACAGGCAGGAAGACGATGGCCCCAGTACAAGTGGTACCACCAGACCTGTGCAGGGGACACAGGCACACAGGGCTAGGCCCAGTGGGAGGGCATCAGTGGCCCAGGGGGGAGGCAACAGGATGGATGCTGCAGCCCAGGAAGTGATCTCTGAGGTCCTGGGAGCATACCACCATACCCAGGACAGATTGGCCCAGATTGTGGCCACCCTGGAGCAGAGTCAAAGGCTGCAGAGAGCCCAACACCAAGAGACGATGGAGCAGTGGAAACTGCATAATACCACCATGGCCACCATAGCAGGTGCGCTGCTGCACCTTGTTCCAACCCAGCAAGAGACCCCCACAGACCAGGAAGCCCCTACTACAGGCCACAATACAGCCCAGCCAACAATAGCAGCAACAGCAACTGGACTTGTGCCACCATCTGAGGACACACAGGAGACCTGCACCTCATCCTGTACAGGCCAACATCAGGCACCCAAACGGTCTCTCAGGCCCAGATATGGCACTACAACACCTGCCAAGACCAAGGCCCCCTCTAAGAAGTGACTCTGACAAGAACTGTCCTCCAAGTGTGCCACTGAACCACCGTCCACACCGTGCAATAACAACCCCAAAAACTGTAAATAACAAATGGACATATTGCCACTGCCAACAATCGCTGAGACCATGTAACCGATATGGAAACCCACCAGTAGCCCACTCCCATCACTGTAAAGAGCACCATGGCATCCCTCACACCAAATAAAACACCTGTTCACCAATGTAAAAGTGTTCTGTCATTATGTTGAATCAAATCGAAGTGTGTATGCAATTGTCATTGAAATCATTTTTTCATTTCTTAATTGCAGGAATGGCACCCACGCATTACATGGGGTTGTGCCAACAGAAATGTCAAACAAGTTGCCCATAATGTCACATGTCCCATGCAAACCTGGTCAGAGTGACAATGTCTATAGACCCAATGCCCCCATTGAGGATAAAGCATACCAACAGTATGCTGCACAGACAGCAACAGCATCAAATAGTACCACATAGTAACTAGAAGTACAGTTGGATCAGTTGGTTCCTGGAGTGTACATCTTCCCCCTCCTCATCATCACCATCACTCTCATACCATCTCTGAGGAAGCTGGTCTGGATATACAGCCCCCATCTCTTCCAAGAGGGGAATAGATTTCCTCACAGCCACATTGTGCAGCATGCAGCAGGCCACCACTATTCTACAAACCTTTTCAGGCTCATAGGCCAGGGATACCCCAGAGATATGGAGGCAAAGGAATCTAGCCTTCAGGAGACCTATTGTGCGCTCTATCACCCTCCTAGTACATCCATGGACCTCATTGGAATTCCTCTCTGCATCTGTCCTAGGATTCCTTACTGGTGTCAGGAGCCAACGCATGTTGGGGTAGCCAGAATCACCTGCAAAAGGGGGCAAAACAGGACTGTCACTGACAACCCTCAGTTGCAGATAGCCTGGCTGTCTGCTATGTGCCAAAAGTGTCAGACACACTTACCTATGATCCATCCTCTGTCCCCTTGTAGTTGTTCCATCATGTGTGGCACACTGCTGTTCCTCAGCACAAAGGAATTATGGACTGATCCAGGGAACATGGCATTCACATGTGAGATGTACTGGTCTGCAGTACACACCAATTGAATACTCATGGAGTGAAAGTTCTTCCTGTTTCTGTACACTTGTTCACTTACTCTTGTGGGCATCAATGGCACCTATCACATGGGGAATGTTGGCAAAGGCATCAAAGTCTGACTTGATGGCAGGGAGGTCAGCACTTTGGGGAAACTTCACATAGGACTGCAGGTGTCGTACAAATGTATTCAGGAATATGGACAGTATAATGCAAAACATTGGCAGTGAAAAACCTGCACCCATGCCCACTGTCACTTGAAATGAGCCTGTGGAAAGAAAATGGAGTGCAGAGAGCACTTGCACTTCAGTAAGGATGGCATGCTGATTCCGATTAGCGAGTCTCAGTGCTGGATCCATAATGCACAAAGTTCATGAATAGTAACACGGTTGAGTCTGTAATTGATAATGATCTGACGCTGCACCATGGTCCCCAAATCAACAAGTGGTCTGTACACCAATGGGGCTCTCCCTCTCCACATGGGTCTGTACCTAGGAGGAGTTGAGAACACATGTGAGTAACACACATCCATCTGCCCAACATGTTAAATATGCAGCACTGCTGACATATAAGTTGATGACACATATGCATAGTAGGATGTTAAACTGGAGTGACATTTCCTCAATGATACATCAGGACTGTTGTGGTGAGTAAATGTATATTTGTTCATGCCTATGGGGGTTGGGGATAATACGGCCTGCATGAGGCAAACGAGAAATTAATAACTGCGTAGTAATGGTCAAAATGTCTGCCCCCTGTGATCCAGAAATGTTGTAGTGGAAGTGACCTCACACCGCTAGCGGTTGGCGTAATAGCGTAAGGCGGTGTTCACCACTGTGTGACCATTCATTGGTTAACATGGTTGTCAATGGGAAATATTAGCGTATCATGATCGCCGCCGGCAGTGACGGTGCACACCGCCGGCGAGCGTACACCATCCCGTCAGCCCAAGTTTACTTGACTCCTGGATTATGTGCATGCAGGTACTCCACTGAGTGTGCTTCTGTGTCCTGACTCTGGTCCTGGAAATGGCACAAGTGGCAGGGGAAAGGGCCCCCGGCCTTCACCACTGAGGAACTGGACAAGCTTGTGGATGGGGTCCTACCCCTGTACGCCAAGCTCTATGGTCAACCAGAGGTACAAGTGAGTAGGGCATGGATGTGTGTAATGGTGGTAGATGGGTGTAAACATGTGTGCACGTTTGACACTGTACAGTCATGGGATTCATGACATGCAGCGTGTGTGAGGTCTTGTTCTGCTGTTGTGAGTGTCCATCCCATAGGGAACGTATAGCCAGCTGTATCTAATAGGCATTGGCTGACCTCCGTGTTACTTTTTCTGTGTGCCCCATATAGGTCAGCGCCCATCAGAAAAGGAGACTCTGGCATGCCATCGCCAGGCAGGTGCGGACCCTGGGGGTCTACAACCTGTGGAGTACCCACTGCAGGAAGCAGTGGGCGGACGTGCAGCGTTGGGTGAGGAAGACCTGTGTGGTCCAGCTGGGAAGTCCTCCCAACGAGGAAGGGGTACCCGTCGGGCCCTGACCCCCCTAATGCACCGCATTCTGGCGGTGCCTTATCTGGACCTGGATGAGCGCTTGAAGGCTGCACAGCAGACACAAGGGGGTGAGTACAGAAACCATTGTATGCCTCCTTGATGAATGTGTGAGTGTGCTGTAGTATGTATGCTGTCTATTGGCAGGGACTCTGACTGATGTTATTTTACATAATGGCCCCCATGGGAAGTAAGGTTGTAAGGGACAGGTCTGCAGTAAATCAGGTCCCTCTGTGCTGTAGGAAATGACTGCAGAGCAGGGTTGGGGTCACTAGTCAGGGACATAGCCATGTGTATGGCGGTAGGTGCTGCATGGTGGAATATTTGCAGGGTGGGTCTATGTGTGAACCAGTTATGTACCTCCATTCAGCTATTTACAAGTGTCTCCCCTGTTTTGTCTCCCCATCCCTGTTCTCTTGTGTTGTCTGTGTACATCAGCATCATTTGGCGAGGGAGCTGTGGCACCGGCGAGTGGGAATGCAGCACCCCTCGGTTCCATGGAAGCAGAGTTGAGCGATGCCCAGGGGACCAGTGGTTTAGAGGGCAAGGGGAGTACCACGGGGAGGCAACTACCACTGGAGGTGTGACTCTGATACCTCCTTCGATGGGAGCTCCCTGGTGGTGGCGGACCCTAATGGGCCCACCCATTTTGTGTCATCTTCCGCCACCCCCATACCATCACCGCCCTCCCATTTGCTCCCCACCAAGTTGCCCGTGCCCACTCACCCAGAAGGGTGGGCATCTCTTTTGCCCCAGGCACTTCATCCCCTGCCCCAGTCAACCCTGCTGCCCTCACGGAGGAGGCTATTGACCTCCTGAGGACAATCTCTGTAGGGCAGACAACCATCGTCAATGCCATCCAGGGGCTAGCATCAGAGGTGCAGCAGACTAATGCCTTCCTGGATGGCATTTACGGACCCAAGTCTGGCCTACAGAGATCTTTTCAGACTCTGGCCTCCTCTTTGATGGCAGCCAGTGTCCCTGGTTATTCCGTCCCCCCTCCAACCACCTCTACCCCTTCCAGCACCCCACTCCCTTCACCCATCCCAAGCACACATTCTGACAGCCAGGCACATACCTCAACACACAAGAAGCACACTGAAAAACACAAGCACCACACTTCCCACCACAGGCATACACACAGCTAACATACAAAGGCACACACACCAACATCCACTTCCCCCAGTGTGTGCACTTCTTCCACCTCCCTGTCTGTCACCTCTATATGCACACTCACAGGCACTGCACCCTCATTCATTGTTGTTGACACCAGTCTGGCTGTCACCACAAAATCAGACATTCATTCATGCACCCCAGTCACCACACCTGCACTCACCACAACGACTTTGGTTGACACATGCAGCACACTCACCAAAGTTGCAGACACACAGAAAAAATACATTTACATTGGAAGCCTGTCTTGGCCCACTTTGTTCACCCCCTCTCCTCCCAAGACACTCAAACGTTCCAAAACATCCACCCAACACACATCCACCACACCTCAGCATACTGTACAGTCACCTGCACCAACGTTACGCATACCTATACCTGTCACGACCACTCCCTCTACCTCCACTCCCACGCCTTCCTACAGGTCCACTCCGATTGCCCCTAAAAATATTTTCCTATCCTGTGTTGACCTATTCAAACCCACTGACCCACGCCGTCTCGTCCCTAAACGTGCCCATCTCCTTGCCCTGTCCACTCCTTCCACGTCACAGCCTGCCCCTGTCTTCCCTTCCCATTCCTGTGCTACCTCCCCTGTGAGCAAGAGACCCTTTGCTGGCCCAGGTACATCTGCCGCACCCCAGTACAAGGCCGCTCCTCCAGCTTCAAAGACCAGACCCAAGCCCCCTCCACCTCTCAAACATAAAGCCAAGCCCTCCCTCCAAGTCCCCACCCCCTGCCCCTGATCCCTGAGGTCCCTCGATGCCCCATTGTTGCCCCTTTAAGGTGGAGTACCATTTGCACTTGTGGGAGTCAAGTTGGGGCCTATTGGGGCCATCGGACTTTGAACTATGGACTGGCCATTGGCCTTCTGTTGGACTTCTGTTGCTCCTGGAGCTTCATAAAAAAGCTTTGTGGCCAGTGTTGGGTTTGGCACACTATGGATCCGTGTTTCATTGTTTCCTTGTGTGGGTGTTGTGCACATGTGTGTAATTTGGGCAGGTTTAATTTGCTTTGTGTCGGGTAAGTACATCTTGCTCTGGGGTGTATTGCTTGTGCTGTTGCGAGGGGTTGTTGGTGCTTTGCAGGGTGGGTGGAGTAGGTGGGTATGTAACTGTGCCCTTTCTTCCCTTGTTTAGTAGGTTGCGGGAATTACCCTTGTCGTCTTCATCAGGGGGTCTCGGTCGTGGGGTATATGGCAAGGAGCAGGACTGGCATGATTTGCAACTCTCTCTCCATGTCTGCTTCAGCGTGTTGTGTGAGCCTCCGGTGAGTGTTTCCTTATATTTGAATCATTTCCGCCTGGCTTTCCGTAGCGGTGGTTCCCACCCTGGAACTGACGGCGGTCTTGTGCTTCATTATTTGCTGGGCGGGTGGGGCCTTTCCGTTGGCCTGTGGGAGGCCTCTGCCGTCATTTTCGCCACTCCTGTGCTGGCAGTGAGTGGTTTTCAGGCTGACCTTTTTTCAGGTGGTTCATATTTTGGTGGCCCAGACGGCCTGACTGTTGGCGGTACTTACCCCCATCGCAGGCGGAGCAGCCTTTCCCGCCATGTTCATAATGAGGGCCAAAGTGATTTGCCCAGAATCACAGGATGTTGAGCTGATGCTGAAACTTAAATCTGGTTCCTCAGTTGCAAAGTCTGCAGCTCTAGCCATAATGCCACATCTTCTCCCGTAAGTGTAACACATAATCAATTGATCAACTGTATAAAAAATCATAAATATAGCGAATAACTTAAAAGTGCTTTGTCCCTATTTGAGAACTCAGAAAATATGTCCTCATTTTAGTTTTTTAGAGCACTAACCATAATTTCTATGGGAATAAAACCCTCTCAATTTTATAATTTCTAAAGGAAATGCTTTAGGTATTACAGTTTTAATTATATCAAGATGAGTCAGGCGTGTTACAATTTGTAACAAATATAGAATGGTAGCACTCTATTTGTTCATTAGAATACTGTAGTGAGGCAGATGTCAGGGGCACTGACTCGGATAATTGAGGGCTGGGAGGAGGGTGCAGAGGCAACAAGCAAATGGGAGGGGCATTGGCAGCACAGCAGACCATGGAGGGCAAGGGAAATCGAGACAGGGGCAACAAACCAACCATTCAGGACAGACAAGAGAGTCTGTGACACCACCTGCAAAGTCAGGCAAACACTCTGCTTCCAGCAGGTGACAGCTGTCAAATTTCTCTTGCCCACTGGAAGCAGATGTTTCAAAGAGATGAAATAATGCTCTTGCAGGTAGGGAGCTGGCTAGGACCACACAGGGCCTTGAGGTTCCTCCTGCAGTCCTCATCATGCATACTGGGTGCCCTGGGGGGCACCCAGGAGATCTGGCAGGGCCCCATGGGATGGGGACCCTGGGGCTGAAATCGGCCAGGGGAGGGGGGCTGCACAGTCCCCTCCCCTAGAGTCCATGGTTCTCCTTTTAAATTGCTACGAGTATGCAAATCTGCAAATCACCTTGAAGCTCCTCCCGCTTGGCCCTGCACTGTCACCTTAGTAGTTTGAATATGTCTTCCCACCCTTTTGCCAAGATGATGGACAGCTTACCAAAAGGCCCCCCAGTGCTTTACCCGCCAACTTTGGTGGCAAGTTCTTGATGCCAAGGAATATGACGACATCTCCACAAAACAAAGAAACACTTACATCATATAGCTAAGAGGAAGGGCCCTGGTTTGGTGGAGATTTACGTATTTTTTGTCTTGTTGGCCTCTTTATGGGAGGATTCATGTTATCACAGAATTCTGGAGAAAGATGAACGAGGAACAATCACATTGCTAAACACACACAAGGTCGCTGGAGACATTTCCTTGTGGTTTATTACTTAGCAGTAGTGTAGAATACACACTGGGCATTTACCCAACGAGGTAGCACTAACTAACCAGTAGAAAAAGTACTTCAGTTGGAAAGACATTTGGTGCAAAACCTTAGACTCTTGTTGGATAAAAGTGCAGGTGAGATTCCTTTGTGGCCAAGTCACTCACACAGCTAATGACATACCCACACAGACACTCACACACCCACTCATAGATACACAAAGACACTCACTCAGACTCTCATGCACCCACTCACAGACTTGCACACCCACTCACAACCACTCATGCACTCATGGACCCACTCACAGACCCACTTAGATATTCCTGCACCGATTCACAGACCCACTCAGACATTCACGCACTCACTCACAGACTCTCTCAGGCATCCATGCACCCCCTCACAGACCCACTCAAGCTCACGCACCCACTCACATACCCACTCACAGACTGATGCACTCAATCACAGATGCACTCAGAGGCTCATGTACCCACTCACAGACCTATTCAAACACTCCCATATCCACTCACAGACCCACCTAGACACTCACGCACCAACCCAGACACCCACTCAGAGACTCACGCACTCACTCACAGACCCAATCAGAGAATCACACACCCAGTCACACACCCCTCAGACACTCACACACCCACTCACAGACCCACTCACAGACACTAACACACACACTCACAGAGATGATCTTACACACAGAGACACTCTCCCACACCTACTCTCCCACCCAGACAAATACTTGCACACCCACTCTCACACACACATAGGGGCATATTTATACTCTGTTTGCACCGAATTAGTGTCATTTTTTTTTACTCTAATTCGGTGCATCAGAACAGGCTCCATTTGTGCACAGAGTTCCAAGATTGTGGCTCGATTCAGGTGGTAAGTGATGATGATGTGATGTTCCTCCATGGTTTGAGGTCTACTAGGGGTCTGTAAACAGATAGGGCCCTCCCTCGCCACATGGATCTGTACCTATGGTGGAGAAAGAGAGACACATTGAGTTGGGACATACACTTCCAGAGCAAGGTCCCACTGTTCATGTTGTACCTGCAACACAATTGTCTCTCACACAGATACAAAGAACGTTTTAATCCTGTCAGGGCAATGGGTGGTGAGATGTGTATGTTTTATTGCATCACAGTGTAGGCACAATTCCCAACATGACTTCATGAGGAGGACCAGTCATCATAACAGTACTCGACGAAAGGGAAATGGAACGGATCCATGGACTAGGACCCCAGCCAGACTATGAAGGTGTGGTGGATGAAAAATGGCATCCCCCTGCCCTACAGGAAGTGTAGTGTAGGAAGTGACCTCATTCCGCTAGCGTTGGTTGTCATGGTGGTAGGCGGTGGACACCGCAGTGCACCTGATCATTGGATAACATTGTTATCAATAGGGAAGCAGGGCCAATCATGATCACTGCCGACAATGACGGTGCACACTGCCGCAGTATATACCGGCATTTTGCCATGCCCTTGCCACTTGACTCCTGCACCTTGAGTAGGGAAGAACTCCACTGCATGTGCTGCTGTGTCCTGACTCTGGTCCTTAAGATGAGACATGCTCAGGGGGACGGGCCCCCGCCTTCATCACGGAGGAGCTGGAGAAGATGGTGGATGAGGTCCTACCCCTGTATGCAAAGCTGTATGGACGACTATAGGAACAGGTAAGTTCATATATGTCCTCCTTGAAACTGTGTGAATGTGGCGGGTGCTTGTAGGTGTTTTTGTTAGCTGTGTGAATACTTACCTATTGTGTGACTGGCAGTTTGGGGTTTGGCTACTGTCTATATGTATGTCTCCATTGGCTATGTCAGGTTGGACTGGTGGACATCTGTTTCTTTACTCTGTGTGTCCCACGCAGGACAGCGCCCATCAGAAGAAGGGATTGTGGCAAGCATCGCAAAGGAAGTGCAGACCCTTGGGGTCTACAACCGGTGGAGCACTCACTGCAGGAAATGATGGGAGGACCTGCGGCGCTGGGCATGGAAAACCAGAGAGGCCCAGCTGGGGAGGGCCTCTCAACGTGGGAAAGGTGCCCGTCGGACCCAGACCCCCCTAATGGCCCGCATACTGTCGGTGGCCTATCTGGATTTGGATGGGCCCTTGAAGGCAGCACAGCAGCCACAAGGTGGTGAGTAACAACACTGTTGTGAAGCTACAATGATGAGTGTAGTTAGGTGCTATGGGGTGCATGCATTGTAGTGCCAGGCCAATAGACATGTGTGTTCCAGCAGTCCTGCCCCCCTCTACGTCCGTAGGATAGTGTCCTTAGGTAGATATGGCTGGGAAAGTAGGCCTGTGAGGGGTCCCCTGTTTGGGCTATTGGTTTAATGTGGCCTCATGGATTTGCAGATTTGTTGTCTTGGCATCATGCCTCATTGTTTCCCCTGCAAAGTGTAGCAGAATAGAAGGCCAGGATGGTAATGTAGTATACTGTGGGATCATGCCTACCAGCCAGGGGCACATTCCTATCATATAATGTGCCTGCTGAGGGTTGGTGCCTGAGATGGGTGGGAGTGTATGTGCTCCAACATGAATATTTTTCCTGGAATTGACATACTTCTTTCTTCTTTTGTCACCCCCATGCTCTTGTGTCCTTGTGAGCTTTAGCATTATCTGGCAAGGGAGCTGAGGCACCGGTGAGTGGGGATTCTGCGGCCCACGAGACCCAGAAGGTAGAATCCTTCGATGCCAAGGGGACCAGTGGGTTGGAGGGCGAGGGGAGTACCATGGGGGAGGTGACTACCACTGAAGGTAGTGACTCCGACACCTCCTCCGATGGCAGCTCCCTGGTGGTGGTGGACCCTACTGGGCCCACCGATTCTTTGCCATCTTCTTCCACCCCCATACATACCACCCTCCCAGTAGCTCCACACTGAGTTGCCCGTGCCCGCTCACCCAGGAGGGTGGGCGCCTCCTTCTCGCCAGGCACCTTTTCTCCTGCCCCAGTCAGCCCTGCTGCCTTCACTGAGGAGGCTATTGACCTCCTGAGAACCATCTCTGTAGGGCAGACAACAATCGTGAATGCCATCCAGGGGCTGGCATCTCAGGTGCAGCAATACACTGCATTCCTGGAAAGCATTCACGGTGCCATGTTTGGCCGACAGAGATCATTTCAGTTTTTGGCCTCCTCTTTGACGGCACCCAGTGTCCCTGGTCTTTCTGTTCCCCCCTCCCACCACCTCTAACCCTTCCAGCACCCCACTCCCTTCACCCATTTCAAGTACAAATACAGACAGCCATGCACCCAAATCAACACCCATGAAGCACACAGAGAAACACAAGCACCATACGTCCTACTACCTGCAGGTACACACCCAACATACCAAAGCAGACACACCAACATCCATCTCCCCCACTGTGTTCACCACCCTCCTTCCAAAACATACAAATGCTCACTCATCCACTCCACATACATTCACCACCCGTAAGCATACTAAACAGACACTTGCATCCACGTCCAGCACACCTACACCTCATACCACCACTCCCTCTACCTCCATTCCCAAACCTGTCTCCAAAACCCCTCCTGCTGCACCTAGAAAGCTTTTCCTCTCCTGTGTTGACCTGTTTGAACCCACTGGCCCACCCCCTTCTCATCCCTAAATGCTCCCTTGGCCTCAACAAGTCTACTCCTTCTTCTTCAAAGTCCTCCCCAGTCCGCCCTTCCCATTCCCGTGCTCCTTCTCCAGGGAGGAAGAAGCCCCATGTTGCACCTGTTCCCTCTGCCATCCCCCGGTCCAAGCCTAAACTCGCTCCACCTCCTGGACCTACGCCAAAGACCCCCCCCCTTACAAACCTGAGTCCCAACCCACATCACCCCATGCCCCTGAGGTGCCTGGCTACCCCATTGATGCCCCTTTCTCAGTGGAGGATTTTTTCCATCGTAGTAGTCAAGTGTGGCCTATATTTGCCCTTCTGGGACTTGAATTTGGACTGGCCTATGGCCTTATTTGGACAGAAAGTTTTGTTTATATACATTAAATTTTATTGCCCAGCAGAGCTGTTAGTGCAATATTGTCCCATTGTGCAGTGTTTCACTGTGGGGGAGTGGTGTACATAGGTGTGTGATCTGGTTCTGATTTATGTTTGCATGTGTCTGGTATGTATAATTGGTAGGGTATGTATGGTTCGGCAGTGGGAGTGCATTGTGGTGTGTGTGTAATTTTGCCCTTTCCTCCCATGTGTGCTGGGCTGCGGTACTTAGCGTCATTGTCTTCATCAGCGGTCACAGTCCTGAAGAAATTTGGCAAGGAGAAGCACTGGCATTATTTCCAACTCTCGCTCCATGTCGGTGTCGGCGTGTTCTGTATGAGCCTTTGGTGAGTGTTGCCCTTTATAGGGGTCGTTTCCGCCAGGCTTTGCTTGTCGGTAGTTCCCGCCCCGGAACTGATGGCGGTGTGGTGGTTCATAATATGGTAGCTGTGTAGGCCCCTGAAGATGGCCTCAGCCGTCGTGGGCATGCTCCCAAAATGGCTGTTTCTCCTCTGCTTCATTATGTGGCGGTCTGGTCCACCAGTCTACTGGGGGTAGTTACCGCGACCGCCGGCGGTGTGGTCTTTACTGCCAGGTTCAAAATGACCACCATACTAATTAAACTTACTTTACATTAGAAAAAACATAGACATTCACTGAGAAAAACAAAGGTTACAGGGACGTTATAGTCAGGAGATACAGTTAAACAAAACAGAGAAATTCACTTAAAAAACCAAAAGTTACAGGGACGTTATAATTAGGTTCAGATTTTACTTGTACAAAACTATAGAAATTCAGCAGTTATAGTTAGAGGTATTTCAAATAACTATAACCCATGCCCTAAGGTAACTATAACTCGAGCCATCACCATGCACTGCTAAATACAACAGATATTACAGCACTCGAAACAACTTTTATAACATCAACAAAAATATCAATGAAACATTAGCAGTTAAATTATTGATGAGACCTTGTGCATGGCGGGGGTACGAGTTATAGTTACCCTAAGGCTTGACTTCTCACATGACACTAATATACTTTGTAAAAATTTGTAGCATTATGCCCTTCTCTCAAGGCTAAAAATGTGTGCTTTGGTTTGCTCAACCCACATTTGATGACTGTGACAAGATCTCATGACCCTGAGGAAATAGAGAATGCACTGGAACACAAAGACCCGCAACCTGTAGAAATAGAAATTTCACATCAGGTGGTGGCACCCATACAAACTATCAGGCAGGAACTGCTCACATCATGTTGTGGACATGACCATGATCATTGTAAAGACAATCACGGGATCACAAGACTGAGAAAAATTCTGCTCACCACTCAAAGTGTATTTATCTCTTTTCTCTGATGCAATCCAACCCTGTCAACCCCCCCTGGTCACACATACTCTTGCCCTCTATTTCGTTTCTTAGAATTTACCTCAAGCGTTTTATGCCCACTGTTTGCATATATCACAATGCTTAAGTCTCTCCACTTCAAATGACACCATTGCTTCTCACATTCAAGACTTTCAATTCCCTTTGCCCAATCACAGAAGGACAAGGGGCCAGATGTATCAAGAATGCATTTTGCGAATCGGAAATATTGATTTTTAAGAAATCGCTATTTCTGATTCGCAAAATGCAATGTATCACATTTGCGATTCGGTAATAGCGATTTCTTAAAAATCGCCAATGCTATTACCAAATCGCAAATTGCGATACAGCTACCATTCGCATTTATGGGCCTATCGGCTCATATTTGCGAATATTTTGCATGTCCCAAATTGCGAATTCCTAACTGGAATTCGCAATTTTGGGAAATGCAAAGTCCAGGGTGCTGGGGGCCTTAGGCTCCCTCTGCTGCACCCCCAAAAATTTTTTTACAACATGTAAGGTGCACACATGTCAAAAGGGCATGTGAGCTTTACATGTAAATTTTAAAAATGCATTTTAAATGCATTTTTTAAATTTGCACATGGCTACCACCAAGTTCAACTTGATGGTAATAGCGATTCCTTAATGCCCAATTCGCATTAAGGAATTGCTTCTTACATGTGCTTTAGAAATCGCAAATAAGGAATCCTTATTTGCTTTTTCTTAGAGAGTCGCATTTTGCGACTCTCTAAACAGGGTCGCAATTTTAAGAAATCGCTATTTTAGCGATTCCTTAAAATTGCATTCAGAATGCCTTTGATACATTCTGAAATGGCTTTTTGCATTCGCAAACGGGCATTCGCACCGCTTGCGAATGCAAAAAGCATTGATACATCTGGCCCAAGGTTCTTTGTGAGTTCTCCTCTCTTTCAAAGTGGTCACCATACATGCGATTTGAAGTCACTTTTCCCCTCCCTCCTGCCTTTCCTTAGTACAAAATGACATAAGGGACCCATGGCACTTTTGTAACTGCCATCATGGGCCATCTCCTTCTTGACATGCCGACTCCACCCTCAAGCTCAAAGGATCTCCTGAGAAGTTCCTTTTAACCCACAATAGTTCCTCACTGATCAAGAACTTGAAAGTGTGGTCACTCTATGTGAATGGCATGATACATTTTGCAAACCACACATAGCCCTTATCCAAGAGACTCATCTTTCAATCGCTGAATTAAAGAAACTGAAGAGGTACTGGCTGGGAAAGGTGATTTTCTCCTCACTGCAATGATGTTGCCACTGCATCAATTGCACGGTCCCAATATCCCCAAAAGAATTATGTTGGGGCGAGAATTGTTTGTTTGAATTGGAGGACGGGGACTCCGTGTCCCAGAATTTGCGAGAGGCAGAGGGCGGAGCAGACCCCGTGAGCGCTTTATAGTGCAAAGAACATTCCCGCCATGCGGTATGAGCTTTTTGTGTGGCCTGGAGGACGGGGACTCCGTGTACCAGAATTCGCGAGAGGCATGGGGCGGAGCAGACCCCGTGAGCGCTTTATAGCGCAAAGAACATTCCCGCCACGCAGGACGAGCATTTTGTGTGGCCTGGAGGACGGGGACTCCGTGTCCCAGAATTCGCAAGAGGCAGGGGGCGGAGCAGACCCCGGGAGCGCTTTATAGCGCAAAGAACATTCCCGCCGCGCAAGACGAGCATTTTGTGTGGCCTGGAGGACGGGGACTCCGTGTCCCAGAATTCGCAAAAGGCAGGGGGCGGAGCAGACCCCGGGAGCGCTTTGTAGCGCAAAGAAAATTCCCGCCGCACGGGCCAAGCCCGGGCAAAGCCTGGGCCAAGGGCAGGCCCATCCTGCGCCTGTCATCGACCGACAGAGGCTGGGCTGTGCCACCCCCCCTTTATTCTTGCGTGGATGGTGAGTCCGTGTTTATTCCACATTTTCCAGTGCCGGGGATCCATTGTGAGATTTAGGTCAGAGATTGTATTTTAATCTGTGACTCTTGCTGACCTATTTAGTGAGGTTTTACCTCTTGTGAAATGGCAGGAAAAAGGGTCAGCAAATTGGAGCACTGAGTGGTGGTGGTGGAAGGCAGGGTAGCTCAAATACCACATTGGACTCCTTCCTTGCAAGAGCTGTTGGGGTTGTGACCATGGAAATTGATCTGGCGGAGAGGAGGCTCTCCATGGAGATGGATGACTGGCGCCATGTTTCAGTAGTTAGTGATCCCTCGGAGGGCCTGGATGGGTAGGCGGCTCGTCTTGGGAGAGATCAATGTGCTGCTCCTGAGCTCGTGCTAATGGGGGTTCTTGGTGGTCCAGGGCCTTCAAAAAGAAGTAAGAGGCTCTTGCTGACCTCTCCCCTGGCTTGCCCCCCGGATAACTGTAGCCCTCCCCAAGAAAGAAAAAGTTATTAAAGAAAACGGGGACTAAAGAGAAATCATCTCTTTGGAAATCTCTAAGGGGCTGAATAGTGGTCCTGACTCTTGCCAGCCCCTGGGATGTGATGCAACTAACTTATTGTTAAAATTTAAGGAGATGATTGAGGATATTTTGTCTCCTGTTGTGGTGAAATTACTGGCTATAGAAAAAGCTGTCTCCTGGTTATGTGATCAGGGGAGGGCCAGCCAATCTACAGGTAGACCTGTGGCCCCTAGCTGTTCGTATCAATCAAATGAGGAGGTGATCTTGCAGGAGGAAGCTTTTGGGGCCCTGGGGAGAGTGCCATGGCAACTGGATAAACTTGCAAATCTTGGGTCACAGGGTGCCTGTGATGAGTCTGTGCCGGATCCACCTACTGCCCAATCAATTGGTGGGAGGGCAGAAACCAGATTTAGTAGTGGCAGGCAACTTGACTATGGATCTGTGGCAGTTGGGGGGGATTGCCAACAGAATGGTGGAAATCATAATCAGAACCTGTTGAAGAAAAGCTCCTCGTTGGTCTGCTTGGAGCTCCCCCCGCCCTGTGCCCCTTACGTGGTGGTGTTGACAAACGTTCCTGCTCTGGCCCCAGGCGCTAGTGAATCTACGGTCCAATTAAAAAATAAGACTGGCCATTGGTTGAGTAAAAAGTGTGATTTCTCATGTAAGGATCTTAAGCACATTTTCTTTGTTAGAAGAATTGATTGGGTTGGGCCTAAAAAAAAAGAGGGTAATGAGGATTGTATTATTATAAAGGTCAGATATCCTGGCCTGGCCAAACGGCTTCTTTCCACATATAGCCCAGCTTTCCCAAGAGTGGGAAAAATTGGTTGGCCCCCTTGGGTTACTTTTATAATCATACGCGACAGGGTGCTGAGTTTTTCCTTGAAATCGGTAGGAATCCCCCCCTGGGTCAGAAAGCCCTGCAGCCAACCAGCAGGAGAGTTGATGTTATTAGAAATCCTGACTTGGAAGGGGTGGATTGACAATGCACTAAGACCCAGACAGTGAACCGGGCAGTTTTCCAGAATAATGATATGTCAAGGGTGGTGCAGGAGGGAGTGAACACGCAGTGTGGCCTTATCTCATGGAACGTTGCAGGTTATGATGGCAAGTTATCTCATCAGGCATGGGTCAGGAGCCTGGCTAATTACGATATTATCATGCTCCAGGAAACCTGGTCAGATGGGTAGGCTGCATGGGATGGTTATGATAGATTTGCAGTCCCGGCTGTGCAGTCCCTTGGAGGCCGCTCGAAAGGTGGTCTGGTTACCCTAATCCGCTTCTCCAAAATAGTGGGTGCATTTAAAATTAACTGTAACCACCAGGGTATATTGCCCGTCTGGGTACTTTTTTCAAACAACTTTAACATTCTCTTGGTAAACTTTTATAATGCTGTCTGGGATGTGGGGTGCCAAATTAGGGCCCTCTTCTCAGTTCTTCAGTTACTGAAGTGTAGAATGGAGGAGTTGGGGCTGGAATTCTGTGCTATTGTGTCAGGAGATTTCAATGCAAAGTTGGGACGACTTAGCACAGTGGTAAATCCTTTTGAGTATGACTGTGAGAATTATTCGGTGGAAGGTGTTCAGGATTCTAGAGGCAGGGTTCTGATCAAGGAACTAAGGAAGATGGGCCTTCTGAACATTTGTGAAATTGAAGTAGTGACACTTACCAGCTCCCAACTTTTGTAGGTAGAGGATCTGGCTCAACAATTGATTATATTTTTGTGTCCCCACTACTGAAAGATTTGGTGATTGGAAGAGAGGTGTTAGGGAAGTGTATTAGCGATCATAACCCCCTCACAGTCTGCTTTAATCTCCCAGGGGCTCTATGTAAACTAGGACGGGCGGCCCTGTATCAGTGAGGATAAAAGATCAGGGCAGGTGAGTTGGTTGGAAACAGGTAGATTCCAAGCAAGTTGTAGAAAGGATTGTGGGGACAACCTAAATTTGATCATGGGAATACTTTTGGCAGAGACTCATAGTCCAAAGGAAGTTATGGCTGCAATACTCAATGTAAACATAGCAATTAAAGACTGTTTACTTTCAATAGGTAACCGCCCCAGTAAGCATAGATGTGGGTGGTTCGGCAAGGCCTGTTATGATGCTAGGAAAAACATGAAAACGGCCCTAAAAGAATACCCCAGAGATAGGGCCCTTGTGAAAGAAGCAAGAATTAAGTATAAAAGGGCTCTAAGGGACAGTCAGCTTAAACTTAAGGAAAAAGCCTGGGAGGAACTGGAGCGCTCTACAGTCCTGAAGGACCCCGGTCTGTTCTGGAAGGTGGTAAATAGAGGTTCTTTTGAAACTGAAGCATCTAAGGGTCTGGGCTGTAATATTGCCCCAGAGGCCTGGCTAAATTTCTTTTGTAGAATTTTTCAGGGAAGCCCCCAAAGAAATGACTGGGACAATGAGTATGATGTGATCCCCAATCTAGCTATTAGGTTTTCGCTTCAGGAGGTTATTGATGCACTCCAGGGTACTGCTAGTAATAAAGCCACGGGCCCGGATTTGATCCCTATGGATCTTTAAAAATCCTGTACCCAGCTATGGGCGCCTATCCTGCTAAATGTTCTTAAGGCAGCAGTCACTGTGGGAATTCCTGCCTCTTGGAGATTGGCCTGTATTATCCCAGTGTTTAAAAAGGGGGACCGGAATGATCCTAAGTCTTATCGCCCTATTTCCCTCCTTGATTCTTCAGCGAAAATTATGGGCCGGATTATTTTAAGGCGTATTGAGGCCTGGATGGCAGATAATGACATTTTGAGCTGAGTCCAGTACGGTTTTAGGGAAGGGCTTGGCATTTGGGAACAGTGCCTTAATCTACTGATGATGATTGGGAAATATACTCAAGCTAGGAAGGGCACTCTCTACCTTGCCTTCATGGACCTCAGCTGTGCCTTTCATAAGGTAAATTGGGCTATATTGTGGGAGAGGCTTAATCAGATAAGGATGGATCCTAACATTGTGGAGTTGCTTCGGTACCTCCACTTAGGAACGGTTGCAAATGTGAGGGTGGGGATAAATGGGGAGTGTTCCGATGCTTTCAAGCTCACAAGGGGCGTACGCCAGGGTTGTGTACTGGCCCCTACTCTTTTTCTTTTATATACAAATGGATTGTTTGACTTTTTGGTGGAACATTGTAGGGACGCCCCAAAGGTGAATGGTAATAATGTCCCTGTACTAACGTACGCGGATGATGCGGTCTTATGGCCTGCACTATGAACGGCCTCCGTGAAGTAGTTAGAGCCTATGCTTCTTTTATGTCAGCTCTGGACTTGGAGATTAACTATAAAAAATCACACTTTATGGTATGTGATAGACCTTTGAGCAGGGTAGGGGAGCTGAAGATTGAAGAGCACATTATTATCAGGGTTCATGGCTTCCCATATTTAGGGATCATCTTTGATGATAAAGGTACATGGAAACCCTGTATAGCTAGAAGGGGAATGCTTTTCCATGCTACAGTTGGTGCTACATTCGATTTTGCTGCTAGAGTAGGAAACAAACCCATTAAGTCATTGCTTGAAATCTACAGGCATAAATGTCTCCCAGTCCTGCTGTACGGTGCAGCACTTTGGGGGTATATGGATAGACGAGCCCCCACTGTAGAAGAAAACCATTTCTGCAGAAGGCTATTGGGAGTTGGCCAAAATACCTCTGGTTTTTGCCTTCATTTGGAATTAGATCTCAAGTTTGTAGAAGACACCATTCAGCTGGCTCCCCTCTTGCTATGGTTCTCTATATGGAGTAATGAATATGCCACTTTTAATAGAGAGATTTTAAGGGACTGCCTGGCTTGTGACTACGTAAAGAATATTCCCTGGCTGATGTATATAAGAAAGACGGCCCTTGATTTGGGGCGGTCTCACTTGTTTGACAGTCCTGAGGGTCTGACTAGTCGTGATAAACACTGGGTAAAGGATAACTTTTTGAGAATCCTGGGGGCCAAAATAGAGGGGGAGGTTTTAGGAAAAAATTCGGTCAGGGATTTTATTATGCTTAAGATGGGGGCGGGCCCTGAGCCCTATCGCTTAGAGATAAATGATGTGAGGGAAAGGTCTCTTATTACCCGATTTCGCCTTAGGGTTGTTAGAAGTAACTTATGTTTCCCGCTAGGCCAGTATGGTGAAAAATCTATGAGACTGTGTCCCTGTGACAGGGTGTCTTTGCAGACTCTGACCCATTTTACATTATTTTGTGTTTTTCACGCACCTTTTAGGCACCATTTTTTATTCCCCCTGTTGAGGCCCAAGGGTTTTGTGTAATATCGCCCTGCTTTCTTGTGGCTGCGAATGGCTTCAGATGTATTGTTGTAGCGGGGGCTGGAATCTTTCCTGAGGGGAACTATTACTTGGTGCAGTAGTGTAGAGTACTTTTAAGAATTGCTTTTAATTCTTAATATTGATGATTTATTTGTTTTTAAACAATGGACACTTTTATACATTGTTTTTATTGTTAATTGGTTTATGTATTGCTTTGTTTATCTATTTTTATGGTTTACATTTTTCATACCGAATAAAGTCTATCTATGTAGCCCTTCTTATACATAGACATTTTCCTGTTACAGCATGTAAAACCTGGACTGATCCCACAAGTTGCTACATTTTTGCAAAACTCCATGTATAAAATGTCACTCTCATTATAGGCTCGATATATGCTTGAAGGGCTGGAAACAAAACGTTCTATCCACCATAATTACAATACTTACTCAGTACGGCCAAACTAAACTCATCATAGGAGGTGATTGGAAGATGGTAATTGACCTCTTCATGGACAAGTCAGGCCATCCTGATACTGGCCAAGCCATGTATAGGGATGTGCTGACAAACTTAGGCCCATATTTATACTTTTTGACGCAAAACTGCGCCAACGCAGTTTTGCGTCAAAAAAATTAGCGCCGGCTAACGCCATTCTGAAGCACCATGCGGGCGCCGTATTTATTGAATGACGTTAGCCGGCGTTAGCCGCCGGTGCTGTCTGGTGTGCATTAAAAAAAACGACGTACACCAGGCAGCGCCGGTGTAGGGGGAAAATGGCGTATGGGTGTCCACAAATGGTGCAAGTCAGGCTGAGGCAAAAAAATCGCCACAACCCGATTTGCGCCATTTTTTTGCGACGCCCATCCCCCATTGAAATGACTCCTGTCTTAGCAAAGACAGGAGTCATGCCCCCTTGCCCAATGGCCATGCCCAGGGGACTTCTGTCCCTGGGCATGGTCATTGGGCATAGTGGCATGTAGGGGGGCACAAATCAGGCCCCCCTATGCCACCAAAAAAAAAATATATATATACCTACCTGGACTTACCTTAATGTCCCTGGGGTGGGTCCCTCCATCCTTGGGTGTCCTCCTGGGGTGGGCAAGGGTGGCAGGGGGTGTCCCTGGGGGCAGGGGAGGGCACCTCTGGGCTCATTCTGAGCCCCCAGGTCCCTTAATGCCTGCCCTGACCCAGGCGCTAAAATCCGGCGCTAATGCAGGTTTTTTAGACCCGCCCACTCCCGGGTGTCATTTTTGCACGGGAGTATAAATCCGACGCATATGCATCGGAGTCATTTTTTAGGACGGGAACGCCTACCTTGCATATCATTAACGCAAGGAAGGTGTTCACGCAAAAAAATGACGCTAACTCCATGAACTTTGGCGCTAGACGCGTCTAACGCCAAAGTATAAATATGGAGTTAGTTTTGCGTTGAATTTGCGTTGAAAAAAACGACGCAAATTCGGTGCAAACGGAGTATAAATATGCCCCTTAACGTCTAACTTCTGGAGATTATTACATACAACAATCAGAGACTGCACCTACCTCTCTTCAGTATATAGGATGAAATCCAGAATATAATTATTTCTAACAAATCATGTAGCACTACCACAAGTCACCTCAAGTGGCATACATGTCAACAGCGCTTCTGGTCATACCCCAATCTACATGCAATTCAACTTTTGTCTACTACAAATCAAATACATAGAGAATGAATTCCACTAATTAGAAATAGCCAGAGGAGATGCTTAAGCTATACCACATTTTCAGAGACTACCTACATCTGAATAAAACTTCAGTGTAGTCTTCCCAACTTCTCTGGCTCACAAGGAAAGTTTACGTGAGGGGCCTAAGCATGACGGAAGCGAGAAACAGAGGGTAGGAAGCTGTCCACTGAAATATCCCAGCTACAGAGACGGTATCTACAGACCTCCATGCCTGCTGGTGCAACAGTGAACTCTGACAGCCAAACAATTTGAGCTGAACAATTGCTTCTCAACTGTGGAGGAGAAAGCACTACTCCGCATCCAAGGCTAGTTGTGTAAAGATGGGAAGAAAGCGGAATGATTACTTGTGCTACAGCATAAACAATGAGAAGCAAAGTCTGTCATCCCAGCACTTCTTAATTCTAAGGGTTAGACAATCATGCATCAGATGGAAATCACACATGAATTAACCTTATTTTAAAATAACCTCTATACCTCTTATGCACCTCTCAAAAGCCTGAAGATGCTGCCCATGAAGAAGTGCTCATGGTCAGTCTTTTATTTCCAAGGGTCTCCCATGACTACAGGAGAATCTGGATTCTGGACATCTCCAGTATAGATATTTCTGATATCATCAAACCTCTGCCCACTGATTGAACCTCTTGAGAGGACGGCTTTCTCATAGAATTCAACAAAATAACTGCCCACCATGTGATTCCACTCTTCAAAGAAGCGACGGAGATTAAACTGCACTCTGACGTAAACCGGGCACAATTCGCCCTGATCCCCAAACAAGGAAAAGACACCTGGTTCAATTCTAATTCTAGACCCATTTCTCACATAAACTACGATGTTAAGCTTCTGGCACAAGTACTAGCCATCAGACTCAACAAGGCAATCATACTCCTGATACATTGAAATCAAGAAGTAGCATTTGTATTCAACCACTACTGATGAGATCATTTGTGAACACTTATTTATTCTGGTGGGCCTGATATTACTAGGATGAGAAGAAGGTCCTCTCCCTAGATGCTAAAAAGGCATTCAATCAGATAGAGTAGGGCTACTTGTTCCCTACCCTGAAGACATTCTGCCTTATGACCAAATTCATCAACATGATAACCGGGCTCTATCTGGAACCCATGGTGCAAATAAACTGCAATTTCTTTCTATCAGTCAATATCAACAGGCACAGAGGCATGAGATAAGGGTGCCCTCTGTCACCATTGCTTTTCCTGTTAGCCCTGGAAGCCCCAGCTGTAGCTATTTGAGCATCTACCACTATCCAGTTGAACCCCAAACCGGTGTATGATCTCAAACTAAAGCTATACACTGATGCGATTTTGAGGGTTCTGAGCGAACCAAGAGCCTCTATCCCAGTCCTAATGAGGGTCCTTAATGATGTCTCTGAATTCTCAGGGTATACAATCAATTGGAGAAAGTCAAGGCTCTGCCAGTGACAGCCTCTACCACAAAAAGCAGCTTGGTGGACAAGCCTTCCCGATGAGTACCTCAACAGCAAAATGATTTGGTTATCCTTATTAGCACTGACTTTCAGGCCATGTTCTCTGGCAAAATTCATAATACCATAAAGAAAATGGAGGCGACTTCGCCAAATGGGGTAACTTCAACTATCCATCTGGGGCAAGGTGCAGAAGAAGAAAATGGTGGTGGCTCCCAGGTTCAATGACCTATTCAGTATGCCACAGCTGCCAATACGGACTCCCGTTCTGAAATCTAGAGACAATTCGATCAGGAAATATACCTGGGGTCTGATACTGCAGAGCGTGCCATGACACGCCTAGATAGAAGAACCCCGACGGGCGACCTTTGCTTGCCTTATATGATAATGTACTACAGATCACACCACCTCTCACAGCTATTGTACCATATTCACTGCTACCTAGATATACCTGACTGGATTCATATGCAAAGCCAACAGCAATGAGCGTCAACCACAAAATGACAACCTCTACAAGCACAGCAGGTTACTAAATGATCTGGAAAATCTCATCATGAAAGGGACATTGCGTATTTGGTTGGCAATACACAAAGCCCTTGGGGAAGAGGGTCATTTACATGCTGTCCTCCGAATCTGGAACAATGTAGCCTTAATAATAAGCAACAAATTGTTTTTGTGGAAAGACTGGGCTGCCAATGGAATTCACATGCTTGGTCAAATATATTATTCAGATACTCTCAAATCCTTCACAACCCTGCTCTCAGAATTTAGTCAGCACAGAAATCAATTTCAACAATATCTGCTACTGAAGCTTTGTGTACTGCACAAGTTGAAAAAAATACCTCAATCATTGCCCTTGTCTTACCTGGCGACATGTGGGCAATATAAAAAATTGATATCTTGACTATATAAACTCCTGAAAACACAGCGACTGCTTATAAGGTGGTGCCGATCAAGAATGCAAAGAACATTCTCTGATGAAGACTAGTCAGACTCAATGTCCTTGTATGATAAGAACCCTAGGCAAACTCACCTCAAATAACTGTGGGACTGGCACTGGACCCCCTATGAACTGCTCCGAGCCAATATGTCCCTGACACCTTTCTGGTGGAAACGTCACAGAGGAGTGGGTTATATTGTATTCGTGCTACAGCATTTCTCGAGACTGCAGGGCTTTTGGCAGCAAATCCAGAACTCTGCACAGGATACAGTGGACATTCCAGACACTCATTCAGCAGAACTGGCAAATTTCCACAGCACACATGACATTCTGAGCTTTACCTCCCATGAACAACAATGTCTCTTTTAGAAAGTGGGCATTTCTCTGCACTTACTGCCATTTGTGCCTTACAGCCTGTCTCCAATCCACGTCTGGTCTGTGCTGGTTGACAGCTTCCCTTGGGCATTGCACCTAGACAGGCATAAACACAGGACACTCAGTCACATCTGCATTCATCTGCATACTGAATGGGTCTCCCTGTACAGGAAGGGTGGAAGGGCTCTCTCTTACACATCAAAGTCCAGTGGCCTGTCTGCCATCTCACAAAGGACTGATAAACCCCCCCTCACAGGTATCCTGGCAGACATGGCTGGGTTGAAAGGGGAATGTGTGCACCTCAAAACCACTCTTTGAAGTTTCCCCCACTTGAAAGGAATTTTTGGATTTATATACTGGGTCTCTGACCTCACCAATTCATACACTTATGGACCTGCAACTGGACTCTGTCAGAGAGACTGCCTGGTCACCCAAATAACTTATCTGGATTGCTTTGCTGAGAAGAACCACTGCCGTACTTGTTCCCTGCTGCCTGCTGGCCCCTGACTCTGCTGGAAGGACTCTGCCTTTCCCACAAGTGCTCTCCAAGGGCTTGGATTGAGCCTGCCTCCTATTCTGAAGTCTCAGGGCCACAAAGACTTCACGAAAGAGAAGAAAATCCCAGAGTGTCATAAAAATGATGCAACGCCTACAGAAATAGATGCAGCCCTTGCCTCATGGCTGAAAAGTCACCACCTCACCTACCGGATCAATGCAACGCCTGCTCCTTCTACTATTGCGTCAAGGATTGTCAACGCATCATCCCTTGGCTTCAAAATATCTCTGCATCACAATGAGGAACCAAGGTTGCGCTCCTGGAAATCGATACAGCACCTTGCAGAGTGGAAAGAAATGATGCATCATCTGTGCTCCGCCAGAAAATCTGACGCAGCACCTTATGTTTTAACGCCTCTCCTTCTCTGCGACTCCGTGCATCGTTATTTTTGACACACCCCAGGTATTGTATGCTAAAAGGATACAACCACTGATTTTTAAGGATTGACACTCGTTTACACTTTTAAAAAGTGATACCCTGACTTGTACATTTTGGATTTCTGTTGTTTTGTTCTTATTTTATTCAGATAACTATTATCTATTTTCCTAAACTGGTGTGGAGTACTTTTCTGCTGTTTTCACTGTGTTACTGTATGAAGTATTGCACAAATACTTTACACATTACCTTCTAAGTTAAGCCTGCCTGTTCTATGCCAAGCTACCAGAGAGAGAGCACAGGATAATTTAAGTTGTGTAGTGACTTACAATGACTAGGATTGTGGTCCATACTTGGACAAAGGTGTCTACCTCTGCAAACTAGAGACCCAATTTCTAACAACTTCAGTAACCGAAATCCCCCTGCACTTATTATGAGCAATGAAGCAATGCAATCATGTGCTTACATTATCATTATTAAAGCACTGCAGCCTTTCAGAGATATTCATTATTACCAGCATTAATAACTATTTTAATAAAGCATGGTAAATAACCTTTTCAAATAAAGCCTTGTCTGAAACATTTTATGTAACTCTTTTGAATAAATCGTTTTCCAAATATACACCATGTGTCTGTGCCTTTTTCAACAACCTCCAGACCATCTGAAATTCAGCCATAGAGTCTGCCCCTAGAAAGCTCTTCCATCCCAGCTGTACAGCAAAGTCTAAACTTGGGAGTGCTTGAAGACCAAGGACATTCCTAGGGTGTTCACATTTTCTCAGACACTTCAAACTTGAAGTCAGTACCTTTATACAGATTTCCTTGGCGGGAGCTACTGGAATCCTTAAATTCCTCCAACTCTCTTTTCCAAGGTCAGTGGTGCTCTTGCCATCATGGGACCACCACATTGCCAAAACTTTGGGCAGAGAAAAGCTATGCAGGGCATTGTAAGGTGCTCCCAGCGACACATGTATATTCAATCAGCTGCTCGGGACACATTTGTTTCAAGCTGCCTTGCAGCCTTGCCCCATGCAAATTTCCTTTTTGTTCCCTTTGGGTTTTTCTCTTGGGGTGCCTGGTTCCACTTGGGTAACCCATATGCCTTTATTGGTTGGAATCAGCTGGGGAGCCTTAACCTGGCTGCCCGGGTTAACTCCCCGAGCAGGCAACATCTCCTCTGCTGCCACAGGAGTCAACAGCTCTTCTCTCAGTGGGCAGAGAGTTTTTTTTTTTGGTGGTTGCCACCTGCTCCCCCCAGACACGGGCACTGAGAGCAGGTCAGGCCCACCAGTATTGGGGGAGTGTGGTGGTACTCCCATATTGCTCCCTTTCCCTGTTGGGGTCTGGAGTTGTGGTCCCATGCCCCTTATTCTCCTCCTGAGGAGTGCAACATGGCTCATTGAGGGCCGAGCGTTGGGATTCTGGGACTCTTTGTGGTTTCTTGTGGGGCACAGCAGTGCTCTCCAAGTTTTCTCCTTTCTGGGAGGGGGCCCAAAGTTAGGACCCCAGGCACCCAGTACATAAACTAGCCCAGGTGCTGGGATCCACCGGCCTCCAGGACTCTGGGGAAGGGATCCCATGCACGCCCTCTCCCAGGGTTCTTTAAATAAAAAGGCACCTTGTGCCCAGCCCTGAGCTCTGGCCAACCTGGGGTGTTTTACAAACATTTCAGTCAAGCTCCATGCACTCTGTGTCCTTGTTGTGGGAGGTCAAAAGTAAAAGCCCTTTTCCTTTGATATCTTGGGTCCCTTTGAGCTATTTAGCTTTTCATTGGGTGGTTCTGTTCCTGGCGGTGATCCCTAACCACACATTTGCAAGGAGCTGATTCCACTTGATCCCCAAGCCAGCTTTTCTCCTTTTTCTCCTCTTGTGCTTCTTTCTTCCTGGGTGCAGAAGTCCAACTCTTCAGCCCAACTAGTTCATAGGGATGATCAATTGTAGGCAGAGCATTTAGTCCAGGTGGGCATCAGGGGGTTCATTACAGTTGTTCATGGCTGCCTCCTGCAGTCCTAATGTCTAGCTCCAACAATAAACACCATCTCTCTCTTCTGCAATACTTTTTAAATGAGGACTGAAAGTTCTAGGAGCCAGGGACCACTGGCCAATCCTAGGGTTCCACATCACCTGTCTCCCTATCCCAACCATCCCGAAGAACATGCTTGGACAACTGAACATGACGTGACCCAGGAGTCACTGGTCACATCTTCTCTGGGGCCTCAGCTCCACCACTCACTAACATCACTGCCAGAGCCTTTCACACTAGTTGGAATATTGTCGGGTTAAACAATGAGTGACAGAATGAGAGATGGCTCTATGTCCTAAAGGACCAGCATATAGTGGGATTACAAGAGACCTGGGATATTGAGCCCACGTTTTATGTGGGTGAGTTCATGGGTTATTTCGAGTCAGCCCAACCCTCAAAGTCAGACAGGGCCAAGGGGGGGTTTACAAACATCTCTATAAAAAGCTCAGGCATTCACCAGAAACTTGATACAGGCTCCAGTAACATGTTGGTGGTCCAGATTACATTAAAAAATAAACCTAATTTACTTAATATTAACTTTTTCAATTCTTTTGTGAGGGCTCATCCAAATGAGCATCTGGAAAGCTTAAAATCCTTTTTAGGTTTGTTTGGGGAGAAGCAGAATACCCCATATTCAATTATTTTGTTAGGTGATTTTAATGTGAATTTATGCTAGAGGGGATGCCATGTTTACAATAAGCTTGACCCTGTGTACTGTTCTAGTACCTATTTTGAGCACAAACAGCAAGGGTGTCTGCTTCAGGGCATCATTGCAGACTATAATCTTCATCAAGCCAGGGATGATAGGGATAGGGACACTATTCCCTCATTTACTGGTAGGGGTTTGAATACCACTACTGATTATATTTTTATTTATGCTCATCTAGTTCAATTTGTTTAGTTCTGTGTGGTTAAGCAGTATCATTTAAATGATCATAACCCACTAGTTTTTACTGTAGAATGGGATGAAGGGGAGGAGGTTAATCCCCTATTGGGCTCCAATAATGCTGCTATTTTCCCGCAGGATCAGGCATGTAGACTGAAATGGAGAAAGGTGGTGCCTGACCAATTTCTTAAGGATTTAGGGGGCCATTCTAACCCTGGCGGTCGGCGACCGCCAGGGCTAAAATGACGGAAGCACCGCCAACAGGCTGGCGGTGCTTCCTTGGCCATTCTGACCGCGGCGGTAAAGCCGCGGTCAGAAAAGGGCAACCGGCGGTTTTCCCCCCGGTTTCCCCCTGGCCCAGGGAATCCTCCGCCATGGGGATTCCGACCCCCTTACCGCCATCCTGTTCCTGGCGGTTTTCACCGCCAGGAACAGGATGGCGGTAACGGGTGTCGTGGGGCCCCTGGGGGCCCACTAAGACTTTCAGTGTCTGCAAAGCAGACACTGAAAATAGCGACGGTTGCCACTGCACCCGTCGCACCCCTTCGACTCCGCAGGCTCCATTCGGAGCCGGCATCCTCGTAGAAGGGGGTTTCCCGCTGGGCCGGCGGGCGGCCTTCTGGCGGTCGCCCGCCGGCCCAGCGGGAAAGCCAGAATGGCCGCTGCGGTCTTTTGACCGCGGTGCGGTCATTCGGCGGTTCCCGCTCGCCCGCCAATGTAGGAATGACCCCCTTAGTCTATGTTTAGAGATGACTTTACCCTTCGTTTGGATGATACCGGTAATGGGAATCCTCACTAAATGCCTTTCACAGGGAATGCCAACAGGTAGCTAGTAGATTATCAATAGCTATAGGTAAAGTTAAGGCTCGTAGGGACAGATGGTTCAACAACAAGTGCACTGTGGCACATCAAACACTATTAAAAGCATTAAAACACATTTCCCAGGATAAGGCTAATATCATAAGATGCAGGAAATTGTATAAACTAACCCTGGAAACCCAGAAAAATTAAATGAAAGAAGAAGACTGGAATGATTCACTGCAGACTGATGTATTGAGGAACAGTGTCCGTTTTTGGGAGACTGTTAACCGCCCATTCTTCTTGGGGTTCTCTAACAGTGTTAATGATTGTACCATTCCGGCAGACACTTGGGTACCACACTTTCAGGGTATTTATGGTAATCCAGTAGAAGTGGATTCTCCTACTGTGTCAACTTTTGCTGGTGGAAACTATGATCTGGCTTTTACACAAGAGGCCATTTTATCTATGCCGAATAACAAAGTGCCCAGCACTAACTGTGTCCCTGTTAACCTATATAAATCTAATCTTCCAATGTGGTCTAAAATCTTAACACATGTTTTTAATGCAGTATGCAAGATTGGTCTACCATTGAACTGGTCGAGGTCTATTATTATTCCTGTTTTTAAGAAAGGGGCAAGATCAGACTCACAATGTTACAGGCCAATATCTCTCATTGACTCACTAGTCAATATCTTAGAGTAGAGTAATACTTACCACGATGTCTGAGTGCCTAGAGCATCACAATGTTATTTCCAATTTCCAATATGGCTTTAGTTTGGGAAATGACACTATACATCAGTGCCTCAATTTGCAGTTGTTAATGGGAAAATATACTACAGCCAAAAAATATACACTTCACCTGGCCTTTATGGACCTCACTGCAGCATTTGACTGGCTAAATAGCTCCAAATTGTGGCTGCTGTTGATCAACATGGGCACTCATCCCTTCACATGGATATTTTTGCTACCCTGAGATATAATCATTAAGGGAATATCTCCTCAGCCATAAAGGTTCATAGAGGGTTCATCCAGGGGTGTGTACTGGCACCACTTTTATTTATACTATATATCAAGAACTTGGGACCAATTTTATGCACAGCCTGTAGTAATATTCCCTAAGCGGGCACCCAGTTAATTCCTGCGCTCCTATATCTGGATAACTTTGTGTTATTAGCAATGACTGCTATAGGACTCCAACAATTAATTCATTTTTTTAATTGATTTTATGACTTCATTGGACTTGAACATTGATTTTGCTAAGTCACACATAATGACAATGGGTCTGAGAATCAGAAACCAGAAAATCCATTATGGAGTTGGTATTGAGAAGGTATTGAAATAACGAGGGTAAATACCTTCTCATACCTAGGTGTTCTGTTTGGCAATAGGGGTACTTGGGCACTGCAAGGAAGAGCCAAAAGAAATTCCTTGTCAAGAGCTGTGGCTGCAGTCCTGGATTGCGCAAAAAGGTTGAGGACCAACCCAGTTTTTTGCCTACTTGCAGAACCCCAAAGGTGGCATAAGGCTGACGATCTGGCCTCTGCTTATGAGATAATATTTCTACCTAGGACACATTAGACTTTATGATGTTGTGTGATCATGATTGCTCTCTCCGTCAACATTTTTAGTACCACTATTAAAAGATAATGGGTTTTTTACAAGTTAGACCAGCACTAATTTATCTTTTGATGTTAACTTCCGGCCATGATTGATTTAGCATGGCAAATTGTTATTTGCTACTGTCAGGAAGAGGAAAAGACATGTTGTTTAAATATTAGGATTATATCCCAGATTTTGTTTTCAATTTTTGCAGGCTGTATTGTTTTAAGATTTTTATGATTATTATTGAAGATTGTAAATGTTTCTATATATGTGTGCACTTTTATGATTTTGATTAACCAAATAAAGTATTCTGACTGACTGAGTTGTACCTCCCTATCTGGGCCTCTGCGTTCTCCCCATATGCACCAACCCAGCACAACTACCCTTACACTCTTGTTGTCTTTCACACTGGTTCTAGACTAAACTGCTGTCTACATCTGTGCTGCAATGTGAAACTCTGCCAGCCGAGGCAAGAACTACCCCATCCATAGCATATGTCTCCCTTGACATGAGTAAACCCCAACAAATGATACAATGGTGGCAATCTCTATACCTTTTGACACCCAAGTCCAATCAGATCAGCACTAGGATCGGGCATTACTGGCAGTTTTAAAACATGGAAAGTCAATCTAAAACAGGGGAGGCCCCCCACCAGGGTCAGCCATCGAACCAACTTGATATCAGGTCTCAGGTCCAGGTTCTAAATGACCTGTATTAGATTCCACAGTGCCCAGTTCCTGCCTGGCACCTGTGGCACTGTTAGGGTCAAGACAGCCCATCTGTTTCACTCCACTCCATTATTTCTCTGAGCCTGAGGAGGCAGAGAATTGCCGCAGACCAACACATTTTTTGCATTGGCCTCTCTCTCTGTTCTGTCTATGCAGGTGCATTCCAGGTACCCCACCCCGTTCATGTCTAGCTTCCCTCAAGGCGGGCTGCAGATTGCTGTGCAGCAGTCTATGCTGGGTACCTGGAGTGTGCCTGCAGAGATAGTCTCTGCTCCACCACCCATTTCCACGCTGCCTCAGGCATATCAAAGAAAGATGATTTTGTCTGATTCTGTGCTGGGAATAGCAGCATATGATGTAGTTTCAGCACACAGCGTTTCTGGTTGATTGCTTCAAATGAATTGTGTTGTTGCTGAACTCTGCATGTGTAATCTGTGAACACAAGGATCCTGGAGGGTTGAATCAGAACATCCTGTTTTCCCTTGCTACTCTCAGTATTGCATCTCTGTCTTTGTTGTTCAGTACTTTGATTTTCATGGGGTGCACTGGGGCACAAGGCTGGGGCTTTGGCGCTGGAAAGTGATGCACTTGTTGAAGGCTATAGCAAGTGGAGAGCTTATTTGCAGGAATACGTGTGCAAATCCACAGTTCCAGAAATTCCTCAGGTGCAGTCCTCTCTGTTCCTTCGTTGAAGTCTATAAAGCTTACATTATTTCTATGGGTGTGATTCTCTGTGTCCTTGCCTGATCTTCCAGGATACTGGAGGCCAGGATCAAACAGTCTACCTCAGCCTTCAGCTTAGTCACTGAGTCCTCCAGATCTGATATGCACCCTTCAGCCCCTGTCAATCTGTTTACAGTGTTTCTGTAGTTTTTTCACACGACCGCCACATCTGATCCCACTTTCCCTATTTTGGCCTCCAGGGCAGTATGGGACACCTGTATTGCATGTAGGATGTCCGCTGTACCAAGGGTTTCCAAGATCTGGATTGGTGCTTACCCTTCTGCGCCTGTTGTACCAGTTGTAACAGTTTGGGGTGGAAAGACCAGAAACATATCAATCTTAGTTTGCACCTGTGAAGGCAGTGGCCTCCACTGCCCATGGTGAGTGTCTTTGTAATCAGAAATTTCAGTCCTGAGCCCCTGCAAGACATTCCCATAGCACCTAGCACTGCTCCTCTGCAGTTGTTCAGTACTGAGCCCCCCTGTGTTAGGCGAGCAGCCTCATGCACTAGTCTTCAGGGGTTTCAAGGGCCAAAAAGTGAGCGAGATGTTGCCGTGAGAGAAAGGACCCAGGTGTGATCCTCCCCATGTCGCAGATAGGCCTATCACTGTCCCAAGGATGACTCAGGACTCTACTATAAGGGCATGGGGCACAGCAGTTACTCACTAGCCCTGAGGGCCACATGAGAAGTCAGGCTAATGTGTATGTGTCTTTGTAATCAGCAGTTTCAGTCCTGCACGTTTACAAGGCGTTCCTCCAGCAGATAGAATCACTCATCTGCAGTTGCGCAGTACTGAGTCCCTCTGTGTTAGGCGATCAGCCTCACGCACTCACTAGGCTTCTGGGTTTCAAGGGCCCAAAAGTAAGCAAGATGTTGCCCTGAGAGAAAGGACCCAGGTGTGGTACTCCCTGTGTCACGGATAGGCCTATCACTGTTCCAAGGCTGACTCAGGACCCTACTAACAGGACATGGGGCACAGCACTGACCCACTAGTCCAAAGGGCCACATGAGAAGTCAGGCTGATGTGTATCCTCCTCCATGGCTATGTATGATCAAGTAGGCTATCACCATGGCACTGCAGTTACTCATTATTGCGCAAGTGAATTATATACCTCCGGCGTGGGGCTCCCTGGGCCTCAGGTGCTCTTTCACCACCCTCCCATCACAGGGGATCGTTTCCCACTTGCACCTGCCTCTGGGCCGGAGCCTCCTACCACTGTGTTGCTTACAGTCTGTGAGGATCACTCAGTCAACTCTGTGGCAGGGCCACGCCCCTGGCAGCTCAGAAATGACATCTTCAGGGCTTCTGGATCATGTAGCTAATCAGGTGAAATCTCTTGACCATCTTGTGGCCCCTGAGCTGTCCAGCACAAGGCTGTAGCATCTGCCAGCAATTATTTAGCTGCATACTGCTGCCAGCCCATCAAACATTTGTCGGCACTGCAATGAGGGCTCTGCTAGGGTACAATCTCACCCTGACCAACCTTCTGGGGTGTGTGCACTATCCTAGGGCATCCTTGGGGCCCCCAGCATCTGCCAAAAACAGGATGACAACGGATGCTTAATCCTGAGAGCTGGGAGCTCACAGACAGATATCTGCTATCATGGCCTTTCCAGCCACGCACCCCAGATACAATAGACATTAAGGTACTCATTATGACTTTGGTGGTCTTTTTGAAAGACCGCCGAAGCTGCGGGCTCCAGCAGATCATCAGTGCTGGCGGTCTGAAGACCGGCCTATTACGTCATTGTGCTGATTTCTGCCTGATTCGGGCAAAAATCCGACACCGTCGGCCTGGCCGATGTCGTAATAGAAGCGTTTTCCACCACTGGCACCGCCAACGGGACGCTGCCTGCCGTATTATGACCCGTAATACGGCATAGCGGTTTCCTGCATGGTGGTGCGGTGCCAGCGGTGAAAAGCACCTGGACCCATCCCCTCCCAGACAGCCACCTCTCCGAAGCAGGTAAGTTGATCATCTAAAAGGGGGTTGCTCGGGGTGGGGTGGGGTGTTGTGTGAATGTGTGTGGTGTCTGCGTGTGTGTATGAATGCGGGGGAGGGGATGTCTGTGTGTGCATCTGTGAGTGTGTGTATGCTGAGGGGTGAGGGGGTGTAGTGTGTGTGTGAGTGTGTGTATGTTTGTGCGAATGCGGAGGGGGCAAGGGGGCGTTAGTTTGAGTGCATGCATGGAAGTGTATGTGTCTGTTTGAGTGCATACATGTGAGTGTAAGTGTCTGTTTGAGTGCGTGCATGCTAGTGAATGGGTGCATCTGAGTGTGTGTGTGTGTGTGTGAGTAATTGGGTGTATCTGAGTGCGTGTTTGGGTGTGAGTGCGTGGGGGTGTATGTAAGCGAATGCGTGGGTGAGTGGGGGTGAGTGAATGTAGGTGTGGGGTCATGTCGGGTGTCTGCTGGCAACAGGAATGGAGATTCCTGTCACCGGGAGGATGACCGCCAGCATTTTCGTGATGGTACGACTGCCACAAAAATGCTGGAGGTCTGCTGTGGTGTAATACCGATCGCGGTATTACGGCTACCGCCGGGAAGGAGGTACTCACCACCATCTCGGCGGTCCAAGCGCCTTGGCGATATGGGCGGCAGAACCCAAACCGCTGAAGTTGTAACATGGAGGTCTTTACCACAGGTGGTCCTTACCCACAGTCCAAGGAATGCCAGACTCTTAATGAGGCCCTAAATATGTAACTGAGTTTATATTTATTTTGGGGAAAATCCTCATAAAACACATAAAACAAATACAGAGTGTTAACATTAAACCACATTCCATAAACAAAATTAACATGCAGAATTAAAATCATAAATTCATTAACACAACATAATACATATAAAGAGCTTATATACAATTACTTAGCCTATGTCTCAGGAGCTACGCTGAATATAAATATTTGGACACAGGAAAAACTCTTAACTCTTTGTTATCAGATCTTAATATCCTTAGTCTTTGTTCATACTTTTTTACAACCATGTAAGTGCAGATAGGGATTATCCATTTGTATCTGATATAAATGTATGCTGGACAGAAGAACAAAAAATTGGCTACAGATTCTGCATCCACTTGAAGGAAGGGCAAGTTTTCAGGGAATCAATATTTGCTCGTTACTAACTATGAAAACAATTACAGGGAATATTCCAATGCAAAACGTCATAAATAGCAATCCTACCTCAACTGATACTATTTGAACTAAAATTGTTCAAACTGCAGAACATTTTTACAAACTAAAACCCTCTCAGTCAAAGAGCCCAATTTCAAATGTGACAATCATATTTTCTGAACATACAGCCAATACCTAACTTTAACAGAGGTAGTTAACTCTTTGGTGATCGGCTCAAGATTATCCCAAGCCTCATGGAGGTCCAGTTTATAAAACCAAGACTTGATGTGAACAAACCAAACTATTTATGTCCTATATCCATTTCCCTCAATTCTGCAAATGCTTCCATGTAAGTTCCAAAAAATGTATTAGACAAGAGTCTCACCCATTAAAACAGGTGTTTAAAATTGGCTAATTCTGCTGTGCTCTGTAACCCCATGTCCATCTGTGTTGAAATCGGTGGTACACTTTGTGGAAGATTAAGAAATGCTCACATGAATCTATTTTCCATGTGGAAAGACTATCTAAATTACAATTGTCCCAGAGCTCTGTACCATCTAAAGCAGCATCAAGCCCTCTGGCATGATATATTTCCAAAAGTGGGGATATCGGGCAATACATGGAAGATCTGCAGGTTCTTAATATGGAAATGGCACTATGTTGAAGAGTCAGTTGGCTTTCTGTGTTCTGAGAAGCTAATCATCCAACCATACCTCTGAATAGTTAAACTAGTTTGCTCTCTCCAAAAGAAGTTCAGCCAATTTCATATTACCCCTAAAAGTCTTATGTGGAGGGAATACTATAAACTCTATTTTTCCAGGAATCATTTTCAACAAATGTTGAGTGCAGAAGTAAAAAATGTGTTATCTAGGGTTTAGATCCCCATAGGGGTATTATCGAAAAGTAAAGTGTCATCTGCGAAGTGAAGGACAGCTATTTTCTGATTACCTAATTTAGAGGAATCATCATCACATTCGTTGAGCAATTCCATCAACCTATTTGCATATAATGTAAACAAGGTTGGGGCCAACGCATAGCTCTGATGAACCCTTATGGCCAATATTAATCCGGACTGTCAGCTCACCCTCTTCCCCCCACTTATCACAAGCATAATTATCAGTGTAAAGGAGTACTATTGGTTCCAACAAATTTTACGTCATTCCCATCTTCATTAACACCTCCCAGTGCTTGGGTAGGGCACCTACTTAAAAGTGGCTCTAAAATCTACAAATACAATGTATAGATGATTCAGTTTCAATACAAGACTTTTCTAAAGCAATACAATAAACCAGAAAACCTGGTTGAAGCTACTAGTATGTAATCTAAACCATGTCCGTAGATCGGACAGGACTTGGGACTCACTAATCCACTCGCGGAATCTAGATAATAGTTGACTGCTAACTTTTTTGTGTATTATCAATTAAACCAATCCGCCTATAGGTCCCAAGATTGCATCAATTTTTTTTTTTTTTTTGTAAAACAGGATAACCTTGGCCCTTCTCCAATACTCAGGGATATCAGCAGCAGATTGAATTGCATTAGACTGGACATTTAAATATGGACCCCAAATTGCAGCCTCAGATCGATAGAGATCCCCTAGGATGCTATTCAGAACAGGTGCTGTACTAACTTTTACAGCCTCAAAAGCTGCAATTGTTTTGTCCAGCGTTAAGTAAATTGGAGTCCCAGATTCAGAAACAAGGTCTAAGGTTTCGCTTTTGCTAACGCTTCCCGCCCTAGGTAATTTACTTACTCTGGGACTCGTTTAAGGCCAATGAATCTTTTGACCCTGATTGGAGGCACCTTAAGACGAGATAACTAATCAGCATAACAATCGATGGATCAATAACCTCATCAATATTCATAATAGCAAATTAATCAAATTAGTTAATGACATTAGTAACAATCCAAACTCACCACGGCTTTTCAGCCACGAATGACCACACGAAATTTTGTAATAGTTATGATATTTATTCCCTATTAGTTACACTCTACTAGCAAGTTTATTAGTCTCAAAACCAGGAAACACATCAATAAGGTCACAATATGGCAACTTGAGTAAGATTTAAGCAAAGCAAAGATTATAAAAATTAGAACAAAACACAGTGTCAACATGGATCTACTTAGCTAGCACATCTATTCAACACAGCAAAGATTCAGTCATTTTGTCTATTTGCATTTGTTTAATGACCTCCTTAACTAACCTCGAATTACCATCAGCATGTTGGGCTTCATGAAAAACAATTTAGTAACACAAATTTGGAAAACATCTAACTAGGGTCTCTTTCAAAAGCAGTTGGTACCCAGAAAGGAAAGGCAAACAGACAATTACAAAATCAGTCTTCGTCCTCAGGACAGTAGTCGATCTGCCATCAGCCAGGACAGAACAGCAAAGTGTCAGCAAACAGGGCAGAAAATTCTTCCCTCTTAAGGAGGTGAAGTAAATGTTGGGTAAAAGGATGGCTCAAAGTAAGAAAAGCTCTCTCTCATAGTAATGATAAGGTAATGGCTGCAAGGAAAGGCAAAGGTTGGCAAAAGAGTGAAGATTTCTCCTTGTGGAATGTCATTATATTAAATCAGTCGAACAAACCCTTAATTTCCAATTGGGCAAACTCTAGCGCACCACTATCTCTGTCCAATAGTTGAGTGGTCACCTCACTAGAATTTTCACCTGAGACAGTTCTCATACAGTTCATTGGCTCCTGTGATTTACGTCTTTATCGGGGGAGATGGCAGGTAAGAAAAGTTACACGCACAGCTTCAGTTAGTAGCTCCATTGCCTCTACCAGTTCATGAGACCTTCCACCTGTTGCGAATTACACTGTTGCATTCAGCAAGAATGTTTCCTTGAGCAAGTCGGGTCCCATGAGAAAGAATTTACTACGGTTACACACATCTCTAGCTTCTGGAAAAGTACAGCTTCTCGTCCTTAGGAAGACAGCACATTACACGTTAGAAAAAACACATTTAATATGAGACCAGGCAGCTAGGCCCAGACTCTTGCTAACTAAGGCCTAATGATTTATTCAACAAAACCTTAACATATAACTCTTAGGCGGTCATTACAACATTGGTGGTAAAAGTCGCTTACTGCCGTGCAGAAGACCGCCAACATACCACCGCGGCTGTGGAATTCCGCCACAGCTATTACGACCCACATCTCGGAATCCGACAAAAATCAGACACCCACACAAGTCCGCCACTCCAAAGGTCAGTGATAAACTGGCGAAAACAAATCCTCTACCGTCACACCAACAGAAATACGCCCACAATATCATGACACACGCGGCGGTCTTTCAACTGCGGTATTCCATTGGCGGTACACACCGCTGCGCTCAAAATACACACACACATACAAAACACAGCCACATTGGACAATTCAAAATACACACACCTGATACACATACACACACCACTCCCACACACCCATTACAATGTAAAAAACACACCCACATCACCCACAAACCCCTACGACCAAAATCACAGAGAGAAAGCCAGAGAGAGACACCAGCATCCACAAACTACCATCCACAGGCACTCAACACCATCACCCACACAACTTCCACGCACAAAACACCACACACCACTACATATCACCACACTTATCACCACACACACCACCCCACACATCACCTACACCACCCCATGGCACGGCAAAGATACCCCAGGTTCTCGGAGGAGGAGCTCAGGGTCATGGTGGAGGAAATCGTCCGGGTAGAGCCACAGCTATTTGGAGCACAGGTGCAGCACACCTCAATTGCAAGGAAGATAGAGCTATGGAGAAGAATAGTCGACAGGGTCAATGCAGTGGGACAACACCCAAGAAATAGAGACGACATCAGGAAGAGGTGGAATGACCTACGGGGTAAGGTGCGTTCCGTGGTCTCCAGACACCACTTGGCGGTACAGCGGACTGGCGGCAGACCCCCACCTCCTCACCCACAACTAACAACATGGGAGGAGCAGGTCTTGGCGATTCTGCATCCTGAGGGCCTCGCAGGAGTCGGTGGAGGAATGGACTCTGGTAAGTGAAACCTTTAACTACCATATCCCCCACCCTACCTGCATGCTATCACAGACCCCCACTCTCGCCCCCTCCCCTATCACTCCAACTCCTCACAAATGTACTAATATCACAAACCACACATCCCAACCCCAAGCCCTGCATGCAACACCAACGCATGGACACCCATTACTAAAGCATGCACACTGCACATACTCATACACCCCCCAAACCATTATCACACAAGCCCCCACACAGGAATGCCAGCACTGGGGTACACGGTCACCCACCCATTGCACACCATGACACACACAGACCCTGCAGGACCACTACCCAACGTCACTAGACAGGAGGGTCCAGACATCTCCACCCCACCCACAGAAGAGGCCCACAGTGATGACAGCAGCTCTGTCCAACTGGATCCAAATGACCAGCCCGGACCATCGTGGGCCTCGGGACAGTCGGTTCCCCTCACACAGGCACACACCACCACAGACCTTCTACCCTCTGGTAACACTAGCACAGCACCCACCCAGCGGGCCCATACCTCCGTCCCCAGGACACGTCAATCAGCAGTGTGTCCACCACTACAGGGAACCCAGGATAACCCACGACCCCAACAACAACAGGGACCTGGGGGCAGTGGCAGTGGGCACACGGTCCAGGGGACAGAGGTCCAGGAACACAGGGGAACTGGGAGGGCTGCTGTGCGACAGGGGGCGGACAGGCCAAGGGAACCCACTCTCGACCATCATGGGAGCATACCACCACTCCCAGGAGATGATGGCAAAAGTTTCAGGTGACCCAGCGCATGCAGGAGGAACAGTATTTGGGCTTCAGGGAAGAACTCAGAACCATCAGTTCCGCCCTGGGCACCATCGTAGGGGTGCTGAAGGAAATACACAACATCAGGAGGGACACTGTGGCACTCCAAGGGGCCCCTGACACTAGCATGGACGATGAACTGCCCACCACCTCCGTCGGCGCTAGTGGACAGGAGGCACCGCCACAGGACCACCACACCAGCACCCCACCCCCTGCAGATGGAGAACCACCCCGCAAGCGGTCCCTGAGATCCAGGAACAAGACAGAGCACGATGCCAAGACCCCTGCCAAGAAATGAGACCACCCTGATTGTCAACCCACTGTCCCACTTTGTCACCCTGTCCATATTGGAACTGCCCCAGCTCCACTTCCTATGCCCATATGGGCAATGCACCTATGAGACAAATAGACTGAACTCTGCCATGGACACTGCTCCGCCATCAACCCTCACCATTTAACTTCCCCCACCAATATATTGTGTGTAAATAAACACACCTAAAGCACCAAAAGATCTGGAGTCTGTCTGTGATTTAGAAATAGTGTATTTGCAATTACGGTGACAAATTTTCCAGGAAATAGTAATGTCAACACACCTATGTCACACAGCTGTAGTCCATGAGGATTGTAAGCAGATGATACACGTGGGAAACCACACCTGTGAAACCATAAGGGAAAGTGACAACTCAGTGACCATACACTGGGTGAAATCGACAGACAGGATAGAGGTAGAAGTGTAAAAGTACTTGTAGTAGGCAGGAATGTATTCTCGCCTGTGTTTCACTGGAAATATTGCTCAATGACTGAGTCCCTGTTGTCAATGACTGCATCCTCCTCATCACTGTCCACAGGCTCCACAGCTGCCACAACACCGCCATCTGGACCATCCTCCTGCAGAAAAGGCACCTGTCGTCGCAAAGCCAAGTTGTGAAGCATACAGCAGGCCACGATGATCTGACACACCTTCTTTGGTGAGTAGAATATGGATCCACCTCTCATATGGAGGCACCTAAACCTGGACTTCAGGAGGCCGAAGGTGCGTTCGATCACCCTCCTAGTCCGCCCATGGGCCTCATTGTAGCGTTCCTCTGCCCTGGTCCTAGGATTCCTCACTGGGGTCAGTAGCTATGACAGGTTGGGGTACCCAGAGTCCCCTAATAGCCACACCCGGTGCCTCTGAAGTTGACCCATCACATAAGGGATGCTGCTATTCCACAGGATGTAGGCGTCATGCACTGAGCCAGGAAACATGGCATTCACATGGGAGATGTACTGATCTGACAAACATACCATCTGTACATTCATGGAATGATAACTCTTCCGGTTCCTGTACACCTGTTCACTCCTGTGGGGGGGGACCAAAGCTACATGTGTCCCATCAATGGCACCTATGATGTTGGGGATATGTCCAAGGGCATAGAAGTCACCTTTCACTGTAGGCAAGTCCTCCACCTGAGGGAAAACGATGTACCTCTGCATGTGTTTCAGCAGGGCAGACAACACTCTGGACAACACGTTTTAAAACATAGGCTGGGACATCCCTGATGCCATGGCCACAGTTGTTTGAAAAGACCCACTTGCAAGGAAATGGAGCACTTATAGCACCTGCACTTGAGGGGGGATTCCAGTGGGATTGCGGATTGCTGACATCAGGTCAGGCTCTAACTGGGTACACAGTTCCTGGATTGTGGCACGGTCAAACCTGTAGGTGATGATCAAACTTCTTTCCTCCATTGTCAACAGGTCCACCAGCGGTCGGTACACCGGAGGATTCCACCATCTTCTCACATGTCCCTGTGGACGGTGCCTATGAAGGACAACAGCGAGCACAGAGTCAAACAACTCAGAGGTATGCACCCACAGTCTACACCGAACACCATTCATACACAAAATCTGGCCTGTATGTGTGTTGTGAGACTAGACCTAGGTATGTGTGACGCAGTTGGTAATTAGGCCATGTGGGCCCCTGAAATGGCGGCTGCCTGACCTGTAAAGTGGGACAATGGGATGTGAGGTAACAGCGCTGTCGTTGTACACCGTAGCGGTAGGCGGTTGAAGACCGCGGCGCAAAGCTGCATTGGTTAACATTGGACCCTATGGGTCCCAGGAGCCAATGACGATATACGCCGGCGGTGATGTTACGCACCGCCGCAGACGTGACCGCCGCGGACGTGACCGCCATTTTCTTACTGTTTAATCACTCGATACCTGATCTTCGACAGGAGAGGACCTACACTGCAAGTGCTGCTGTGACCTCGGTCTGGAAGAGACAATGGCTCGTGCGTCTGGGGAAAGGGCCCCTGCCTTCACTGCAGAGGAGTTGGAGAAGCTTGTCGACGGGGTCCTCCCCCAGTACACGCTACTCTACGGTCCTCCAGACCAACAGGTAAGTACACAGGGAGCATGTTGTATGGGCTATGCCTGTGTAGAGAGGGCTGGTTGTAAGAAGGAAGGGGGCAGAGTTCTGCATGCATGAAAGACTGTGAATGCATGTGCCACATGGCAAGGGTAGGGATGGGGGCAACTCACTTTGACGGTGCAGTTGGTAATGACTTCTCTTCTTCCTCTGTACATTTCATGTAGGTCAGCGCCCACCAGAAGAAGGATATTTGGCGTGCCATCGCCAAGGACGTCCGGACCCTGGGGGTCCACCACAGACGGAGCACCCACTGCCGTAAAAGATGGGAGGACATTCGCCGCTGGAGCAAGAAGACGGCGGAGGCTCAGCTGGGGATGGCCTCCCAACGTGGGAGGGGTGCCTGTCGAACCATGACCCCCCTGATGTTCCGGATCCTGGCGGTGGCCTACCTGCAGTTGGATGGGCGCTTGAGGGCATCACAGCAGACACAAGGGGGTGAGTACACTATCATTCAGCTGACTTTGAGCGCAGTGAAGGGGTCTGTGGGTGGAGGAGGGCATCACACACATACAGACACACCAACATCCACTGCCTCCACTGTGTCCCCCTCCTCCTCGTCTCCCTCCTCCCTCCCAGTCTCGTCTACACTCTCACCTGCATGCACTACCACTACAGCCACTACGTGCTGCACCAGCACACCCACCACCACACCCCGCTCACGTGCAGTCACCACCCCCACTACCATTTACACGTCCCCTGTGTCCTCTCCCAGTGTGTCTGTGACACCCCCTCTGAAGATACACAAACGCAGGCACACACCCACCCAACAGCCATCCACCTCAAGTCAGCCTCCAGCGCATGCACCTGCACCCAAATCCACAAAAGTTACCCCTCCTACAACCACCACCTCTTCCTCCACTCCCAGACCCCCTCCAGCTACCCATCCCAGTGTGTCCAAACAACTTTTCCTGCCCCCTTAACCTATTTCCCACCACCCCCCCACGTCCAACTCATAGGTCCCGTACTAGCACCTCAGCCAAAAAATCACCGGGACCAGTGGTGCCTGTTGTTACAGGTATGTGGAGTGCACCGGCCACCAGGGCAGCCAGTGTGGCACGGTGCCACAGCACAGTCAGTCCCCCCCCTGTGAAGCACCAGAAGTTGGACAGTGCCCAGAGCGAGAGGGGAAAGACTCCAGCCAGCCAAGCTCACAGGGGTCCCGGGGGGAATGTGGACTCAGCTGTGACTCCTCCGAAGGTGGGGAAGGGGCAGAAGAAACCTCCAAAGTCAGGGAGGAGCAGCACGGCGGAGAAGACCGCCATCATCCCCGCTGGCCAGGATGCCACCGGCAGCCCCATCGTCACTGCCCAGGAAGAGGCCACCGCCAGCCCCATCGTCACTGCCCAGGGAGAGGCCACTGCCAGCCCCATCGTCACTGCCCAGGAAGAGGCCACCGCCAGCCCCATCGTCACTGCCCAGGAAGAGGCCGCCGCCACCCCCATCGTCACTGCCCAGGAGGGCCCCGCAAGCCACATGCCAGCTGACCCATGGAGGACCGCCAGCCACAGCCCAGCTGAGCAATGACGGACCGCCATGGCAAGGACCGCTGAACAGGGCAAGCACCGCTGAACAGGGCAAGCACCGCTGAACAGGGCAAAGACCGCCATGGCAAGGACCGCTGAACAGGGCAAGCACTGCTGAACAGGTCAGAAACTGGCAACTCCAGCACCGCTGAACAGGCCAAGGACTGCTGAACAGGGCGAAGACTGCCATGGCAAGGACCGCTGAACAGGGCAAGGACCGCTGAACAGGGAAAGACCACCATGGAAAACACCGCTAGACCATTTGCGGCTGGGGCAGTGACGAATTTGAGGTGAAAAAAAACACAGCCATTTTTCTCCATGTTTTACTCTGTAACTCTTTCCTGCAATGTCAGATTTTTTAAAGCAATATACCATAGATTTATTAAGAACCCTAGGTACCCAGAGCCAATAAATGAGCTGCACCTTGCAATTGGTTTTTATTCTATACCGAGTATACAGCATTTCATTTGCTGAAATATAAAGAGTGAAAAATAGGTGTCAAGAAAACCTTTGTATTTCCAAAATGTGGTGCACTCTGGGCAACAGTCCCCCTCCAGAACCAGTGGAGACATGCATCCAAAACCTCTGTCCTTGGCAGGATGAAGCACTCTGGGCACCAGTCCCCCTCCAGAACCAGTGGAGACATGCATCGACTTGAGAGACTGTGGCTTTGCACTCCCCAGGATGTTACAGTGGGCAAGCCACCCACTGTAGAGACTTGAGAGACTGTGGCTTTGCACTCCCCAGGATTGAACAGTGGGCAAGCCACCCACTGTAGAGACTTGAGAGACTGTGGCTTTGCACTCCCCAGGATTGAACAGTGGGCAAACCACCCACTGTAGAGACTTGAGAGACTGTGGCTTTGCACTCCCCAGGATACATCAATGGGCATAGAGGCCCCTTGTGGATCTGGCGTCGTGCACTCATCCGGCTGAGGTGCCCCCCTTCCCTTCCCCCTGAGGTGCCTGTTGTATTTCTATCTGATGCCCCAGCAGTGTTCTCTCCATCATGTTCGGGTATCTTGTGTGGGCCTCGCCCATGCATTTTGGGCCCAGTGGTCCACGGACTATGAATGATGCAAAACCTGGACTACTAATCGTGGTGTATATTTTGTTTATAGTGTATATATATATATATGTATATTTTTACTTACTGAATTTTGATATATTACAATAGTTACACTAATTTCCTTTTGTCTTTGCATTCTTCCGGGGGGGTTGGGGTGTTACTGTAATGTATAGATAAGCATTGGTGTGTGTGTTGTAGTGGGTGAGGGTCGGGGTGGGGGTTGGGGTGTTGAGTGTGTGTGTGTCTGTTTTTTGCCTCCTCCCTCCCCTATGTCGTAGGTGCAGTACTCACCGTGGTCTTCACCGCCGGCGTTGGTGCTCCTCGTAGAAGAGCAGGAAGACAAGCGCTGGGAGAATATGAAGTTCCGGCTCCATGGTGCCCTCCTTCCTCGTGGAGTGTGTAGAGGTGAGCATTTTCCCTCCGAAATTCCTGTTTCCGCTGTGTTTTTATCCACGGTGAATCCGCCCCGGAAAAGGTCGCGGATTGGCCTGTCATAATAGTGTGGGCGGTACATTGTCTCCCGCCTGTCTGTTGGCGGTGACCGCCGCGCTGTTTGTTTGTACCGCCATGGCGGACGGAGTGTTAAAGTGGCTGTCTTTGTTGGCGGTTTCCGCCACGGTCATAATTCCCAAATTTTTACCGCCGGCCTGTTGGCGGTCTTCCCGCGCTTTAACACCGTCCACCAGGGTTGTAATGACCACCTTAATGCTAAAACAGAATCATACATTAGTACATTAATAATTCATTATTTCATTAATCATCGTATACATTGGTGGCCACTCCCCGTGGGCACATTTCAAATACGTACATTAGAAACATTTAATGCATTTCTATGCGGCTTCATTGTTCCTTAATTTGCAAGCAGTTCATGTTAATTTTGAATATAAAAGTTACACTCCAACAATCCCTCCTCTGATGACTCTTGTCATCACACAAATCCTTCCTTTAACTACTTTATCACTTCTTGATCTCTTTGAACTCAATTTCTTCCTTTTGTTTTGCCTTTTCATATTTTGCTCTGAACATTTTCTCCCTTTTCTTTTCTTCCCTCCTCGTTTTATGTTTTGCCAATTTTGCTTTAATCCTTTTCCTAATTTAGCATGATAACCATAGTCCAAATAAACAAGCGAGAATAATCACTATTCCCTATATTTCTTTTCCCAATATCCCATGCCAAATACTACTAAACCAACTTCCCACATTAGCAAGTCCTTTTCCAACCTTTTCCCAAACTCCTGGTTCCTTCAGTTCCTTCAAATCTGCACTATCTCTTGTTAGGTTAGTAAGCATACTTCTAATCTCATTACTATTGTCAGGTATGTGGGCACAGCAAAGACACTCATTAAGCATCTTACAGACCCCGCCACCCTTCGCTAAAAGAATGTCTAAAGCAAGCCTGTTCTGAAGAGTCATGGCCCTCTCCGCAGCTAGTTCAGTATCCATCAGGAGTATAGCCCCTGTGAAGTTTGTCAACATGTTATCCGCAATAGTAGACAACTTTTGAATCTTTACGGAGTTTAAGACAACCCCTACTGAAGGAATTATCGCTCCAAATATGTCTCCTACTACGCCAGCATCAGCTTCTCTCTTTTGTCTAGCACGAAGTAATTCAGTCACTTTCGGGAATTTCTTTAAATCTTCCAGCTGGTAAATCTTTGGGAAAACTATACCCAAGTAACATGTCCGATACCATCCCTTTGGAAGACGTTAATAAGCATTAAGTCCACAAATATAGTAAACGCCTGGGATCGCTTGATCCATTCCATTTAGCATGAAGGTCCATTTATTCTGAAATAAAAACACATGCTTACACTCACTCATTCCCACAAACACATTGTCATAATATGACTTTGGCCACGTTATGCAAAGCCTACCTACATGTTTCGCATCTAAGGCTAGCTTCCCTTGTTCCCTAATCCCATTGTAATTACCATTATTAAGAACTGATCGTTGCTGCAAGCCCTTTTCTAATTTCCCTTTTAAAACCCTCCTTCTACCTTCAGTGTGATCTAGAAAACTCTTCTCTACGAGTGTAAGCAAGCATGTCAAATTATTGTGGTGTGCTGATGATGTACTGATCGCTACTTTAGAGAACCCTTTAATCAATTTTATGGCATAATATTTAGCTACACTATTCAGATCTTCTATGATAGGCACATAAGAGAATACAAGGTCATAGTTAGAGTAAAAGTATTGCACTTCTTCTTGGTTATAGAAACGCATTAGTAGCAGACTACAACTAATCCCACAGGTTAGTGGCAACATGTGATATGAAACTCCCTCTGGACTGAAAGAGGAATTTGTGTACACACATAACAAGCCTTAGCATCCATAGTGTCAACATACTCACTCAGCAAGCGATAGAAAACGTTAGTAGGCAGTTCCCCTTTTGCATTAGTTTCGTCATGCAGATACTTTGTATTTTGCTCAAACTTCTCCCAAGGTGTTAATGTAGCGGTCTCAGAAACTGTAGCATTGTTAGCTTCATTCTCATCCACCAATTGCATCTCCATAAACAAAGCTATAATGAATATCACGCACACAACACCCAAAGCAACATCCAAATATTTACAACGCCTACTCCCCTCACTATCATCTCCCGTACTAGGCAAGATCTGTAAAGAATCAGAAAGTGAAGTACCACAAATATAAACGAAAATCAACAGAGGATGGCTAAAAGCTTTTTTCTTTCTTCTCTTTTTTTCTTTTTTACAGTAGGGCTAAGCAAAGCCTCTCTTTAGCAAGTATTTACAGCTTCTTCATTCGCTCCCAGGGTCCTTTGTCAATCCGGTTAGCAGCTTGTCACAGTCAGTTTTCAAAAGTCACTTCAGGTTATTAGCGACACATCCGGTAATTTATCAGTCTCTGTTTTCAAGTTTCTTTGTTCAATTTCAGCTTAACACAGTCTCTTTATCCCGTACCATAGTACTGACCTGGAACTTCTTGATCAAAGCAAAATGCTAGGAACTCTTGTTGCCACTCTGCTGAAGTTGCATATGCCAATTCAGGACCTGCGTATCTTCTGTTTGCTATTCTCTTTCTTTTCAATTTGCGGTCCCCTTGTAATTCTCCTTCACTCAGGTTTTCTTTCCTTGTTGTATCTATCTCCTCCTCAATTTTTTCATCAATGACCACTTTTCCTTTTGCTACTCGCGACTCTGGCCACTTATCTCCTTTAAAGTGTCCCTTTATCGTTCGGCCTTTTTGGTGGCTGTTCAATGCCCTCCTCTTGTGCTATAGTTTTTTCTCTTGCTGGACCTGCAAGTGGCACAGGAGGAGTCTGGATACTCAGACTTCCTTCTGTCTCAACTCCTTCGTCTTCTGGATCTGTCAAGGGTTCGACTTCAAACCCGTATCCGTCTGCTTCTAGGAGAACCTATCTCTGGGTCGGTTCTCCTGGTACCTCAGCTGAGACAGGCCCACTGTCACCCCTCAGGATTTCGTTTACTGTTTGAGTGACCAGGCCGTCCTCAACGGGCTCTCCTCCAGTCTCAGTTCCCCTTTGACTACTCTCCGGCCTTGAGACTTCCTATTCTGTAGCTGTTATTTTCGATAATTCAATTTTCTCATCAGTTGGACACGTCACCTTCTTTGTGTGACTGGCATGGATCCAATTATTTGGAATTCCCACACACTTCACAGCAGTGGTAGTTGTTAGTATCACTTGATGCAGCCCCTTCCAACGTGGCTCCAAACACGACTTCCTCACATGTTTCTTGACAACAACCCAGTCACCAGCTTTCAGGTTGTGACCTGGATCATTTATCGGTGGCAGTGTGGTTGCTTCCACCTGGTGAGAGAAAGAGCGGACCACGTCAGCCAGACCCTTGCAGTAGTCCAACACCATATCATCTGTGATGTTCACAAGAGCATTCGCAGGTACTGCTGGCAATCGCATAGCTCGGCCCATAAGAATTTCATGAGGAGACAGTCCTGTTTTCTTGTTGGGTGTGTTTCTCATTGACATCAACACTAAGGGCAATGCATCCGGCCATTTCAAATTAGTAGCTGCACACATTTTTGACATTCTAGACTTCAGAGTACCATTCATTTGTTCCACTAGTCCTGATGCTTCAGGGCGGTAACTGCAATGCAACTTCTGTTCAATGTTCAACGCAGCATACAAGAGCTTAACCACCTCATTGTTGAAGTGACTTCCTCTATCTGATTCTAAGGAGATCGGAAACCCGAAACGTAGTATCAATTCCCTAAGCAGCAAATTCGCTACTGTGAGACTGTCACTCCTACGTGTAGGGTAAGCTTCAATACAGTGACTAAAAATGCACACAATCACCAATACGTATCTCAGACCTCCACACACAGGCATCTCGATAAAATCCAATTGCATCTTGCTAAATGGACCTCCAGCTCTCCCAATGTGGCTCAAAATCACCACTGTCCCTTTCCCCGCATTCATCTGCTGACAGATGATGCGCTGGTGACAGATCACTTCTGAGGCTTGTCTGAATTTTGGATTGAACCAATCAATTTTGAACAATCTGATCATGGCGTCTCTCCCAATATGTTCTTTCCCCATGGTAAAACCTTGCAAACTGAGACAAAAGACTGTTTGGCAAAACCATTTTCCCCTCATCTGAAACCCACAAATCATCGGGTCTTTGTACACCCTGCATTTTAAGCCAAGAGCGTTTCTCCTCCCTGCTGGCACGACCCTGTAACAATTTTAATTCTTCCTTTGTGTCAACCACCCTCAATGTGTAACCTGTGCATGTTTCATTTTGTGTTTCAGGTAACAATTCCCACTGATCCTTGAACGATATACAATTCAATGCACAAAACCTTGCAACTTGATCTGCATATCCATTTCCCATTGACACAAAATCTTGCGATTTCACATGAGCATTGCATTTCACCACGGCAATTTCAAGAGGTAACTGAATCGCGTGCAACAATTCCTTAATTCTTTCCCCATTTTTTACTGGAGAACCAGAAGAGGTCATGAAACCCCTCTGGGACCATAGCTGGCCAAAATCATGGATAATCCCAAATCTGTATCTGCTATTGGTATAGATAGTCACTTTTAATTTGTCAGTGGCATGGCATGCCCTAGTAAGAGCAATCAATTCAGCCACTTGAGCAGAGTATACCCTTTCAAGCCAAGATGCTTCTAGAATGCCAGTGATTGTACATACAGTATATCCAGCTCTCAGTACTCCTACTGAGTCTCCCAGACATGAGCCATCAACAAAGATAATGTAGTCATTTTCTTCCAATTGAGTATCCTTAATGTCAGGTCTCGGTTTGGTGCACAGTTCAGTTACCTCAAGACAATCATGCTCTACCTCTTCAGCATCATCAACATCTGTATTTTCATTGGGAAGCAGAGTTGCCGGGTTTAATACAGTGCAACGTTTTAGTGATACATTTGGTGACCCCAATATGATTGTTTCGTACTTGGTCAGTCTGGCATTTGTCATGTGCTGGGTCTTAATTTGGGTCTATAGTATTTCAACTGAATGTGGGACCATTATTGTTAAGGGATGTCCCATCACTATGTCTTCGCACTGAGTGAGGCTTTGACCAACTGCTGCAACTGCACGCAGACAACCCGGAAAGGCTGCTGCAACTGGGTCCAAAGTAGCTGAAAAATATGCTACTGGTCTGTTTGCACCTCCATGGCCCTGGGTCAGGACAGACAAAGAACAGGCATCACGTTCATGACAAAACAGGACAAAAGGCTTTGTGTAATCAGGCATACCTAAAGCTGGAGCCATGCCCATACACTCCCTCAGCTCAATGAACGCCCTTATCTCTTTCTCAGACATAGTTAGGGTATCTGGGCCATCCTTAACCTCCTTAGCTGTCAGTCTCACCAAGGGCTTGGAGATAATGGAGAAAATAGGGATCCACTGACGACAGTAGCCCACCATTCCCAGAAACATCCTGACATCTCTCCTGGATGTCGGGGGATTCATCTGTAATATGGAAGGCACTCTTTCCTTCGATATTTTCCTCGACCCTTTCTCGATCAAATGGCCTAAATATTTCACCTCTTTCTGTCAGTATTGCAGCTTCTTTGGGGACACCTTGTGCCCATTCTTTCCCAAGTGATTCAATAGGGCAATAGTATCGTACTTGCAATCATCTCTGGTTTTAGAGGCAATCAACAAATCGTCAATGTACTGTACTAGAGTAGATTGGAAAGGCAGTTCCAATGACTCCAAATCTTTCTTCAGAATTTGGTTGAAGATAGATGGTGACTCCGAAAACCCCTGAGGGATTCGGCACCAACTGTAAACCTTGTCCAGGAATTTGAAACTGAAGAGAAATTGGCTGTCCTCATAAAGACGCACAGAAAAGAATGCTTGGGACAAGTAAACGACTGAGAACCATTCTGCGTATCATGGAACTTGGTTCATGATCACAGCTGGGCTTGGCACCATCGGGCAGCACTTTACCACTATGTCATTGACCTTTCTCAAGTCTTGAATAATTCGGACTTTCCCACAGGGCTTTCTTAGACCCATTGTAGGGGAATTACATGGGCTGCTCATTGCTTCCTTCAAGACCCCTTGTTTCACGAAGTCTGCAATTATCTGCGTCACCTGTATGAGGACATCCTGTGCCATGTGGTTCTGAGGTACCTGAGGAAACACGGCATTTGGTTTCACATCGACTTTGAGTGGTTCTACTCCTCTTATAAGTCCCACTTCTTTTCCTGTCAAGTCCCATACCTTCTCTGTGACTGTCCCCTGCAGGTCTGCGGGCAAATCAGTCATTGTGAACATCGGGAAGAAGCTTATCAAGGGGTACTCTTGATCTGTAGTCTCTGTTTCTGGCTCTGAGATTTGACCATCATCCCCCTCTCATGACTGTTTGTCTGCACTTCGATTCCCTCATTCAAACAGGTGATAAAACACCTCGTCTTACACAGTAAGTCTCTTCCCAGTAGGGACATGGGACTTGAATCACAGACTACAAACCTGTGCAATCCCTGAAAGGTACCAATTTTGACTTGAACCGGATCTGTGATCGGGTTGGTCAGGAGCTGGCTTGCCACTCCCACTACTTTTATAGTGCGTCCTGAAAGGGGCAATTTCGGAACCTCTGCACTCCTGACTGTAGAGCGTGTAGCTCCTGTGTCAACCAAAAATGAGACCTTGTGACCCATCACCTTCCCTTGCACATAGGGTCCCCTCTGATCTACTTCTAGGGACGCTGCAAGCCTGCACTCCTAACTATCTGAACTGTCATCCGACCAATCATTGTTTATTCCATTCTCACCACGCAATGGGAACTGCTGCACTGTGTTATTTTGACCCATTCCTTGGCTTGTGACCTGTTGAGGAAGCATCACCTGTTTCTGTCCTATTGGCACTAAGGGCAACTGCATTTGCTGTCTAGGTACCACTGGAATCTGCTGTTGCACTTGCTGCATCTGTACTGGTTGTATACGTGGCATCTGCATCTGTTGCATGGGTTGGAGACCCTGGATTTGAACCATGGTATTCTGGAAATTTGGATTAGGACCCCTCATTCTCGGTCCTTTAACATTTTGAAATGCACTGACATCATTGCTTTGTTGAACCGCACCCTCCTGCACCATCATCGGGAACTCCCGCTTCCAATGTCCCACGCCCCCGCACGCATGGCATGGTAACACCTTCTTCATCCCTTGCACATCATTTTGTACCACAACGGTATTCAAATCTGGACCACAGTGGACAAAACGTCCTCGACCTCTGCCTCTCGTTTGCGTCTGAAATATTCAGTTTCCCTGTGGCTGTTGCACCATCTCTTGTACTCTGTTTCCTTGCATCCCTGCTTGCGCTTGCTTAATTTGCATCACCATCACTTTCTCCTTCAGCCTTCTCTGCTTCAATTCGATTTCATCACTACAGTATTTTGCATACTGCAATACCTCATTAATCGGCTTCGCTTGCCAGCAAATTAAATGATTTTTAATCATCTGGCTAATCTCTGGTCTCAGCCCTTCAACAAACCTGAACACAAGGTGATTCATGTCTTTCAGCTCTATGACTTCCGTGCCACTGTAATGCTTGAATGCTTTCAACAAGCTCTCATAGTAAGCATGTATTGACTCTTTGCCTTCTTGTGCCGTTCGATCAATCTTTTGTCAATCAATATTCTGCGGCAACACTTTCTGCTTCAAAAACTCAATTACCTTATAGTAATGCTTAATTTCCTCTGGAGAGGGTGCTCCTGTAACCCTATCCCTTGCCGGTTCTGCAGTCGACCAGTCAACACTTCTCTTGCACTCGAGCCACAAATCAGCAGGAACTATGATCTCAAACAATGTATTCAAGTCTTCCCAAAGACAGTTCGCAAGCTTTACAAATCTGTCTGTCTTCTGGTACCACTCTATCGGCTTTTCCCTCAGCCTGGGGAAGTCATTTGTGAAGGACAGAATATCACCTCTGGACCACGGTACATGGACAAGAATCCCTCCAGCTGTCTCTCTCATGGGTAGCATCTTTATGGTACCGGTATCTGGCACTGGTTTTGCCTGCTGCTGCTCTAAGCAGTCACTTTTCCTTTTATTTCTCTTCTTTGCCCATCTGCCTTCCCACTTCTCCAAGGCTCCCCAAACCTGCGCGCTCTGTAAAATTTCTTTAAGATGTACCTTCATCCCAGTAGAACTCATGTGAACAAAATCTTTGGGTTCGAAGACTAATCTGTTTGCTTAGTATTGTCTAAGTCTATGCCATATTTGTCTGCTAGATCCGCCAACCTTTGATGCACGTTGCTCACTTCTTTAGTTATTTTTGGACACAGATACCTCAATTCTGCTTCAGTGTATGACTCTAGCCTATTCACTCCCATGTTCCCTTCAACTAATTCAGCTGCTTCTACGCCCAACCTCACAAAATTCAGGTATTCCTCTCTCTCGGACCGCTCTGCTGTCACAGGAGTAGTCTGTGGTGAACTCAGCTTGTCTAGTCATTCATTCAGTTTTTGCCCAGTCAGACCCTGCAACGAAATATTTCCAGCCTGCATCATTGGTGGTTGCGACATGTACATACTGCGTATCTGTGGAGTTAGTAGTCCCAACCCAGCCTGTCTCATTGTCTCTAGAGGAACCCCAATCGGACTGAAATCCAACAAGGACCTAGATCTCTCTGCTATCTGTTCTCCCGGTGTCATCCCTTGGGAACTTCCTGCGAACCCTCCTCTTAGCACCTCTTGAGTCATTACCCCTTGGTCACATACACTAGGCTTTGCCTGTGCATACAAAGGTACGGGTGGACCAACTGTAATCGGCAAAGATATAGCAGCTGGCGCCTGCCTGTTCCCAAACCCTGGGGAGCATTAGCTCCCATAGTCTGATTCATTTCGGGTGCTGTGACTGACTGCGGTCCTGTGACCGAAGCGTAATTCAGAACCATTTGTTGCTGCGGCTGGGGCAGCAGAAGTGGAGTTGGCTCCATTCGTACCAACTTTGATCTTGTATATGCTTGGTTGGGCGGCACCATCAAATTTGTAGTGGTCTGTAATACTGGAACATCAGGGTAGAGCCTCCGAACCGGTGGTGGCTGCAACTGTGTCTGCATCGCTGGCGCAGTGGATACGCTGACACTATTCTGCACTGGAGCTGGTGTCGCAACTGCATTTACCTGAGCTGTATGCGCTGTTCCCTGATTCTGTGTGGAATTTACAGGACCTGTACTAGTACTAGGTCTGTTGTCATTCATGGCATATGGCGGTGGACGATCCTGTAACAACTGATTAAGGAACTCATCATCATCTGAGTCATCTACATCTGCCCAAGACCTGTTATTCTCTTTTCCTCTATTAGAACCCTTGTCTGTTTTACAACTGGCCTTTCTTCCTTGTGCATCGGCTTTTTGAGTGATTGCCGGAAACATCCTGACTCCATCTATTATTTCTCTTCTCCACATCCTGGTCTCACTATCCCACCTAGCCTCCGCTAGTGTCTTTTCTGCTTTTCTCATTCTCCTTTCAAACTTTTGCTGCCTTTGTTGTATGGCCATTAATTCCCAAATTGCTAATACCTCAAACTGTGTTGGCCTTGGAGGCGGCTTCTGCTCATTTAACGCCTTCTGCAAATTCTTTAGAACCCCTATGTTGAAAGTCCCATTCTCTGGAAACGCCAAACACCCATCTTTCTCTGTTAATTTGCACCATTGCTTTAGCCAAAGACATGGCGCGACTCCCTTCTCCTCCATTACGGCATAAGCCGGAGTATCCTCTGGCGGTGTAGGCTCCCCCACACTCGCGGTAATGTACACATCTCCCCTCAAAGTGCTCTTTAGAGCCTTGAAGAACTTAATTTTTGCGTTTCTTATTTTGTTTATAACTGAATCAGGAAGTGACTTTAATTCCCAGAACACCCTTTACCTACCATCCCAACCAATCGCCTCTCACGGAAGGCTGCCAATCCGTGCGCGACCCTTCTCACTAACTGACCTATCCCAGCGCGGTTCCAATGACGTCACACTCACACACCCTGCGGCTGACAAAGTCCGGCGGCTTGTCTTCCTCACTCCCGATTCACACAACCTAATGCAATATATTGCAAGCACTTTAACAACAAAACTCAATTTTGCCGGTTTACTACAGGAAGGGTAACACAATCGCTTCAGAACTTTACAGAGATTTCACTTGAAGCCTCGGCCGCTACTCTCTCCTTCTCAGATCCCGCACTCGCAAGCAAACTTTGACCCCCAAATTTCACTCTCGACTTGTCAATGGCTCGTCCTAGTGCACTTTAGAACTTACCAAATCTCCATCGAAGGTTTTCACTCACACACTGTGACTCAAACTCGACTGGTCAATCATGCCCGATTGACCTATTAAACCACGCAAATTACAACATAAACCAAGTGTCTCATACACTTATCAATATACTCCGGAGTCTTAGACCACGCAGGGTCTGCACATCACCAACAACCACGTGGACAATTTTGAGCACAAAGCGCCACACTCACATGAAGTTCGCCGACTTCCCTACTCTCATACTGTGGAGTATGCCCACTCCTACTAAAATATCACCTGGCCTAAAAAAAATCTTGCAGACCTCACAATTCAACTGCGGTATGCATAAGCTGTGCAAGCGCAAATCCTACTTTACTCATACCATCACTAGAACACCGAGAACATACCCAACTCACTTCGGCAAGCTCCGGGGTACGGGAAAGTCATCTGGGCTTAGGGGAACATCATCTCTCCCCTTTGCATCATTTCAAAAACAATCCTAAACAATGGACCCTCGTGTTAGGGCCCCAAAGGGCCGAAACCGTCCTCTGCTACCAGAACTGCTAACGCGTCCCGCCCTAGGTAATTTACTTACTCTGGGACTCGTTTAAGGCCAATGAATCTTTTGTCCCTGATTGGAGGCACCTTAAGATGAGATAACTAATCAGCATAACAATCGATAGATCAATAACCTCATCAATATTCACAATAGCAAATTAATCAAATTAGTTAATGACATTAGTAAGAATCCAAACTCACCATGGCCTTTCAGCCACGAATGACCACACAAAATTTTGTAATAGTTATGATATTTATTCCCTATTAGTTACACTCTACTAGCAAGGTTATTAGTCTCAAAACCAGGAAACATATCAATAAGGTCACAATATGGCAACTTGAGTAAGATTTAAGCAAAGCAAAGATTATAAACATTAGAACAAAACACGGCGTCAACATGGATCTACTTAGCAGAGTATCATTAGCGCATCTATTCAATACAGCAAAGATTCAGTCATTTTGTCTATTTGCATTTGTTTAATGACCTCCTTAACTAACCTCGAATTAGCATCAGCATGTTGGGCTTCATGCAAAACAATTTAGTAACACAAGTTTTGAAAACATCTAACTAGGGTCTCTGTCTAAAGCAGTTGGTACCTAGAAAGGAAAGGCAAACAGACAATTACAATTTCATTATCATATAGTTACCCTCCGTAATGGGTCAGCATACAGAGTCAGTCTTCGTCCTCAGGACAGTAGTCGATCCGCCATCAGCCAGGACAGAACAGCAAAGTCTCAGCAAACAGGGCAGAATTTTTTTCCCTCTTAAGGAGGTGAAGTAAATGTTGGGTAAAAGGATGGTTCAAAGTAAGAAAAACTCTCTCTCATCGTGATGATAAGGTAATGGCTGCAAGGAACGGCAAAGGATGGCAAAAGAGTGGACGATTTCTCCTTGTGGCATGCCATTATATTAAATCTGTCGAACAAACCCTTAGTTAAGTCTGGCGCACCACTATCTCTGTCCAATAGTTGGTTGGTCACCTCACTAGAATTTTCACCTAAGACAGTTCTCATACAGTTCATTGGCTCCTACGATTTACGTCTTCATTGGGTGAGATGGCAGGTAAGAAAAGTTACACGCACGGCTTCAGTTAGTAGCTCCATTGTCTCTACCAGTTCAGGCGACCTTGCAAGAATGTCTCCTTAAGCAAGTCGGATCCCATGAGAAAGAATTTACTACGGTTACACACATCTCTAGCTTCTGGAAAAGTACAGCTTCTCGTCCTTAGGAAGACAGCACATTACACATTAGAAAAAAACACATTTAAAATGAGACCAGGCAGCTAGGCCCAGAATCTTGCTAACTAAGGCCTAATGATGTATTCAACAAAACCTTAACATATAACTCTTAATGCTAAAACAGAATCATACATTAGTACATTAATAATTCATTATTAGTCAATTTCATTAATCATCGTATACATTGGTGACCACTCCCCGTGGGCACATTTCAAATACGTACATTAGAAACATTTAATGCGTTTTCTATGCGGCTTCATTGTTCCTTAATTTGCAAGCAGTTCATGTTAATTTTGATTATAAAAGTTACACTCCAACACTTTCAAGGTCCTCTTACAAAGTATTACTAGACTCTGAAGCTGAGTAGAGATCGGAAAAATGATGGTGCGAAATCTGTGGGTGAGTAATAAATTCAACATCCCTATTGGTTATTGAGCTACCATACGCAGGAAGATGTCAAAATGATCTAGTATCCTTAGTTTTAATTGTAAAGACCAATTTTTGCCAATATGTCTCCTCACACCCCCTTTTACTTTTATTCATAAACAAAATATTCTTCCCTGGCCTCTACTATCTCAGCTCTAGTGCCACCTCTAATTGCCAATGGCATGTTTAATCTTGCCTTCCTATAGCTGTTATAAAAATAAGGCATTCATCTTGGTTTTGGGAGACAGCGGGTTCAAACTCTGATCAAAGTGTACTCTAAGTGCTGTGTCAAAGATGTGGTATCAAGTTAATTATGGAATCTCTTTGACCAAACACCTCAAATGAGGTTTGAGGATCCCAGCAACAGTAGTTAATATTCCGGTGTGCAAATCTGTCCTTGCTTGTACTGAAGGACATTTCACACAGCTCCTATTGTTATCATAAAGGATAGGCATAATGGGCATGTTAGTGAATTCCGACAAATCAGTTAGAAGAGAATTGTTCATGAAGAGTCAGTGCATTGTGGTCACTATCATTTCTATCCACCACTTTCATATCACACAAACCAGGCTAAAGGTACAATTCTAGCAAAATATAGTGTACTTCACTATTGCTTTTGCCTCTCTTGAATGTATATATTGGTCCCCTGTCTGAACTAGATCGCCCATTAAAAGCTCGCATTCCATGAGATAGGGTAAGTGATGGTAATTGTACGGCAGCAATAGACCACATTTTTATGGGAGGGGATAGCAGTACAGGAATGACGCAAGCCTCATCCTCATCATTCGTAAATTAGGGGGTCATTACAACCCTGACAGACGGTGTTAAAGCGGCGGTAAGACCGCCAACAGGCCGGCGGTAAAAAAATGGGAATTATGCCAGTGGCGGAAACCGCCAACAAAGACAGCCACTTTAACACTCCGACGGCCATGGCGGTACAAACAAACAGCGCGGCGGTCACCGCCAATAGACAGGCGGGAGACAAAGTACCTCCCACAGTATCACAACCTACCAATCCGCCACCTTTTCCAGGGCAGATTCACCGCGGATAAAAACACGGCGGAAAGAGCCATTTCAAAGGGAAAATGCTCACCTCTACAAACTCCACGAGGAAGGAGGGCACCATGGAGCCTGAACTCCAAATTCTTCCTGCACTAGTCTTCCTGCTCCTATACGACGATCATCAACGCCGGCGGCGAAGACAACGGTGAGTACTGCACCTACGACATAGGGGAGGGGGAGGCAAAAGACAGGAACACACACACGCAACACCCCCACCCTGACCCTCACCCACTACAACACACACACCAGTGCATATCCAAACATTACAGTAACAACCCCCAAACCCCCCGGAAGAATGCAAAGACAAAAGGAAATGAGTGGAACCATTGTAATATATCAAAATACAGTAACCAAATATATACATATATATATATACACATTAAACAAAATATACACCACGATTTGTAGTGCAGGTAATGCACAAGTCATTGTCCGTGGACCACTGGGCCCAAAATGCATGGGCGAGGCCCACACTAGATACCTGATCAATACGGAGAGAACACTGCTAGGGCATCAGATAGAAATACAACAGGCACCTCAGGGGGAAGGGAAGGGGTGGGCACCTCAGCCGGATGAGTGCACCACGCCAGATTCACGAGCGGGCTCCATGCCCATTGATGTATCCTGGGGAGTGCAAAGCCACAGTCTCTCAAGTCTCTACAGTGGGTGGGTTGCCCACTGTACCATCCTGGGGAGTGCAAAGCCACAGTCTCTCAAGTCTCTACAGTGGGTGGTTTGCCCACTGTACCATCCTGGGGAGTGCAAAGCCACAGTCTCTCAAGTCTCTACAGTGGGTGGTTTGCCCACTGTACCATCCTGGGGAGTGCAAAGCCACAGTCTCTCAAGTCTCTACAGTGGGTGGTTTGCCCACTGTTCCATCCTGGGGAGTGCAAAGCCACAGTCTCTCAAGTGGATAACAGTCTCCATTCTCTGGTTCTGGAGGGGGACTGGTGCCCAGAGTGCTTCATCCTGTGCAGGACAGAGGTAGTGGATGCATGTCTCCACTGGTTCTGGAGGGGGACTGGTGCCCAGATTGCTTCATCCTGTGCAGGACAGAGGTAGTGGATGCATGTCTCCACTGGTTCTGGAGGGGGACTGGTGCCCAGAGTGCTTCATCCTGTGCTGGGCAGACGGAGTGGATACATGTCTCCACTGGTTCTGGAGGGGGACTGGTGCCCAGAGTGCATCACTCACCCCGTGACGTTCCCAGTTGCGTCACTGCCCCTGCCGCTCATGGGCTAGCGGTGCTTGAGTTGGCGGTCCTTGCCCTGTTCGGCGGTGCTTGACTTGGCGGTGCTTGCCCTGTTCAGCGGTGCTTGACTTGGTGGTGCTTGCCCTGTTCAGCGGCGCTTGCCCTGTTCTGCGGTGCTTGACTTGGCGGTGCTTGCCCTGTTCAGCGGTGCTTGCCCTGTTCAGCGGTGCTTGAGTTTGCAGTTTCTGACCTATTCAGCAGTGCTTACCCTGTTCAGCGGTGCATGCCATGGCGGTCTTTTCCCTGTTCAGCGGAGCTTGCCATGGCAGTCCTTCATTTCCCAGCTGGGCTGGGGCTGGCGGTCCTTCATCGGGCAGCTGGGCTGTGGCTGCCGGGGCCCTCCTGGGCAGCTGGGCTGTGGCTGCCGGTGGCCTCCTGGGCAGTGACTCTGGCGGTGGCCTCCTGGCCACTGACGATCGGGCTGCCCTCCTGGGCAATGACTCTGGTGGTGGCCTCCTGGCCACTGACGATCGGGCTGCCCTCCTGGGCACTGACTCTAGTGGTGGCCTCCTGGCCAGTGACGATCGGGCTGCCCACCTGGGCACTGACTCTGGCGGTGGCCTCCTGGCCAGTGACGATTGGGCTGGCGGTGGCCTCCTGGGCAGCGGGGATGATGGCGGTCTTTTCCGCCGTGCTGCTCCTCTCAGACTTTGGTGATTTCTTCTGCCCCTTCCCCACCTTGGGAGGAGTCACAGCTGAGTTGACACTCCCCCTGGGACACTTGTGAGTGGCTTTGCTGGCTGGAGTCTTCCCCCTCTCCCGCCGGGCACTGTCCAACTTCTGGTGCTTCACAGGGGGGGGGGGACTGGCTGTGCTGTGGCTCCGTGTCACACTGGCTGCCCTGGTGCCCGGTGCACTCCACATACCTGTAACAACAGGCACCACTGGTCCCGGAGATTTTTGGCTGAGGTGCTAGTACGGGACCTATGAATTGTAGGGGGGGTGGGAAAGAGGTCAAGCATGGTCAGGAAAAGTTTCTTAGGAACACTGGGATGGGTAGCTGGAGGGGGTTTGGGAGTGGAGAAAGATGAGGTGGTTGTAGGAGGTGTAACTTTTGTGGCTTTGGGTGCAGATGCATGCGCTGGAGGCTGTCCTGAGGTGGATGTATGATGGGTGGGTGTGTGCCTGCGTTTGTGTACTTTGGGAGGGGGTGTCACAGACACACTGGGAGACGACACGGGGGACGTGTAAATGGTAGTGGGGGTGGTGAGTGTATGTGAGCGGGGTGTGGTGGTGGGTGTGCTGGTGCGGGACATAGTGGCTGTAGTGGTAGTGCATGCAGGTGAGAGTGTAGACGAGACGGGGAAGGAGACGACAAGGAGGGGGACACAGTGTAGGCAGTAGATGTTGGTGTGTCTGTATGTGTGTGATGCTTGCGTGAGTGCCTGTGGGATGTGTGGTGCTTATGTTTTCCTGAGCTTCCCTTGTGTGGTGAGGTGTGTGCATGCTGGTCTGATGGTGTGCTTGGGATAGGCTGGGGTACAGGGGATTGGGTCTGGGTGGAGGAAGTTGGAGGGGGGAGGCTTGACACAGAGACAATGGCTGCCATCAGTGCTGAGGCCAGATTTTGCAGGGTTTGATGATGGGCAGCCTGACCAGAATGAATGTCCTCCAGGAATGCATTTGTGTGTTGCAATTCCCTTTCTACACCCTGGATGGCATTCAAAATGGTAGACTGCCCAACAGTGATGGACCTGAGGAGGTCAATGGCCTCCTCACTGAGGGCAGCAGAGGTGACAGGGGCTGAGGTGCCTGGGGCAAAGGTGATGCCCACCCTCCTGGGTGAGCGGGCACGGGGCGAAGGCTGAGGGGCTGATGGGAGGGTGCTGCTGGTAGGGGGGGTGGCGGCTGTACCTGTAGAAGTGGGGGGCACAGATTTTGCCGCCACCACAAGGGAGCTCCCTTCGGAGGACGAGTCCGTGTCGCTGGTTGCAGATCCTGTGACCGCCGTGAAGCTCCATTCGCCCTCCGTCCCACTGGTGTATTCCGAGTCTGTGTTGTGGCCCTCCATGGCCATGTGGGATGCAGCTCCCTCGTGCTCGGTGCCACTGTACCTCCGCCGGATGATGCTGATGCACACAAGAACAGGGAGACCACAAAAAGGGGGGGGGCGACAGAAGAAAGACAGGTTGAGTGCATGGCTTACCGCTACCGTTGGCGGACAATGCAGACACAGCAGTCCCCTGCACTATGCTGCGCTGTTGGGCTCTACAGATGCAGTTCATGGGATATGGCCTACATGGCTATTGTCGACATCTGCACACATAGATGACACAGGGGCATGTATACCTGTACTTGGCACTCTACAGAGGTGGGGTGGAGTGCCATATGGCCTGCATTACGGAGGGGCCTAGCCTACGGAACTCGCTCTGGCTTAGGGAAATCCACAGCCCTCCTCCCTCACCCAGACACCTTCACTGCGCGCAAAGTCCGCACAATGATGTTGTACTCACCCCTTGTGTCTGCTGTGATGCCCTCAAGCGCCAATCCAACTCAGGGTAGGCCACCGCCAGGATCCGGAACATCAGGGGGGTCATGGTGCGACGGGCACCCCTCCCACATTGGGAGGCCATCCCCAGCTGAGCCTCCGCCGTCCTCTTGCTCCAGCGGCGAATGTCCTCCCATCTTTTATGGCAGTGGGTGCTCCCTCTGTGGTGGACCCCCAGGGTCCGGACGTCCTTGGCGATGGCACGCCAAATATCCTTCTTCTGGTGGGCGCTGACCTACATGAAATGTACAGGGGAAGAAGAGAAGTCATTAGCAACTGCACCGTCGAAGTGAGTGGCCCACATCACTAGCCTTGCCATGTGGCACATGCATTCACAGTCCTTCATGCATGCAGAACTGTGCCCCCTTCCTTCTTACAACCAGCCCTCTCCACACAGGCATAGCCCATACAACGTGCTCCCTGTGTACTTACCTGTTGGTCTGGAGGACCGTAGAGTAGCGTGTACTGGGGGAGGACCCCGTCCACGAGCTTCTCCAACTCATCTGCAGTGAAGGCAGGGGCCCTTTCCCCAGACGCACGAGCTATTGTCTCTTCTAGACCGAGGTCACAGCAGCACTTGCAGTGTAGGTCCATTCCTGTTGAAAATCAGGTATCGAGTGATTGAACAGCTAGAAAATGGTGGTCAAGTCCGCGGTGGTCACGTCCACGGCGGTGCGTAGTATCACCAACGGCGTACATCGTCATTGGCTCCTGGGATCCATAGGGTCCAATGTTAACCAATGCAGCATTGCGCCGCGGTCTTCGACCACCTACTGCGACGGTGTACAACGCCAGCGCAGTTACCTCACATCCCATTGTCCCACTTTACAGGTTAGGCAGCCGCCATTTCAGGGGCCCACATGGCCTAATTACCAACTGCGTCACACAGAATTAGGCCTTGTCGCACAACACAAATACAGGCCAGATTCTGTGTATGAATGGTGTTCTGTGTAGACTGTGGGTACATACCTCTGAGTTGTTTGACTCTGTGGTCGCTTTTGTCCTTCCTAGGCACCGTCCGCTGGGACATGTGAGGAGATGGCGGAATCCTCCGGTGTACTGACCGCTGGTGGACCTGTTGACAATGGAGGAGCGACATTTGATCATCACCTACAGGTTTGACCGTGCCACAATCCAGGAACTGTGTACCCAGTTGGAGCCAGACCTGATGTCAGCAATCCGCCATCCCACAGGGATCCCCCCTCAAGTGCAAGTGCTATCAGTGCTCTATTTCCTTGCAAGTGGGTCATTTCAAACAACAGTGGCCATGGCATCAGCGATGTCCCAGCCTATGTTTTAAAACGTGTTGTCCAGAGTGTTGTTTGCCCTGCTGAAACACATGCGGAGCTACATCGTTTTCCCTCAGGTGGAGGATTTGCCTACAGTGAAAGGTGACTTCTATGCCCTTGGACATATCCCCAACATCATAGGTGCCATTGATGGGACCCATGTAGCTCTGGTCCCCCCCACAGGAGTGAACAGGTGTACAGGAACAGGAAGAGTTATCATTCAATGAATGTACAGATGGTATGTTTGGCAGACCAATACATCTCCCAGGTAAATGCTATGTTCCCTGGCTCAGTGCATGACGCCTACATCCTGCGGAATAGCAGCATCCCTTATGTGATGGGTCAACTCCAGAGGCACCGGGTGTCGTTATTAGGGGACTCTGGTTACCCCCAACCTGTCATGGTTACTGACCCCAGTGCGGAATCCCAGGACCAGGGCAGAGGAATGCTACAATGAGGCCCATGGGCGGACTAGGAGGGTGATCGAACGCACCTTCGGCCTCCTAAAGACCAGGTTCAGGTGCCTCCATATGACAGGTGGTTCCCTATTCTACTCACCAAGGAAGGTGTGCCAGATCATCGTGGCCTGCCGTATGCTTCACAATTTGGCTTTGCGATGACAGGTGCCTTTTCTGCAGAAGGATGGTCCAGATGGCGGTGTTGTGGCAGCTGTGGAGCCTGTGGACAGTGATGAGGAGGATGCAGAGGAAGAAGACATTGACAACAGGGACTCAGTTATCCAGCAATATTTCCAGTGACACACAGGTGAGAATACATTCCTGCCTACTACAAGTACTTTCACACTTCTACCTCTATCCTGTCTGTCGATTTCAACCAGTATATGGTAACTGAGTTGAACATTTCCATTACGGTTTCACAGGTGTGGTTTCCAACGTGTGTCATCTGCTTAGATTCCTCATGGACTTGAGATGTGTGACATAGGTATGTTGACATTACATTTGAGAACGCATTTTGTCACTGTCATTGCTAATACACATTTTCAAAATCACAGACTGACTCCAGATTGTTTTGTGCTTCAAGGGTGTTTACTGCAGTGCTAAATATTGGAGGGGGGTTGTAAAATGGTGAGGGGTGATGGTGGAGGAATGTCCATGGCAGAGTCCAGTCTATTAGTCTCACAGGTGCATTGCCCATATGGGCATAGGAAGTGGAGCTGGGACAGTTCCAATATGGACAGGGTTACAAAGTGGGACAGTAGGATGACAATCAGGGTGGTCTTATTTCTTGCCGGGGGTCTTGGCATCGTGCTCTGTCTTGTTCCTGGTTCTCAGGGACCGCTTGCGGGGTGGTTCTCCGTCTGCAGGGGGTGGGGTGCTGGTGTGGTGGTCCTGTGGCGGTGACTCCTGTCCACTAGCGCCGGCGGAGGTGGTGGGCAGTTCATCGTCCATGCTAGTGTCAGGGGCCCCTTGGAGTGCCACAGTGTCTCTCCTGGTGTTAAGTATCTCCTTCAGCACCCCTACGATGGTGCCCAGGGCGGTGCTGATGGTTCTGAGTTCCTCCCTGAAGCCCAAATACTGTTCCTCCTGCAGGCGCTGGGTCTCCTGAAACTTGGCCAGTACCGTTGCCATCGTCTCCTGGGAGTGGTGGTATGCTCCCATGATGTAGGAGAGGGCCTCGTGGAGAGTGGGTTCCCTAGGCCTGTCCGCCCCCTATCACACAGCAGCCCTCCCAGTTCCCCTGTGTTCCTGTGCCTCCGTCCCCTGGACCGTGTGCCCACTACCACTGCCCCCAGGTCCCTGTTGTTGTTGGGGTGGTGGGTTATCCTCGGTTCCCTGTAGTGGTGGCACACAGCTGATTGACGTGTCCTGGGGACGGAAGTATGGGTCCTGGTGTTACCAGAGGGTGGAAGGTCTGTGGTGGCCTGTGCCTGTGTGACAGGAACCGACTGTCCCGAGGCCCACGATGGTCTGGGCTGGTCATCTAGATCCAGGTGGACAGCGCTGCAGTCATCACTGTGGGCCTCTTCTGTGGGTGGGGTGGAGATATCTGGACCCTCCTGTCTGGTGACGTTGGGTAGTGGTCCTGCAGGGGTGTAAAGGCATGATTATTGCATCTGTGTGTTTCATGGTGTGCAATGGGTGGGTGACCGCGTACCCCAGTGCTAGCATTCCTGTGTGTGGGCTTGTGTGATGATGGTTGAGGGGGGTGTTATGGGTATGTGCAGTGGGCATGCTTTAGTGATGGGTGTCCATGCTTTGTTGTGTCATGCAGGGCTTGGTGTTGGGATGGGTGGTTTATGACATTGGTACATTTGTGAGGAGTTGGAGTGATAGGGGTGGGGGCGAGGGTGGGGGTATGTGATAGCATGCAGGTAGGGTTGGGGATATGATAGTTAAGATTTGACTTACCAGAGTCCATTCCTCCACCGACTCCTGCGAGGCCCTCAGGATGCAGAATAGTCAAGACCTGCTCCTCCCATGTTGTTAGTTGTGGGGGAGGAGGTAGGGGTCCGCCGCCAGTCCGCTGTAACGCGATGTTTTGTCTGGAGACCACGGAACGCACCTTCCCCCGTAGGTCGTTCCACCTCTTCCTGATGTTGTCCCAATTTCTTGGGTGCTGTCCCACTGTGTTCACCCTGTTGACTATTCTTCGCCATAGCTCCATCTTCCTAGCTATGGAGGTGTGCTGCACCTGTGATCCAAATAGCTGTGGCTCTACCCGTACGATTTCCTCCACCATGACCCTGAGCTCCTCCTCCGAGAACCTGGGGTGTCTTTGCCGTGCCATGGGGTGGTGTAGGTGATGTGTGGGGTGGTGTATGTGGTGATAAGTGTGGTGATATGTAGTGGTGTGTGGTGTTTTGTGCGTGGAAGTTGTGTGGGTGATGGTGTTGAGTGCCTGTGGCTGCTAGTTTGTGGATGGTGGTGTCTCTCTCTGGCCTTCTGTCGCAATTGTTGTCGTAGGGGTTTGTGGGTGATGTGGGTTTGTGTTTTATATAGTATTGAGTGTGTGGGAGTGGTGTGTGTATGTGTATCAGGTGTGTGTCTTTCGAATTGTCCAATGTGGTGGTGTTTTGGAGATGTGGGTGTATTTTGAGCGCGGCGGTGTGTACCGCCAATGGAATACCGCGGTTGAAAGACCGCCACGTGGATTCGTGGGTCGTGAGCGCATGGGTGTATTTCCGTATGGCGTGATGGTGGAGGTTTTGTTTTTGCCAGTTTACCACTGAACTTTGGTGTGGCGGACTTGTGTTGGTGTCCGAATTTTGTCAGATTTCGGGATGTGGGTCATAATAGCTGTGGCGGATTTCTGTGGCCACGGCGGTATGTTGGAGGTCTTCTGCACATCGGTAAGCGGCTTTTACTGCCAATGTTGTAATGACCGCCTTTGTGCGTTAAATTTAGAGGCTCATCGGTCTCATTAAAATCCCCAGCCAAAAGAAGAGGACAATTTCAGCTGCTCTGTACCAAATAGTCATCATTAACTGTATGATGGGAGATTCTAAATTCAGTGCGGAATTTTGATTATAAATATTGGTTAATTTATGATAAGGGGCAGTGGCAGAGGAAAGATGTAGCTCCATAAGATCAGGGGAGCTTATATCCGAGTCCTGGATTTTAAAGGCTAAAGAGGTGCTGAAGTTTAGCTAGCCAGATCTATAAAGCTGTGATAATTGTCAGGTTTCTTGAAAAAAACATATGTGGGAATTATCAATGATGGCACCCAATATTGAGTCATTACGTTTGTCTTTCAGCCCCGCCACATTCCAGTCGGAGACTATAGGCATCAACTGAACTCTGCAGCAGTTGAACAATATTGTTCACCACATCTGGGCTATCTAGAGGCCCTAAACTCTTAATATTGGGACCTATAGTAAGGTATTTGGCAACTTCCCACAGTAGGCATGGGTAGATGCCAGATCTATACTAAGTAAGATGGAGGCAGTTAGGGCAGCGTCAATACAAATTGGAGAATGAGATTCATCCTGTCAGTCCATTTCAGCCAGACCTGGATTCAGACTAGTATCCTTGTCTGCCGGTGACTGCCCACATTAGAAAATCACACTGGAGGACGACAAGTCTCACTCGCATTTCTGGAGGAAAAACATTCTGTCACACAGTGATTAGCGGAAGGTGGCCAAAGCCCCATATTACAAGAGTAATGTAGAGCTGCCAAATTCCACATATTCCACCACCTCTCATTATTTCTACCATCAACCTTAGCAGATGGGAGGCAGCAGCTGTAACACTTTGCCAAAGACACCTGTTTTCCTTATTACTGGGGACAGGTTCAACATCAAAAGGTTCTTCAGCCATGAGGGGAGCAAACCTATTTTGACAAGTAATTTCAGGGTCAGTTTGAGATTCAGTGTGAGGTTAATGAAGTGTGATATTTACAGGGGTAATGCCATGTCGCTCTGAGGATTGACTGTAAGGGCAAGAAAATGTGGTGTCATTACCTTGTTAAATTTGTGGAATAGTAAGAATGATTTCCTCTGAGATGTCAGGTAGTCTTGGTCCAATCAAGTGTCCTGTAAAGTGGGTGTTAGCTGGTGCTTTATAGAGCTGGTGGCAATGGGGCCCTCCTCCTTGAGCCCCCTCCTTCTGCTGCACAGTATTATGGAATAGGTAGTCCCTCCTACAATAAACAGTCCCTGTGTAAAATTAAATAGGAAAAATCCCTCTAAAACATACAGCTTGCATATGTTTGGAAAAGAAGTAAATAAATATGATCCGCTGCAAAAATAACTTTAAAAAACAGGAAAGAAAACTGAAGTTAGCCTACCAGACATGACACTGAAGGCAACGTCTGTTTAAGTGGCTGTGCACTTGTGCAAGAACAAAATACCATCACTTTCAGTGAAGAAAGCCAAGTGAGCTGACCCACTGACACATGCTGTAGACTGGTGAAGGTGGAAGCAAATTGTAAACGGCTGTAAGTAGCCCTTCTGTGCCTATGTATGTTTGAACACACAGCCTTGATAGGTTTGTGTATCACACACAGTCATGGTGGGTGCCTACAACAGCTATCTTTAAAATCCCAGGTTAATTCTTTACTCAGTACTGCTTCCAAGATTTCACAGTTTCCTTACAGGTAATGATATGTGAAATCTTAATATTCCTGGTCAGTATGTGCTGCCACCATCTTTTCATCTTAGATTGTTACGTGCTTCTTCCATGGCTCACATTCCTGGAATGTACCTATTTCTTTCATCCACATAACATTTATAGATACCTATACCTACCATCAAACATCTTTGGAATTTATTGTCGCCTATTCAGTGCATATCATTGGCTGATACCAGCTCCTCTCATCACTTAGGGCCAGCTGTACGACTGCATGTCTTATGCCTCACAATCTGCGAATTATTTGCAAACCGCAAATTGCGAGTCACAAAACTAAATGTACATCAGTATTAATGACACTGTTTGCGATTCCCAATGGAGTTGCAAATGACCTACCTCATCAATATTCATGAAGTAGGTCACAATTTATGACCCCATTGGGAATGGCCGCACTCACAGGGATGGTGGCCTCCTGGGACAGCAGACCACCATGTCTGTGACTGCTTTTTCAAAAAGCAGTTTATGTTTTTGAAATGCAGCCTGTTTTACCTTAAAGGACCAATTCCTGCTCTGAAAAAATATTTTTGTTTCCATTCACAAAGGGAAGAATCTCGTGAGCACCCCTTCCTGTTTGCAAATGGGTTAACACCAAATTGAAATTAGAGTTACCTGTGATTGTTTTGTGACCACATACATGGTCACAAAACAATCATACATCCCCCTGCGAGACCCAAATATGGAAGGAATGTACTTGGATCCCCCTTCCTTATTGCAAGTTGCAATCCCTATTTTGCGAGTCGGTGATTGCGTACCTACTCGCAAAATAAGGATGGTACAGCGTACCTGCCCATTTTGTGGTTGCAAACGGAGAGTTTCGCCGTTTGCGACCGCAAAAAAGAGTTGTACATCAGGCCCTTAATTCCTTGGTCTGTCTTCATAGCCACCATCTCAGACATCGTTTGTTGGTTCCCTCACTCCTCTCTCAAATGTCTTGTAGATACTTGCTTCTTTCATCGCACACATACTTTGTATATACTTTGTCCAAGCATCCCCATTACTAGGCAGCGGTTCCTGGCATTTTGCACATCCCTGCAGATATTTGCTGTCCCAAACATCACTAATACTTACCTGCTCCCATCATCACATAATTCATCTTATGTGCCGGCTCCCACCTTCGTACAATCCCCATTAATTACTTACTCCTGCTATCCCACAAATCACTGGAAGGGACCTGTTCCTACAAAGACACAAATTAAGCAATCCTTATTGGAAGGTAAGCCTTCCAATAATGATTCCCATGTTTTTGTGTCACTCATGTACCAATTTTAAAATCTGATGGGGCCAGCTCACCCTTTTATCCTCTTGAAGTTGATTAAATCCATGCCATTAAATTGGTTACTCTAGTAACACGTTATTTACAGTGCCTAAATACAAAAGTTGTTTAACTATTGGTTATTCCCAACATGTTCCCATCCGAAAATCTGTATGACCTTGTTCACAAAGGCGAGTGTCAACACAAATTCTGCCCTCTCTGCCTACAGGCAGCTGCCCATGCACCACTCTCTAATGATCATTGGACAACGTTAGCCTAATCCCCTTCCAGACATCCCCTAACAAAGATCAAGAAAGAGCCAAATCAGCAAGTGTATGTTCCAAATTTCCAATTACGGTTTTGTTGTGGGATAGGAATTTTTTCCATAATTTTATGTATCTTGGTGTAGAATCATTTCTTTATGGTTATGCGCTAGGGTGCCCCACAGGGGAGTAGTAAGCAATGTACAAATGCTATATTCCAATTTGCCATCCAACTTACAAACACAGCTGTTTCTTTCTATAGTTTTACCTCCTCAGATTGCATGCTATCTCAAACATTTTTTTCCTCTATATCCTAAAACCATGCATGCCTACTCTCTACTACTGTATTTCTACAAATGCCCGCACCACACCTCATTAAGCACAATCTCCTTCTTGGAAAGTATTTACCTGCAAACAAACAATAACTTATCACCTCTTGCCTATTCATTCATCACAATAACCAGTTCTTAATGTAAAATCAGCTGTTGTAGGTGGGGCCCACCAACACTTATTTTCCATCATCTGTCATTGACTCAGAAGTGAGAGAGAAAGGCAGAAAAGGCGGAAAAGAAGAGGCAAGGGAATGGAAATCAGTGACAGGGGGAGAAAGCAGTGATGGAAAAAACTGATATAAAAGGGCAGTGAATGTTGGATGGTGGATAAAATATGCATAAGGTGGAAGTAAGATTAGGCAGCCTTCGTATGCAGCCAACTTCTCTGGGGTAGTAAGCAATATATAAATACAATTACAATACTTTTATTATGAATTTTGTTCAAATCTTGATGCTGGAGACACAACTACAGCTGTTTCTAGGTCAGACCTAGGAACAATATGGCTGCCCGTTTGTAAGGTGTATTGAAACGATTACGCCCCACTGTACTGTCCTTTAATGTGTTATGAGTGCAATGCCTCGTCTTCACGCTTCATCAGTTATGATCAACACAGGCCTCTCATCTTTACTTTGTTCTGTGAAAGCTCAGCGTTCACTGCACGGCTCTTCACTGTTCAAACAACAGACCAGTCTCATGCGCTGCACATGAACACCATGAAAGCAAACACATTCCTTGCCAAAAGCGGTAATAAAAACCTTGAAAAGAAGGAGGACATTAAACTGACCTCACCCTTCCCCCTTCCTCAAAATTAACCTTTTTAAAAGGCGTTAGAGCGGCGCAAATCTGCACCGATGCTTTGCAGCCCAGCTACGAGGAGTTGTTTCCCAAGAGTTAAAGCACTCGCATATGAAGGGAAAACAAATTAACTCGGGCTAATTCATTTTTCCATTGCCAGTAGGCATTGCTGGAAAAGTATACTGGGAGATCAAAGCGATATAGTTTGAAAGGAGGATATAAATGTTTATACCCTGCTAAAGAAGCGACCTGCATTCCTGCTGCTCAGGAGTAGATTAAAAAACACATAAAAGTCGACCGAATAAAGGACAGATTCTCTTATTAAATCTGTCACAAAAGAATCATCGTCAATTCGAAATCGGCGTCGTTTATTTCCAAGGGCAAGGTGTAACAGAGATTAAAAAAACACACAGTAAAACTGCAAACTAACCAGACACTGCGCCATTAAACAAGGTACCTTTGTAGTTTTGTTCCAATCATTTGCAGTCATCAAACGACTTTCCCATTAAGTACGTTTTATTTTATAAAAGTGGAAATACAGTATGTAAATGAGTACACAAAATGTTACCTAATGTTAACATTATTAGAAGGCGAGAAGTGTCTTCCAATGTTGTTAGTGGGACTCTCTGACATAATGTACATGCAATTGAGACCGTCAAATGCCGGATGGTTTATAAACGCAATTGTCAAGGGGCTAGGGTATCTGCAATGACAAACATTTTATATAGTAGACATTAAATATAACCAGTGCACTTTATTAATTCAAGAGTTCGATAAGAAGCACAGGAGTCAAGACACCACACTGCAGTCCCCAATCTGGAAAGATTGTTGGCATTAAAGCAGTAGGCTCATGAAGGTGGACCGTCGATGAAGATTGGGGGACCTCATTCTTCGGCCAAGGACTGAGGAGTGGGCAAATCAGTGTAAGAATTCTGCTGTGATGGCATCCACAAGGCAGCTACATTGGTACTAGAATATGCGTCACTGCATGTGCAATTGGATTTCCATTCCCTTATGCAGCAGTGACAGAGAGCTTGGGTGCAAAGAGTGTTCAGAACCAGAAGGGTTAGGTAGACCCAAAAAGGAGATGTGTGCAAGGGGTCTCCTCTGTCATATTATCTTGCAGCGCTCACCCTTGTAAATTCTCACTCATAACAGACGCAGTGATGTTTACAATGTGCGACGCATCTTTACAATGCTTCGCTTTCAACCTGTAATGCATAAAAAATCCTACGCCTCTGTAACCCACACATAAGAAACGACGCAGTGACACTATGTCACAGGAATCTGACCATCTGAATTTACTTAACACACTGCAATAAGTAAGAGGTCACATTCCCTCAACTAGTAGTAGGCCTACACATGTAACAATCATGTTGTAAGAGCCCCTGGCCAACTTGGGACCATGACACCTGAGATTGTTACATCCACCACCGCAATGGAATATGATGCTGTGCACTCCATGTAGGGGATAGGCCAGGATTGTCACATATCTATAGAGGAATGGGTCCCCAAGTCGAGCCAATCGCTCAACAGGTAAGTACACATATAAGGTAGGTAACACATGAGTTGGCACTTTACATTACAACATATACAGGTATCCACTTACATTCAGGTGTCACTCAATTTGTCACACATAGTTAAGTCTCAACATACTCATAAGTAGACTATGCCCACAGTAATGTGACACACAGCCATACTTCATACTTGTCTGCATTACATCCAGGACCAATGTAATGGAGTACAAGGTGACTTTTCCACCATTTTACACTCTGTTACATTGGTCCCCACACATTAGGCTACTTGCGTCACTCAGACCTGATGCACTGCCTTTGTTTTTTGACGTATTGTTGAAGTTGCGCTTGTCTTAAGCCCATCTTCAGCAATGTGTCACTTTTGGCCCTAATGCTTTGCAGCATGCTTCCACTGATGCATCAGAATTTCTGACGCATCCTTCGGACCTTACGCCAAGGTACACCATTTTGTAAATATGATGCATCCAAGTCATCGTAAACCTGTCCTGCCACAGTGCAAGTAATTTTAACATATCGCTGCCTTAGCAGAGCGATGTGCCATTTCCTGTAAATATGCTCCTAATTGAAGAAATGTGGCTGAAAACCTCCTTAAGTGGCTATGTTATTCACATAATGTTAGTAAAATCAAAACATCTTGTTTAATACACACCTGCCAGCCTCTTACCTTTAAGAAGGAAGAAAGAAAGAAAGAAAGAAAAGAATCGGAGGACAGAAAACAAGAAATAAAGGTGGAAGAAAGATAGAAAGCAAGAAAGAATAAAGGAGAAAGAAGCAATGCAAGCAAGAAGAGAAAATGAAAGAAAGATAGAAGGAAATAAAAGAAAAAAGATGGAAGGGAGAAAAAAGAAAAAAAGAAAATTGAAAGAAGAAAGGAGAAGAAGCAAGCAAAAAAGGTAAGAAGAGAAAAAAAAGAAAGAGAGAAAGGCAAGGAAATGAAAGGAAAGGAAAGAAAGAAAGAAGGAAACTATGAGGCAAGAAAGAAGGATAGAAAAGTGAGGTAAGAATGAAGGAAGGAAAAAAGAAAGAAGGCAAGAAGGAAGCGAAGCAAGACAAGAAGGCAAGAATAGAAAGAAGGAAGGAAAAAGTGAGGAATGAAGGATGGAAAAATGAAAGAATGTAAGAAAAAAAAAGGTAGGAATGGCAGAAGAAAAAAGAAGAAAACACGGAAGGAAAGCAAAAAGAAGGAAAAAAAGACAGACAATTTTGAAAAGACAGAGCACAGTCATGATCTAATATTCAGAGTGCATGTGAGCTACTCGAGGTATTACTGTTGTCTTTCAAAAGGCTCTGTTTTCCACCACTTTTTTTAGACTACTGAAAGAGCAGCAGCCAGATAAACTAAGGTCCCTGCAAAAGGAATTTATAACAGGCTTGTTAATAGACAGGAACTGAAAAAGCTTGAATGTGTCCTGTATTTCAAAAGCATCATGTAATCACATCAGGATCCAAACACAAAAGCAATACTGTAAGGAAATTCCTCCTTGGCATGATTACCCCCTGACTTTTTGCCTTTGCTGATGCTAAGTTTTGATTGCAAGTGTGCTGGGACCCTGCTAACCAGCCCCCAGCACCAATGTTCTTTCCCTAAACTGTACCTTTACTTCCACAATTGGCACAGCCCTGGCACTGAGATAAGTCCCTTGTAACTGGTACCCCTGTTACCAAGGGCCCTGATGCCAGGGAAGGTCTCTAAGGGCTGCAGCATGTCTTATGCCACCCTGTGGACCCCTCACTCAGCACGTGCACACTGCCTCACAGCTTGTGTGTGGTGGTGGGGAGAAAAAGACTAAGTTGACATGGCACTCCCCTCAGAGTGCCATGCCAACCTCACACTGCCTGTGGCATAGGTAAGTCACCCCTCTAGCAGGCCTTACAGCCCTAAGGCAGGGTGACTATACCACAGGTGAGGGCATATGTTCATGAGCACTATGCCCCTACAGTGTCTAAGCCAAACCATAGACATTGTAAGTGCAGGGTAGCCATAAGAGTATATGGTCTGGGAGTTCGTCAAACACAAACTCCACAGTTCCATAATGGCTACACTGAAATCTGGGAAGTTTGGTATCAAACTTCTCAGCACAATAAATGCACACTGATGCCAGTGTGTAATTTATTGTAAACAGTACCCAGAGGGCATCTTAGAGATGCCCCCTGAATACCAATCCGACTAGTAGTGTTAGGCTGACCAGTTCCTGCCAGCCTGCCACAAAGCAGATGAGTTGCTGGCCACATGGGGAGGGTTATATGTCGGAACCACAGGTGCTTCAACCACCCGTAGCTCAACAACGAGTTCGGAAGAACAACCTCTTTCTATCCACTAATGCCTTTACCACGAATGTGTTTACAGCGATTTTACCTTTGTAAATGCATTCCTGGTAAAGGCATTAGCAATCAGCATGCACTATCCACCATGTTTCCCCACTAGCCCCACTGCAAAAATTACCATGACCCCCATCCCCAGAACAACCCCACCCCCCACTCTCCAAATTACCAGAACCCCAACCCCCCTCCCCTAAAACCTAAACCACTCCAGCCCCCGCCCCACCCCTTAAACCTAAACCCCTTCCCCAAACCCTAATCACCCCCAGCCCCACACCCCACCCCAAAAACTAAAAATACCCCGAGTCCCCACCCCGCCCCTAAAACCTAAACACCCCAACCCACCCCTTAAACCTAAACCCTGACCTCCCTCCCCAATAAACCCTAATCACCCCCAGCCCCCCACTCCACCCCAAAAACTAAAAATAACCCGGGTCCCCACCCGCCCCTAAAACATAAACACCCCAAACCCCCAAGCCACCCCTTAAACCTAAACCCTGCCCCCCAAACCCTAATCACCCCGAGCCCTCCACCCCCCCAAAAAACAGCCCAGGTCCCAGCCCAACTTACCTCCTCCTTCACCCCGTCCACTCCGACTCCCTTCTTCTGTACCTTAACCACACATGTACGTTGTTCGGACATGCGTGGTTAAGGTACCAAAACCAGGAAGCCGTGGAAAACAAAAGCGGCGTGGTTCTTGACTCGTTCTTCCGGGTGTTTCCCCATGGGGAGAGTGCCTTTGTCATTCTGTGGTCAGGAACAAAGCCTGTACTGGGTGGAGGTGCTTCTCACCTCCCCCTGCAGGAACTGTAACACCTGGCAGTGAGGCTCAAAGGCTCTCCCCTTTTGTGAAAGCACCCCAGGGCATCCCAGCTAGTGGAGATGCCCGCCCTTCCGGCCACTGCCCGCACATTTAGCAGCAAGGCTGGAGGAGATAATGAGAAAAACAAGGAGGAGTCACCCACTAGTCAGGACAGCCCCTAAGGTGTCCTGAGCTGAGGTGACCCCTGCCTTTAGAAATCCTCCATCTTAGTTTTGGAGGATCCCCCCCAATAGGATTAGGGATGTGCCCCCCTCCCCACAGGGAGGAGGCACAAAGAGGGTGTAGTCACCCTCCAGGACAGTAGCTATTGGCTACTAGTCTCCCAGACCTAAACACACCCCTAAATTTAGTATTTAGGGGCACCCAAGAACCCATGAAATCAGACTCCTGCAACCTGAACTACAAAGAAGGACTGCTGACCTACAAGCCTGCAGAGACGACGGATAACGACAACTGCTTTGGCCCCAGCCCTACGGCCTGTCTCCTGAGGCGAAAACCCGCAACCAGTGGCGCATCCAACAGGGACCAGCGAACCCTGAAGCCTCAGAGGACTGCCCTGACCCCTAGGACCAAGAAAATCCCATGAGCACCAGCTCTGCTCAACAATCTGCAACAAGCTTGCAACTTTTCTTCAACTTCAAAGACCTCACTCTCTCCGCCGCAAGCGTGAGACTTCACACTCTGCACCCGACGCCCCCGGCTCGAGATCCAGAGAACCAACACCACAGGGAGGACTCCCCGGCAACTGCGACCCCATTATTAGCCCGAGACGACCCCCCCGGGCCCCCACAGCGATGCCTGCAGAGAGAATCCAGAGGCTCTCCCTGACCGCGACTACCTGTAACAAGGGACCTGAGGCTTGGACTAAGCACTGCACCCGCAGCCCTCAGGACCTGAAGGAACCGAACCTCAGTGCAGGAGTGACCCCTATGCGATCCTCTGCCTAGCCCAGGTGGTGGCTGACCCGAGAAGCCCCCCGCGCCTGCCTGCACTGCTAGAGTGACCCCCGGGTCCCTCCATTGAAACCTATTCAAAACTTGACACCTGCTTTCCACACTGTACCCGGCTGCCCCTGTGCCGCTGAGGGTGTGTTTTGTGTGCCTACTTGTGTCCCACCCAGTGCTCTACAAAACCCCCCTGGTCTGCCCCACAAGGACGCGGGTACTTACCTGCTGGCAGACTAGAACCGGAACACCCCTGTTCTTCATAGGCGCCTATATGTTTTGGGCACCTCTTTGACCTCTGCACCTGACCAGCCCTGAGCTGCTGGTGTGGTAACTTTGGGGTTGCCTTGAACCCCTAACGGTGGACTGCCTATTCCCAGGAACTGAGACTTGTAACTGTCTTTCTTACCTCACAATCTAACCAATACTTACCTCCCCCAGGAACTGCTGATTTTTGCACTGTATCCACTTTTAAAATTGCTTATTGCCATTTTAACAAAAACTGTATATGTTATTGCTCTAATTCAAAGTTCCTAACTTACCTGTGTGAGTACCTTGCATTTTATGTATTTACTTCAAATCTTGAACTTGTGGTTCTAAAAATAAATTAAGAAAATATATTTTTCTTTATAAAAAAACTATTGGCCTGGAGTAAAGTCTTTGAGTGTGTGTTCCTCTTTTATTGCCTGTGCGTGTACAACAAATGCTTAACACTACCCTCTGATAAGTCTACTGCTCGACCACAGTACCACAAAATAGAGCATTAGAATTATCTAATTTTGCCACTATCTTACCTCTAAGGGGAACCCTTGGGCTCTGTACACACTATCTCTTACTTTGAGATAGTATATACAGAGCCAACTTCCAACATTGGAGGATCAGCGGTGGGTTCAAAGACTTTGCATTTGCTGGACTACTCAGCCAATACCTGATCGCACAACTAAATTCCAAAAATTGTCATTAGAAACTGATTTTTGAAATTTTAGCTATTTTTCTAAATTTTTAAAAGTCCTGCTAGGGCATTGTGGGAGTCCCTGATAACATTTATTTTAGAGTTTAAAAGTTTGTAAAAGTTTGGATTTAAGTTCTAGAAATAGTTTTTAGATTCTTAAAAAGTTATCCCAACTTTTAGAGAAATAATGTCTAGCACAGATGAGATGGTGGTGGAACTCAACCTCACCCCTTACCTGCATCTAGGGATGTCAGAGCTAAGGACTCTCTGCAAGCTAAAAAAATAAGAAAACTGGGTCCAACCCTACCAAAGTTAAGCTTCAGGAGCTTTTGACAGAGTTTGCAAAGGACCACCCCTCTGAGGATAATCCTACAGAGGGGGAAGCTAGTGACCAGGAGGATGATTCCCTCCCTCCTGTCCTAGTTAGGGAGAACAGGGTCCCTCAAACCCTGACTCTACAAGTGATAGTCAGAGATACTGGTTCTTCTACAGGCGAGACCAGTAACTCTGGAAGCATTGAGGGCAGCCTCAATGAAGATGACCTCCTGTTAGCCAGGATGGCCAAAAGATTGGCTTTGGAGAGACAACTTCTAGCCATAGAGAGGGAGAGACAAGAGATGGGTTTAGCTCCCATCAATGGTGGCAGCAACATAAATAGGGTCAGAGAAAGTACTGACATGCTAAAAATCCCCAAAGGGATTGTAACAAAATATGAAGATGGTGATGATATCACCAAGTGGTTCGCAGCTTTTGAGAGGGTTTGTGCAACCAGAAAAGTAAATACATCTCACTGGGGTGCTCTCCTTTGGGAAATGTTCAAGGGAAAGTGTAGGGATAGACTCCTCACACTCTCTGGTAAAGATGCAGAATCCCATGACCTCATGAAGGCTACCCTGATTGAGGGCTTTGGATTCTCAACTGAGGAGTACGGGATTAGGTTCAGGGGGGCTAAAAAATCCTCGAGCCAGACCTGGGTTGATTTTGTTGACTTTTCAGTCAAAACACTAGATGGTTGGATTAATGGCGGTGGTGTAAATGATTATAATGGGCTGTATAACTTGTTTATGAAAGAACATCTTTTAAGTAATTGTTTCAATGATAAACTGCATCAGCATCTGGTAGACCTAGTTCCAATTTCTCCTCAAGAATTGGGAAAGAAGGCAGACCATTGGGTCAAGACTAGGGTGACCACGAATTCCACACGGGGTGACCAAAAGACAGGGGTCAAAAAGCCTCCCAGGGGAGGAGTGTTGAGACATCCAAGGGAAAAAGTAAAGAGTCTTCTACAGGGCCCCAAAAACCTGCTCAGGAGGGTGGGTACAAAGCCTCTTTACAATCCTCATTTGGGTATAAGGGTAAAAACTTTGATCCTAAAAAGGCCTGGTGTCGCATCTGTACTCGGCATGGACACCAAACTGGAGACAAGGCCTGTCCAAAGAAAAGTCTCACAACTACTACTCCAGTTAGCACTGGAATAGCCAGTCTCCAGGTGGGATCAACAGTGTGCCCAGAGCAAATCAGGGTTCACACTGAAGCTACATTAGTCTCAGAGGATGGGGTGGACCTAGCCACACTTGCTGCCTGGCCACCTTACATGCAAAAATACAGGCAGCAGCTCTTAATCAATGGGACTAGAGTAGAAGCCCTGAGGGATACAGGTGCCAGTGTCACTATGGTGACAAACTGGTTTCCCCAGGGCAATACCTGGCTGGACAAACATATCCAGTCACCAATCATGACAATCAGACTAATGTCCATCCAGGGGCAATGGTAAATTTAGAATGGGGAGGGGTCACTAGCCTGAAACAAGTGGTAGTCTCTTCTGCTATACCAGTAGAATGTCTGCTTGGAAATGATCTGGAGTCCTCAGCATGGGCTGAGGTAGAACTCAAAACCCATGCAGCTATGCTGGGTATCCCTGAACTGTTGAGTGTCAAGACAAGGGCACTGTCGTAGTTTGGACTCTTGCTCTAGACAAGACTGCTGGTTTAAGGATGACAGTACGTATGTTTGTAGGCGACTATGCCTATCCCACAACAAGTCGCAACTGTCGTTCCAACCCTTCCGGCTCACTAGCAGCACCTCACCAAAAACACAAATGGTAAAAGGTGATTTGTGGCAGCCTTTACAAATGTGCTCGAGAATAAGACATCTCAGGGAGGGTTGTGGTTAAACGGAGATTACCCCTTTCTCACAGATACATCATGTCTCAACCAAACACAGGCAATAACGAAGATGCGTTAAAGTTTCAATAGTTTTTATTTAACACAACTGCAATCTGATATGTTGCATGGGCTGCAATGATTAGGATAATGAACAGTGCAAGAAACAAAATTGTGAAGACAAGAGTCATTATTACAAAGACCCCCACCATCTTGCAAAAGCATGTAACAAACATAAGATGTGTAATATATCCTAATACCCTAATATGATAGGCCTAACCTCCTACCTAAAGGAGAGCTGGGTTTGCTAAACCTAATATGCCAATGCCATGTCCATGAGAGGAGCCCCAACCCTCGTTACCTTGGAATGAGGTCTCCATTTCAGACTCCGCAGGGACACGAAGACTGGGTCAGCGTCAAGACGACGTGCAGCATCGATATCAGCGATGGTGGCGATGCCCTCTGGTCGGAATCCATCTGATTATCTGTCTAAAGTGTGATGTATTTATACAGATCTACCAGGGCCCCTGACGTAGGTGTGTTCCCAAACAATAGATAACGGACATGCTTGGGACGGCAATTATTATAAACAAATCCCTTGAATGTATAGAGAGGGAAAGTCCCTAAGTGGGAACACCTACTGTTTGTTTGTCTTTGTCACTTGATCTTGACACCTTAGCGCACTAGCACTGATAATGCAAAGCATAACAAGTGGCCTAACTATAAACAAGGCAGCCATCTAAGATGAATTCAATAATTAAATGGGCTCAGACAGAGCAAGCTAGGTTGGTTAAAAGTCAGTAGGTGAGGGGGGCACGAGTCTGCAAGCCGAAGGCTAAGCTAACTCCTGTTATCCCATTAAAATAAACTAGGAATCACTACAGCACAGTGCAGGGCTCAGGGTGAAAAAGAAGTGTTGGAGTCTGGAATAATGGACCAACCTTCCAAGAGAAAAGGAAAGAAGACTGGGGAACCAGCTTCAGCACAGCACAAGAAACAGAACCTCTCATCCCAGGAAGATGTTCTATCCCTGGAGGGAACTGAGTCCATGGAGCTGGGACCTTATCAGGTTGAGCTCTTGGGCCCAGGGGGACCCTCAAGGGAACAGCTGTGTAAGGGGCATGACATTTGTCCCTCTCTTGAAGGCCTAAGACAGCCAGCAGCTGAGCAAGAAAAAGGAAGTGTCAGTGGAACTCACAGGGTCTATTGGGAAGATGGACTCCTTTACACTGAGGCAAGAGATCCCAAACCTGGTGCCACTAGGAGAGTGGTAGTACTTCAGGAGTTTAGGGAGTTCATTCTGACCTTAGCCCATGACATTCCCCTTGCTGGGCATTTGGGACAAACCAAGACATGGGAGAGGTTAGTCAACCATTTCTATTGGCCCAATATGTCCCATTAGGTAAAGGAGTTTTGCACCTCCTGTGTCACCTGTCAAGCCAGTGGTAGGACAGGTGGCCATCCAAAGGCCCCCCTCATTCCACGTCCAGTGGTGGGGGTTCCCTTTGAAAGAGTGGGAGTGGATATAGTGGGTCTACTTGACCTCCCACAGCATCAGGGAATCAATATATCCTGGTAGTAGTGGATCATACTACTAGGTACCCTGAGCAATTCCCCTTAGGTCCACTATTGCCCCTGCAGTAGCCAAGGCAATGATTGGTATTTTTACCAGAGTGGGATTTCCTAAGGAGGTGTTTTCTGACAGAGGTACCAACGTCATGTCAGCTTACCTGAAACATATGTGGAATGAGTGTGGGGTGACTTACAAATTCACCACACCATACCATCCATAAACCAATGGTCTTGTAGAGGGATTTAACAAGACATTGAAGGGCATGATCATGGGGCTCCCTGAAAAACTCAAAAGGAGATGGGATGTCCACTTGCCATACCTGCTTTTCCCTACAGAGAGGTGCCTCAGAAGGGAGTAGGGTTTTCCCTCTGTGAACTTCTGTTTGGCCATCCTGTTAGGGGATCACTAGCTCTTGTAAAAGAAGGCCGGGAGAGACCTCTCCATGAGCCTAAACAAGATGTGGTGAACTATGTTCTAGGCCAACGTTCAAGGATGGCAGAGTACATGGAAAAGTCAAGCAAAAACCTTGAGGTCAGCCAACAACTCCAGAAGATGTGGTATGACCAAAAGGCTGCTATGGTTGAGTTTCAGCCAGGTTAGAAAGTCTGGGTTCTGGAGCCTGTGGCTCCAAGGGCACTTCTGGACAAATGGAGTGGCCCTTACCCAGTGCTAGAAAAGAAGAGTCAAGTCACCTACCTGGTGGACCTAGGCGCTAGCAGGACCCCCAAGAGAGTGGTCCATGTTAATCGCCTCAAACTCTTCCATGATAGGGCAGATGTAAACATGTTGATGGTTACAGATGAGGACCAGGAAGCAAAGAGTGAACCTCTCCCTGATCTTCTCTCCACTGACCCTAAGGATGGCATAGTAGATGGAGTGATCTACTCAGACACCCTCTCTGGCCAACAGCATGCTGACTGGAGGCAAGTCCTCCAGCAGTTTGCTGAGCTCTTTTCTCTAACCCCTGGTCAGACACACCTGTGTACCCATGATGTGGACACAGGAGACAGCATGCCTGTCAAAAACAAAATATTTAGACAGTCTGACCAAGTTAAAGAAAGCATCAAAGTGGAAGTCCACAAGCTGGAGTTGGGAGTGATTGAGCACTCTGACAGTCCCTGGGCTAGCCAAGTGGTCTTGGTCCCAAAACCTCACGCAAAAGATGGCAAGAGAGAGATGAGGTTTTGGGTGGACTACAGAGGGCTTAACTCTGTCACCAAAGCAGATGCTCACCCCATTCCAAGGGCAGATGAACTAATAGACAAATTAGGTGCTGCCAAATACTTAAGTACCTTTGACTTAACTGCAGGGTAATGGCAAATAAAAATGGCACCAGGAGCAAAAGAGAAAACAGCATTCTCTACACCTGATGGGCACTACCAGTTTACTGTGATGCCTTTTGGCTTAAAGAATGTCCCTGCCACCTTCCAGAGGTTGGTGAATCAAGTCCTTGCTGGCTTGGAGTCCTTTAGTGCAGCTTATCTTGATGATATTAGCTCCAAATGACAGGATCACCTGGTCCACCTGAGGAAGGTTTTGCAGGCCCCGGTAGCAGCAGGCCTCTCTATCAAGGCATCTAAATGTCAGATACGGCATGGTATTGTGGTATACTTGGGTCACTTTGTAGATGGAGGCCAAGTTCAGCCACTCCAATCACAGATCCAGACTATTCTGGACTGGGTAGCTCCAAAAACACAGACTCAAGTCAGGGCATTCCTTGGCTTGACAGGGTACTATAGGAGGTTTGTGAAGGGTTATGGATCAATAGTGACACCCCTCACAGAACTTACCTCTAAGAAAATGCCTAAGAAAGTGAACTGGACCATGGACTGTCAAAAGGCCTTTGACACCCTGAAGCAAACAAAGTGTACAGCACCAGTTTTGAAAGCTCCAGATTACTCTAAGCAGTTCATTGTGCAGACAGATGCCTCTGAACATGAGATAGGAGCAGTCCTGCCCCAAACAAATGATGATGGCCGTGACCAGCCTGTTGCTTTTATTAGCAGGATGTTACTTCCCAGGGAGCAGCGTTGGAGTGCCATTGAGAGGGAGGCTTTTGCTGTGGTCTGGTCCCTGAAGAATTTGAGACCATACCTTTTTGGTGCTTACTTCATAGTTCAAACTGACCACAGACCTCTCAGATGGCTAATGAAAATGAAAGGAGAAAACCCTAAACTGTTGAGGTGGTCCATATCCCTACAAGGAATGGACTTTGTAGTGGAACACAGACCTGGGACTGCCCATGCCAATGCTGATGGCCTTTCCAGGTTCTTCCACTTGGAAAATGAAGACTATCTTTGGAAAGGTTAGTCTCATCCTCTTTTGTTTGGGGGGGAGGGGTTGTAAGGAAATGCCTCATTGGCATGATTACCCCCTGACTTTTTGCCTTTGCTGATGCTAAGTTTTGATTAAAAGTGTGCTGGGACCCTGCTAACCAGGCCCCAGCACCAGTGTTCTTTCCCTAAACTGCACCTTTGCTTCCACATTTGGAACAGCCCTGGCAGGGAAGGTCTCTAAGGGCAGCTGCATGCCTTATGCCACCCTTTGGACCCCTCACTTAGCTCATGCACACTGTCTCACAACTTTTGTGTGCTGGTAGGGAGAAAAAGACTAAGTCGACATGGCACTCCCCTCAGAGTGCCATGCCAACCTCACACTGCCTGTGGCATAAGTAAGTCACCCCTCTAGCAGGCTTTACAGCCCTAAGGCAGGGTGTACTATAGCACAGGTGAGGGCATACGTGCATGAGCACTATGCCCGTACAGTATCTAAGCCAAACCTAAGACATTGTAAGTGCAGGGTAGCCATAAGAGTATATGGTCTGGGAGTTTGTCAAACATGAACTCCACAGTTCCATAATGGCTACACTGAAATCTGGGAAGTTTGGTTTCAAACTTCTCAGCACAATAAATGCACAATGATGCCAGTGTGGAATTTATTGTAAAAAGCACCCAGAGGGCATCTTAGAGATGCCCCCTGAATACCAATCTGACTAGTAGTGTTAGGCTGACCAGATCCTGCCAGCCTGCCACAAACCAGACGAGTTGCTGGCCACATGGGGAGAATGCCTTTGTCACTGGCCAGAAACAAAGCCTGAACTGGGTGGAGGTGCTTCTCACCTCCCCCTGCAGGAACTGTAACACCTGGTAGTAAGCCTCAAAGGCTCACTCCTTTTGTGACAGCGCCCCAGGGTATCTGAGCTAGTGGAGATTCCCGACCCTCCGGCCACTGCCCCCGCTTTTGGCAGCAAGGCTGGAGGAGATAATGAGAAAAACAAGGAGGAGTCACCCACCAGTCAGGACAGCTCCTCAGGTGTCCTGAGCCAAGGTGACCCCTGCCTTTAGAAATCCTCCATCTTAGTTTTGGAGGATCCCCCAATAGGATTAGGGATGTGCCCCCCTCCCCACAGGGAGGAGGCACAAAGGGGGTGTAGCCAACCTCCAGGGCAGTAGCCATTGGCTACTGCCCTCCCAGACCTAAATACCCCCCTAAATTTAGTATTTGGGGCACCCAAGAACCCAGGAAATCAGATTCCTGCACCTGAACTACAAAGAAGGACTGCTAACCTACAAGCCTGCAGAGACGACGGACGACGACAACTGCTTTGGCCCCAGCCCTACCGGCCTGTCTCCTGAGTCGAAAACCTGCAACCAGCGACGCATCCAACAGGAACCAGAGACCTCTGAAGCCTCAGAGGACTGCCTTGAACCCCAGGACCAAGAAACTCCCATGAGCAGCGGCTTTGCTCAACAATCTGCAACAAGCTTGCAACTTTTCTTCAACTTCAAAGACCTCACTCTTCCCACCGCAAGCTTGAGACTTCACACTCTGCACCCGACGCCCCCGGCTCGAGATCCAGAGAACCAACATCACAGGGAGGACTCCCTGGCAACTGCAACCCCGTGAGTAGCCTGAGACGACCCCGTGGACCCCCACAGCGAAGCCTGCAGAGAGAATGCAGAGGCTCTCCCTGACCGCGACTGCAGGGACCCGACGCCTGGACCAAGCACTGAACCCGCAGCCCCCAGGACCTGAAGGAACCAAACCTTAGTGTAAGAGTGACCCCCAGTGACCCTCTGCCTAGCCCAGGTGGTGGCTGGCCCTAGAAGCCCCCCCTGTGCCTGCCTGCACCGCTAGAGTGACCCCCGGGTCCCTCCATTGAAACCTATTCAAAACCCGACACCTGCTTTGCACACTGCACCCGGCCGCCCCTGTGCCATTGAGGATGTGTTTTGTGTGCCTACTTGTGTCCCCCCAGTGCTCTACAAAACCCCCCTGGTCTGCCCCCCCCCCAAGGACGCGGGTACTTACCTGCTGGCAGACTAGAACCGGAGCACCCCTGTTCTCCTTAGGCGCCTATGTGTTTTGGGCACCCCTTTGACCTCTGCACCTGACCGGCCCTGAGCTTCTGGTGTGGTAACTTTGGGGTTGCCTTGAACACCCAACGGTGGGCTGCCTATGCCCAGGAATTGAGACTTGTAAGTGTCTTACTTGCCTCACAATCTAACCAATACTTACCTCCCCCAGGAACTGTTGATTTTTGCACTGTGTTCACTTTTAAAATAGATTACTGCCATTTTAACAAAACTGTATATGTTATTGCTCTAAATTCAAAGTTCCTAACTTACCTGTGTGGAGTACCTTGCATTTTATGTATTTACTTCAAATCTTGAACCTGTGATTCTAAAACTAAATATATTTTTCTTTATAAAAAAACTATTGGCCTGGAGTAAAGTCTTTGCGTGTGTGTTCCTCATTTAATGCCTGTGTGTGTACAACAAATACTTAACACTACCCTCTGATAAGCCTACTGCTCGGCCACACTAAAACAAAATAGAGCATTAGAATTATCTAATTTTGCCACTATCTTACCTCAAACAGGAACCCTTGGACTCTGTGCACACTATCTCTTACTTTGAGATAGTATATACAGAGCCAACTTCCTACAAATACTAAGGGCCATATTTATACTTTTTGATGCAAAACTGCGCTAACGCAGTTTTGCGTAAAAAAAATTTGCGCCGGCAAACGCCATTCTGAAGCGCCATGCGGGCGCCGTATTTAATCAATGACGTTAGCCGGCGTTAGCCGCCGGCGCTGCCTGGTGTGCGTGGAAAAAAACGACGTACACCAGGCAGCGCCGGCGTAGGGGGATATGGGGCTTGGGCGTCAAAAAATGGGGCAAGTCAGGTTGAGGCAAATTTTTCGCCTCAACCCGATTTGCGCCATTTTTCTTCACTCCCAACCCCCATAGAAATTACTCCTGTCTTAGCAAAGACAGGAGTCATGCCCCCTTGCCCAATGGCCATGCCCAGGGGACTTATGTCCCCTGGGCATGGTCATTGGGCATAGTGGCATGTAGGGGGGCACAAATCAGGCCCCCCTATGCCACAAAAAAAAAAAAAAAAACACTTACCTGAACTTACCTTAATGTCCCTGGGATGGGTCCCTCCAGCCTTGGGTGTCCTCCTGGGGTGGGCAAGGGTGACAGGGGGTGTCCCTGGGGGCATGGAAGGGCACCTCTGGGCTCCTTCAGAGCCCACAGGTCCCTTAACGCCTGCCTTTTGCAGGCGCTAAAAAACGGCGCAAAAGCGGCCGTACGTCATTTTTTTTGACCCGCCCACTCCCGGGCGTGAATTTTGCCCGGGAGTATAAATACGACGCACATGCCTCGGAGTCAATTTTTTAGACGTGAACGCCTACCTTGCATCTCATTAACGCAAAGTAGGTGTCCACGCTAAAAAATGACGCAAACTCCATGGACTTTGGCGCTAGACGTGTCTAACGCCAAAGTATAAATATGGAGTTAGTTTTGCGTCGGAATTGCGTAAAAAAAAACGACGCAATTCCGGCGCAAACGGAGTATAAATATGCCCCTAAATGAATTATTAAGTAAAAACAAAATCAAAGACACTGAATGGAACCACCTTGTGTGTGAATGTGTTCTTTGTGAGAGAACAAAATGCAGTCACTCAAAGTGAAGTTAAGCAGTGGTTTAAGTAGGCTGACCCACTAATCCACTGCCCCATGCTGTATGCTGGAGTGGGAGGGAGCACATTCTGAGTGACACACAACAGACTATTGGATGCAGAGAGGTGGCTAAAAGCCCCTTTAAGTAATTTTGTTAAACCATTTAATTTTAGTGAAATAAAAAGCTCTTGGCTAACGCATGACCTGAAAAGAGTGCATGGGATTGATGATGACGAGAAACATAGGGGGATATTTATAGTCCCCTAGCGCCACCTTGCGCCACATTAACCTGATTATTTATTACGTTAATGTAGCCCAACAAGGCCGAAATCTCTGCACCGTATTTACAGGGTGGCGCAATGCATGCATTGCGCCACCCTGTAGCTCTTTGCCCTACATTATGCCTGTGCCGGACATAATGTATGAAAAGACAGCATTCCCCTGTTAGGGGAGCCAGAAAAATTGCGTAAGGAACATTATTTACGGCACTTTTAACGCATGCTCAAGAGCAGGCATTAAAAGGGGGCTTCTATTCTTTAGATTGGAGCGCTATGTACTCTGCAGAAGTAGCGCCAATATTTTGGTGCTACTCCTGCAGAGTACATAAATACCGTCATGTGAAATGACTCTATTGTCCCCTACCCTGCACCATGGTGCACCGTATTGTAAATGTGGCACACACATGGAGGCGTTAGAGGGGTGCTAAGGGGCGCGGGAAAGTGGTGTTGCATTCGGTGCAGTGCCACTTTCCATAAATCTGCCCCACAGTATTGGTGAAGGAGGCAAAATGGTGCTTGCACCACCCATGGCACTGGAATGGATGAAGAGAAAATGAGGGCTCCACGGCTCCAGAGTGCACAACAATCAAAAGTGCAGGCAATCCTGCAAGGGAGAAAACCACCGAACAATGGACACGAACTTCTGATGATGATTTGAGGTGTGAGAGGGTGAGGGTGCTGTCCACTCACCAGGAGGGATGAAAGTAAGTTGTATGGTCAACATAAAGCTGCCAGGTGCTGACCTTGAGAAGTACAAAAGAAATCCATTGGACAGAAGAGCACAAATCCCCTTCTGTGGGGTTTATGGTTGTAACAAGATGAAGAATTCATGTTGCAGATGAACATGGACCAGCCAGCTTTGTAGCTAGACAATGGTTTATTGCTACAGAAGATACCACTCACAAGTTTGTTACATTTAGTTTACACAGCCAGAGGCATGCCACTGCCATTTTTCTACAGACTTGAGGGATTGGGGAAGTGAACAAAGCACTTTGCACTGTACTATGGCCTTTTAACAAATGATCTTGCCACAGTGATCATCAATCACTCAATCAATCAATCAGGTTCTTGTAGAGCACGGCAAGTAACCCATGAGGGTCTCAAGGTGGTGAGGGGAGGGCAGTTGCAGTTCAGTTGAAGAGCCAGATCTTGAGGTCTTTCTTGAATTGAGGCAGTGAATGTGATTGCCTGAGGTGTGACATAATAGCATTCCAGGTGTGAGCATCGAGGTAGAAGAAGGATCTTCCTCCAGCTGAGTTCTTGCGGATCTTTGGGGTTGTGGCGAGGGCCAGCTGGGCAGAGCAGAGGTGCCTGGTGGGCATGTAGAAGGGCAGGCGGTGGTTGAGGTATGCAGGCCCGATGTTGTGGAGGACAGTGTAGGCATGCGTGAGGAGCTTGAAGGTGATTCTTTTGTGATTGGGAGCCAGTAAAGGTCTCTCAGGTGAGCAATGATGTGGCTGTGCCCCCAGGATGGGTCTGGCTGGAGCTGGATACTCTGCAGTTTCTTTTGGAGTTTTTGGGTGGTGCTGGCATAGAGTGAGCTGCAGTAGTCTAATTTGCTGCTGGCCAGTGCCTGGGTGACTGTTCTCCTGAATTCGGTGGGGATCTATTTGAAAATCTTTTTGAAACAGGCAGAGCGTGTGGTTCATTGAGAGCGAAGAGGCAAGAATGATGCTGAGGTTGTGTTCATGGTCGGTGGTTGTGGGAGGTTCTGAGCGCAGAGGCCCCACCAGGTGTCAGCCCAGTTGAGTTTCAGGCAGCTGTCCTTCATCCAGGGAGTGGCTGACTTCATTCAGTTGCTTTTGGTGGTTGTAGGCTCATCGGTGAGGAAGAAGATCAGCTTAGTGTCGTCACCGTAGGAGTCGATGGTTTCTGATGATGTTTGCAAGCGGTGCCATGTAAATGTTGAAAAGGGTGGGGCTCAGTGAGGAGACCTGTAGGAGCCTGACTCTCTGGGTTCGGCCAGTGAGGAAGGAGCGGATCCACTCTAAATCTTTGTCATGGATGCCTGCTTTGTGGAGTCTAATGCAGAGGGTGTGGTGGGTAATGGTGTTGAAAGTGGTGGAGAGGTCCAGGAGTATGAGGGCTGTGGTTTCGCCTTGGTTGAGAAGAGTGCGGATGGCGTCCATTGCTGCCAGGAGTGTGGTCTTGGTGCTGTGGTTGCTTCTGATGCCTGATTGGGAGGGGTCCAGGGTGTGGTTGGTTTCGATGAATTTGGTGAGTTGGGCCTTGATGGCCTTCACAATGACTTTGGCAAGGAAGGGACGCAATGAGATGGGTCTGTAGTTTTTGAGGTCCATTGGGTCGGCAGAGGACTTTTTCAGCTGGGGGTTGATTTCTGCATGTTTCTAGTCTTCTGGAAAGTTGTCGGACTCGCTGGAGCAGTTGATGGTGTGGCATAGTTCAGGGGGGATGGTGGCACCGGCTCGGTTGAAGATGTGATGGGGGCTCCGGAGTTGATGGTTTTTATGATCTTTAGGGTGTTGTTAGTGGTAAGGGTGGTCCAGTTGAGCAGCGTGTGCTGGGGACTGGAACCTTCGGATGTGGTGGTTGCGGGTGGGGTTGGTGGGTTGGGTTACGAAGCTGCTGTAGATGTGTAAGATCTTGTGGAATGTGTCAAGGTTGTCACAGAGGTCTTGGGAGGGGGGATTTCTGTAGAGTCCATGCTTGGTTTGATGAATTCTCTGATCATGGTGAAGGTTTTTTTGTTGTTGTATGCATTGGTATTGATGTGTTCCTGAATGGCCAGTTTCTTTTGTGGTTCTGATGATGTGGTGGTGTGTGGTGGTGGCAGTTTTGAAGGCTATGTGGTCAGCCGGGGTCTTGCTGCTCCTCCATCTTCTCTTAAATCATCTGCAGTACTCTTTGATGGTGAGGGAGAACCAGCTGTTTTTTGGGGGATGTTGTTTGTTGTAGAGTTTCCTGGGGGGGGCGGTGTGTTGGAGCAGTCGGAGATCCAGTGGTGATGAGTTGTGTTAGTGCGTCTGACCTTAATAAGTAAACTTACAAGGGGAAACGAATAGGTCGATGAACCTTTTGACTCACAATTAAGATGTTCTTACCATGGCTTCAGTACATAATCAATAATCAATACACAATAATCAATATCAATCAATAATCAACAATCAATGGAGTCAGTAATTGTCACGCACCGTGACCTTTCAGTCATGAATAACCACACCTTCTAGTAAAAGTTAGAATATTTATTTCCCTATTTGAACAATGCTAAGGCCATGTAGATTAATATCAAATCAAATGAAATACATACAGAAAACCTACTGGCTGCCCTAAGCAGCGAAAGAAATGTAATCTAATCAAAGCTTGAACTACAACACATTCAAAAGTTATGGTGCAAATCAATAACAAAGACAGCTGCATCAAAGATATTACGTACAATAAGTTTAGCAGAGAAATTCACCAAGCATTAATCCCTATTAACATGAATTCATTAGTGAGGATCCTTGTAAGACTTTTCATCCTTGACATGGTCTCCCTTAACTTTTTGCCTTTGTTCCCCAGGTTGTTGATGTGTGCTGGACACGTTACCACTGCCAACCAGTGTTTACGTGCAAGTTCTCCTTTACAAAATGTGTATGTAATTGGCTTATCCGTGATTGGCATATTTGATTTACTAGTAAGTCCCTAGTAAAGTGCACTAGAGGTGCCAGGGCCTGTAAATCAAATACTACTAGTGGGCCTGCAGCACTGGTTGTGCCACTCACATACTAGCTCTGTAATCACATCTCAGACCTGCCACTGCAGTGTCTGTATGTGCAGTTTTAACTGTAAATTCGACTTGGCACGTGTACCCACTTGCAGGCCAAACCTTCCCTTTTCTTACATATAAGGCACCCCTAAGATAGGCCCTAAGTAGCCCCAAGGGCAGGGTGCCCTGTATAGTTAAGGTAGGACATATATTAATATGTTTTATATGTCCTAACAGGGAAATATTACTAAATTCGTTTTTCACTGTTACAAGGCTTGTCCCTCTCCTAGGTTAACATGGGTGTCGAAGTAAGCCTCAGCAAGGCCTACTAGTGCAAGGGGTTCACCCTTCTCTGCACAAACTCCTCAGACCATATAGGAGAAGGTTGGCACAGAAACTGAAATAAAAGACAAAGGGGGTCATTTCAACCCTGGCGGTCGGTGTTAAAGCGGCGGCAAAACCGCTAACAGGCTGGCGGTAAAAAAAATGCAATTCCGACCCTGGCGGAAACCGCCAACAGAGACCGCCACTTCAACACACCGCCCGCCACGGCGGGACAAACAAACAGTGCGGCGGTCACCGCCAACAGACAGGCGGGAGACAATGTACCGCCCACCCTATCACAACCCACCAATCCGCCACCTTTTCCGGGGCGGTAGCCCCGCCGAGAAAAACACGGCGGAAACAGCCATTTCAAACGGAAAACGCTCACCTCCATACACCCCACGAGGAATCTGGACAGCATGGAACCCAAACTCCACATCCTCCCAGCCATTGTCTTCCTGCTCCTCTACCAGGAGCACCAACGCCGGCGCAGAATACAACGTTGAGTACTGGATCTACGACACAGGGGAGGGGGGAGGGAAAAAATTACGGGGACACACATATGCGACACACCCACCCTCACCCTCACCCACTACAACACACACATCAATGCATAGCAACACATCACAGTTACCCCCCCAAACCTCCCAGAAGAATGCAAAGACAAAAGGAAATGATTATAAACTTTGGAATATATTGTATGACTGAGTATAAAATATATCACACATCCAAAACTTTATATACATAAATTGTCCAGTCCGATATGTGTATCAGGCATTGTTCGTGGGCCACTGGGCCCAAATCACATTGGCAAAGCCCACACAGGATACCTGACTCCAACAGAGAGAACACTGCAGGGGCATCAGATAGGAAAACTACAGGCACCTCAGGGGGAAGGGAAGGGGGGCCACCTCAGCCAGGTGAGTCCACGACGCCAGATCCACGAGGGGCCTCCATGGCCACTGTTCCATCCTGGGGATTGCAAAGCCACAGTCTCTTAAGTCTCTACAGTGGGTGGGTTGCCCACTGTGCCATCCTGGGGAGTGCAAAGCCACAGTCTCTCAAGTCTCTACAGTGGGTGGGTTGCCCACTGTGCCATCCTGGGGATTGCAAAGCCACAGTCTCTCAAGTCTCTACAGTGGGTGGGTTGCCCACTGTGCCATCCTGGGGAGTGCAAAGCCACAGTCTCTCAAGTCAATATCAGTCTCCACTGGTACCGGAGAGGGACTAGTGCCCAGAGTGCTTCGTGCAGCCCTGCCCGACACAGATGCGGGCCTGCCCCTTCCGCCAATGGGCCAGCGGCGCTTGAGATGAAGGGCCCAGTTCAGCGGTGCTTTAGACGGCGGTGCCCAGCGGAGCGGTGCTTGAGATGAAGGGCCCAGCGGAGCAGTGCTTGAGATGAAGGGCCCAGCGGAGCAGTGCTTGAGATGAAGGGCCCAGCGCATCAGTGCTTGAGATGAAGGGCCCAGCGCAGCGGTGCTTGAGACGGCGGTGCCCAGCGGAGCGGTGCTTGAGATGAAGGGCCCAGTTCAGCGCTGCTTGAGACGGCGGTGCCCAGCGGAGCGGTGCTTGAGATGAAGGGCCCAGTTCAGCGGTGCTTGAGACGGCGGTGCCCAGCGGAGCGGTGCTTGAGATGAAGGGCTCAGCGGAGCAGTGCTTGAGATGAAGGGCCCAGTAGAGCGGAGCTTGAGATGAAGGGCCCAGCGCAGCGGTGCTTGAGACGGCGGTGCCCAGCGGAGCGGTGCTTGATATGAAGGGCCCAGCGGAGCAGTGCTTGAGATGAAGGGCCCAGCGGAGCAGAGCTTGAGATGAAGGGCCCAGCGCAGCGGTGCTTGAGACGGCGGTGCCCAGCGGAGCGGTGCTTGAGAGGAAGGGCCCAACGGAGCAGTGCTTGAGATGAAGGGCCCAGCGGAGCAGTGCTTGAGATGAAGGGCCCAGCGCAGCGGTGCTTGAGACGTCGGTGCCCAGCGGAGCAGTGCTTGAGATGAAGGGCCCAGTTCAGCGGTGCTTGAGACGGCGGTGCCCAGCGGAGCGGTGCTTGAGATGAAGGGCCCAGCGGAGCAGTGCTTGAGATGAAGGGCCCAGCTGAGCAGTGCTTGAGATGAAGGGCCCAGCGGAGCAGTGATTGAGATGAAGGGCCCAGCGCAGCGGTGCTTGAGACGGCGGTGCCCAGCGGAGCGGTGCTTGAGATGAAGGGCCCAATTCAGTGGTGCTTGAGACGGCGGTGCCCAGCGGAGCGGTGCTTGAGATGAAGGGCCCAGCGGAGCGGTGCTTGAGATGAAGGGCCCAGCGGAGCAGTGATTGAGATGAAGGGCCCAGTTCAGCGGTGCTTGAGACGGCGGTGCCCAGCGGAGCGGTGCTTGAGATGAAGGGCCCAGCGGAGCAGTGCTTGAGATGAAGGGCCCAGTTCAGCGGTGCTTGAGACGGCGGTGCCCAGCGGAGCGGTGCTTGAGATGAAGGGCCCAGCGGAGCAGTGCTTGAGATGAAGGGCCCAGCGGAGCAGTGCTTGAGATGAAGGGCCCAGCGGAGCAGTGCTTGAGATGAAGGGCCCAGCGCAGCGGTGCTTGAGATGGCGGTGCCCAGCGGAGCGGTGCTTGAGATGAAGGGCCCAGCGGAGCAGTGATTGAGATGAAGGGCCCAGTTCAGCGGTGCTTGAGACGGCGGTGCCCAGCGGAGCGGTGCTTGAGGTGAAGGGCCCAGCGGAGCAGTGCTTGAGATGAAGGGCCCAGCGGAGCAGTGCTTGAGATGAAGGGCCCAGCGGAGCAGTGCTTGAGATGAAGGGCCCAGCGCAGCGGTGCTTGAGATGGCGGTGCCCAGCGGAGCGGTGCTTGAGATGAAGGGCCCAGCGGAGCAGTGATTGAGATGAAGGGCCCAGTTCAGCGGTGCTTGAGACGGCGGTGCCCAGCGGAGCGGTGCTTGAGGTGAAGGGCCCAGCGGAGCAGTGCTTGAGATGAAGGGCCCAGCGGAGCGGTGCTTGAGATGAAGGGCCCAGCGGAGCAGTGATTGAGATGAAGGGCCCAGCGCAGCGGTGCTTGAGACGGCGGTGCCCAGCGGAGCGGTGCTTGAGATGAAGGGCCCAGTTCAGCGGTGCTTGAGATGGCGGTGCCCAGCGGAGGGGTGCTTGAGATGAAGGGCCCAGCGGAGCAGTGATTGAGATGAAGGGCCCAGTTCAGCGGTGCTTGAGACGGCGGTGCCCAGCGGAGTGGTGCTTGAGATGAAGGACCCAGCGGAGCAGTGCTTGAGATGAAGGGCCCAGTTCAGCGGTGCTTGAGACGGCGGTGCCCAGCGGAGCGGTGCTTGAGATGAAGGACCCAGGGGAGCAGTGCTTGAGATGAAGGGCCCAGTTCAGCGGTGCTTGAGACGGCGGTGCCCAGCGGAGCGGTGCTTGAGATGAAGGGCCCAGTTCAGCGGTGCTTAAGATGAAGGGCCCAGTTCAGCGGTGCTTCGGATGAGTGCCCAGTTCAGCGGATCAGCCCATGGCGTGGAGGTCATTCGCCACCTGACCTGTGGCTGGCTGCGCCTTCCTGCCCACCTGGGATGGGCCTGGTGGGGCCCTCCTGGGCTGCAGTACCGGGCCTGTTGGTGTCCTCCTGCCCACCTGGGATGGGGCATGCGGGGCCCTCCTGCACAGATGGGCTGCTGGCGGTCTTGTGGGCGTGCTGCCCTTCCCAGCCTTCCCTGGTCGCCTGTGGCCCTTCCCCACCTTTGGCGGTGTGCCAGGTGGCACCACACTCCCTGCCGGAGCCATGGTAGGGATTTTGGTCCCAGGTGTTTTAGGCCTCTCGCGCCGGGCACTGATAATCTTGGCATGTTTTTGCGGCGGTGGGCTGCCCGTGCCTTGGCTCCCTATTGAGCTGGCTGCCCTTGAGGGTGGGGGACTCCACAGTCCATGGCAGACTGTCTTCACAGGGCCCGCTGTTGTGGTGGCTGAGGTGCTGACTGGAGTCTTTTTAGATGGACGGGGTGGGGGAGTTGTTGGGAAGAGGTCAAGTTTGGAAAGGAAAATAAGTTTAGGAAGAGAGGGACGGGTAGGTGTAGTAGGTATGGGAGTGGAGAAAGAGGTTGTGGTTGTAGGAGTTTGAAGTCTGGTGTCTTTGGGTGCAGGTGCTTGGGCTGGAGGCTGTCGTGAGGTGGATGGCTGTTGGGTGGGTGGCTGCCTGCGTTTGTGTAGCTTGGAAGAGGGGGTGACAGACACACTGGGAGAGGACACAGGGGACGTGTGAATGGTAGTGGGGGTGGTGACTGCACGTGTGCGGGGTGTTCTGGTGGGTGTGCTGGTGATGGACGTAGTGGCTGAAGATGTTGTGCATGCAGGTGTGAGTGGAGACGTGACAGGGAGGGAGGAGGGAGACGAGGAGGAGGGGGACACAGTGGAGGCAGTGGGTGTTGGTATGTCTGCATGTGGATGTTGCTTGTGTGAATGCCTGTGTGATGTGTGGTGCTTATGTCTGGATGAGCTTCCCTTGGGTGTTGAGGTGTGTGCAGGCTGGTCTGATGGTGTGTCTGGGATAGGCAGAGGTACAGGGGATTGGGTAGGGCTGGAGGAAGTTGGAGGGGGGAGGCTAGAGACAGGGACAATTGCTGCCATCAGTGCTGAGGCCAGAGTGTTGAACGATCGCTGATGGGCAGCCTGACCCGAATGAATGCCCTCCAGGTATGCATTACTCTGGTGCACCTCCCTTTCTACACCCTGTATGGCATTCAAAAGGGTAGACTGCCCAACAATGAGCGTCCTCAGGAGGTCAATGACCTCCTCACTGAGGGCAGCAGGGGTGACAGGGGCAGGGCCTGAGGTGCCTGGGGCGAAGGAGATGCCCACCTTCCTGGGTGAGCGGGCACGGGGCAAACGCTGAGGGGCTGCTGGGAGGGCGGTGCTGGTGCGCTGGGTGGCGGCTGTACCTATTGTAGCGGGGGCACGGATGTTGCCGCCACCACAAGGGAGCTCCCTTCAGAGGACGAGTCGCTATCACTGACATCGCACGAGTCCCCGCTTTGGAGCTCCCCTCGCCCTCCGTCTCACTGGTGAAATCCGAGTCAGTTGCATGGCCCGCCATGGCCATGTGAGATGCAGCTCCCTCGTGCTCTGATGCCACTTCTCCTCCACCTGATGATGCTAATGCACAAATGAACAGGAAGACAACAAAAAAGGGGGGTGGGGATAAATAGAGAAATGTTGAGTGCATGCATTGGCGACACCGTTGGCGGACAGGACAGACACAGAAGCCCCCTGCACTACGCCACACACTTGGGGTCGACTACGCAATCCGTGGGACATGGCCTACAAGCCTATGGGCGACCTCTGCTCACATACATGACACAGAGCAATGAATAGCTGTACTTGGCACCCTACAGAGGTGGGGGGCGGGGGCACAGGGCCATGCCTTACGGAGGGGCCTAGCCTACAGATATCCCCCTGGCCTAGGGATACCCGCAGCCCTCCTCCCCCACCCAGACACCTCCACTGCGCGCAAAGTCACCAGGATTTGAGTGTACTCACCCCCTTGTGTCTGCTGTGATGTCCTCACGCGCCCATCCAAATCGGGGTAGGCCACCGCCAGGATCCGGGACATCAGGGGGGTCAAAGTACGACTGGCACCCCTCCCACGTTGGGAGGCCATCCCCAGCTGAGCCTCCGCCGTCTTCCTGCTCCAGCGTCGGATGTCCTCCCATCTCTTCCTGCAGTGGGTGCCCCGTCTCTGGTGGACCCCCAGGGTCCGGACGTCCTTGGCGATGGCACACAAAATACTGATTTTCTGGTGGGCGCTGACCTATGTGACATGTACAGGGAGAGAAGAATAATCATCACCTTCTGCACGCTCGATGTGAGTGGCCCCCCCATCCCCACCGTTGCCATGTGGCACATGCTCTCATCTGTCGTTTGATGCATGCCTCAATCGCTCCCCTCACCACCATCTTTCATCCACCCGACTCAACACAGGCATTGGCCACAAAGCATGGTCCCAGTGTACTTACCTGTTGGTCTGGAGGACCGTAGAGTAGCGCATACTGGGGGAGGACCCCATCCACGAGTTTCTCCAACTCCTGAGCAGTGAAGGCAGAGGCCCTTTCCCCAGTCGCATGAGCCATTGTCTCTTCCAGACCGTGGTCACAGCAGCACTTGCAGTGTAGGTCCTCTCCTGTGGAAGATCAGGTATCGAGTGATTAAGCAGATAGAAAATGGCGGTCATGCCCGCGGCGGTGCGTACCGCGACCGCCGGCGCACATCGTCATTGGCTCCTGAGACCCATAGGGTTCAATGTTAACCAATGCAGCTTTGCGCCGCGGTCTTCGACCGCCTACCGCCACGGTGTCCCACGCCAGCGCATTGACCTCACATCCCATTGTCGCACTTCACAGGTCAGGCAGCTGCCATTCCAAGGGCCCACATGCCTTATTTTCTACTGCGTCACACATACCTAGGCCTTGCATCGACACTCATACAAGCCATTCAATGCATTGGGAATTATGTTATGTGCAAGCTGTGGTTACGTACCTGTGGGTTGATTGACCCTGTGATCGCTGTTGTCCTTCATAGGCACCGTCCGCTGGGACATGCGAGGAGAGGGAGAAATCTTCCTGTGTACAGACCGCTGGTGGACCTGTCGACAATGGAGGAAAGACATGTCATACTGACATACAGGCTTGACCGAGCCACTATACAGGAACTATGTACCCAGTTGGAGCCAGACCTGATGTCACCAATCCGCCAACAGGATCCCCTCTCTAGTGCAGGTGCTGTCAGTACTCCATTTCCTAGCAAGTGGGTCATTTCAAACAACAGTGGCCATATCATCAGGGATGTCCCAGCCCATGTTTTCCAAGGTGTTGTCCAGAGTGTTGTCTGCCCTGCTCAAACACATGCGGAGCTACATCGTATTCCCTGAGGTGGGGGATTTGGCTACAGTGAAGGCTGATTTCTATGCCCTTGGACATATACCCAACATCATTGGTGCCATTGATGGGACACATGTTGCCTTGGTCCCCCCCAGCAGGAGTGAACAGGTGTACAGGAACAGGAAGAGTTATCATTCCATGAATGTCCAGATGGTGTGTTTGGCTGACCAGTACATCTCCCATGTTAATGCCAAGTTCCCTGGGTCAGTGCATGACGCGTACATCATGCAGAATAGCAGCATCCCTTACGTGATGGGTCAACTCCAGAGGCACCGTGTGCGGCTATTAGGAGACTCTGGTTACCCCAACCTGTCATGGCTACTGAACCCAGTGAGGAATCCCAGGAGAAGGGCAGAGGAACGGTACAATGAGGCCCATGGGAGAACTAGGAGGGTGATCGAGCGGACCTTCGGCCTCCTGAAAGCCAGGTTTAGGTGCCTCCATATGGAGGATGGATCCCTAATGTACTCACCAAAGAAGGTGTGCCAGATCATCGTGGCCTGCTGTATGCTTCACAACCTGGCTTTGCGACGCCAGGTGCCTTTTCTGCAGGAGTATGGTCCAGATGGTGGTGTTGTAGCAGCTGTGGAGCCTGTGGAGAGTGAAGAGGAGGAAGGCGAAGAGGACGACATAGAGAACAGGAACACTGTAATACAGCAGTATTTTCAATGACACACAGGTAAGAATACACACCGGCATATTACATATACTTAACCCCTACTACCTCTCTACTGTCTGTCCTTTTCCCCCAGTGTATGGTAACTGAGTTGTGACTTTCCCTTCCGATTTCAGAGATGTGGGCCCCACTGCGTGACATCTGCTTTTTTTCCCCATGGACTACAGCTGTGTGACATTGGTATGTTGGCATCACAATGCGAATATGCCATTTGGCACGGTAATGTCTAATACATTTGTACAAAATCACAGCCTGACCCCAGATTGTTTTATGCAATAAGTGTGTTTATTACAGTGCTCTAAATTGGTGGGTGGTTGCAAATCGTTGAGGTGTGATGGTGGAGGATTGTCCATGGCGGAGTCCAGACTATCAGTATCACAGGTGCATTGTCCAGATGCCTGTGGAAAGTGGAGCAGGGACAGTGTAAGGTTGGACAGGGTGTCAATGTGGGACAGTGGGATGACAATCAGGGAGGTATCCTTTGCTGGCGGGGGTCTTGGCATCTTACTCTGTCTTCTTCCTGGATCTCAGGGCCCGCTTGCGAGGTGGTTCTCCTTCTGCAGGGGGTGGGGTTCTGGTGGCCTGTTGGTCTTGTGTCGGGGCCTCCTGTCCACTAGCGCCGGCGGAGGTGGTAGGCAGTTCTTGGTCCATGCTAGTGTCAGGGGCCCTTTGTGGTGCAACAGTGTCCTGCAATGTGGTAACTACCTGATTCAGAGCCACTACGATGGTGCCCATGGCGGTACTGATGTTTCTTAGTTCTTCCCTGAACCCCATATACTGTTGCTCCTGCAGAAGCTGGATCTCCTGAAACCTGGCCAGGACCGTCGCCATCGTCTCCTGGGAGTGGTGGTATGCTCCCATGATGGAGGAGAGGGCTTCGTGGAGGGTGGGTTCCCTGGGCCTGTCCCCCCCCCCATCGCACAGCAGCCCTCCCAGTTCCCCTGTTTCCCTGTGCCTCTGTCCCCTGGACCGTGTGCCCACTACCACTGCCCCCGGATCCCTGTGGTTGTTGGGGTGGTGGGTTAACCTGGGTGCCCTGTAGTGGTGGACACACCGCTGATTGACATGTCCTGGGGACAGAGATATGGGCCCGCTGGGTGGGTGCTGTGCTGGTGTTCCCAGAGGGGGGAAGGTCTGCTGTGGCCTGTGGCTGTCTGAGGGGAACCAACTGTCCAGAGGTCCCTGATGGGCCGGGCTGGTCATCTAGATCCAGGGAGTCAGAGGTGCTGTCATCACTGTGGGCCTCTTCTGGGGGTGGAGTGGACATTTGTGGACCCTCCTGCGCGGTGACGTGGCGTTCGGGTCCTGCAGGGGTATAAAAGTATGATTATTGCTTCTGTGTGTGCCATAGCGTGCAATGGGTGGGTGCCCGTGTACCCCTGTGCTTGCATTCCTGTGTGGGGGCTTTTGTGACGGTGGTTTGGGGGGGATGGGTATGTGCAGTGGGCATGCTTAGGTGATGGGTGTCCATGCTTTGTGGTCGCATGCAGGGCTTGGTGTTGGGATGGGTGGGTTGTGAGGGTGAGACATTTGCAAGGAGTAGGTGTAATGGGGGTGGGGGTATGAGTTGGCATGCTGGTGGGGTTGGGGGGATGAAGTAGTTAAGATATGACTTACCAGAGTCCATTCCTCCGCCTACTCCTGCGAGGCCCTCAGGATGCAGGATCGCCAAGACCTGCTCCTCCCATGTTGTAAATTCTGGGGGAGGAGGTGGGGGTCCGCCGCCAGTCCGCTGCACCGCGATGTTGTGCCTGGATACCATGGAACGCACCTTCCCCCATAGGTCGTTCCACCGCTTCCTGATGTCGTCCCGATTTCTTGGGTGCTGTCCCACAGCGTTGACCCTGTCCACTATTCTGCTCCATAGCTCCATCTTCCGGGCAATGGTGGTGTGCTGCACCTGTGTCCCGAAGAGCTGTGGCTCTACCCGTACAATTTCCTCCACCATGACCCTGAGTTCAGCGTCAGAAAACCTGGGGTGTCTTTGCGGTGCCATGGGGTGGTTTGGGTGATGTGTGGGGTGGATTGTGTGGTGCTAAGTGTGGTGATGTGTATTGGTGTGTAGTTTGAAGTGCGTGGTAATATTGCTGGGTGATAGTGAATTGCGCGTCTGGGTGCTCGGGTCTCTTATCTCTGTGCGTGTTCACGAATCTCTAGGAGTAGGGGTTTGTGGGTGATGTGGGTGTGTGTTTTATATTGTGCTGGGTGTGTGGGAGTATTGTTTGTATGTGTATCAGGTGTGTGTATTTCGAATTATTCAATGTGGCTGTGTTTTGTAACAGTGTGTGTATTTTGAGCGCGGCGGTGTACCGCCAATGGAATACCGCGGTTGAAAGACCACCGCGTGGATTCGTGTGTCGTGATAGTGTGGGCGTATTTCTGTTGGCGTGACGGTGGAGGTTTGGTCATCGCCAGTTTCTCGCTGCCCTTTGGTGTGGCGGACTTTTGTGGATGTCTGCATTTTGGCGGTTTGCCTGTTGTGGGTCAGAATGACCGTGGCGGTTTACCGCGGCCACAGCGGTGTTATGGCGGTCTTCTGCACGGCGGTAAGCGCCTTTTACCGCCAAGGTTGGAATGACCACCAAAGTTTATTAAGCCTCATGAGGTGGTACTACAGTTCAAACAGCACCCTTCGGTAATGTTTGAATTAGCACACTGAACTAAGAGAGCATGGTCCTTTTATACCCACGCAGGGGCTAAAAGAAGGTAGTACAATTATAGAAGCAAGACTTACATACATATAAGGTCATATGGAAATGCACAGTCGACAGGTAGGAGGGGCTAACAGTTTTCAAGGACTAGTTGACACATTACTGTCTGTTACTGATTACTAACAGCTGCAGACCTTACTGGGCATGTGCAAAAGTGGGAGATGCTAAATATAACTTGTCACTAGACAGATTTTCAAGAGTAGTTAACAGAAAGGTAGGACAGAGCATATGGGGAGCACATGGCAGAGAAAATGGTTGCCATGAATACAAAATGGATTCCGCGAAATGTTCACAATAGTTGCTAAATACAAGATGTCTTCTGCTAATGCTTAATCTAATCGCTACTGATTTACAACAGACGACCCTTTCAGCATTAGCTGAAGACATTTGTCTTTCTGGGATAATCTAAATATTCATCTTGTATATTTATGCTCATCATTTCAGATATTTCCTTATCTAACATGTGTTGTGCTTTAATTTCTGTAATATTTCTTTTGGTAGGCATACAAGCAATAATACACATGGAGCAGAACATTGGACCACACTGAATACAGATACAGCATGTGAAAAATATTGCAATCATTACACACAGGATAGTCAGTAGTTTCCAGCCCCAAACGGAAACAAGAGCCCAAAACCATCCAGAAAAAGTCCAAGTACCAGTCTCTGTGTGGATTTCTGCAGCAATTTTATGCAATTTAGATATTGCATCATATACTGAAGGTGAGTGATCTGGAATGAAAACGCAGCAACTACTACTGATGATGCGACATGAACCACCTCAATCAGCTAATATCACATCTAGTACCATACGATTTTGAAGCGCTACAATCCTCGCAATTTGGAGCTCCTCGGTAATATTCCCAAGTGCCAGAGCTGCCTGATTGGTAACAGCTTCCACAACCCTAGTCAATCGTCTAACTTTCCTACTGTTTAACGCAGCACCCACAAAGGAGAACAACCCTAAATTAAAATCAACATATTGTTGCAGGCTAGTGTCCGTTTGGTCTACCTCATTTGTACTTATTGTCCTTTTATATCTATTTTTATTGATGTCATTGAACAGTTTAAAATCTCGGTGATATGATGCAGGGGGCAAAAACACAGGGGGTAATAGAAAAGGTACATAACACACACCTGACCACCCAACAGGTAGTTGGTAATATCCATAGTTACCACAAACAAAATATGTATTATGTGAATCTGTAAAACTACTATTATTTACACCCTCAATAGTTAAAATCAAGGTACCATCGCTTATCCCCACTGGAATTCGCCCAATGCTACGTATACATAAATTCGCTTTAGCTTTTGTAACAGAAATCACAAATTGTTCTTTCTTGTTAGAGTCTCTTATATTTGTGAAGACATGTGGTATTGAAACATTGTCCGGTTGATACTCTTCCCATTCCCATTTAGTTCCTTTGGCTTGGGGATACCCATCTTTGCCTTGGTAGCATACTTTATTAAGGCGAAAAAGAAGTCCGCCCTCTGTACGTTTTCCAGATGCAAACAAAAGCGTATACCAAGCTTGACAAGAACCATTGTGTGAAAAAGGAAGAGGAATGAAAGGTGTTCCTCCTTTCTTTTGATGCGCAGGTATCATTCCACATACCCAACAGTTAGTAGTATTTGTAGCATTATGAGTATGATGCAACATCTGAATGAAAGTATTATTGAAGTACGGTTGACGGTGCTTCTGCTCCTGATAGGGAAGCGTAAAGTAATAGTGATCCTCTGGTACTGGAGTAGTGGCAACAAAAAACTCACGAGCAGGAGCCTTCTTTTCAACAAACCAGGTGATTATTGCTATAACCACCAAAACAACAACAAACCCCATAGTACTAATGATCAGTTTGTTATTCATTTTAGCAACAGTGATAATCGACCCTTTCAGAAATTAATTAAAAACAATAGTTGGAGCTCTTATCTCTGGGCAGCCGCTGATTTCTTCACCACTTGCCAAGACGGGTGTCACTACTCTAATGCATGGCTGATTCCCCCCCTTGCCACATTGCCTCTCCGTTTCACTAACCCAGGGCGGTAGCTCAACCAGTTTTCTCCAGCACTACGGGGTCTTTCCTCAGTCTCAAATTAAATTGCGACACTCCAGAAATCGTATGGTCCGGGAAGAACTCCGCAGATTTGTCAGGTGATATAGCACGGCCTTTCTCCATAGTCAAAATCTCTCGATGATCGGTCAGCACAGCAAGTTCCACCAAGGTAGGTAGCACTCTCTTGCAGTGAGCACTATGGACCCAATTCTTTTGGTTTGTCACTCGAACTGCTGTCCTTGTCGCAAGGAGCACCTGTTCTGGGCCTCGCCACCTTGGTTCCAAGCTGCTTGATCTTTCAAAGGACTTAATCATCAGCTGGTCAGCAGGTCGGAGTTCATGGCCTTCTCCTGTAGATCTGTCAGGAAGTGCTTCTCGAACCTGTTGATGAATAGAAACCAAATTGTCGGTTAACTGTGCCAAATAATCATTCATCAGGACACAAGGTACATCATATACAGAATTTGGCTTAGGAACTCTCCAAATGTTAATTGGCCTTACAAATACTATTTCATAGGGAGTAAGGCCTATTCGAGAGTGTGGCACTGACCTAATAGACAATAATGCCAACGGTAATGCATCCGGCCAAGTTAAGGATGTGGAAGCCTTTATCTTCGCTAACTTCAGCTTCAAAGTAGCATTATGCCTTTCCACCAACCCTGCTGATTGTGGGTGGAAAACCGCATGGAACTTCTGTTTGATCCCTAATCCTTTCAGGACATACTTAATAACTTCCCCAACAAAATGAGGTCCGTTATCACTCCATAAAAGTCTGCAAACACCAAACCTAGGAAAAAATTATTTCAAAAGCACCTTCGCTGTGGTAATGGCAGTATTATCCTTTGTGGGGTACGCCTCTATCCATTTACTGAAGGCACATACCACCACCAAGACATACTTTAAATTGTTGCAGCGTTCAAGCTGAATATAATCCATTTGTAGAACTTCGAAAGATGCAGTTGGTGTAGCAAACCCTCCCGCAGGAGTTCGTGTCCCTTTTCCAGGATTGTATTGTAAACAAGACTGTACTACTCTCTTAGCTGTACTGGAAATTTCTGGATGCTCCCAAACTTGCGTAAGCAACTTCGTTATTGTTGAAGCTCCAACATGTGCCAGGCCATGTGCCATCTGAACCATAGGTTGTACAAAAGCTATAGGCAATTTCCATTTATCCATCTGCTTATTCCGCCAACAGCCCTCATCATCCAATTCTCCTTCTTCAGACCATTGCTCACGTTCTTTCACAGAAGCAGATTTCTGTATATCTAATACGTCTTGTCTAGCATTATACCAACGTTCAGCTTGTGACTTCACTACATACAAAGAAGTAGTACTTCGCTGCATCGAAGTCTCACGTGCTACGCGGTCCGCAAGGGCATTACCTTGCCCTATCTTATCGGTCACTTTCTTGTGTGCACTACATTTCACAATAGCTAGTTTCTTTGGCTATGTCAATGCAGTCAAGAGGTTATGCACTAATTCTCCGTGCATTATCTGCATCCCGTGGGATGTGAGAAAGCCTCTCTCCTTCCAAAGCAAACCAAAATCATGAGCCACTCCAAAAGCATAGCGGCTGTCTGTATAAATGTTCACACATAAGTCAGTACTAAGCTCACATGCTCGTGTCAAAGCTATTAGTTCAGCTTCTTGAGCTGACTTCTGTGGTATACGAGCTGTCTCCACTACCGTGTGTATTGTGGTGATTGCATATGCAGCTGAGGTCGTACCATCTGGCAACTTCAAACAAGACCTATCAACCCACAATTCCCCGTCTACATCTGGAAGGGGGTATCTTGTAAATCAATATGACCCTTTGTCTGTTCTTCGGTAAGGAATATACAATCATGTGTTTCTTGTGACTGAAGCTGAGTCACCGGATATGGCAACAAAGTGGCTGGATTTAGTGTTGCACATCTCTTCAGTGTAATGTGAGCAGCCAGCAGTGTCAATTCATATCCTGTCAGGCGAGCGCTAGTTAAATGTTGCGTCTTTGTTTGATTTAAAAGATCACCAACCGCATGGGGTACTAACACCAGCAGCTTATGTGACAAAACTATCCCTTCACTCTGACGTATTGACACAGCTGTTGCCGCAACTGAACGAAAACACCCAGGCAACGCTCGAGCAACAGGATCAAGTACTGCTGAAAAATATGCACAGGGACGCTGCTTATCGCCATGTGTCTGTACTAAAACTGACAATGCACATCCATCTTTCTCATGTACGTAAAGTGCAAAAGGCTTTGTGTAATCTGGAGTACCTAACACTGGTGCTGAACAAAGGGCTTGTCGGAGCTGCCGGAAAGCAGTCTCACATTCATCTGTCCATGGGAGGGGCATTGGAGTATCTTTAGTCAAAAGTGCTAGCAAAGGTTTGACAATGTGTGAAAACCCTAATATCCATTGCCTACAAAAAGAAGTAAGACCAAGGAATGCACGAACATCTTTCTGAGTAGAGGGTACTGGTGTGTCTAAAATTGCTTGAATACGATCTGATGTAAGTGCACGGCCCTCCTTAGACAAAAGGTGACCTAAATAGGTTAACTTTGGTCTACAATATTGCAATTTCTTTCATGACACTTTATGATAGTTTGAAGCAAGAAAAGAAAGTAAGGACAAAGTGCACTTTTCACATGGCTCAGGGGTATCAGCTGCCAACAAAATATCATCAACATATTGTATGAGAGCCACACCTTCAGGCAAAACAAAAGAATCAAGTTGTCGTTTTAATACTTGACTATAAATACTAGGACTCTCAGTATAGCCTGGAGGAACTCTGCAAAATCTATATGATCGTTTATTCGAAGTAAAACCAAACAAATAGCGGCTGTCAGGATGAATAGGGATCGAGAAGAAAGCATTCTTCAAGTCTATCACAGCAAACGTAGTTACTGTTGGGGGAACCAAAATAAGAAGTGCAGTGATGTCAGATACCACAGAATATTGTGGTACCACAATCTTGACTTCTCGTAAATCAATAATGAATCGGTAAATCCTAGTATCAGTATCCTTTTTCAGAATAGGAAGAATCGGACTGTTACAAACATTATACGAAACTTCCTCAACAACTCCAACTGCAATAAGATCATGCACAATTCGTGTGAGTGCTTCTTCGCCCTCCTGTGAAATTTTGTATTGAGGCAAACGTGGCAATACAGCTCCCTCCTTGACACTAATATGTTCCTATGGAATAATCATTTTTCCCACATCAGTATCTGAAGTAGCCCACAAAGTACTAGGGAGTGAAGCTAATGCAATATCCTCTTTAACAAGACAAACTCTTTCTATCACAGGATGATTATCATTCAAAATAACGCGCACCCCTTCAGGAGAGCATCGTATTGTAGCCCTGAAATACTTGAGCATATCAAGACCCACAATATTGTCTGATGTATTTGGAGAAAGCAAAAATGGACATGGAGCAGTAAATTTATCAACATGGAATGCAAGTGGTTGTGACAATGGGCTAGGGGAAGGTGTTCCATCGAAACCTATTGATGTAATGGTTAAGCCAGACAGGGGAGCCCTTGGAATCAATTGTTTAGACAAGGCGCTACGAGTAGCTCCTGTATCAACCAGAAACTGATCAGTAGAACCCAAAACATGTGCTGTAACATAGGGACCCCTCTGATCTACTGGAACTTCAACTGATTCCTTACCCCATCCTAGGCAATCCTATGCATGAGCAGAATCTTCGAAATCAGGCTGCACATAGCTAGGCATCTGGTATTGGTTCTGTCTATCAAAAGTATTAAACCCATCCTGCCCTCGTACATAGCATCAACCCTAGCATGATCATTCGTGCTTCTTCTAGGCCCTGAATATCCTGAGCGATTTCTCATTTGTCCCCGACCACGTGAACACTGCTGAACACGTAGTGCTGGACAATCTGCAGCCCAAGGCCCATATTTCTTACAATACGCACACTGATCAACAGACAAATTCGAACAAGTGTAAGAAGAACCATAAGATCCACGTCCACCTCTATCACTACCTCTAAAAGGAGGACCATAAGCTTGAGCCAACATAACCTTCGTCTTTAATTCTTTAATCTTTTTATCCTCGCTACCTTTTGCTTCTAATTCCTGACGTTCATAATACTGAGCCATAGTCAAAAGAGAAACCGGAGTAGAGGTAGTCCATGAACTTTCACTAGCTTTTAGACGACTAGCTATTCCTGGTAACAGATTTGCAACATATTTATCGACAAACAAATGTCCGCCCGTATCATCTGACAATAACTGGCCGCTAAAATCATGAAATGCTTCTTCAAAGCGTGTAAAAAAATCAGAGACCGATTCATCTGCCTTTTGCTTACAAGACACTAAAACAGTCCAATCTATCTTTTTAGGGGGAATAATTGTTTTTAACTTAACTAATATGGCTGCGGGAAGATCTAGAATCAACTGATCTGGCTTTTTCGCAGGTTCCCTATCCCCATCCATCTGTTCTAATTCTTTCCATGATGCCCCAAAAACTACACGATCATCAACTTTACGAACAGTTCTCCACATATCTGGCGGTAATATCAATCCGAAAAATAAATCATTGTCAGCCAAAGTCATAGTACAAGAACTAATTGCTCCCTCAACTTCCTCATAAAATGCGGCTGGATTTTTCCGAGGGTCAGGTAATGCTGTTTTAAGTGCCATTACATCTGCCCTATTACAAGGAGTATACACCCAATTATAAGTAAAATAACCCTTAGCATCAACAGAAGTTTTATCATCACTTGTACCCAATCCTTTAGGAGGAACATACAAAGGCGCGGCCTCCCGCATTGGTTTCGCGTGAACTATCATAGTCTTATCTGTTCCGAAGATGAAAGCTTGCACCCCGCCGGTCTGAGATGTCCGTGCAACTACGTCCACGGCCCTTTTCTCCTCTTGCAAACGGACTGCCACAACACAGAATTTCACCAAACGCCTGATTACATCAGCCACCTGGGAGAAAACATAAAGACCATCACGCATTTGCTTATGATCAGCTGCTACATCATCGGGCTCTAACTCATCAGAATATTTCCAAAATAGTTCAATAACTTCTGTGCCAAATGCCTCAGTAAAATATAGCTGCTCCTTTTCCATCCACCGTTTCATGTTGTCTAAAAGTTCAGAAGCAGAGACAACGCTACAAATTGTTTTACGAGCAATAAATCTAAGCCCAGACGCACGGTCAGCAGGCAACATAGAGCGACTGTCTCGTTTCTTCTGTTGCTCCGAACCGGAGACCTCAGCTAACTCATGAGGGGCAGAAGGAACGACATACAGAGGTGGAGGGCAATCTAGTAACAAAAAATCATTGTGTGGTTTATTAAGGATAGGATAGAGAGGTTACCTAACAGTGTATTGGCCAGTTACCTGTAATTTACGTTCTTTCTCTTCTAGCTCCTTCAAGTCATTTATTTCTTTCTTTCTCATTTCCAATGTTCTCACATATACATTCTTCCGCTGCTCTTTCTCAAGCAAGGCTTGCTCACGCTTCACTCGTCCACGCACTTCTTTCTCCCACATTCGTACACAGTCAAACATATCTTGCCTAGTCTTTCGCTTACACATACATTGTTCCACATACTCAATTTTTCGCAAATCAAATGACCCATGCATAGGCCAACCTAACTCAGGATCCGCACAAGTGTATTTATTCCATAATGTGCTGTACATTATAGAAGAAAGACCATGTTTAACATACATATCTCTATCGGGCGTCCCCTCTGGGGGTGCCGGTTGCGATTCTTCCAGTCTCAAATTGGTACCATTACAAAAGCAACACTTCCTACGAGGTGCGCTAAAAACAGGCATGCCAAAAATAGTGCAGAATATGCAATATTATTATCAAAGTAGCACTTAACGTGCCGTTCAAATCAAAATTAAATTGGAGAAAATTGTGCTCATTACCTGCCTATACAAATTGCAATTTATATATCAATTCAAAGGACACAAATTGACTAGTCACCCAAAACACGAGAGCCACAGTAAGTGGTGCTAAACTTCATTACCAAACAAAGGCATCAAAACCCACAGCAAGTGCCATAAAACGGCTCTTACCAAACACAGGGCGTCCAGGTTCCAACTGCAAAGTTCTAAAATCGACCAAATGGTCACTGCATGACAAATGAACCAAAAGGATCTCAGTCGAGAACCGGCGCCACCTGGATGGTCAAATCAGAAAGAAAGGAAAAACGCTGTGGTTGCCAAAACTCTGGTCTCCTCAGGCATTGATCGTCCGCAGCGAGATCCCAATCCTTCGTAGCGACCAATCCGTCGGGCGTCCGAGTCGCCGATGAGTCCCTGTTCGGGCACCAATTTGTCGAAGTAAGCCTCAGCAAGGCCTACTAGTGCAAGGGGTTTGCCCTTCTCTGCACAACGTCCTCAGACCATATAGGAAGAAGTTGGCACAGAAACTGAAATAAAAGACAAAGGGGGTCATTCTGACCTCGGCAGTAAAAGCCCCTTACCGCCGGTCAGAAGTCCGCCATTCTACCGCCGCGGTAAACCGCCACGGTCATTCTGACCCACAACGGCGAAACCCCCAAAATCCCGACATCCAAGGAAGGCCGCCACATCAGCGGGCCGCGGAAAACTGGAGATGACCAAACCTCCACCGTCACGCCAACACAAACACGCCCATGCCATTCTGACCCACGAATCCACGCGGCGGTCTTTCAACTGCGGTATTCCATTGGCGGGACACACCGCCGCGGTCAAAATACACACACAGCTCCAAAACCCAGCCACATTGGACAATTTGAAATACACACACCTGACACACATACAAACAACACTCCCACACATCCAACCAACTATAAAACACACACCCACATCACCCACAAACCCCTACGACCGAAGACCATAGATGAAGGAGAGAGAGACACATCACAGAATAGAGAGCTACATCACACAGAGGCACACTACACCATAACACACAACACATAGAAGCACAAAGCACCACACACCAACACACTCTTCACCATATACACCACCCCACACCTCATCCACACCACCCCATGGCACCCCAAAGGCACCCACGCTTTTCGGACCAAGAACTCCGGGTCATGGTGGAGGAGATCATAAGAGTCGAACCCCAGCTCTTCGGCTCACAGGTGCAGCACACCACTATAGCCAGGAAGGCGGAGCTATGGCAGCGGATCGTGGACAGGGTAAACGCGGTGGGACAGCATCCCAGAAATCGAGAGGACATCCGCAAACGTTGGAACGACTTACGGGGAAAGGTGCGCTCGATGGTCTCGCGACACAACATCGCAGTGCACAAGACTGGCGGGGGACCCCCACCCACACCACCCGAATTCACAGCATGGGAGCAAGAGGTACGAAACATCCTGCATCCTGATGGCCTCGCTGGAGTACACGGAGGAATGGACTCTGGTAAGTACAATCTCAACTACTTCACCCCCCCCCCAGCATGCCAACCCCACCACCACCCTCACCCCCAACCCCCCATCACACATCCTCCCTGAGAATGTCTCCCCAGCACAACCCACCCAACAGCAACCCCTGCATGCCACCACAAACTATGGACACCCATCACCTAAGCATGACCACTGCACATACCCCCCCCCAACACCCCCACAACACCTCCCCCAAGGGAATGACAGCACTGGGGGACAAGGGCACCCATAAATCGCACACAATAGCACACCCAGAAACAATAACCATACTCTCTTACCCCATGCAGGACCCGAACGCCAACACACCGGCCAGGAGGGTCCAGGAATGTCCATCCCCCCCCCGGAAGAGGCACCCAGTGATGACAGCAGCTCTGTCGACCTCGAACCTGACGACCAGCCCGGACCATCGGGGACCTCTGGACAGTCGGTTCCCCACACACAGACCACAGCAGACCCAATCCCCTCTGGGAACAACAGCACAGCTCCCACCCAGCGGGCCCATGGCTCTGTCTCTAGGACAGGTCAATCAGCGGTGTGTCTGCCACTACAGGGCCCCCAGGCTAACCCACCACCCCAACAACAACAGGGACCTGGGGGCAGTGGTAGTGGGCACACCGTCCAGGGGACAGAGTCCGGGGGAAACAGGGCAACTCGGAGGGCTGCTGTGCGACAGGGGGGGGAGGAGAGGCCCAGGGAACCGACTCTCCAAGAGGCCCTCACCACCATCATGGCAGCCTACCACCGCTCACAAGAGACAATGGCGACGGTACTGGCCAGGTTCCAGGAGATCCAGGCACAGCAGGAGGAACACTACATGGGGTTCAACAATCATCTCACCAACATCTCTACCGCCATGGGGAGCCTAGTCCAGGCCCTCCACCGGATAGAAGACACGTTGCGGGACCATGTGGCACCACACAGGGCCCCTGTCACTAGCCCGGACCAGGAACAGCCTACCACCTCCGCCGGCGCTAGTGGACAGGAGGCCCCACCACAACGACAGGCCACCAGAACCCCACCTCCTGCTGAAGAACAACCACACCGCAAGAGGAGCCTGAGATCCAAAAAAAAGACAGAGTAGGATGTCAAGACCCCCGCCAGCATGAGATACCCCCTGAAGTCATCCCACTGTCCCACATTGCCACCCTGTCCAACCTTGAACTGCCCCTGCTCCATCCTTCCACAGGCATATGGACAATGCACCTGTGAGCCTGAGAACTGGACTCTGCCATGGCCATCACTCCACCCCCACCCATCACCGTGTGAATATCATGTACCATTATCTTGCACCAAAAATAAATCACTCAATGCACTGAAATCATGCTGGAGTCAGGCTGTATTATTTACAAATGTAAAACACATTACCGATCAATTATGTTCTGTAAACTTTGTGCTGAACACATACCGAGATCAATAAGCATTAGTCCATGGGCTAACCAAGCAGAAGTCACGCAGTGGGTCAAACAGCACTGAAAAGGGAAGGGAGAATCAAACATCAGTTTCAAATAACTGGGGGGTCATAGACAAAGTTGAGAAAAACGAGGCATTCAGGAAAATTAAAATGGCGTGTGTGATTCTTACCTGTGTGCTACTGAAAATACTGTTGGATAACTCTGTCCCTGTTGTCTGGGTCGTCCTCTGAGTCTTCCTCCTCTTCACTCTCCACAGGCTCTACAGCTGCTTCAACACCACCATCTGGACCATCCTCCTGCAGGAAAGGCACCTGACGTCGCAATGCCAGATTGTGAAGCATACAGCAGGCCACGATGATCTGGCACACCTTCTTTGGTGAGTACATCAGGGATCCCCCTGTCATATGCAGACACCTAAACCTGGCCTTCAGAACCCCAAAGGTCCTTTCTATGATCCTCCTAGTTCGCCCATGGGCCTCATTGTACCGTTCCTCAGCCCTGGTCCGGGGATTCCTCACTGGGGTCAATAGCCAAGGCAGGTTGGGGTAACCAGAGTCACCTATTAGCCACACACGTTGTCTCTGTAGCTGTTCCATCACAAAAGGGATGCTGCTATTACGCATCACATACGCGTCATGCACTGAACCAGGGAACATTGCATTCACATGGGAGATGTACTGGTCAGCCAAACAGACCACCTGGACGTTCATAGAATGGTAACTCTTCCTGTTTCTGTACACCTGCTCATCGTCTTTTGGGGGGACTAAGGCTACATGGGTCCCATCAATGGCACCAATTATGTTGGGAATATGTCCAAGGGCATAAAAATCACCCTTCACAGTGGGCAAATCAACCTCCTCTGGGAATATAATGTAACTCCGCATGTGTTTCGTCAGGGCAGACAACACTCGAGACAAAACCTTAGAAAACATTGGCTGAGACATTCCAGATGACATGGCCACTGTTGTCTGGAATGAGCCACTTGCAAGAAAATGGAGGACTGACAGCACCTGCACCAGAGGGGGAATTCCTGTGGGTTGGCGGATGGGGGACATCAGGGCTGGCTCCAGCTGGGCACACAGTTCATGGATGGTGGCACGGTCAAGTCGGTATCGTAGTATGATGTGGCGTTCTTCCATTGTCGACAGGTCCACCAGCGGTCGGTACACGCGAGGATTCATCCTTCTCCTCGCAAATCCCAGCGGACGGTGCCTAGGAAGGACAACATGGAGCACAGAGTCAAGATATTCACTGGTACGTTCACCACTGCTTGCATGGCACACGGTTATCTAGGTATTGAAAGGCGTGTATGTGTGGCAATGCAAGACCTAGGCCTGTGTGTCGCAGTAGAAATTATGCCATGTGGGCCCTTGAAATGGCGGCTGCCTGACCTGTGAAGTGGGACAATGGGATGTGAGGTCACTGCGCTGGCGGAGCACACCGTAGCGGTAGGCGGTCGAAGACCGCTATACGGAGCCGCATTGGATAACATTGAAGCCTATGGGTTTCAGGAGCCAATGACGATGTGCGCCGGCAGTCGCGGTATGCACCGCCGCGGTACGCACTGCCACGGGCGTGACCGCCATTTTCTATCTGCTTAATCACTCGAGACCTGATCATCCACAGGAGAGGACCTATACTGCAAGTGCTGCTGTGAACTCGGTCTGGAAGTGACAATGGCTGCTGCGACTGGGGAAAGGGCCCCTGCCTTCACGTCTGAAAAGTTGGAGAAGCTCGTGGATGGGGTCCTCCCCTAGTATGCGTTACTCTACGGTCCTCCAGACCAACAGGTGAGTACACCGGGTGCACATGGAATGGGCGATGCCTGTGTGGAGTGGGGTGGATGTAAGTTGGTGGGGTGGGGGGCGAATGAGGAGTGCAACGCACGACAGATGAGAGCATGTGCTATATTGCAAGGTTGGGGAGGGGGGGCCAATCACATCTAACATGCAGTAAGTTGATGAATGTTTCCTTCCCACCCTGTACATGTCACATAGGTCAGCGCCCATCAGAAAGTCGGGATTTGGCGTGCCATCGCCAAGGAAGTCCGGGCCCTGGGGGTCCACGTCAGACGGGGCACCCACTGCTGCAAGAGGTGGGAGGACATCCGCCGGGGAACCAGGAAGACCGCCGAGTCACTGCTGGGGATGGCCTCCCAACCTAGTAGGGGTGCCAGTCGTACCCTGACCCCCCTGATGTCCCGGATCCTGGCGGTGGCCTACCCTGATTTGGATGGGCGCTTGAGAGCATCACAGCAGACACAAGGGGGTGAGTATCAGCACATTTAGCTATCTTTCTGCGCAGTGGAGGCGTCTGGGTGGGGGAGGAGGGTTGGGGGTGACATTAGGCCAGGGCGCTTTCTGTAGTGTAGTCCTCTCCCTTAGGCATGGCCCTGTGCTCCCGGCCCCCACCTCCGTAGGGTGACAAGTCCAGCTATTGATGGTCCAGCCTCACACATGTGCGCGCTTGTCGTCTCCTGACCTGTTGTCCGAGTCAGAAGTACTGAGTAGTGTGCCCCGAATGCGCGGCTTAGTGCATGCGGCTCCTGTGTCTGTCCTCTCCGCCAACGGTGTTGACATTGCATGCACTCAACCAGGTCTTCTCTTTCTCCCCCCACCCTTCTTCTTCATCTTCTTGTGCATGTGTGCATTAGCATCATCAGGCGGAGGAGATTTGGCATCGGAGCACGAGGGAGCTGCAAGCCACAAGGCCCCGGTGGGCACAGGAACAGACACTGAGGGCCCAAGTGAGCCGGAGGGCGAGGGGAGCACCACGACGGGGACCGCTGGTGAGAGCAGCGACAGCGACACGTCCTCGGATGGGAGCTCCCTAGCGGTGGCGGCAACATCCGGGCCCCCCGCATCTACAGGTACAGCCGCCACCCAGCGCACCAGCCCCACCCTCCCAGCAGCCCCTCAGCCTACGCTCCGTGCCCGCTCACCCAGGAAGGCGGGCGTCTCCTTCGCCCCAGGCACCTCAGCCCCTGCCCCTGTTACCCCTGCTGCCCTCAGTGAGGAGGTCATTGATCTCCTCAGGACACTCATTGTTGGGCAGACTACCCTTTTGAATGCCATCCAGGGGGTAGAAAGGGAGGTGCATCGGAGCAATGCCTACCTGGAGGGCATTCATTCGGGTCAGGCTGCCCATCAACGATCGTTCAATGCTCTGGCCTCAGCACTGACGGCAGCCATTGTCCCTGTTTCCAGCCTCCCTCTTCTGACTGCCTCCACCCTGTCTCTGTCTCCTGTTCCTCAGCCTATCCCATCCACACCATCTGACCAGCCTGCACACACCTCAACACCCAAGAGCAGCTCATCCAGACACAAGCACCACAGATCCCACAAACACTCACCCAAGCAACACACAGATGCAGACATCCCAACAGTCACTACCACCCCTGTGTCCCCCTCCTCCTCGTCTCCCTCCTCCCTCCCTGTGACGTCTCCACTCACACCTGCATGCACACCAACATCAGCCAGTGCTTCCATCACCACCACACCCTCCTGTACAGTCCGCACGCGTGCAGTCACCACCCCCACTGCCATTTACACGTCCCCTGTGTCCTCTCCCACTGTGTCTGTCACCACCCCTTCCAAGACACACAAACGCAGGCAGACACCCACCCAACAGACATCCACCTCACAACAGCCTACAGCACCTGCACCTTCACCCAATGACAGCACACCTGACTCTCCTACAACCACATCCTCTTCCTCCACTTCCATCTCCACTTCTCCTACCTTTTACCTTGGCCCTAAAAAAGTTTTCCTGGCTAATCTTGACCTCTTCCCCTCCGATGACCTACCCCCTCCATCTGCAAAGAGTCCCAAGAGCACCACAGCCACCACCAGCCCAACTTCGGGTGTCACTGTTGTGCATGGGTTCTGGAGCCCACCCTTTGCCAGCAGTGACACGTCCATCAGCAGCAAGGACACATCCAGCCCCCGCCCCGGCAAGAGGACCAGGAAACACAAGGGCCGCCGTGCGAAGACTGACACGGCTGCCCCCAAGGAGCAGAGTTCGCCCACTTCACCAGCCACAACGTCTAGGGGAGGCAAGGGCCCGAGAGCCCCATCTAAGGAGCGTAAGGGCAGCAGGGCGGAGACGTCAGCCAGCAGGAGCGTGGAGCAGGTGGGCCCCACATGCCACATCCCAGCTGTAAAGGAGGACACCAAAGGGCCCAGGACTCCGTCACCGAAGGGCCCAGGAACATCACGGCCGGAGGGCGTCTGAGCACGGAGTCCAGGCCAGGTCTGGCTCCCTTGAACCTACTGGATGTGCACCGCTGAACAGGGCCCGCCGTGCAGAAGAGCACCGCTGAACAGGGCCCGCCGTGCAGAAGAGCACCACTGAACAGGGCCCGCCGTGCAGAAGAGCACCGCTGAACAGGGCCCGCCGTGAAGATAGGCACCGCTGAACAGGGCCCGCCGTGCAGAAGAGCACCGCTGAACAGGGCCCGCCGTGCAGAAGAGCAACGCTGAACAGGGCCCGCCGTGCAGAAGAGCACCGCTGAACAGGGCCCGCCGTGAAGATAGGCACCGCTGAACAGGGCCCGCCGTGCAGTAGAGCACCGCTGAACAGGGCCCGCCGTGAAGATAGGCACCGCTGAACAGGGCCCGCCGTGCAGAAGAGCACAGCTGAACAGGGCCCGCCGTGAAGATAGGCACCGCTGAACAGGGCCCGCCGTGAAGATAGGCACCGCTGAACAGGGCCCGCCGTGCAGAAGAGCACCGCTGAACAGGGCCCGCCGTGCAGAAGAGCACCGCTCCGCTGGGCCCTTCCTGTCAAGCACCGCTCCGCTGGGCCCCTTCTTCTCAAGCACCACTCCGCTGGGCCCTTCCTGTCAAGCACCGCTCCGCTGGGCCCCGCCGTCTCAAGCACCGCTCCGCTGGGCCCTTCCTGTCAAGCACCGCTCCGCTGGGCCCCGCCGTCTCAAGCACCGCTCCGCTGGGCCCCTTCTTCTCAAGCACCGCTCCGCTGGGCCCTTCCTGTCAAGCACCGCTCCGCTGGGCCCCGCCGTCTCAAGCACCGCTCCGCTGGGCCCCGCCGTCTCAAGCACCGCTCCGCTGGGCCCCGCCGTCTCAAGCACCGCTATGCTGGGCCCCGCCGTCTCCAGCACCGCTCCGCTGGGCCCCTTCATCTCAAGCACCGCTCCGCTGGGCCCCGCCGTCTCAGGCACTGCTCCGCTGGGCCCCTTCTTCTCAAGCACCGCTCCGCTGGGCCCTTCCTGTCAAGCACCGCTCCGCTGGGCCCCGCCGTCTCAAGCACCGCTCCGCTGGGCCCTTCCTGTCAAGCACCGCTCCGCTGGGCCCCGCCGTCTCAAGCACCGCTCCGCTGGGCCCCTTCTTCTCAAGCACCGCTCCGCTGGGCCCTTCCTGTCAAGCACCGCTCCGCTGGGCCCCGCCGTCTCAAGCACCGCTCCGCTGGGCCCCGCCGTCTCAAGCACCGCTCCGCTGGGCCTTTCCTGTCAAGCACCGCTCCGCTGGGCCCCGCCGTCTCAAGCACCGCTCCGCTGGGCCCCTTCTTCTCAAGCACCGCTCCGCTGGGCCCTTCCTGTCAAGCACCACTCTGCTGGGCCCCGCCGTCTCAAGCACCGCTCCGCTGGGCCCCTTCTTCTCAAGCACTGTTTATGGTTCACTGTGCCCACCATGCCTCCTCCTTGACCAGTGGAGACTGTTATCCACTTGAGAGACTGTGGCTTTGCACTCCCCAGGATGGCACAGTGGGCAACCCACCCACTGTAGAGACTTGAGAGACTGTGGCTTTGCACTCCCCAGGATGGCAGAGTGGGCAACCCACCCACTGTAGAGACTTGAGAGACTGTGGCTTTGCACTCCCCAGGATGGCACAGTGGGCAACCCACCCACTGTAGAGACTTGAGAGACTGTGGCTTTGCACTCCCCAGGATGGTACAGTGGGCAACCCACCCACTGTAGAGACTTGAGAGACTGTGGCTTTGCACTCCCCAGGATGGTACAGTGGACAACCCACCCACTGTAGAGACTTGAGAGACTGTGGCTTTGCACTCCCCAGGATGGCACAGTGGGCATGGTGGCCCCTTCGTGGATCTTGCGTCGTGGACTCATGTGGCTGTGGTGCCCCCCCTTCCCTTCCCCCTGAGGTGCCTGTAGTATTTTCATCAGATGCCCCTGCAGTGTTCTCTCCAAAGGACTCAGGTCTCCTGTGTGGGCTTTGCCCTTGTGTCGCTACACTGTGGCCCACGGACTGTTCGATTTGACTTGGATGTAGCGGACTAATTGCCTCGGTTCTCCATGGCAGTGTGTATAGTATTATTTTGTTATGGATATTTTGCATAGTTGCCGATACATCTCAGAGTCTATTTTTTACATAAAAATTTGGTTCACAATTTAATTATGTCTTTGCATTTTTCAGGGGGGTTTGGGTGGTGTCACTGTGCATTGTTGCTCTGCATTGGTGTGTACATAGTTTGGGGGGGTAGGGGTCGCATATGTGTGTGCCCGTAACCTTTCCTCCTCCCCCCTCCCGTGTGTCGTAGGTGCAGTACTCACCGTTGTCGTCTGCGCCGGAGTTCGTACTCGTGGTAGATGAGCAGGTAGACGAGTGCAGGTAGGATGTTTAATTCGGGTTCCATGCTGTCCTCCGTACTCGTGGAGTGTGTTTTGGTGAGCGTTTTCCCGTCCGTAGTCTGTTTCCGCCGTGTTTTTATCGGCGGGGCTCCCGCCCCGAAAAAGGTGGCGGATTGGTGAGTTGTAATACTGTGGGCGGTACATTGTCTGCCGCCTGCCTGTTGGCGGTGACTGCCGCGCTGTTTGTCTGTACCGCGGTGGCGGTCGGAGTGTTAATGTGGCGGGCTGTGTTGGAGGTTGCCGCCAGGGTCAGAATTCCATTTTTTGGACCGCCGGCCTGTTGGCGGGTTGGCCGCCGCTTTATCACCGACCGCCAGGGTTAGAATCACCCCCAAAGTTTATTAAACCTCATGAGGTGGTACTACAGTTCAAGCAGCACCCTTCGGTAATGTTTGAAGTAGCACACTGAACTAAGAGAGCATGGTCCTTTTATACCCACGCAGGGGCTAAAAGAAGGTGGTACAATTATAGAAGCAAGACTTACATACATACATATAAGGTCATATGGAAATGCACAGTCGACAGGTAGGAGGGGCTAACAGTTTTCAAGGACTAGTTGACACATTACTGTCTGTTACTGATTACTAACAGCTGCAGATCTTACTGGGCATGTGCAAAAGTGGGAGATGCTAAATATAACTTGTCACTAGACAGATTTTCAAGAGTAGTTAACAGAAAGGTAGGACAGAGCTTATGGCGAGCACATAGCAGAGAAAATGGCTGCCATGAATACAAAATGGATTCCGCGAAATGTTCACAATAGTTGCTAAATACAAGATGTCTTCTGCTATTGCTTAATCTAATCGCTACTGATTTACAACATGGGGGCTACCTTTAAATATGATTAAAGTGTAGATTCCCTTTGGGAGCGGATGGACATATGGAGTTTGGGGTCTGTGAGCTCACAATTTAAAAATACATCTTTTAGTAAAGTTGATTTTGAGATTGTGTGTTTGAAATTGCCACTTTTAGAAAGTGAGCATTTTCTTACCTATACCATTTCTGTGACTCTGCCTGTTTGTGGATTCCCTGTCTGGGTCAGATTGACAGTTGGGCTGGTTGGACCTCACACTAGACAGTGACACCAAGGGAGCTGGGGTATAGTCTGCATTTCCTGATGAGCCATCTGTGCTAGGAGGGAGGGGAGGAGTGGTCACTCACACCTGAAAGGGCTGTGCTTGTCCTCACACAATGCAGTCTCCAACCCCCTGGTGAGTGTCTGGGGCATGGGCAAGGCAGGATTTCACAATTAAGAGATACTTTGCTTTGAAGTTGGCCTACTTCAAAGGAGAAAATGGGTATAAGAAGGGCACACAAAACCACAGACTTTAGAACACTTCTGGAAACCAAGAGGAACCTCTGCCTGGAGAAGAGCTGAAGAGCTGAGGAAGAGCTGCCCTGCCTGTGACTGTGCTTTTTGGAGCTATCCTGCAGTTGCTGCTTCTGCCAGAGTAAGAGGACAAAGACTGGACTTTGTGTGCCTTCCATCTTGTGAAGATCTCCAAGGGCTTGATTTAGAGCTTGCCTCCTGTTGTTTGAAGTCTCAGGGACAGCAAAGACTTCTCTCTGCCAGCGCCTGGAGTCTCTGGAGAGACTCCTACTCTGCCCTATGATGCCCATCCAGTTCCTGGGAACCTGAAAGGAGAAGCTGGCAGCCTAAGAGGAAGAAATCCACGCACAGAGCGCTGTGCTGGGAAAAGATCGACGCAACTCCGATCTGCGGCTGAAGAAAGGACGCGCTGCTGGCTCCATGGCTGAAAATCGATGCTCGCCAGAAACGCGACTGAGGAATCGACACACGGAGCTGGAAAAATGACGCTCAGCATCGCTGACGGAGGCTGGGAGATTGCAACCCGCGATGTGTTGTTTTCGGGTCATTGTGCAGCTAGTTTCCGACACAAGCACCGCTGGGCGTGTAAAAACAAGACAAGGCCTGCCCAGACCCTGGAGTGCTGACAGGATCGATGCATCGCTCTCCTGCAGAGAGAAGAAACGACGCGCCCAACCCGAAGAAAGGAGAAACGACGCAAGGTCTCGCTCGTGAGTGAAATCGACGCATCGCAAGCTCTTTTTGACGTACATTCGCCCACGGGGGTTATTTTTGACGCACCCAAGGTACATTTTCTCGCCAACAGTGTTAGTGTGTGTTTTAAACTACATGAAGACTCTTTTTGCTTTTTAATTGATAACTTGACTTGTGTATTGTGGACTTTTGTCGCTTTGGTCTTGTTTTGTTTATATAAATATTTTCTATTTTTCTAAACCTGTGATGTGTCATTTTGTAGTGTTTTCATTAAGTTACTGTGTGTGATGGTACAAATACTTTACACCTAGAACTCTGAAGTTAAGCCTACTACTCTGCCAAACTACCAAGGGGTAAGCAGGGGTTAGCTGAGGGTGATTCTCTTTTACCCTGACTAGAGTGAGGGTCCTTGCTTGGACAGGGGGTAACCTGGCTGCCAACCAAAGACCCCATTTCTAACAATCCTTAACTAACGTCAGATTAACATCAGGATGTTGTGCTTCATGCAAACAATTTAGTAACACAAATTTGGAAAAACATCTAACTATGGTTCTATCAAAACAATGCAGTTGGTACCTAGAAAGAAAAATCAAATATGCATATTCATCAACAGTCTATTTATAATACCTATCCTCAGCGTGGATCAGCAAGCAGAGTCAGTCTTCGTCCTCAGGACTTCAGTCGATCAGGAAGGCATCAGGATTCAGCATCAAAGTTCAGAAGACGCAAAATCTCTAAGCATTAAAGTTAAGAACGCCTTTTATCAAAACACACAAGGAATATTGACCTTTTGGCCACCAAGAAAATGGGCAGTGGGGTTGTCTTCTCTCAATGTAATCCTGTTAAGTCAAAACTACTAAAACTACTTCCCAAATCCCTTCTGGTCAGTTAGTCGCATGTTCACACTTTGTCCAATGAAACTAAAACTCCTAATCTATGAATTCTACTATGACCCCGTTCACATGTCGTTAATTGGTTTGCCTCGCAATGTCTTCATCATCCGGTTTGTCAGGTATCAATATTGTTGCAGCTTCCATTCCAGTCAGTATCTCCATTGTTCTCCTCCTGAGAAAGTCAGTCTCATCCACATTACACACAAATTGTTACATTAACAGGAACATCATCTTCTAGCAGTCGGTTATCATGAGAAAGCTTCTGTTATGAGCACATTTAAACAATACAATAGAAACCACAGTTTAACTGTCTAGGACAGCCATTTTATTAAACGTTAAGAAATAGAGCTTTGACATGAGGCCTGGCAAATAGGCCATGACATTCGCTAAGTTAAGCCTACAACTAATAAAGCTAAAGCATACTGCATAACCCTCATTATGACATATTGCTACATTAGTCAAACATATTTCATAATATTAAAACATTGATTAGTACTTTTTGTTAATATTGGTGGCCATTCTTCATGATCACATTTTCAAATGTGTGCACTATTCTTCTACATTATTATTTTCCTACACAAATCACTTATTCAGAATGCATGACCACTCATTAATAAAACATTTATTAAAACACCTGCACTAGCAATCCCTCCCCTGATGACTAAATGTGTCATCACAGTAACTACCACAGACAAAACGTTTTTGCATCAGCTAAAATTCTGTCAATTCAATACCTTCATACTTTTGTTTCCCCTTTGAATTTTCTCTGTACAATTTTTCCCTTTTCTTTTCTTCCCTCCTCTGATTATTCTTTGACCTTTTCAATTTCATTCTTTTTCATAATTTACACAATCCCCATATTCCTATTAGACAAACCACAAAAATGTATATCCCTTGCACGATTTTCAATAGTATCCCATTCCAAATGTTGCTGAGCCAATTTCCCACTGAAGCAAAACCGTTGCCTATCTTTCCTAGACACCTGGTTCTTTCAAGTCTTTCAAATCAGTACTTTCATTAGTCAGATTAGTAATTAAGGGCCAGATGTAGGTACAAACCATTTTGCGACTTGCAAATTTCGAGTCCTTCCGACTCGCAATTTGCAACTCGCAAACTGGTATGCAGAACGGTGTCTCAGACACCTTCTGCGACTCGCTATGGGGTCGCAAAGACCCACCTCATAAATATTTATGAGGTGGGTCGCAGTTTGCGACCCCATAGCGAGTCTGGGCACTCAAGGGGATGGTGGCCTGCTGGAGACAGCAGACCACCATGTCCGTGACTGCTTTTAAATAAAGCAGTTTTTTTTTTTCTCTTTGCAGCCCGTTTTCCTTAAAGGAAAACGAGCTGCAAATAGAAAAAATACCGAAACCTTTTTGTTTCAGTTTTTTTCAGAGTAGGCAGTGGTCCATAGGACGACTGCCTGCTCTGAAAAATAATTTTGTGAGCATTCACAAAGGGGAAGGTGTCCTATGGGGACCCCTTCCCGTTTGCGAATGAGTTATCATCCACTTCAAGTGGATGGTAACTGCAAGTTGATTTGCGACCGCTTTCGCAGTCACAAATCAACTCTACATCACGGTGCGAATCGCAAATAGGAAGGGAACACCCCTTCCTATTTGCGAGTCGGAAACACATTTTGCGAGTCGGTACCGACTCGCAAAATGTGTTTCTGCATCACGTAAGGGCTTTTGCGCCTCGCAAACTGCATTTTTTGCCGTTTGCGAGGCGCAAAAGCCTTCCTACATCTGGCCCAAAACCTCTAATTTCTTTACTATTATCAGAAATATACGAACAACAATGCCTAGTATTAACCATTCTACAGACTCCACCATCCTTCACTAAAAGATTGTCCAAAGCAAGACGATTTTGAAGAGTCATACCTCTATCAGCAGCTAGTTCAGCATCTATCAGGACTATGGCCACTGAAAAATTTGTCAGCATGTTATCCACAATAGTAGACAACTTTCAAATCTTTATCGAATTCAGAATGACTCCCACTGAAGGAATCGCTGCTCCAAATATATCTCCCAAAATACCAGAAGAGGACTCCCTCCTCTGTCTCTTATGATATAATTCAGTCATTTTCGGAAACTTCTTCAAATCATTAATTTCATAAATCTTTGGGAAAACTATCCCCAAATAGCATGTCCCATGCCATCCTCTTGGAAGACGGTAATACGCTTTAAGACCACAGATGTAATAAATCCCTGGAATAGCAGGGTCCTGTCCATTCAACATAAATGTCCATTTACTCTGAAACAAAAACACATGCCTACATTCACTTGTCCCCACAAATAAAGTGTCAGTGCGCGATTTAGGCCTATATATACAAAGTTTCGCTACATGTTGTGCATCTAAAGCTAATTTCCCTTGCGTTTTAACTGTACTATAAGCATGATCATTCGTGTAAGTACTTTTCTCTAAGCCTTTTTCTATTTTCTCCTTTAATGCCTTTCTCCTGTCATCTGTGTGATCTAAGAAACTTTTCTCTAAAGGTGTAAGCAAGCATGTCAGATTATTTCTATGCGCGTAAGCTGTGCCAAACGTCAATGTAGGTTCAAAGAAACCTCTAACTACTACTATGTCATTATCTTTAGGTACTCAACTACTACTACCTACTTATAGGAACAAACGAAAACATGACATCATAATTCAAGTAAAGGTACTAAATGTACTCCTGGTTATAAAATCTTGTTAGTAACAGACTACAACTAATTCCATAAATTAGTGGCAGGCTATGATAGGTAACTCCTTCCTCAACTGATGAAAGAATCTGCGTGCACACATAACAATTCTTCGCATCCATTGTCTCAACATACTCACTCAACAAGTGATAGAAAACATTAGAAGAAAGGTCTCCTTGCGCATTAGCATCCCCATGCAAATATTTCTCATATAACCTAAACTTCTCTATTGCCGTTAGTGCAATACTCATCTCAAAAGCAGAAGTATGGTTGTCTTCACTCTTCTCAGTTCAGTTCAGCTTTATTTCAGCAAAAATACCATAAAAGAATGTTGGCAAAGATTCTTACATTTAAAACACTTAAGAAAATCAATTACATTCAGATACATCTTAATAAAACTCAGGTAAAAAAACTCCACATCTCCCAAAACCATGTGGTACAATTGTGCAAGATATCAGTAGTACAAATAGTATAAAAAGTATGCAATACACATCGCCAGAAAAATATTAATACAAAACTATAAATACAAATCTTTGTGCAGAGAGCAATAACGACCTATCGATTCACACGATGTATAGAGTACTTTGTGTCCTTTACCCATCTGCACAAATAAGATTCCCATTATATAGTCTTGCTAATAATTACAAAAAATTAAATCTATCAAATAAGTTCTCTTATTCGCTAGAACTGTATGTGTGCCAAGAATAATATCCATGGTAAAAATTAAAATGTATATTTTTGTACTTAAAGGTTTGCTTCTGACGTACCAGATTGCCTCTAAAAGCCTTGCCAGCGTGCATACCACAATCATGCGCGGGCTTGTTTTGAAAATTCCAAGAGCTGAGTGACGATCCTTAATACCCAGTGATTTGCATAATGGTCTAATCCAGCAAGCCCTCTGTTTCTTGTACACCTGGCAAAAAAACAAAAGATGCGCAATGTTCTCTCGGGTCATACATCCCATTGGACAGAGATCAATTGGGTTTTCTGTTTGTTCCCATCTTGAAGTAAAAGCCTGCAAAGGTAATGATCCAAGTCTAAATCTGAATAAAGTGCACGTGCTAAAGGTGAAGTTATTGTATCTAAATAGTGCTCAAACTCGTAATGGCACTTAGGGGCATATTTATACTCTATTTGCGCCGGATTTGAGTAATTTTTTTTTCGCAAATCAGGCGCAAACCTAATTCCATATTTATACTTTGGAGCTAGACCCACCTAACATCAAAATTATGGAGTTAGCGTAATTTTTTGCCTGCGGAAAACTACCTTGCATCAATGAGATGCAAGTAGGCATTCCGGGGCAAAAAACTACTCTAAGGCATTAGCGCCTTATTTATCCTCCCGCGCAAACATCACGCACGGGAGGAGGAGGGCATCAAATAATGGCGTTAAGCCTGTTTAGCACCATTATTTAACTCCTAGGTCAGGACAGGCATTAAGGGACCTGTGGGCTCATTTCCATGGTCAGAGACCATGGAAGCAGTCCACAGGTGCCCTTCCCTGCACCCCTGGTCACCCTCACCCACCCCACCCACCCCTGGAGGACACCTAAGGTTGGGGACCCATCCCAGATAAGTCCAGGTAAGATTTTTTTTTTTCAAAGTGCCAAACGGGGGGCCTACTTGGGCCCCCCTACCTGGCACTGTGCCCAATGGCCATGCCCAGGGGACATAAGTCTCCTGGGCATGGCTTTTGGGCAGGGGGGCATTGTGCATCAAAAAATTATGCTAGTCAGGTTAGAGTCATTTTGTTACGCAAACCTGACTAGTGCCATTCTTTCACCCACAAGCTCCAGTCTTCCCTACGCCTCCCGTATCCGGTTAGCGTAATTTATTTTGGTGCTAACCGGGCCTCAGTGCCGGCTAGCGTCATTCCTTAAATATGACGCCCGGCTGGTATCTAGGAATGGGGATGGCCGGCGGTATACTTTTTGACGCAAACCTGCGTTAGATCAGGTTTGCCTCAAAAAGTATAAATCAGGGCCTTAGTTAGTAAAAAATCATTTGTCAGGCTGGAAGATGCGACTAATGCCAACTCATCTACTTGCCAGCTCATCCAATAGGCATCCTTCAGAGTCTGGCTAGCGTTCTTTGGGAGATGGGTAGGATCTGACCAATGCTGGCCTAAGCCAAGTTTATAAAACGTTCTTTTTCACATACTTAGACCATTGGATTTTCTCTATTTGGGGGGCTGCTAACACCGCTCTGAGGCAAGCTCTATGTGGGTCTAAAGTATCTAAGGACCATAATCGCATCCAGTATTGGACCGGTCATAAGGCAGCTATCATTGCTTTGGAGTGTAAGTTTAAGTCCATTCGGATGGGCAATGTGGGAGAGCTTGAACAAACTTTTAACAAAGTTGTTAGATGCAGATTTTCTGCTCTCTTTAGATCTTGCAAATTACTATACCCCCATAGCTCTGCCCTATATGTGGCTCCTCCTCCAACTTGGGTTTTGTAAATTTCCATTGCTGGTGTGATGGAATATCTAGATGATCTAGCACCGAATCACAAAATGCTGCCTGCTTTTTGTTTCAATGACATAATACACTTTAGCAGATGAGCTGGCCATTTATGCAAATCCTCCATCCTGATTCCTAAACAGTCAAAATCCGTTACTCTTTCTAGAATTTTTCCATCAAGCATTATCGTTTTCCTCATGCTACTATTTGTGTCCCCAAATTCTATAAATTTAGTCTTGGTGGCATTGATTTGGAGACCGTGGTCCCTACAAAAAACCCCAAATTTCTTGAGGAGCCTGGCTAATCCTGAAACAGATTGTGAGATCAAGAAAGTATTGTCTGCAAACAAGAGACATGGGTGGTCATTCTGACCCTGGCGGTCTTTGACCGCCAGGGCGGAGGACCGCGGGAGCACCGCCGACAGGCCGGCGGTGCTCCAATGGGGATTCCGACCGCGGCGGTAAAGCCGCGGTCGGACCGGCACCACTGGCGGGGTCCCGCCAGTGTACCGCCGCCCCATTGAATCCTCCGCGGCGGCGCAGCTTGCTGCACCGCCGCGGGGATTCTGACCCCCCCTACCGCCATCCAGATCCCGGCGGTCGGACCGCCGGGATCCGGATGGCGGTAGGGGGGGTCGCGGGGCCCCTGGGGGCCCCTGCAGTGCCCATGCCACTGGCATGGGCATTGCAGGGGCCCCCGTAAGAGGGCCCCTACATGTATTTCACTGTCTGCTGCGCAGACAGTGAAATACGCGACGGGTGCAACTGCACCCGTCGCACAGCTTCCACTCCGCCGGCTCGATTCCGAGCCGGCTTCATCGTGGAAGCCTCTTTCCCGCTGGGCTGGCGGGCGGTCTGAAGGCGACCGCCCGCCAGCCCAGCGGGAAAGTCAGAATTACCGCCGCGGTCTTTCGACCGCGGAACGGTAATCTGACGGCGGGACTTTGGCGGGCGGCCTCCGCCGCCCGCCAAGGTCAGAATGAGGGCCATGGAGTCTTAGCTCCATCCAATTTTGGGGAGTGTTTTGTTCACTATCCTGTAAATAGGGTAAAGAAGCATTTATAAAGAGTACAAAAAGTGTGGGGGCCAATACACAACCCTGTCCAACACCTTTCTGTAATAGGAGTTCCTCTGTGAGTTCACCATCTGTTCCCCACCTTATTCTAGCATAACACCCAGAGTATAAATCTTGGATCAATTTTAGCAAGGGTCCCGGAACTCCTACCATACCCATAATTCGCCATAATTTATGTCAGGGGATCAGGTCGAAAGAGGACTTGAGGTCCACAAAGGCGACAAAAAGTCTCCCTGCCTCCAGATTGACAATTTTCCATTTAATTGTTAGAAAACAAAAAATCTGGTCTATTGTACTTGTTTTCTGGCTAAATCCTGCCTGCAAGTGGCTTAAAGCATTGTTGTCTTCAATCCAGTCCCAAAGCCTACACAGGCCTACCTGGTAAGAAAACATCTTCTGTAGGTTGTCTAGGAGACATATTGGTCTATAATTACTTGGGATTGACCTGTCCCCTTTCTTATGGATTGGAACAATTATAGCACCTCGCCATGTTCGGGGAAGTTGACAGCCTTCCTAAATTGCATTGGACATGTTGTTGATATAAGGACCCCAGAATTAAGGATTGGATTTAAACACATCAGGAGGGATTCAATCTAGACCTTGCGCCTTTCCTGATTTTTGTACTAAAATTGCTGTCTCTGTTTCCCTTATGGTAAACGGTATAAGCGCACTTGTGTCTAAAGTATCTGACTCTATTATGCTCTCAGTGCCTACAGAAGGAACTATTTCTTGTCTGTAAAGGTCTGAAAAATATTGCATCCAATTTTCAGCAGAAATATGGCATTCAGCTTTAAGACTTTCATTGCGCTCTCTGGAAGCAATCAGAGACCAAAATCATTTAGAATTACTGTCTTTGGCTGCTTGTAACAGTTCTTGCCAGGTCACCTTCTCCCAATTGGACTTGCAGACTTTATCGTATGGACATACTCGCGTCTTGCTAAAATTACCTTCTCTCTGATATTCGTACTTACTGCTTCTAAGAGTCTACTCTTGGCCTGCCTGTCCTCTTTATTTAACCACCTACAGTTGCTATCTGTACACTGTTTTTCCCCTTGCAAGCTCTGGAGAATAAATCCCTCATAGTGGAAAAAAACACTGAGGCCCTCATTACAACCCAAGCGGTCGGTGATAAAGCGGCGGTAACACCGCCGACAGGCAGGCGGTCAAAAAAATGGAATCATGACCACGCCGGAAACCACCAACACAAACAGCCACTTCAACACACTGACCGCCACGGCGGTAGCAACAAACACCGTGGCAGTAACCGCCAACAGCCAGGCGGAAAACAATGTACCGCACCCAGCATTACAACCTGCCTATCCGCCAGCCTTTCCAGGGCAGTACAAATGCCATCAAAAACACGGCGGAAACAGAACACTGAAGGGAAACGACTCACCTCTCGACACTCAAGGAAGAACCATAATGTCATGGAGCCCGAGCTGCACTTTTTTCCAATGCTGGTGTACCTTCTCATACACCAGGAACACGACAGCCGGAGAAGACGACCACAGTGAGTACTGTACCTACCACACAAGGGAGGGGAAGAGGAAAAAGATAGTGACACACACACACAACACACAACACCCCCACCCAAAACACCATACACACAAACAGATGCAACAACATTACATATGGAATGGAGTAAAATTAGTGTAATAGTACAGTTTTAGATATATACGTCCTTAACCAATAAACAGTATGTACAATATATACAAAAGGAGGGAAAATGCCCACTCCAAAATGTCCATGGCCTACTGGGCCTTAACACATAGGGCCTAGGCCACACTTGACTCCTGCCTCAATACGGAGAGAACACTGCAGGGGCATCAGGTTGAAAACACACAGGCACCTGAGGGGGACAGGGAATGGGGGGGCATCTCAGCCAGAAGACGTTACAACGCCACTGGCCTGGAGTGGGCTCCATGCCCACTGCTTGGTCCTGGGGAGTGCAAAACCACAGTCTCTCAAGTGGATGCCTTCTTCCACTGGTTGTGGAGGGGGCCTTGTGCCCAGTGTGCTTCATCCTGGATGGGGCAAGGTCACAGTCTCACACCTGTGTGTCACACCGACAGGTGTTTCCGGGGCCAGGATGCACTGCAGCCCATGTAGTCACCACTACACACTGCTCACTGGCGGTGACGGCTGCTCAGTGGATGCCAGTTGCGCTACAGGATGGCGGTGCTGGTAGTGGTGGTGGTAGCCTCCAGGCCTTCACCTGCAGCCTCGTACGCCTGCCCACTGGGGCTGCTGCTTCTGCTGCCAGTGGTGCTGCTGGTGGTGGTGCAGGTAGCGGTGCTGCCAGTGGTGGTGGTAGCCTCCAGGCCTTCCCCTGCAGCCTCGGACGGCTGAAGTGCCAAGGCTGGTGTTGTGTGCCCCTTTCTGCCCTTGGCAGATGGTTGTGCCTCCTTGCTTCTGCCAGCTGGTGTCTTTTTCTTGCCCTTGCTGGCTGGTGGTGCCTCCTTCCCCTTACTGGCTGGTGTCCCCTTCTTGCCCTTGCTAAGTGGCGGACACTTCTTGGCCTTGGCAGGTGGTGCTGGCACACTGGCTGGGCTGACAGGTGCCTCCACGGAACCTCTCACACCTGCAGTTGCTGCAGAAACCTTAGTGGCCGTGGACTGGATGGCTGAGGTGCTGGGCTGGGTTCTGGCCACCCTGGCCCGAGATGAAGGACGGGGGGTAGGGAATTGGTCAATGTTGGCGAGGAAAAGCTTCTTAGGGACATTGGGGTGGGAAGAAGGTGAAGATTTGGGTGTGGAGGAAGAGGGAGCAGTTGTAGGAGGTGTCAGTCTGCTGTGTTTGGGTGCAGGTGCATGGGCTGAATACTGTTGTGAGGTGGATGTCTGTTGGGTGTCTGAGTGCTTGCGTTTGTGTACTTTGGGAGGAGGGTCACAGACACAGTGGGAGAGGACACAGGGGATGTGTGCATGGATGTGGGGGTGGTGACTGCCAGTGAGGGGTGTGTAGTGATAGGCGTGCATGGTGATGGAGATAGTGGATGAGGATGTAGCGCATGCAGGTGTGAGTGGAGACGCTACTGGGAGGCAGGTGGATGACGAGGAGGAGGGCGACACAGTGGAGGCAGTGGATGTTGGTGTGTCTGCAGGTGGATGGAGCTTGTGTGAGTGCCTGTGAGATTAAGGGGGTCATTCCAACCTCGGCGGTAAAAGTCGCTTACCGCCATTCAGAAGACCGCCATAACACCGCTGCGGCCGCGGTACACTGCCACGGTTATTCTGACCCACAACAGGCAAACCGCCAAAATACAGACATCCACAAAAATCGGCCACACCAAAGGGCAGCGAGAAACTGGCGATAACCAAACCTCCACCGTCACGCCAACAGAAATACGCCCACACTATCACGACACACGAATCCACGCGGCAGTCTTTCAACCGCGGTATTCCATTGGCGGTACACACCGCCGCGCTCAAAATACACACAGTCTTACAAAACACAGCCACATTGGACAATTCGAAATACACACACCTGATACACATACACACACCACTCCCACACACCCAATACAATATAAAATACACACCCATATCACCCACAAAACTCCACTCCTAGAGATTCGTGAACACGCACAGAGAAAAGACATCCGAGTACCCAGACGCCCAATTCACTGTCACCCAGCAATATTTGCACGCACTTCACACAACACAACAATACACATCACCACACTTAGCACCACACAATCCACCCTATACATCACCCACACCACCCCATGGCACCGCAAAGACACCCCAGGTTCTCTGATGATGAACTCAGGGTCATGGTGGAGGAAATTGTACGAGTAGAGCCACAGCTGTTCGGGACACAGGTGCAGCACACCACCATTGCCAGGAAGATGGAGCTATGGAGCAGAATAGTGGACAGGGTCAACGCTGTGGGACAGCACCCAAGAAATTGGGACGACATCAGGAAGAGGTGGAACGACCTACGGGGGAAGGTGTGTTCCATGGTATCCAGGCACAACATCGCGGTGCAGCGGACTGGCGGCGGACCCCCACCTCCTCCCTCAGAATTTACAACATGGGAGGAGCAGGTCTTGAACATCCTGCATCCTGAGGGCCTCGCAGGAGTAGGCGGAGGAATGGACTCTGGTAAGTCTCATCTTCACTACTTCATCCCCCCCACCCCACCTGCATGCCAACTCATATCCCCACCCTCATCCCCACCCCATCACACCTACTCCTTGCAAATGTCTCACCATCACAACCCACCCATCCCAACACCTAGCCCTGCATGCGTCCACAAAGCATGGACACCCATCACCAAAGCATGCCCACTGCACATACACATACAACCCCCCCCCAACCACTGTCACAACAGACCCCAAAAAGGAATGCCAGCACTGGGGTACACGGGCACCCACCCATTGCACGCTATGGCACACACAGATGCAATAACCACACTTTTATACCCCTGCAGGACCCGAATGCCAGGTCACCACGCAGGAGGGTCCACAAATGTCCACTCCACCCCCAGAAGAGGCCCACAGAGAGGAAAGCAGCTCTGTCTCCCTGGATCTAGATGACCAGCCCAGTCCATCGGGGACCTCGGGACAGTCGGTTCCCCTCAGACAGCCACAGGCCACAGCAGACCTTCCCCCCTTGGGGAACACCAGCACAGCACCGACCCAGCGGGCCCATACCTCAGGTTTCAGGAGATCCAGCTTCTGCAGGAGCAACAGTATATGGGGTTCAGGGAGGAACTAAGAAACATCATGGGTACCATCGTAGTGGCCCTGAATGAGCTAGTCACCACATTGCGGGACACTGTGGCAGCACAAAGGGCCCCTGACACTAGCATGGACCAAGAACTGCCTACCACCTCCACCGGCGCTAGTGGACAGGAGGCCCCGACACAAGACCAACAGGCCACCAGAACCCCACCCCCTGCAGAAGGAGAACCACCCCACAAGCGGGCCCTGAGATCCAGGAAGAAGACAGAGTAAGATGTCAAGACCCCCGCCAGCAAAGGATACCGCCCTGATTGTCATCCCACTGTCCCACATTGTCACCCTGTCCAACCTTAAACTGCCCCTGCTCCACTTCCCACAGGCATTTGGACAATGCACCTGTGATACTGATAGTCTGGATTCTGCCATGGAAAATCCTCCACCATCACCCCTCACCGATTTGCAACCACCCATCCAATTTAGAGCACTTGAATAAAAACACTTATTGCACAAAAGAATCTGGAGTCTGGCTGTGATTTTGAACAAATGTATTAGACATGACCGTGCCAAAATGTTCATTCACATTGTGATGCCAACAAACCGCTGTCACACAGCTGTAGTCCATGCTGTAGTCCATGGGGAAACAAAGCAGATGTCACGCACTGGGGCCCACATCTCTGAAAACGGAAGGGAAAGTCACAACACAGTTACCATACACTGGGGGAAAAAGTCAGACAGTAGAGAGGTAGGAGTCTTTAAGTAAATGTAATATGCCGGTGTGTACTCTTACCTGTGTGTCATTGAAAATACTGCTGTATTACTGTGTTCCTGTTCTCTATGTCGTCCTCTTCGGCTTCCTCCTCTTCACTCTCCACAGGCTCCACAGCTGCTACAACACCACCATCTGGACCATCCTCCTGCAGAAAAGGCACCTGGCGCCGCAAAGCCAGGTTGTGAAGCATACAGCAGGCCACGATGATCTGGCACACCTTCTTTGGTGAGTACATTAGGGATCCACCTGTCATATGGAGGCACCTGAACCTGGCCTTCAGGAGGCCAAAGGTTTGCTCGATCACCCTCCTAGACCGCCCATGGGCCTCATTGTACCGTTCCTCTGCCCTTGTCCTGGGATTCCTCACTGGGGTCAGTAGCCATGACAGGTTGGGGTAACCAGAGTCCCCTAATAGCCACACCCCGTGCCTCTGGAGTTGACCCATCACATACGGGATGCTGCTATTCCGCAGGATGTAGGCGTCATGCACTGACCCAGGAAACTTGGCATTAACATGAGAGATGTACTGGTCAGCCAAACACACCATCTGTACATTCATGGAATGATAACTCTTCCGGTTCCTGTACACCTGTTCACTCCTGCTGGGTGGGACCAAAGCAACATGTGTCCCATCAATGGCACCAATGATGTTGGGAATATGTCCAAGGGCATAGAAGTCTCCTTTCACTGTAACCAAATCCCCCACCTCAGGGAAAATTATGTAGCTCCGCATGTGTTTGAGCAGGGCAGACAACACTCTGGACAACACCTTGGAAAACATGGGCTGGGACATCCCTGATGATATGGCCACTGTTGTTTGAAATTACCCATTTTCTAAGAAATGGAGTACTGACATCACCTGCACTAGAGGGGGGATCCCTGTGGGTTGGCGGATGGGTGACATCAGGTCAGGCTCCAGCTGGGCACACAGTTCCTGTATAGTGGCTCGGTCAAGCCTGTATGTCAGTATGACATGTCGTTCCTCCATTGTCGACAGGTCCACCAGCGGTCTGTACACGGGAAGATTCCTCCATCTCCTCGCATGTCCCAGCGGACGGTGCCTATGAAGGACAACAGCGAGCACAGAGTCAATCAACCCACAGGTACGTAACCACAGCTTGCACATAACACGATTCCCAATGCATTGAATGGCTTGTATGAGTGTTGATGCAAGGCCTAGGTATGTGTGACGCAGTAGAAATTAAGCCCTGTGGACCCTTGAAATGGCAGCTGCCTGACCTGTGAAGTGCGACAGTGGGATGTGAGGTCAATGCGCTGGCGTGGCACACCGTGACGGTAGGCGGTCGAAGACCGCGGCGCAAAGCCGCATTGGTTAACATTGAACCCTATGGGTTTCAGGAGCCAATGACGATATGCGCCGGCGGTCGCGGTACGCACCGGCGCAGTACGCACCGCCGCGGGCGTGACCGCCATTTTCTATCTGCTTAATCACTCGATACCTGATCTTCGACAGGAGAGGACCTACATTGCAAGTGCTGCTGTGACCTCGGTCTGGAAGAGACAATGGCTCATGCTACTGGGGAAAGGGCCCCTGCCTTCACTGCGGAGGAGTTGGAGAAACTTGTGGATGGGGTCCTCCCCCAGTATGCGCTACTCTACGGTCCTCCAGACCAACAGGTAAGCACACAGGGACCATGCTTAGTGGGCAATGCCTGGGTTGAGTGGGGTGGATGAAAGATGGTGGGGAGGGGAGCGATTGAGGCATGCATCAAACGACAGATGAGAGCATGTGCCACATGGCAAGGGTAGGAATGCGGGGCCACTCACATCGAGCATGCAGAAGGTGATGACAATTTTTCTCTCCCTGTACATGTCACATAGGTCAGCGCCCACCAGAAAGTCGCTATTTGGCGTGCCATCGCCAAGGACGTCCGGACCCTGGGGGTCCACAACAGACGGGGCACCCACTGCCGGAAGAGGTGTGAGGACATCCGACGCTGGAGCAGGAAGACGGCGGAGGCTCAGTTGGGGATGGCCTCCCAACGTAGGAGGGGTGCCAGTCGTACTTTGACCCCCTGATGTCCCGGATCCTGGCGGTGGCCTACCCCGATTTGGATGGGCGTGTGAGGACCTCACAGCAGACACAAGGGGGTGAGTACAAATACATTCTGCTGACTTTGCGCGCAGTGGAGGTGTCTGGGTGGGGGAGGAGGGCTGTGGGTATCCCGAGGCCAGGGCGATTTCTGAAGGCTAGGCCCCTCCGTATGGCATGCCCTGTGCCCCCGCCCCCCACCTCTGTAGGGTGCCAAGTACAGGTATCCATGGCCCTGTGTCATCTATGTGTGCAGTTGTCGTCCATAGGCTTGTAGGCCATGTCCCACGGATTGCGTAGTGGACCCCAAGTGCGCAGCGTAGGGCAGGGGGCTTCTGTGTCTGTCCTCTCCGCCAACTGTGTCGCCAATGCATGCACTCAACATGTCTTTATTTCTCCCCCCCCCTTTTTTGTGGTCTTCCTGTTCATGTGTGCATTAGCATCATCAGGCGGAGGAGAAGTGGCATCGGAGCATGAGGGAGCTGCATCCCACATGGCCCTGGAGGGCCATGCAACGGAGTCCGAATACACCAGTGGGATGGAGGGCGAGGGGAGCTCCACAGCGGGGACTCGTGCTGATGTCAGTGACAGCGACTCGTCCTCTGAAGGGAGCTCCCTTGTGGTGCCGGCAACATCCGTGCCCCCCGCAACAACAGGTACAGCCTCCACCCAGCGCACCAGCACCGCCCTCCCAGCAGCCCCTCAGCGTTTGCCCCGTGCCCGCTCACCCAGGAAGGTGGGCATCTCCTTCGCCCCAGGCACCTCAGGCCCTGCCCCTGTCACCCCTGCTGCCCTCAGTGAGGAGGTCATTGACCTCCTGAGGACCATCATTGTTGGGCAGTCTACCTTTTTGAATGCCATCCAGGGTGTAGAACGGGAGGTGCACCAGAGTAATGCATACCTGGAGGGCATTCATTCTGGTCAGGCTGCCCATCAGCGATTGTTCAACGCTCTGGCCTCAGCACTGACGGCAGCCATTGTCCCTGTCTCTAGCCTCCCCCCTCCAACTTCCTCCACCCAGACCCAATCCCCTGTATCTCTGCCTATCCCAGACACACCATCAGACCAGCCTGCACACACCTCAACACCCAAGGGAAGCTCATCCAGACATAAGCACCACACATCACACAAGCATTCACATAGGCAACATCCACATGCAGATATACCAACACCCACTGCCTCCACTGGGTCCCCCTCCTCCTCGTCTCCCTCCTCCCTCCCTGTGACTTCTCCACTCACACTTGCATGCACAACATCTTCAGCCACTACGTCCATCACCAGCACACCCACCAGAACACTCCCCACACGTGCAGTCACCACCCCCACTACCATTTACACGTCCCCTGTGTCCTCTCCCAGTGTGTCTGTCACCCCCTCTTCCAAACTACACAAACGCAAGCAGCCACCCACCCAACAGCCATCCACCTCACGACAGCCTCCATCCCAAGCACCTGCACCCAAAGACACCAGACTTCAAACTCCTACAACCACATCCTCTTCCTCCACTCCCATACCCACTACACCTACCCGTCCCTCTCTTTCCAAATTGCTTTTCTTTTCCAAACTTGACCTCTTTCCTACAACTCCCCCACCCCGTCCATCTCATAAGACTCCAATCAGCACCTCAGCCACCACAAAACCGGGACCTGTAAAGACTGTTTGCCATGGACTGTGGAGTCCCCCACCCTCAAGGGCATCCAGTTCAGCTAGGAGCCAAAGCACAGCCACCCCACCCCCGGAAAAGCATACGAAGATTGCCAGTGCCCGGCGCGAGAGACCAAAGACCCCAGGAACCAATATCCCTACATTGGCTCCGGCAGGAAGTCGGGTGCCACCTGGCACACCGCCAAAGGTGGGAAAGGGCCACAGGCGTACAGGGAAGGGTGGGAAGGGCAGCACGCCCGACAAGTCCGGCAGCAGGCCAGCTGGCCCCACCAGCCCCATCCCAGGTGTGCAGGAGGACACCCACAGGCCCGGTACTGCAGCCCAGGAGGGCCCCGCAAGCCACGTCCCAGGTGGGCAGGAGGACACCCACAGGCCGGGTACTGCATCCCAGGAGGGCCCCGCAAGCCACCAGACAGATGGGCAGGAAGGCCCCGCCAGCCACATGTCAGGTGGCGAGTGACATCCATGCCATGGCCGGATCCGCTGACCTGGACACTCATCTCAAGCACCGCTGACCTGGACACTCATCTCAAGCACCGCTGAACATACCACCGCTGTCTCAAGAACCGCTGAACCGGGCCCTTCATCTCAAGCACCGCTGAACAGGGCACCGCCGTCTCAAGCACTGCTGAACAGGGCACCGCCGTCTCAAGAACCGCTGAACAGGCACCGCCGTCTCAAGAACCGCTGAACAGGGCCCTTCATCTCAAGCACTGCTCCGCTGGGCCCTTCATCTCAAGCACCGCTGAACAGGGCACCGCCGTCTCAAGCACCGCTGAACAGGGCCCTTCATCTCAAGCACCGCTGAACAGGGCACTGCCGTCTCAAGAACCGCTAAACAGGGCCCTTCATCTCAAGCACCGCTGAACAGGGCACCGCCGTCTCAAGAACCGCTGAACAGGACCCTTCATCTCAAGCACCGCTGAACAGGGCACCGCCGTCTCAAGAACCACTGAACAGGGCCCTTCATCTCAAGCACCGCTGAACAGGGCACCGCCCTCTCAAGCACCGCTGAATAGGGCCCTTCATCTCAAGCACTGCTCCGCTGGGCCCTTCATCTCAAGCACCGCTGAACAGGGCACCGGCGTCTCAAGCACCGCTGAACTGGGCCCTTCATCTCAAGAACCGCTGGCCCATTGGCGGAAGGGGCAGGCCCGCTTCTGTGTCGGGCAGGGCTGCACGAAGCACTCTGGGCACTAGTCCCCCTCCAGTACCAGTGGAGACTGTCATCCACTTGAGAGACTGTGGCTTTGCACTCCCCAGGATGGCACAGTGGGCAACCCACCCACTGTAGAGACTTGAGAGACTGTGGCTTTGCACTCCCCAGGATGGCACAGTGGGCAAACCACCCACTGTAGAGACTTGAGAGACTGTGGCTTTGCACTCCCCAGGATGGCACAGTGGGCAAGCCACCCACTGTAGAGACTTGAGAGATTGTGGCTTTGCACTCCCCAGGATGGCACAGTGGGCAACCCACCCACTGTAGAGACTTGAGAGACTGTGGCTTTGCATTCCCCAGGATGGCACAGTGGGCAAACCACCCACTGTAGAGACTTGAGAGACTGTGGCTTTGCACTCCCCAGGATGGCACAGTGGCCATGGAGGCCTCGCGTGGATCTGGCGTTGTGGACTCATCTGGCTGAGGTGCCCACCCTTCCCTTCCCCCTGAGGTGCCTGTAGTTTTCCTATCTGATGCCCCTGCAGTGTTCTCTCCGTTGGAAGCAGGTATCCTGTGTGGGCTTTGCCCATGTGTTTTGGCCCCATGGCCCACGAACAATGGCTGATACACATATCGGACTGGACAATTTATGTATATAAAGTTATAGATATGTGATATATTTTATACTCAGTCTTACAATATAATTTTAAATTTATAATCATTTCCTTTTGTATTTGCATTCTTCCGGGGGTTTTGGGGGGGTAACTGTGATGTGTTGCTATGCATTGATGTGTGTGTTGTAGTGGGTGAGGGTGGGTGTGTCGCATATGTGTGTCCCCGTAATTTTTCGCCTCCCCCCTCCCCTGTGTCATAGGTGCAGTACTCACCGTTGTCTTCTGCCCCGGCGTTCGTGCTCCTGGTAGAGGAGCAGGAAGACAATGGCTGGTAGGATGTGGAGTTCGGGTTCCATGCTCTCCAGATTCCTCGTGGGGTGTATGGAGGTGAGCGTTTTCCGTTTGAAATGGCTGTTTCCGCCGTGTTTTTATCGGCGGGGCTACCGCCCCGTAAAAGGTGGCGGATTGGTGGGTTGTGATAGGGTGGGCGGTACATTGTCTCCCGCCTGTCTGTTGGCGGTGACCGCCGCACTGTTTGTTTGTCCCGCCGTGGCGGGCGGTGTGTTAAAGTGGCGGTCTCTGTTGGCGGTTTCCGCCAGGGTCGGAATTGCATTTTTTTAACCGCCAGCCTGTTGGCGGTTTGGCCGCCGCTTTAACACCGACCGCCAGGGTTGGAATGACCCCCTAAGTGTGGTGCTTGTGTTTGCCTGAGCCATTTCTGTGTGTTGATTTGGGTGATTGCTGGTCTGAAGGTGTGCTTGTGATGGGCTGGGGTTGAGGGGATGAGGGGATTGGGACTGGGTAGAGGAAGTTGGAGGGGGGAGGATGGAGACAGGGACATTGGCTGCCATCAGTGAGTTGGCCAGAGCCTGGAATGCTCTCTGTTGGGCTGCCATGCCAGAGTGAATGCCCTCCAAGTATACATTTGTTTGTTGCAAATGCCCTGCTACACCCTGGATGGCAAACAGTATGGTTGACTGCCAAAAAGAGAGGGATCTCAGGAGGTCAATAGCCTCCTCAATAGCCTCCTCACTGAGGGCAGCAGGGCTGACTGGGGCAGGGCCTGAGGTGCCTGGGGCGAAGGAGATGCTCACCCTCCTGGGTGAGCGGGCACGGGAAACACACTGAGGGGCTGCTGGGAGGGCTTTGCTGGTACTGGAGTGGCAGCTGTACCGGTAGTTGGGGTGGCCACAGAGGTGTCTGCCACTGCCAAGGAGCTGCCATTGGAGGAGGTGTCACTGTCGGTACTGTCCCCTCCTGTCTCTGTCGTGGTGCTCCCTTCGCCCTCTGTCCCACTGGTGCCCTCACCGTCGGTTGATTCGGCCTCCAGTCCCATGTGGGATGCAGCTCCCTGTGTTGCCGGTGTCTCTGCTCCTTCTCCAGATGATGCTAATGCACACAAGGACAGGGTGACAAAACAAAAAGGGGGGAGAGACAGAGGATACACTTGGTCAATGCGAGCAACAACACTACCATTGCTGTACACAACTCACAGGGAAAAGCCCTATGCACTAGGCCATACACTACCAGTTACAATGATAGTCACCAGCCCATGGGGTGCAATGCCTAATGCCATTAGCTTCACACCTGAAACCCACAGGACCCTGCCCAGTAGTAGATGACCATTAACATTATTGGGGTTGGAGTGCATCTGAGCTTGCCCATCATTGAACATACCCTGCCATGTTTACCCTGGCCTAGGGGCACCCACAGATCACATCCCCCTCCCAGGTAATACCTTAACGAGCGCAATGTCATGATTCTGAATCTGTACTCACCCCCTTGTGGCTGCTGTGATGTCTTCAGGCACCCATCCAACTCCAGATAGGCCACTTCCAGGATGCGAACATCAGGGGGGTTCAGGGTACGACGGGCACCCATTCCTTGTTGGGAGGCCAGCCACAGCTGGGCCTCTGCCATCTTCCTTGCCCAGTGGTGCAGGTCCTCCAACCATTTGCAGCAGTGGGTGCTCCACCTGTCAAAGACTCCCAGGGTCCTCACCTCCTTGGCGATGGCACGTCAAATACCCTTTTTATGATGGGCGCTGACCTGCAGGAAAAAATACAGCAGAAAAAGTTTTAGTCATACCGTCTGGACTGTTATACTCATGGCCCACCATATCCCCCCCATCCCCTTACGCACATATATTGACCACCATACATGATGCACTCTGCCCTGGACCCCTCAGACCCCCCCACACAAGGCTTACACACACAACAATCCATACATTCATGCCCCACGCATCATGCTCACAGTGTACTCACCTGTTTGTCTGGAGGACCATAGGGTAAAGGGTACTAGGGTAGGATCCCATCCTCCAGTCTCTCCAACTCCTCCGAAGTGAAGGCAGGGGCCCTTTCCCCAGACACTTGAGCCATTGTCGCTTCCAAACACAGGTCACAGCAGCACTTGCAGTGTAGTTCCTCTCCTGTTGAAGGTCAGGTAGCAAGTGAGTGAACAGATAGAAACTAGCGGTCACGTCCACGGCGGTGCATACCATCACCACCGGTGTACATCGTCATTGGCTCCTGGATCCCATAGGCCCCAATGATAACCAATGCGGTGTTACACGGCGGTCGCCAACCGCAACGGCGCACAACGCCAGCGGAATTACCTCATTTCCACTTGTCCCTCCTCACAGGTTAGGTAGCCGCCATTTCAGGTGGGCACAGGCCATGGCATCTAACTGCGTCACAGCAGACATTGGCACATCAACTGACTTAGGAGTTCACATACTGTTTCTGTAAAGCAAAAATTACATATTAATGTTGAAATATGTGTGAATATGACCTTCTGCTCACCGTTTTTCACTCTAGGGTTCAATCACTGAGGATGAATAGGAGATGGAGACATCCCCCCGTGTACAGACCCCTGGTGGACCTGGCGACAATGTAGGACAGGCACATTATTCTGACCTACAGACTTTATAGGGCCACAATCCAAGAACTGTGTGTCCAATTGGAGCCAGACCTGATATCTGCTATCCGCAACCCCACAGGTATCCCTCTTCAAGTGCAGGTCCTGTCAGTGCTACATTTCCTTGCAAGTGGTTCCTTCCAAGCAACAGTGGCCATGGCATCAGGGATGTCACATCCTATGATCTCAAATGTGCTGACCAGAGTGTTGTCTGCCCTGCTGAAACACATGCGCAGGTACATCGTATTCCCCCAGGTGGAGGATTTGGCCACAGTGAAGGCTGACTTCTATGCACTGGGACATGTCCCCAACATCATTGGTGCCATTGATGGTACACATATTGCATTTGTCCCCCCCCCCCCAGAGAAATGAACAAGTGTTCAGAAATAGAAAAAGCTTTCACTCTCTGAATGTGCAGATGGTGTGTTTGACGGGCCAATACATCTCCCATGTCAATGCAAAGTATCCTGGCCCTGTTCATGGTGCCTTTATCTTGAGGAATAGCAGCATCCCATATGTGATGTCTCAACACCAGAGGCACCGGGTGTGGCTAATAGGTGAGCCCATGGTCCCCACCCAGTTGATGTAGGTTTATGGGTGTGGGTTTGGCCCTAAGGATGAGTGTGTGGCTAACAGGTATCCCTCGATAGCTGCAGATGACTCTGGTTACCCCAACCTCTCACGGGTACTGATCCCAGTGAGGAATGACAGGACAAGGGCAGAGGAACGTTACAATGAGGCACATGGGCAAACAAGGAGGATCATTGAGCGAACCTTTGGCCTCCTGAAGGCCAGATTCTGGCGCCTCCATCTGACAGGTGGATCCCTGTACTACTCACCCAAGAAGGTGTGCCAGATCATCGTTGCATGTTGCATGTTGCACAACCTGGCCTTGAGACTCCAGGTGCCTTTTCTGAAGGAGGATGAGCCTGGGGATGGTCGTGAGGCAGCGGTGGAGCCTGTGGACCGTGACAAAGAGGAGGCAGAGGAAGAAGATGTGGACAACAGAACTACACTAATTCAACAGTACTTCCAGTGGCACACAGGTAAGACACTGTAACTTCACCTTCCATTGCAGTTTTGTGTTTGACATTGAACATGGCAGCCTGATTTCCCTATTTCTATGGCCACTTACTGTACCCTTTGGCATCTATATTTTCAGATCTCTGTGCCCCACTCTGGCTCCTGGTGTGTTTACTGCTGCACACTACAGGTCATACCTATATAAATATTACAGTACATTTGAATTGCAATGTTTACAGTTTGTGAAACTAATACATATGTCAAACAATTGACAGGCTCCATATTTGAATTTGTTGCAAGGGTGTTTATTTAGGTGCTAATAAGTGGAGGGGGTATTGCAATGAGCTGGGTTGATGATGGAGGAAAGTCCAAGGTAGAGTCCAGTCTATTTGTATCACAGGTGCATTGTCGAAGGGGGCATAGGAAGGGGAGCAATGGCAGTTCAAGGTGGACAGGGTGACAGAGTGGGACACAAGGGTGACAATCAGGAGAGTCTTATTTCCTGGTGGGGGTCTTGGCAATGTTCTTTGTCTTCTGCCTGGATCGCAGGGACCATTTGTGGGGTGGTTCTCCTTCTGCAGGGGGTGGGGTGCTGGTGGCCTGTTGTTCCTGTGGCGGGGCTTCCTGTCCACTAGCATCAGCGGAGGTGGAGGTCTGTTCTTCGGTGTGACTAGTGTCAGGGGCCCATTAGTGTGCCACTGCCTCCCTCATGGTGTTGGCCAAGTATGCCAGCACCCCTGCAATGGTGACCAGGGTGGTGTGGTTGTCCCTCAGGTCCTCCCTGATCCCCAGGTACTGTCCGTCCTGCAGCCGCTGGGTCTCCTGCAACTTGGCCAGTATCTGGCCCATGGTCTTCTGGAAATGGTGGTATGCTCCCAGGATGTTGGTGAGTGCCTCGTGGAGAGTCGATTCCCTGGGCCTGTCCTCCCCCTGTCACACAGCAGTCCCCCCAGCTTCCCTGTTGTCCTTTGCCTCTGTCCCCTGAACCGTGTGCCCACTGCCACTGACCCCAGGTCCCTGATCGTCCTGTGTTTGTGGGGTTGCCTGGGGTCCCTGTAGTGGTAGACACCCTGCTGATTGAAGTGTCCTGGGGACAGAAGGATGGGCCCGCTGGGTGGGTGCTGTTGTGGTGTTTACTGAGGAGGGAGGCTCTGTGGTGGATTGGGACTGTGCCTGGGTAACCGACTGTCCAGAGGTCCCTGATGGGCCAGGTTGGTCATCGTGATCCAGGAGTGCAGAGTTGCTGTTATCACTGTGGGCCTCTTCTGGCGGGGGAATGGATGTGGCTGGCACCTCCTCTCCGGTGACGTTGAGTGGGGGTCCTGTGGGGATGTAAATGCAGTGTTATTGTTTCTGCGTGTGCCATCTTGTGCATGGGTATGTTTCCCTCTATGGTTGTTATTAGCAAGGCAGCTTTGGCTTGTGTGAGTTGTGAGTTGTGATTGGTTTGGCTAAGTGATTGTCACTAGTGTGCATGCTGTGGTGATGGGTGTCCATGCAGGTCTATGATGGGGGTCCATGCATTGGTGTTGCATGCAGGGCTTGGTATTGGGATGGGTGGGTTGCAATGGTGGGATATATGTGAGGTGGTGGGGTGATAGGGGTGAGGGTAGGGGTTGTTGTTTGTGATGGCATGCAGGTAGGGTGAGGGATAAAGTAGTAAGGATTTGATTTACCAGAGTCCAGTCCTCCTGCTACTCCTGCCAGGCCCTCAGGATGCATGATCGCCAAGACTTGCTCCTCCCATGTTGTTAGTTGAGGGGGAGGAGGTGGGGGTCCACCGCCAGTCCTCTGTACAGCTATCTGGTGTCTTGCAACCACGGAACGTACCTTCCCCGTCTGTCGTTCCACCTCTTCCTGATGTCATCCCTTGTTCTTAGGTGCTGTCCCACGGCATTGACCTTCTCCACGACTCTCTGCCATAGCTCCATCTTCCTTGCAATGGATGTCTGCTGCACCTGTGATCTGAATACCTGTGGCTCTACCCGGATGATTTCCTCCACCATGACCCTTAGCTCCTCCTCTGAGAACCTGGGGTGTCTTTGTGGTGCCATGGGTGTAGTGTGAGTGGTATGTGTGAGGGTGTGTGGGGTGATGTGTTGGGGTGTGTGCTGTGAGGTGCGTGGATGGTTTATGGGTGATGGTGTTTTGTGGCTCAGATTCAGTGGGTGCTCCTGGCTTATCTCTCTCTCTCACTTGCCAAATGTTTTGTGTCATAAAGGGTTGTGGGTAGTGTAGGTGTGTATTTAATATTGGTGTGGGTGTGTGGGTGTGGTATGTGTATGTTTTTCAGGTGTGTGTAGTTTGAATTGTCCAATGTGGTGTAGTTTTCTATGTGTGTGTATATTTTGAGTGCGGCGGTCTGTACCGCAAATGGTTTACCGCAGTTGAATGACCACCGCGGGGATTCGTGGGTCATGATGCTGTGGGCGTATTTCTGTTGGCGTAACGGTGTGGGTTTTTGATACCGCCAGTTTATCACTTACCTTTGGGCTGGCGGACTTGTGTGTGTTTCTGTATAGTGGCGGATTTCTATGTGTGGGTCATAATACGGGTAGCGGTATACCGCTGCAGTCGCGGTATGTTGACAGCAGTCAGCATGGCTGTAGGCGGCACTTACCGCCAATGTTGTAATGAGGCCCTGAATGTTTAGCCACAAACTGAGTAGGTGAACATACAGACAGTACAACCACAGATGAGTACTTGAGAATTAGATTGTGCATTTTGGCTATTAACCCATTGGAATTTGAGAAGGTCTCCCGTTTTATGGAGCGTTTATTATTTGCCACCATAATAGGGAGCATACCCTCACATTCGCACTGGATATTAGCTTTAGTCGAGAACTACCACTCCCACTGCACTAAAATGGGTAAGTGGTCACTACCGCATTGTTCTCCCACCTTAAGATCTTTAAATTCATGCCAGATCCTGACATCAATAAGCACAAAGTCAATAGAGCTGTTGTAACTCCCTCTAAAAAAGGTCGATTTGGCAGGCATATCAGAGGAAAAATGCCCATTTCAGGGGTGAAGACCATTCTTTAGTATGAAATCAATAACCTGTAGAGCCCTAGTACTAAGTTTAGGCTGAATGCTTGTCGATACAAAAAGGTGAATTCCCCATGAGGAATCCTCTATTTGAATTAATTTAGAAAAAGAGAGTTAGGCTCCAAAGGCACATTAAAATCTCCAGCTACAAAGACATAGTGAGAAGGAAGAAATTCCGAGACCAGTGCACTTAACATGCTGATGATGGTAGTAGTTTGGCTTGGTAGCCTGGTCTGTTATATACATTGACACACAGAAGCCTAGGGCCCTGGTTTAACTTGATTGATATTGCCAATATATCACTTGAGTCAACATATATTTCCTTTGTTTCACCCACATGAAGAATATTACCCATGTAATAGGCCCCCCACTGCCAGCACCACCACAGATGGTCTCACCCTCTTACAATATGAAGTAAACCCCTGCTTGTGGATATTCATTGTAGACCAAGTTTCCTGAGAAAAACAGACATTGAAGGTGTCATTAAACTGCCCCCACCCAGGATCTATGATCTTGTTGCGAATGCCAGGTAAATTCCATAAAATTAAGGCAGGGTCAAAAGGGACTGGCCCCACACAGTTACCCATTACGAGCCAGTGAATAGATGTTAAATTTAACTGCTTATCAATGTCTACCATATTTACAGTCTCCACTTGATCTATGCTTAATGTTAGTTCTGATAATGGTTGGGGTCCAATCTCAGGTAATGAATGGATGGTCGAGGGGGCAGGAGGTGGGGTCAGTCAATCAATGTCAGATAGATTATCAAGTTGCAGTGAGGCCTGAGCCCCAGGAAGGTTGGTGCCATCAGATCCACACACCTTCATATGCACCTTGAAGTATAGAAGTGGGCTCTCACGTCTTGTACCGTTTGGTGCACCTTGCGGTTCTCTCAGAATCCTCAGTATATCAAATGGATTAGAACATTCACCGGAAGTCGTGGGTTGTTCCTTTGCAGATGCTACTGCAGGCAAATGACCCATAGGATCCAATACATTATTCGAAGCGAGAAGGCTCCCAAAGCCACCAGAGTGTCGCTCCGGACAGGAAGGACTAAAAACAATGCTCAAGCCATTCCTGAGTAGATTCTGTAACTCCAGAGATAACAAACCTTCCTCAAGTGTTATTTTTATAGTGTGCCAGCACCCTGAGTTCTCTGTATAACGCTTAACAGAGATAATGTCTGAGTATATTATAGAACCGCACTGCCTCACATGCCTAATCCAATTGATACCTTTATTCTTTAATGACAGGTTACTTTCTCATATGGTAGAGGATACTGACGGTACTTTGCAGACATAGATTTGATGGCCCTTGTCATAGATTTTGGGAGGAGGTAGTACAAAAGACAATTCACGTGACCTGCTCGCCTGGGGACAAGGTGCTGGAATAAATCTCCTCGGAGCACTGGATCCATAGTTTGATGCAGTGGCCAGGGGTGATCCTATTTCAGTGTCCGGCTTTAGAGGGCCTTCGATTGTTGTGGCCGTCTGCTTTTCATAAGTGGGCAATGTGGAGGCTGGACAGTCTATTTGAGTGCCTTGATTTCTCTTGGCCCTTTCCAGGTGTCATAGGAGATTGAGCACCTCCTTCATCATTTGTCTAAGATCATAAATTTATTTTCTTATGGTTAAGATAACATTGCCCATTTCTTCCTGAGAGGGCACTCAAACGGGCTGATGACTTGATAGTTCCACACCTAGTTCTGGCTTGTCAGTGCCCGGTAAATCAATGAGGGCCCTCAAGGCTAAAAAACGATTTGCACAAGGAATGTTATAGATGGATGGGCTGCGTAAAGGTGCAGCTCCCAAATTTCCACACAAGGAATTGATATTCCCGATTTCAGGATTAGAATCATCAAATTCCCCCGGGGTCAGCACTACATTCGCAGTTGTTACTTTTGAACCCAATTCTCCCTTGTTCTTTGTCTTGGGTTTAAAGAAGGAAGAGAGAGAGACACTTGTTTGCCTCTCAGGTGTGCGCTGGTCTTTCCTCTTTAGCATAATTTCAACTTCTTCAATCAATGTATCAGTCTGATTGGTAACACAGTTTTGGTGATTACGAGAAGTTGTGTGGAGTTTGGGAACTGCAGGGCTCCCTTTAGCCTTGCATTTGACCATAACTCGGCTTAATGATGAAAGTCAAAGAAGTTCTTAATAAGCTGTGGCAATCAAAGGATCAGTGTCCGGTTCTTACCTTAGGTCAAGTGAGATGGCCCAGCCCGGCCTCCTGTCTCTAATGGGTGCGGATGGGCCTGCCCCTGGTCTGGGCTTTGCCCCGGCATGGCCTGCACATGTCCCGAGTTGCGGGGCAGCCAGGTGCACTCTATGCGCTGCTGGTTCAGGCTCCACCCCCCTTGCACAAGCAGCCTCCTGGGACAGGAAGTCCCCAACAGAATGGTGAAGTCCTGTGTTGCGGGGCAGCCTGGTACGCTATATGCGCTGCTGGTCTAGGCTCCACCCCCCTCACTCGAGCAGCCTCATGGGACGGAAGCTCCCCAACAGAATGGTGAAGTCCTGCTTTGCGGGGTGGCCTGGTGTGCTACATGCGCTGCTGGTCCAGGCTCCCCCCTCACACGAGCAGCATCCTGGGACAGGAAGTCCCCATTAGAATGGTGAAGTTCCACAAGCTCACAAGGTCAGGCAGGCGAGATATTAATGTCAGGCATAAAAAACTCTCCCTCCAAGGCTGTGGACCTCTGGTGCCACCATTAAAGTGTTGCCTTCTTCCTCAAGCCGAAATGACAGGCCCGCCCACACAGCGAGTCGGGGGATTCGCGGGCCGCCATGAGCCCAAGCACCGTACCACCAAACGCAGGCAAGCGAGTCAGAAAGGAGGGGCTCTATGGCGCCCACAGCCGGGCTCTGTTGCAATCAGCGAAGCCAGGTCCCGCCGAGCTCCGAGGGCTCATCCACAGCCTCCAACGCCATCCAGCGGAGTCCAACAGCCGTCCACTCCATCCTGGCTTCACTATTATCAAGAACAGACATACCCACAATCAACACCACAAACAACATCCCACACATAGGCCCTCATCACAACCCTGGAGGTCGGTGATAAAGCAGTGGTAATACCGCCAACAGGCCGGCGGGAAAAAAAATGGAATTATGACCATGGCGGAAACCGCCAACACAGAGAGCCACTTTAATACTCCGACCGCCACAGCGGTAGAAACAAACACCGCGGCGGTAACCGCCAACAGACATGCAGAAGACAATGTACTGCCCACTGTATTACAAGGCACCAATGCGCCAGCTTTTCCGGGGCGGTACCAACGCCAACAAAAGCACGGTGAAAACAGTACTTGGAACAGAAACCATTCACCTCTTGACACCCAACGAGGAACCAGGACGCCATGGAGCCCGAATTACAGGTTTTACCAATGTTGGTTTACCTCCTCTTCTACCAGGAACATCAAAGACGGCAGCGACGACCACAGTGAGCACTGCACCAAGCACACAGGGGGGGGGGGAGTAAAAAGAGAGTAACACCCCACGCAACACCCCCACCCCCACCCTCACCCACAACACCATACACACAAATACATGCATCAACATTACATATATACCCCGTAACCCTCTGGAAGAATGCAAGGACCAAATGAAATGATTGTAACAAGTGTAATCATCGAAAATCCAGATAGGCCAACATAACTGTAAAAGATCAGTATATACAAATATGTACAGCAACTACACAAGTCCGGATAATGTTCCATTCAATGTCCGTGGACCAGTGGTCCCAAAATGCATGGGCGAAGCCCACACATGACACCTGCCTCAAAACGGAGAGAACACTGCTGGGGCAGCAGGTCGGAAAAAAACAGGCATCTCGGGGGGAAAGGGAGGAGGGGCCCCTCAGCCGGATGATGGGATGACGCCACTACTCCATGAGGGGGCTCCATGCCCACTGCTTGGTCCTGTGGATTGCAAAGCCACAGTCTCTCAAGTCTCTCAAGTGGGTGGTTTGCCCACTGATTGGTCATGGGGAGTGCAATGCCACAGTCTCTCAAGTTTCTCAAGTGGGTGGGTTGCCCACTACTTGGTCCTGGGGAGTGCAAAGCCACAGTCTCTCAAGGCTCTCAAGTGGGTGGGTTGCCCACTGCTTGGTCCTGGGGAGTGCAAAGCCACTTTCTCTCAAGTCTCTCAAGTGGGTGGGTTGCCCCTACTTAGTCCTGGGGAGTGCAAAGCCACAGTTTCTCATGTCTCTCAAGTGGGTGGTTTGCCTACTGATTGGTCCTGGGGAGTGCAATGCCACACTCTCTAGTGGATGTGTTCTCCACTGGTTCTGGAGGGGGCATGGTGCCCAGAGTGCTTCATCCTGCCAAGGACTGGGGTAGTGGATGCTGTTCTCCACTGGTTCTGGATGGGGCATGGTGCCTAGAGTGCTGCACATGGGGTGTGGCAGTTCCCATTCCCTCACCTGGGTGTCTGAGCCATGAGATTTTCTGGGAACAGGTAGCATGATACTCGATGGAGGCAGAGACACACACCACCCTGCGGCAACTTTGCCTGCCAGCTGTTGGTACTGCCATTGCTGGTTGTGGTGCCTCATGAAGTGTCTGCAGGGTCCAGGACATCTCCTGCAGCCTCGGATGACTGCCCACCGGGGATGATGTTCATGTCAGCTGTGGTGGCACTGTCTGAGCACATCGCGGGGCAGGTGGCAGTGGCTGCGGCGGTGTCTGCGACGGAAATGTTGCTGGTGGTGCAGGTGTCAGCACCTGTGGAGAGAGACAGCAGAACTTCTCCTGCAGCCTCGGACGGCTGCCCACTGGGGATGATGCTGGGGACTGTAGCAGAAGCAGCAGACGTGCAGGTGGCGGTGCAGGTGGCAGTGGTTGCGGCGGTGGCCACTGCCATACAAGTTGCTGTTCTGTCCTGCAGAAGGGGTGACACCAGTCCCTCACCCGGAGGCTCCGTGCCCTGAGCTGACTTCCCTTTGGCCTTGTGTCCCTTCCCCACCTTGGAAGTCACTGCTGAGACCTTGGCACTGTCCTCTTTTGTCTTGGAGGAGGCCTTGCTGGGTGGTTGGTGCAGCTTTTCCCTACGGCATGTGGGCCCCTTCTTCACCTTGGCAGGTGGCGAAATAGGGTGATCCTTGGCCTCACTAGGTGGCACACTGGCAGCCCTGATGGGTGACGCCCGAGATGTTATTGGACTTGCAGGGACCACAGTGCTCGAGGACTTTGTGGCTGAGGTTCTGGGTTGGGATCTGGACATCCTGACCCTAGGGGAAGGACGGGGGGAGGTGCAGGGAAGAGGTCAATGTTAGCTAGGGAAAGTTTTTTAGACACACTGGGACGGGAAGATGGAGGGGGTTTGGGAGTGGAGGAAGAGGTAGTGGCTGTAGGAGGTGTACATCTGCTGAGTTTGGGTAAGGGTGCATGGGCTAGAGGCTGTTGTGAGGTGGATGGCTGCTGAGTGGGTGTGTGCCTGCATTTGTGTACTTTGGGAGGAGGGCTCACAGACACACTGGGAGAGGACACAGGGGACGTGTGAATGGTAGTGGGGGTGGTGATTGCACATGAGCGGTGTGTGGTGATGGACGTGCTGGTGATGGAGGTAGTGGCTGAGGATGTAGTGCATGCAGGGGTGGGTGGATACGAGACTGGGAGGGAGGAGGAGGACGTGGAGGGGGACACAGTGGAGGCAGTGGATGTTGGTGTATCTGCATGGGTATGGTGCTTATGTGAGTGCCTGTGGGATGTGTGGTGCTTACGTTTGCCTGAGCCACTTTTGTGTATTGATGAGTGTGCATGCTGGTCTGATGGTGTGCTTGGGATAGGCTGAGGTAGAGGGGATTGGGTCTGGGTAGTGGAAGTTGGAGGGGGGAGGCTGGACACAGGGACAATGGCTGCCATCAGTGCTGAGGCCAGAGCCTGAAATGCTCTCTATTGGGCTGCCACGCCAGAATGAATGCCCTCTAGGTATGTATTTGTTTTACTGCAAATGCCTCTCGACACCCTGGATGGCATTCAAAATGGTTGATTGACCAACAGTGAGGGATCTCAGGAGGTCAATAGCCTCATCACTGAGGGCAACAGGGCTGACTGGGGCAGGGCCTGAGGTGTCTGGGGCGAAGGAGATGCCCACCCTCCTGGGTGAGCGGGCATGGGAAACATGCTGAGGGGCTACTGGGAGGGCGGTGCTGGAAGGGGGGGGTGGGGGCTGTACCTGTTGATGTGGTGGGCACAGAGGTGCCCGCCACCGCAAGGGAGCTCCCATCAGATGAGGAGTCGCTGTCGCTGGTGTCTCCTCCTGTCCCCGTCGTGGAGCTCCCCAGCTCCCCTCACCCTCCGTCCCACTGGTGCCTTCAGACTCTGTACATTCACCCTCCTGGGCCACGTGCGTTGCAGCTCCCTCCTGTTCCAGTGCCAATGCTCCTCCACCAGATGATGCTAATGCACACAAGGACAGGATCACAAAACAAAAAGGGAGGGAAAGACAGAGGAGACACATAGTCAATGCCTGCAACAACACCACCGTTGGCAGACACAACACACAGGGAGCAGCCCTATGCACTAGGCCATGCACTAACAGTTCAGGAGAAAATAACAAGCCTATGGGGGACTGTGCATAAGTCCATTTGATACACACCTGGAACCCACAGGAGCCTGACTAGGTGTAGATGGCCACTACCACTTTTGGGTTGGAGTGCCACAGAGCCTGCCTAACAATGGATCTACCCTGGCATGTTTGCCCTGGCCTAGGGGAACCCATAGCCCACTTCCCCCACCCAGACACCTCATACAGTGTGCAGAGTCAGCTGAATGAGACTGTATTCACTCCCTTGTGGCTGCTGTGATGACCTCAAGTGCCCATCCAACTCAGGATATGCCACCACCAGGAACCGGTTCATTGGGGGGTCATGGTGCGACGGGCACCCCTTCCACGTTGGGAGGAGATCCCCAGTTGGGCCTCCTCCATCTTCTTGCTCTAGCGGCGCAGGTCCTCCCATCTTTTGCGGCAGTGGGTGCTCTGTCTATGGTAGACCCCCAGGGTCCGCACTTCCTTGGTGATGGCACGCCAAATACCCTTCTTCTGGTGGGCGCTGACCTAGAGGAAAAGTGAAGTAAGAATGGATTTTACTCCCCCGTCCGGTTCTTCTTACTCATTGGCCACAACTTCCCACCCTGGCCCAGTAACACATGCACTGACCATCGTCACATGCTGGCCTCAGCCCACCCCCGGTATCTTCCATCCACGCCACTCCATACATTAATTTCCCATCCATCATGCTCACAGTGTACTCACCTGTTTGTCTGGAGGACCGTGGAGTAGCGTGTACTGGGGAGGACCCCAGCCTCCAGGTTGTCCAACTCTTCCGCGGTGAAGGAAGGGGCCCTTTCCCCAGACACTGAACCCATTGTCACTTCCAGATTCATTTCACACTAGCACTTGCAATGTAGGTCTTCTCCTGTTGAAGGTCAGGTATCAAGTGAGTGAACAGATAGAAAATGGCGATCACGTCCGCAGCGGTGCGTACCGTCACCGCCGGCGTAAATCGTCATTGGCTCCTGGAACCCATAGGGCCCAATGATAACCAATGCTGAATTGCGCTGCGGTCTTCGTCTGCCTACCACAACGCTGCAGAACGCCAGCGCAGTTACCTAATTTCCCCTTGTCCCTCCTTACAGGTCAGGCAGCCGTCATTTCCAGGGGCCCCATGGCAGGGCAACTAACTGCGTCACATCACTTTTGGGCAGGAATACTGACAGACCACACACCGATTACATCACAATTGTTCAAAACACCCTTGTGAAAGCTGTGTGGTGTATGACCCCCTGTTCACCCTTCTCCTCCATAGGGCACGTCCGCAGGAGCAGATTATGAGATGGCGTCATCCTCCGGTATACAGACCCCTGGTGGACCTGTCGACAATGGACGACAGACACATCATTATCACCTACAGACTTGATCGTGCCACATTCCATGAACTGTGTGCCCAGTTGGAGCCAGACCTGATGTCAGCTATCCACCATCCCACAGGAATCCCCCCTCTAGTGCAGGTTCTGTCAGTACTCCATTTCATGGCCAGTGGGTCCTTTCAAACAACAGTGGCCATGGCATCAGGGATGTCACAGCAAATGTTTTTTCTAACGTGTTGTCCAGAGTGTTGTCAGCCCTGCTGAAACACATGCGCAGCTACATCGTTTTCCCTCAGGTGGAGGATTTACCCACAGTGAAAGGTGACTTATATGCCCTGGGACATATCCCCAACATCATTGGTGCAATTGATGGTACACATGTGGCATTTTTCCCACCCCGCAAGAATGAACAGGTGTACAGAAACTGCAAAAGCTACCATTCCATGAATGTGCAGATGGTGTGTTTGGCAGACCAGTACATCTCCCATGTGAATGCCAAGTATCCTGGCTCAGTGCATGGCGCTTACATTTTGTGGAATAGCAGCGTCCCTTATGTGATGGGGCAACTCCAGAGGCACTGTGTGTGGCTAATAGGTGAGGCCAAGATCCCCACACAGTTTAAACAGATGTCTGGGTATGGGAGAGTCCCTAAGGGTTGGAGGATGTCTAACAGTTGTCCCTCGATATTTGCAGGTGACTCTGACTACCCCAACCTGTCATGGCTACTGAACCCAGTGAGGAATCCCAGGACAAGGGCAGAGGAACGATACAATGAGGCACATGGGCGAACTAGAAGGATAATAGAGCAGACTTTCGGCCTCCTGAAGGCCAGGTTCCGGTGCCTCCATCTGGCAGGTGGCTCCCTAGGCTACTCACTGAAGAAGGTGTGCCAGATCATCGTGGCATGCTGTACGTTGCACACCCTGGCTTTGTGACGCCAGGTGCCTTTTCTGCAGGAGGATGGGTCTGATGTTGGTCCTGTGGCAGCTGTGGAGCCTGTGGACAGTGAGGAAGAGGCAGAAGAAGAAGATATAGACAACCGAAACAACATCATCATGCAATACTTCCAGTGAGACACATGAAAGAGACTGGCACTGCTCCTCTCATATCAGACTACAGTAGGACATTGCATGATTCTGCCTTTTTACCTCTGTGTGTGGTCCTGACAGTTCATTTTGGCTTTCCATTTCACAGATCTGGGTACCACTTTCTGCCTTCTGCTATGTTTACTGCTGCCCAACAACTGTTGAACATTGGTATGTGAAAATGAGCATTGACATTGCTATTCTTCAGAGAGGTTGTAATAACACATTTGTGAAAGTACAGACTGACTCCAGATTGTTTTGTGATTCAAGGGTGTTTATTTCAGTGCTAATAAGTGGAGGTGATGTGCAATGTGCTGGGGTGATGGTGGAGGAATGTCCATGGTGGAGTTCAGTCTATTAGTATCACAGGTGCATTGTCCAAGGGGGCATAGGAGGTGGAGTAATGGCAGTTTAAGGTTGTCAAGGTGACATAGTGGGACAGAAGGGTGACAATCAGGAGAGTCTTATTTCCTGGCGGGGTCTTGGCAATGTTCTCTGTCTTGTTCCTGGATCTCAGGGACCGTTTGCGGGCTGGTTCTCCTTCTGCAGGGGGTGAGGTGCTGGTGGCCTGTTGGTCCTGTGGCGGGACCTCCTGTCCACTAGCGGCTGCAGACGTGGACGGCTGTTCATCGTTCAGGCAATGTCAGGGGCCCGTTGGTGTGCCACTGTGTCCCTCATGTTGTTGGCCATGTCTGCCAGCACCCCTGCAATGGTGACCAGGGTGGTGTTAATGGACTTCAAGTCCTCCCTGATCCCCAGGTACTGTTCCTCCTGCAGCCGCTGGGTCTCCTGAAACTTGGCCAGTACTGTGCCCATGGTCTCCTGGGAATGGTGGTGTGCTCCCATGATGTTGGAGAGTGCCTCGTGGAGAGTGGGTTCCCTTAGCCTCTCCTCCCCCTGTCGCACAGCAGTCCTCCCAGCTTCCCTGTTATCCTGTGCCTCTGTCCCCTGAACCGTGTGCCCACTGCCACTGACCTCAGGTCCCTGATTGTCTTGGGTTAGTGGGGTTGCCTGGGGTTCCTGTAATGGTGGACACACTGCTGATTGACTTGTCCTGGGGACAGAGGGATGGGCCCGCTGGGTGGGTGCTGTGCTGGAGTTTCCTGAGGGGGAGGTTCAGTGGTGGTTTGTGACTTTGGCAGGGGAACCGACTGTCCAGAGGTCCCTGATGGGCCGGGCTGGTCATCTTGATCCAGGCGTGCAGATCTGCTGTCGTCACTGTGGGCCTCTTCTATGGGGGGACTGGATATGTCTAGCACCTCCTGTCAGGTGGCGTTGGGTAGGGGTCCTCTTAGGGTGTAAATGCATAGTTATTGTATCTGTTTGTGCCATCTTGTGCAATGGGTGAGTTACCCTCTACTCCTGTGCTTGCCTTATTGTCTTTGCCCTTTTGTGATTGGTGATTTGGGGGCCTGGGTGAGTATCTGTACTGGACATGCTTTGGTGATGGGTGACCATGCATTGGTGTAACATGCAGGGCTTGGTTTTGGGATGTGTGGATTGTGATAGTGGGATATCTATGGGGTTGGGGGTGATGGGTGTGAGGGTTGGGGTAGGAGTTTTTGATAGCATGCAGGTATCTAGGGGGATATATTCTTAAAGATTTGACTTACCAGAGTCCAGTCCTCCTGCTACTCCTGCGAGGCCCTTAGGATGCATGATCGCCAAAATTTGCTCCTCCCATGGTGTTAGTTGTGGGGGAGGAGGTGGGAGTTCACCACCAGTCCTCTGTATGGCTACCTGGTGTCTGGATACCACGGAACGCACCTTCACCCGTAGGTCGTTCCACCTCTTCCTGATGTCATCCCGTGTTCTTGGATGCTGTCCCACTGCGTTGACCCTGTCGACAACTCTCTGCCATAGCTCCATCTTCCTAGCAATGGACGTCTGCTGCACCTGTAATCCGAATAGCTGTGGCTCTACCCGAATGATTTCCTCCACCATGACCCTGAGCTCCTCCTCAAAAACTTGGGGTGTCTTTGAGGTGCCATAATGTGGTGTAGGCGATGTGTGAGGTGATGTTTGTTGTGTTGTGTGATGTGTTGTGCTGGTGTGTGTTCTTTGAGGTGCGTGGATGTTGTATAAGTGATGGTGTTGTGTGCCTGTTAATGCTGGTGTTCTGTTTCCTATTCTCTCTCTGCTTCTTCCAAACAAATCGTTTGACGGGGTTGTGAGTAATGTGGGTGTGTGTTTTATAGTGGTGTGAGTGTGTGGGTGTGGTGTGTGTATGTGTATCAGGTGTGTGTATTTTGAATTGTCCAATGTGGTTGTGTTTTATAAATGTGTGTGTATGTTGAGCGCAGCGGTGTTTAGCACCAATGGATTACAGCAGTTGGATGACCGCCGTGTTGATTCGTAGGTCCTGATACTGTGGGCGTATTTCTGTTGGCGTGACGGTGTGGGTTTTGCTATCGCCAGTTTATCACTGACCTTTGGTGTGGCGGACTTGTGTGGGTGTCTGTATTGTGGCGGATTACGAGATGTGGGTCATAATACCTGTAGCGGATTTCCGCCGCGGCCACAGTATCTTGACGGCCGTTAGGATGGCAGTAAGCGGGACCCAATGCTCATATATTTACAATGCCTAGCATTCCTACCCTGTTCACAAATGTTACTCATGATCTGCAACGAATCAGAAAGCAGAAGAAAATCTACAAAAAAGTGCAGCAAAAATCAAGAATAGACAACTTTTCTTTTAGCAGTTATTTACAGCTCTCAGTCTCTCTTCCAGGATCCCTTGTCAAAATCGGTTAACAGCTTTGTGAAAATCAGGTTCCAAAAGTCAAATCAAGTTATCAATGTCTCTTCCGGTTACTTTCAACAGTCTCTTTCTCAAAAACGTTTTCTTAGATTGTTTCAACAGTTCAGTTCATCAACTTCCTTCAAGTGACAAAATACTGATCCGGAATGTCTCTATCATAACAAAAAGACAAAAAATCTTGTTGCCATTCATTCGTAGTTGCATACGCCCATTCAGGACCTGCATAACTTCGACTTTCTATTATCTTTCTTTTACATTTTCTATCACCATTCAGGTCTCCTTCACTTAGATCTTCTCTTCTTGTTGTATCTACTTCTTCCTCTATTGTGGTTTCGGCAACCACTTCTTTTCTTCTTTCTACTTGCGACTCTGGCCACTTATCTCCTTTCAGTGGACCTTTGTCAGTGTTCTCTTCAGAGTCGAACTGGAACCTTCTCCTTGTTCTGTGGTGTTTTCCCTTGACGGACCTACAATCGGTTCAGGAGGAGTAAGATCACAATGACTTTGATCCACCTCAACTCCTTTCCCCTCTGGGTCTGGCAATCGCTCTGTTTGTCTCTCAAGATCGTCTGCTTCTGGGAAAGCCCTCCTCTGACCAGGCTCTCCTGATGCTTCAATTGAAATAAGCTTTCCGTCACCCTCCTGGCGGTCTTCTCCTTCGTCTCTCACAGGCGTGACTGATCCGTCCTCAACGGGCTCAGATCTGGTCTCAGTTCCCCTTTGTTCTCTTTCCGGCTCTGAGATTTGTCTAGCTGTTGTTGGTATCATTAACAATGCTTCTTCAATCAATCAATCAATCAAGGATTTATAGAGCGTACTAATCACCCGTTAGGGTCTCAAGGCGCGGAGGGGGGAGCTACTGGTCGTAGAGCCATGTCTTGAGGCATTTTCCTGAATGTCAAGAGGTCTTGGGTCTGGCGAAGGTGGAGCGGTAGGGAGTTCCAGGTCTTGGCGGCTAGGTGAGAGACGGATCTTCCTCCGGCGGTGGTGCAGCAGATGCAGGGGATGGAGTCGAGGGCAAGGCTGACGGAGCGAAGATTGCGGGTGGGAGTGTGGAAGGTGAGTCTGTTGTTGAGGTAGGCTGGGCCTGTGTTGTGGCGGGCCTTGTGTGCGTGGATGAGGAGTTTGAAGGTCATCCTCTTTAACACTGGTAGCCAGTGAAGGTCTCTGAGGTGGGGGGAAATGTGATCACGGCGTGGGATGTCCAGAATGAGGCGGGCGGATGCGTTCTGGATTCTTTGCAGTTTTGTTAGGAGTTTGGTTGTTATTCCTGCATATAGGGCGTTTCCGTAGTCCAATCGGCTGCTGACCAGGGCGTGGGTGACAGTTTTCCTGGTTTCGACAGGAATCCACTTGAAGATTTTGCGGAGCATGCGGAGAGTGTTGTAGCAGGAAGAGGAGATGGCATTGACCTGCTGAGTCATGCTGAGTGTGGAGTCCAAGATGAAGCCTAGGTTGCGTGCGTGGGTGGTGGGTGAGGGTGTTGTTCCTAGGGAGGTGGGCCACCAGGTGTCAATACAAGTTGAGGGGTTGGTGCCAAATATGAGGATTTCTGTCTTGTCTGTGTTTAACTTGAGGTGGCCACCCCAGCTGGCGATGGCGTGAAGCCCATTGTGGAGGTTGTTCTTTGCAGTTGTAGGGTCTTCCGTGAGGCAGAGGATGAGCTGAGTGTCATCTGCGTAGGAAACTATGTTGATGTGGTTGGTTTGTGCAATGTTGGCGAGGGGAGCTATGTAAACATTGAAGAGCGTGGGGCTGAGCAAAGATCCTTGGGGAACGCCACAGATGATTCTGGAAGCTTCTGACAGGAACGGTGGGAGGCGGACTCTCTGGGTTCTGCCTGAGAGAAATGACGAGATCCAGTCGAGTGCCTTGTCGTGGATTCCAGCGTTGTGTAGACGTGTGCGGAGAGTGTGATGACATACCGTGTCGAAAGCTGCAGAGAGGTCCAGGAGGATGAGTGCTGCTGTTTTTCCTTCGTCGAGCATGGCCCTAATGTCGTCTGTGGCAGCAATGAGTGCAGTCACATGAAAGTGGCATGATCCAGTGGACATGCCACTTTCTTCGTGTGACTTGCATGAATCCAGTTTGGAATTTCTGCACACTTCACAGCGGTGGTAGTTGTCAGAACTACTTGATAAGGTCCTTTCCAATGAGGCTCCAAACACATTTTCCTTACATGTTTATGGACCACAACCCAGTCTCCAGCTCTCAGATTGTGCCGTGGGTCATGGATCAGTGGCAGTGTCATGGCTTCCACCTGCTGAGAGAAAGAGTGAACCACATCAGCCAGACCTTTGCAGTAATCCAACACTATATCATCTGTAATGTTGACAAGTGAATTTGCAGGCACCACTGGTGACTTCATTGCTATGCCCATGAGGATGTCATGCGGCGACAATGCTTTCTTCCTGCCAGGTGTGTTTCTCATTGACATCAACACTAAAGTCAATGCATCAGGCCATTTCAAATTTGTGGACGCACAAATCTTTGCAACTCTTGACTTCAAGGTATCATTCATCTGTTCCTGTGTTTCAGGGCGGTAACTACAATTCAACTTCTACTCAATGTTCAATGCTGCACACAGTAATTTAATTACTTCATTGTTGAAGTGAGTTCTCCTATCTGATTCTAAAGGGATCACAAATCCGAAATGCGGTAATAGTTCCCTAAGCAGTAGTTTCGCTACTGTGAGACTATCATTTCTTTGTGTAGGGTAAGATTCAGTCCAGTGACTAAAGATGCAAACAATCATCAACACATATCTCAAACCTCCACGCACAGGCATCTCAATAAAATCCATCTGCATTCTGCAGAATGGACCTCCCGCTCTTCCAATGTGGCTCAAATTAACCACTGTCCCTTTCCCTGTGTTTAGTTGTTGGCAAATGACACATCGATGGCAAACTGCTTCAGCAACTTGTCTAAACTTTGGGTTGAACCAATCATGTTTGAACAATTGAATCATTGCATCTCTCTCAATATGTGCTTGACCATGATCGTACCTCGCCATTTGAGATAACAGCCTATTTGGCAAAACCAATTGACCCTCTTCTAAAACCCACAATTCATCTTGTCTTTGCACACATTTCATTTTACTCCATGAACACTTTTCCTCCCTGTCAACATTACTCGGCAACATTTTCAGTTCTTCCAAAAGTGACAATTATTTTCAATGCTTAGCTTCTACAAGTTTTATCTTCTTCAGGTAATAGTTCCCACTTGTCTTTCAACGATTTACAGTTCAATGCGCAAAACCTTGCGACTTGATCCGCATATCCATTTCCCAATAACACAAAGCCCTGCGACTTCAGATGTGCCCTGCATTTCACCACTGCAATCTTTTCAGGGATTTGAATAGCATGTATCAATTCTTTAATTCTCTCACCATTTCTCACTGGTGAACCAGAAGAGGTCATGAAACCTCTCTGTGACCACACCTGGCCCAAATCATGAACTATTCCAAATCCCTACTGGCTATCCATATAGATTGTAACTTTCAGCTGAGCAGAAACATGGCACGCTCTAATAAAGGCTACCAGTTCCGCAACTTGGGCAGAATACACTCCTCGAAGCCAAGAAGCTTCCAAGGTACCAGTAATTGTGCACACAGCATATCCTGCTCTCAGTGTCCCTATATTGTCCCGCAGACAAGAACCATCAACAAAAATAATTTGGTCATTTTCTTCCAATCGGGTGTCTCTAATGTCAGTACTCGGTTTTGTGCAGAAGTCAGTTACTTCAAGACAATCATGCTCAACATCTTAAACTTGCTCAATTTCGACATTTTCACTTGGAAGTAAGGTTGCCGGGTTCAGCACTGTACATCTTTTCAGCGACACATTTGGTGACCCTAGAAAACTCGTTTCATATCTGGTCAACCTCGCACAAGTCAAATATTGGGTTTTCGTCCTTGTAAGTAGAATCTCAATAGAGTGAGGGACCATTACAGTCAGTGGACGTCCCATCACAATGCCTTCACACTAAGTAAGGCTCTGACCAGCTGCTGCAACTGTGCGCAAACAATCCGGTACGGCTGCTGCAACTGGGTCCAAAGTAGCTGGAAAATATGCTACTGGGCGGTTTACGCCTCCATGGACCTGTGTCAAGACAGACCAAGAAGATGCATCACGCTCATGACAAAACAGTGTGAAAGATTTCGTGTAATCAGGCATACCCAACGCTGGAGCCGTGCACAGACTCTCTCTCAATTCAGTGAATGCTTTTATTTCAGCCTGGTCTAACACTATTGGATAAGTAACTTCCTTATGAGACAGTTTCTGCAATGGTCTCAAAATGACTGAAAAATGTGGAATCCATTGGCGACAATAGCCTACCATCCCTAAAAACTTCCTGACATCTCTCTGTGTGGTCGGGGGGATTTATCTGCAATATGGTTATAATCCTTTCTCTGGATATCTTTCTTGAACCCTTTTCAATCTGATGACCAAAATATTTCACTGTTTTCTGACAGTATTACAATTTAAGTGGAGACACTTTGTGACCATTCTTTACCAAATGGTTCAACAGGGCAATCATATCATACTTTCACTCGTCCCTTGTCTTGTACGCAATCAACAAGTCATCAATATACTGCACCTAGGTTGATTGGAAAGGCAATTCCAATGACTCCAAATTCTTTTTCAAGATCTGACTGAATATGGAAGGTGACTCTGAAAACCCTTGAGGAATTCTGCACCAGCAATAAACTCGATCCAGGAATTTGGAACAAAAGAGAAATTGACTATCCTCATGAAGAGGCACAGAAAGGAAAGTTTGTGATAAATCAATGGCAGTGAACCACTCATCTTCACATGGAATCTGAAACATCATCACAGCTGGATTTGGCACCACGGGACAACATTTGACCGCAATCTCATTTATTTTTCTCAAATCCTGAACAATTCGAAGCCCCCACAGGGCTTTTTCAACCCCATTATCAGTAAATTACATAGACTGCTTGATACTTCCTTCAGAACCCCTTGCTTTACAAAGTCTGCAATTATCTGATCTACTTTCATAAGGACATCTTGTGGCATGTGGTACTGTGGAAGTTGAGGAAAAACTGCATTCAGTTTCACAGTAACCTTAACTGGCTCAACTCCCTGTATCAGACCTATTTCTTTTCCTGTCAAATTCCACACTTTCTTTTTAACCGTTCCCTGCAAATCAGGTTGAAGCTCTTTCACTGTGGACATCAGGAAATATTCAATCAGAGGGTACTCCTCATTTGTAGTTTCACACTCTATCTCTGGGGCTTGTCATCTTCATCATCACTATTCGTCTGAATCTCAATTCCCTCATTTGAATAAGTAATCAAACACCACGTTTTACATAGCAAGTCTCTTCCCAGTAGGGATACTGGACTTGAATCGCAGACTACAAATTTATGCAATCCCTGGAAGTTGCCAATCTCAACTTGAACTGGATCTGTGATGTGGTTTGTCAAATACTGGTTTGCTACCCCCACAACCTGAACTGTTTTTCCTGAAAGGGGCAAATTTGGAACTTCTGCTCTTCTCACTGTAGAGCGTGTAGCTCCAGTGTCAACCAAAAATGAAACTCTGTGACCCATAACCTTTCCCTTCACATAGGGACCTCTGTGATCTACTTCTAAGGAAGCTGCAAGCACACTTGGCGCCTCATCTGAACTGTCACTAATCCACTCATCATTTATTCCATTCTCACTGAGTAACAGGAATTGGTGCACTGTGTTACTACTTCTGTTGTGCCTCGGACATGTGACCAGTTGAGAAAGCATCATCTGTTGCTATTCGATCGGGGCTTGAGGTATTTCAATTTGCTGTCTAGGTACCATGGGAACTTGCTGTTGCATCAGCTGTAACTGTGACATTTGTGCACGGGGCATTTGCACTTGCTGTGGGGGGGGGGTAAATTCTGCACTTGATTCACATTATTCTGGAAATGTGACATGGCAATAACTTCCTCATTCACTGTACATCATTCTGAACCACTACAGTATTCAAGTCTGGACCATGATTCATATTTCCTCCATGACCTCTACCTTTCATCTGGGGCTGAAACATCATGTTTCCCTGCTGCTGCTGTGGTAACTGCTGTGGCAAATTCCCTTGCACCCCTGTTTGAGCTGCTTTAATCTGCATCACCATCACCTTCTCTTTTAGCTTTTTCTGCTTCAACTCAATCTCATCACTACAGTATTTCGCATACTGCAACACCTCATCAATTGGATTTCTTGTCAGCAAATCAAATGACTCTTAATCATCCAGCTAATTTCAGGTCTCAATCCTTCCACAAATCTGAACACAAAATCCAGCATGTCTTTCGCCTCAATTGTCCTGTACCACTGTAATGCTTGAACACCTGCAACAATCTCTCATAATACGCATGTATCGACTCATTTGCTTCCTGATCTGTCCTGTCAATCCTCTGCCAATCAATATTCTTGGGCGAAATTCTCGATTTCAAAAACTCAATCACCTTATAGCAATATTTCATTACCTCAGGAGATGGTGCACCTGTATTCTTGTCTCTCTCCGGTTCACTTGTTGGCCAATCTACACTTATCTTATACTCTATCCATAGATCAGCTTGAACCACTATCTCTAGTAATGTGTTCAAGTCTTCCCATAGGCAATTTTCAACTTTCACAAATCTGTCTGTCTGCTGATACCACTCTACTGGCTTTTCTCTCAATTTTGGATAATCATTTGTAAATGACAGAATGTCACTGCTGCTCCACTGGATATGAACAAAATTCCCCCTGAATCTCTCTAATTTGTAAAATTTTCACTGGATCTTTATCCTGCTGCTCATTTGCAGTCAGCTCCAAATAATCCCTTTTTCTCTTGTCTCTTTTCTTTACCCATCTGCCTTCCCATTTGTCAATTGCTTTCCAGGTCTGAGCAATCTGAAAAAATTCCTTAAGGTCTGCCTTCATTCCGGCAGATCTCATGAGCTCAAAATCTTTAGCCTCAAAATCTAATCTGTAACTCCTTTTTAAATGCTTTGTTTTCTCTATTTCTATGCTGTACTTCTCTGCCAAGTCAACTAATTTCTGATGCTCATTGCTCACCTCTCTCGTAATGTTTGGCCACAAATATCTAAAATCTGCCTATGTGAAGGATTCTAACTTATTCACCCCAATCGTTCCCTCAATGAGTTCACCTGCTTCCATGCTTAGCCTAATATAATTCAAATACTCCTCTCTCTTAGGAGCACTCTATGGGGTATTCAGCTTGTCTGACCATTCAGTCAACTGCTGAGCTGTCAAACCTTTTAACAAAATGTTACTTGCTTGAACTGGTGGCACCTGCTGTGCAACTACATTTGGGGTCTACGATGTCAATTATTTCAAACTGGCCAACATTCGATCCTGCCATACCATCTGGAAGTGCTACAAATGGACTAAGGTCTAACAATGATCTTGATCTGTCAGAAGTCTGTCCCACAGGAGAGACTACCTGAACATTTTCATTATGTCTTCCCCTCATTATATTCTGGGACATTGCTCCCTGATCACCTACAGTAGTTTTCTTCTGCTCAAATAAGTGTACAGCTGGAGCAACAGTAATAGGTAGCGATACAGCATCTGGGGCTGTTCTGGCACTCACACTCTGTGGTAGAGTAACTCCCATATTCTGATTCATCATCAGAGTCATATCTGACTGTGTCCCTGTTACTGGAGTGAATCTTGGCATTACCTGCGGCTGCACTTGGGGCAGTAAAATTGGAGTTGGTTCAGTCTGAACCATTATCGATCTTGGGAACACCTGTTCCGTTGGCACCATTAAGTTCAAAGTCATTTCCATAATGGGCACATCAGGATAAATCCTCTGAACCTGTGGCGGATGCACCTGGTTTTGCACTACTGGAGTGGTAGGCACATTAAGACCACTCTGCATCGCATTCTTTGTCAGTTTAGCCTTAACCTGCATCAGACTCATTGTCTCATTAGCCTGTGTCTGGGCTGTCGGATCAACACTGGTACTTGGACCACTTTCATGTACTGTATATGGTGGTGGACGATCTCTCAATAACTGTGTAATAATCTCATCATTGTCCGATTCCTCCTCTACTGTTGAAGACATTCTAGCCTCCCTACTCTCTGACGGACTTTTGTTAGCCTTCCTAGTAGTTTTCCTTTCTTCCTTCTCATTCTCCTGCGTAATTGCCGGAAACAACTTAATCCCGTGCAAAGTCTCCATCCTCCAAACTTTCTGAACACAGTACCATCTAGCCTCCGCTAGAGTCTTTTCTGCCTTTCTCATCCTCCTCTCGAATTTCTGTTGCTGTTGCTGTCTGGCTTCTAACTCCTAAATCGCTAACACCTCAAACTGTGCTGGTCTCGGAAAGGGCTTCGATTCGTATAGCACTATCCTTAAATGCTCCAAAACCCTCAAATTGAATATCCCATTTGTAGGAAACGCTAAGTTCCCATCATTCTCTGTCAATTTGCACCATTGTTTTAGCCAAAGACATGGCGCAACACCCTTCTCTTCCATTGCAATGTAAGCTGGTATACCTTCTGGTGATGTAGCCTCGCCTACACTCGTTGTAATATTCATATCTCACATTAGGGCACTCTTTAATGCGTCAAAAAATGTCATCTTTTTGACCTTTTTGTTATTTAAAATCAAACCAGGAAGTGACTTTTGATCCCAAGATTCCTTTCACCTACTTTCTCAACTAAATGCCTCTCATGGACGGCTGCCAATCCGTACGCGACCCTTCTCACTAACCGACCTATCCCAGCGCGGCTCCAATGACGTCACACTCACTTGTACTGCGGCTGACAAAGTCTTGCGGCTTGTCCTCACACTCTCTACTTCACACAAACTAATGCAAAAATTGCTAGCACTAATCAAAACCAAAAACAAATCTTCTGGTTTACTACAGGAAAAGGTAACACAATCGGTTCAGAAACCTTACGGATTTTTCACTGATGGCTCTTCCCACACTTACAGCTACTCCTTCTTTCTCAGTCTCCCAGATTCATAAGCAAAATTCAACCTGCAAATTTTACTCTCAACTGATCAGTGGGTCTGTCCTGGTGCACATAGGACTTGCCAAATCTCAGTGTAAATTTTATTTCACTCACTTTACTCACACTCTAACTTGTTGACCACGCCTGATAAACCTATTAAACCAAACAGAGTACAACATAAAACCAAGGGTCTCATACACTTTTCAATATACTCCGGAATCTTAGAACATGCAGGGTCCGTACATCAACAACCACGTGGACAATTTTTGAGCGCAAAGCGACACCCACATATGAAGTTCAACGACTTCCCTACTTTCACACTGCGGAGTACGCACACTCCTACTACAATTTCATTTGGAGTACCAAACTCCCTAAAACCCTCACAAACCTCACAATTCACCTGCAATTTGAATAAGCTATGCAAGAACAACCTACTTCATTCACACTGTCACTAGAATGTAGAGAACACCCTCAAACAACCATTTGCAGGATCCAGGATTCTGGGAAAGTCATTTCTAGACTTATGTGAACATTTTCTCTCCAATTAGCATAATTGAAAAACAAACTCCAAATCTCAATAATAATGAAGTCTCAAAGGACCAACTCATCAAGCTACTACCATCTCTGGGACCTTTAATCCTGCTACTATCTCTGTTATAAGCTCTTAGAGAGATAAACCATCAGTCTCTTACCGTCTCTGTTAACACCTGTCACTCGGTGCCGGTCGTCTATGATAAGCTCTTAAGGAGACTAACCATTACCTCTGCTACCATTTCTGTTAGAGCGTCTGACCTTAATAAGTAAATTTACAAGGGGACGCGAATAGGTCGAGGAACCTTTTGACTCGCAATTAAGATATTCTTACCATAGCTCCAGTACATAATCAATAATCAATACACAATAATCAATAATCAATATCAATCAATAACATCAATAATCAATGGAGTCAGTAATTGTCACGTACCATGACCTTTCGGTCATGAATAACCACACCTTTTAGTAAAAGTTTGAATATTTATTTCCCTATATTAACAATGCTAAAGTCATGTAGATTAATCGCATAAACAAGTGAAACACATACAGAAACAATACTGTCTGCCCAAAGTGGCTTAAGGAACGTGATCTAATCAAAGCTTGAACTACAACACATTCTAAAGTTATGGTTCAAATCAATAACAAAGTCAACTGCTTCAAAGTTATTACATACACAAAGTTTAGCAGGAAAATTCATCAAGCATTAATCCCTATTAAAATGAATTCATTAGTGAGGATCCTTAACTAACATCAGATTAGCATCAGCATGTTGGACTTCATGCAAACAATTTAGTAACACAAATTTGGAAAAACATCTAACTATGGCTCTATCAAAACAATGCAGTTGGTACCTAGAAAGAAAAAGCAAATATGCATAATAATCAACAGTCTATTTATAATACCTATCCTCAGTGTGGATCAGCAAGCAGATTCAGTCTTCATTCTCAAGACTACAGTCGATTGCATGTTCACCCTTTGTCAAATAAAACTAAAACTAAAACTAAAAATAGAACTATGAATTCTACTATTACTCCGTTCATATGTCGTTGATTGGTTTGTCTCGCAATGTCCTCATCATCCGGTTTGTCAGGTAACAATATTGTTGCAGCTTCCACTCCAGTCAGTATCTCCATTGTTCTCCTCCTGAGAAAGTCAGTCTCACACACATTACACACAAAATGTTTCATTAACAGGAACATCATCTTCTAGCAGTCGGTTATCACGAGAAAGCTTCCATTATGAGCACTCTTAAACAACACAATATAAATCACAGTTTAACTGTCTAGGACAGCCATTTTATTAAACGTTAAAAATTACAGCTTTGACATGAGGCCTGTCATGTAGGCCATGACATTCGCTAAGTTAAGGTCTACAATTAATAAAGCTAAAGCATGCTGCATAACCCTCAATATGACATATTACTACACTAGTCAAACATATATTCAATATTCATAATATTAAATAATTGATTAGTACATTTCGTCATGATCATATTTTCAAATGCGTGCACTAATTTTCTATGTTATTATTTTTCTACATAAATCACTTATTCAGAATACATGAACACTCATTAATAAATGTTTTATTAAAACACCTGTGCTAGTAGTTGGCATCCATGGTGGCTGGTGATGGTGTTTGGTGAAGGGCGGTGGTGAGTTGATCTTCGAAGACCTTGTTCCAGCTTCTGCGTGGGCGGCGGAGGGCATGGTGGTGTTCGGTGGGTTTGGTGAAGGAGAAGTGGACACAGTGGTGGTCAGTCCAGTGCAGTTTAGAGGTATGGGTGACAGAGATGTTATTGCTAGCAGAGAAGACAGAGTTGAGCGTGTTTCCTGCTGAGTGGGATGGGGAAGTGACAAGTTGTTCGAGGCATAGGGAGGTCAGGTTCTTCAGTAGGGGTTATGTGTTTGAGTCATTGCGTATTTCCATGTGGAAATTGAGGTCACCAAGGAGAATGCAGACCTTTGAGGTGAGGGCCTGGTATGCAATGAAGTCGGCTATTGATTTGTTGAAAAGGGGATGGGTTCCCTGGGGTTCTGAGGACAAGGGTGCCACATAAAGACGTGTTCAGGTTGGTCTGGATCTGAAAGTGGAAGTGCTCCATGTCTGGAGGGAGGTAGTCAGAGCTAGTAGTGAGGTGGAGAGTGTTTCTATGAATGATAGTGATACCTCCTCTCAGTCAGTTGATGCAGTTCTTTTGGATGATTTTGTAGCTGTTGGGAATGGTGGTGGTGATGTCCGGGGCTGATGTGTGGGTAAAACAGGTTTCTGTGAATAAGGCAACATCTGGAGAGATAGAGTAGAGCAGGTCCCAGATTGCCACCACATGTTTGATGCAGGACTGGGTGCTGATTAGGATGCAGCTGAGATGGCTGTGGTCAGTGGGTCCAGTGTGCAGAGACAGTAGAAGGCACAGTTGCAGAAGGTGAATGGGCCTTGTGTGTCCTTTGGTGACATGAGGTGGCAGGCGGTAGATTGTTCTGTGTTGAGGGCGTGGAGGTTGCTGGCGTCGTATCAGTGAGAGGCACAGAGACCAGGGTCCATGGTGCTGAACGCGGTCCTGGCACAGACAGATGCAGATGGGCTTGCCTTTGGCGTGCCGAAGGCCCACCCACTGCGCTCAGCTGTGCCTCAGCAGCCACTAAGAAGGGTAAGGAGGTGGGAGAGGCTGGTCAGCTGGGAGGCGGGAAGTTGCACTGAGATGGAGACTGGGCCTCAGGGACGGAACAATGGCAGGGATGAGAAGGGGAGCAAGGAAAGTGTCAGAATAAGAATGGAAAATGGAAAAATGGAAAGGAAAAGGTTGAAAGGCAAAATAATAGGACAAGAAGAGAAACAGAGCAAAGAGTAAGAGCAGAGAAAGAAGCCAAACTCACCACTGGACCACCAGAGATGAGGTGCAGGCAGGTGCCTGCGGGTGGAGGAGGGCCTCAAGCGTGCTACCTGGAGCAACATAAGGGGTAGCAGCTAACAGATGGAGATACACCATGAGGAGCAACTGAATGCTGACCAAGGGTCGCTCAGTCACTGCACAGTGGCCACTATTAAGAAGGGTAGGGAAGTAGGAGGGGTTGGTCAACTGGGAGACGAGAAGCAGTGCTGAGAGGGGGACAGGGCTGCAGGGACAGAACAGGGATGAGAAGGAGAGAGGGGAGGAGCGAGGAAAGCAGCAGAATAAGAATGTAAAACAGAAATATTAAAAGGAAAATACAAAAAGGTAAGAGAATAGGACAAGAGAAACAGAGCAAAGAGTACAAGCAGAGACAGAGACGGATCTCACCACTGGACCACCAGGGATGAGGCACAGGTGGGAGTTTGTGGGTGGAGGATGGCCTCGAATGCGCTACCTGGAGCAGCGCAAGGGGCAGCAGCTAACAGGTGGATCTGCATGGTGGGGAGCGACTGAATGGTGACCAAGGGTCAGTGAGGTCACTCTGTCACAGAGCAGCCACCATTAAGAAGGGTAGGGCGGTGGGAGAGGCTGGTCAGCTGGGAGGCAGGAGGCAGGAAGTGGTACTGAGAGGGGGGTGTGGCCACAGGGACAGAACAACAGCAGGGTTGGGAAGGGGAGAGGAGCGAGTAATGCCGCAGAATAAGAATGGAAAATGGAAAAAATGGAAAGGACAATACAAAAAAACAAGGGAATATGACAAGAGAAACAGAGCAAAGAGCTGGAGCAGAGACAGAGATGAAACTCACCACTGGACCACCATCATGCAACGTCTTACAACTTTAAACATGACTGTTCCAAATGGGTGTCATAAAACCCTTGGTTCAATATTATTCCAACCACTAAGGGTTCTTTAATCAGCTGTTTACAGGTAGAGCCTCATGGATATAAATGCTGGGGAGGATGCCAATTTTCCTGCAGGAGATTGGGAGAGAGTGGGTGTTTGTTGCAGAATTATCTAAACAAGCAAGCAGTAAAATTGATTTGGGAGTATTTCACATATAGGTTCAGGATACCATAGGTGGGATCAGGGGGCGAGATGGGGGAGGAATTGAAATCTGGGAATATATATATATATATATATATATATATGGATAAATGGATATATATATATATATATATATATATATATATATATATATATATATATATATATATATATATATATATACATATATACATTGTATTTTAGCTATGTGTCAAACATAAAACAAAGTGCCATAGAGGACTTTCACTGATAGGAAAGTGTGGAAATTGTGTTCTTGGGACATGAAAGGAAAGCATTTGCATTTGCATAACGTATGCACCCATTTCCATGACGTGGCAGAAGGCCACCAATGAATTTTAAAAGAAGTGCAGACAGTGCCACTAAAACATTTGGCAACGTGTTTGACCTGTTGGATAATCTTGCTAACAGAATCAATAAGGAAAGAACCTGGTATCCCAACCTTTTCTTGCAGCATGAGGAGACTAAGAAAGATGTTATGCCTCAGCGATTGGTGAAGCCTTGCAAGTAGTTATGCTGTTATATAACTCCTTAGAATCATTAGATGAGGAGAAAATTTGAATTTATATGAAGGCACTTTATCCCAGCGATGGAGAAATGGCTTTATTTATAGCCCCATGAAACTTTGTTGGACTCAGTAGAGGACAGAAGTTTGGTATTTTGCATGTAGATATTTATGTCAATGGAGAGTCTAGATGGAGGAAGGACCAGAACTTCCAGTTTTTCAGATCTTTTACCCCATCTGGTGTGGGTGGACAGAGAAGTGGACCAAATAAGGGTCGGTGATGTGTATTAAAACGGCTTCTGCATGAATTCCAAAACTCTTTTTGGAATAGCATGAGTGTCTATTGGTTTTGGAGGTATAGAAACATGATTGAGGTGTAGGATTATACAAACACATATATCGCCACCCATCTAGTGGACATGAACTGATTGAGTGAAACCTTTATGAAAAAGGAAAGAACATGTTTTTTAGGTCTTGCCATGTAATATTATCGTCCATGTTGTACTAGCTGTGTACAGGGATGTGTAGTGTAGGTCAAGATGCTTTTATGGCTGTTGGGACAGTAAATACAACGACGGTGAGTTGGTCACTTAAGACTGTTGTAATTACCTGCAGCTAAGTATCCAGAAGAGATATTTAGGGGTAGCTTACTGTTTTTTTGGTGGAGCTTAAGGATCTCATTCACAGCAGTAGAGTGGTTCCATCTCAAAGGCTGTTTCATGATGGCGGATGAGTTTGGAAGTAACAGTTCAACCTAAGAATTTACACAATAAATCGCAGACTAACAATTTCATGCCTTCCGCACCCTTTGATGGGGTATTCATTCAACATTCGGTATTGTATTGCCAGTTGATGGTATGAGCTGGACGTATTGAACACAGACCCTTCGATGGGGGGACCCCTATACATCTTTATGGAGTGGGAGCTGGTTTGTAAGGGTGCAGAACATTTATTCGTGAGTGGCATAAAACTGATCAATAAATCCTGATATTTGGTCAGGCCATACACTTCACAGAAACCCTTCAGCTGTTTGAATTTTATGGAGTGTTTCCCAGCTAAAAGGTCACTATGCAAGAGGGTGACAGTAGCCTGGCATGTAGTGTACTTTCTTCTTGTAGTAGTGTTGAAAATCTTTTGCCTCTATACTATTAAGACTAACTTTCATTGAAGTAATGAAGGATAACTAGAGCTGGAAACCACCGAGGCAGATGTTCGAAAGGGGACCTAATGAATTATTAATCTATTGGGTGACTGATACAAATTGGCTGTCTGGGGCACTTTTGAAAACGTTTGGTAAGTGGTCCTCTGGCATTTTTACCCTTTTTAATTCTATTTTCACAGGTGTAAACATTTCAAAGAGTTGGTAGGAACACTATTATTTTTAATTTTCAAGAAAGTCTCTTGAGACACCAATGGTTCTTATTGACTTATGTCACTGCGGTATACAAGCTGTAAGGAATTCAAAAACATTTATGGGGTGTGGAGAGACAAACGTTTTGAGTCCTCGAAACCAGGCTGGCTTTCAAAGTGGGATGGAGACCAGGAAGAATAACATTGTTTTCCTGGAATATCTGTCTTGAAAGTCCATAATGCAGACTGAACGTTTTTGTAACTCCATTGTGGACATTCAAGCTGCTTTCAATCCTCTAGGATGAACTACAGCAATTGGATGCTGATGATGACGATGAAGACAAGGGTGATTCAGACTGAGACAGCTTGTATCAAAAAGCTGTCTTGGTCACTCTCTTTAATGTGTAGTTGGTTGACCTACCCAAATAATTGATACGAGTACAGATTTGTAAATATCCAGTTAAATATTCAGCTATTGATATTGAGGGTCAAATGGTGATTATGGATGGCACTCAGGTGGGATTAAATTGTCAAACTGAAAATTGCAAAATACTTGATTATGTCATGCTTAGTTTGTCCTAAAACTTCAACGGAAGTGCTTTAGTTGTCTGAGCTAGGAAATTAAACAAAATACTCAATAAACTGAATCACACTTATGGGGCCATGCAGTGTTTCATCCTTTAGATCATGAGCTGCAAAATTGAGAATTTTATGCTATATGGCACACCAAGGGACATATTTATACTTGTTTGGCACTGAATTTGTGTCCTTTTTTTGATGCAAATTCGGTGCAAAACTAACTCCATATTTATACTTTGACGCTAGACCCGTCTAGCGCCAAAGTTATGGAGTTAAAGTCATTTTTTGGACGTGAAAACCTACCTTGCGTCAATGAGATGCAAGGTAGGCGTTCCCATGCAAAAAATGACTCTTTGGCCTTAGCGTCATATTTTTCTCCCGTGCTAAAATCACACACGGGGAGGAGGGGTCAAATACTGGTGAAAAGCTTGCTGGGTCAGGGGAGACGTTAGGGGACCTATGGGCCTTTTTCCATGGTGGAACACCTTGGAATAAGCCCACAGGTGCCCTCCCCACGCCCCAGGGACACCCACAGCAGAGGGACAGCAGAAGATGGGGGACCCCATCCCAGACAAGTATAGGTAAGTACAGGTAAGTATTTTATTTTATTTTTTAAAGTGCCGTTGGGGGCCCTGAAATGGGTCTCCCTACATGGCACTGGGTGCAATGGCCATGCCCAGGTGACACTGGTCCCCTGTGCTGGCCATTGGGTTGGTGGGCATGACTCCTGTCTTTTCTAAGACAGGAGTCATGTGGTATGGATGGTTTTGCGTCAGAAATGAATGCTAGGCTGGTTAGAGTCATTATTTTTTACTCTAAGCAGCCTAAAGTCATTTTTTGGTGCAAAACCCCGTTCTCCCATACCACCACCCACACCCAGCTAATGTAATTTTTTTTACACTTGCCCACCCTTTGCGCCGGCTTGCACCATTCCATATATTTGGTGCCCAGCTGGCGCAAAGGAATGGTGCAAGCCGGTGCAAAACATTTTGATGCAAAACTGCACTAGTGCAGTTTTGCACCAAAAAGTATAAATATACTCCCAAGTTCAAAAAGAAGGGGTAGTGATGGTTTTGATTGAAAGATATGCCAGTTTTGCCTCCTCATTTTACCCTAAATTCCACTTTGACGAGAAAAGTTGGCTTAAAGGCATTATATTACACAGTGGTTGTTAGATGGTCTCCTTGAAGAAACACTTGATGATATAACATTTATAGATTATGTAAGATCAACCACAGGCTTAATATGATTTTGGATGGGGAATATGAGCCATTGATGAATTTGAAAAAAAAGGTATTTAAATTAAAAGATGGGAACCAACGACAATACTTGACAAAACACAGGCAGTATGGTCTTTAGAGATGTCTGTCAAATATGCTGGTGAACAAAGAAAAATGTCCTGCGAGTTGTACTTGAGTGAAATTGCTGGTCTAACTGTTCTGTGGTAATACCTAAAATTTAGGTCCAGCATTATCACTTATTTAATGTCCAACGGGCCATGAACGAAGCTGCCACATAAAGAAAGGGTCTGAATGTCTGCTGATATTGTTTTGCTACAATTTACTGCAAAGCAGGGGGGGCTAACTATAGCAATCAGGCATATCTACTCAAGTAAGAGATTCAAAATATTTGAGACATTTGAGCAACTCAGTATTTTAATTAGAATAAGCAACGTAAGCTAAAAGCCACTGAGAACTATATAACTCAGTGTAGCATCACCAAAAGGATCCCACATATCGAAATATCCCACAATACATACTGCAGAACTATGACCATAACTAACACCGCATTGTCAGCTACTCTTAATTGGATCAGTGCTCTCTGGAAGCACCTAGAAGCTATTTAGTTTGGCAGAGCGCACTTTGCAAGTAAGCATGTTGTTGATTCCCCCCCCCCCTCTTGTTACATATAAAAAAATATTTTCTGACTACAGTTTGCTTGGGCAAACAAATATGTCAAACAAAAGAACCTTTAAAGTGGAGCTGGACAGTGGTTGACCTTTCAGTGTTTCATGTCAACACAGTTTTATCATGAAAGCTCAACAGTGGGAGAAAAAGGAATGTGTACTAGCTGGATATTTTGATTTACTTTTTGCATCTAAGTCTAACAAATGCAATTTCTGGATGAATGGCCACTGAAAAGAGGAAAAAATAATTTGTGCTGGAAATAGCCTGTCAGGGTGATTTTTGTTATTCACTGAAAACAACATTTATAACTGAAATATATAAAATAATTTGTGAGGGTATGATGTTTTAGAATGAATTGCTTTGAATTTGTTGGTTATTGATCATAGGAAGCTTTTCTTATTTTCATATTGTAAAAATGTACGGTGCACAATTAACATCTTAAATTTAAAAATAGCAAGCCACAATCTCTCATCTGGACTAGGAGATGAAGGAAGACGTTAATTTTATTTGTGCAGAAGAAGATAGGACCAAACAAAGAATTATGGAACATCACACTAGGTAAAACAACTTGCGATTATTGGGGTGCCTAAAAACAAGGGTAGCTCCTCAGTTAGGGCAGAGGAACATCACCCCCCCCCCCCAGGCACAGCAGCTGTTAAGCCTTTACCAAACAATGATAATAAACTGATTTTATTATCGTTTTTTTGTAATGGGATGAGGCCACGGGGGTGACAAGCAGCGAGGGTGAGTGCTCAGCACTCCCCCTCACTTTGCATGTATGTCTCAGGCTGGCCAAACACACAAGCGCAGTAGGGTCTCTCCAGCCCAGCAACACAGTTGCTGGGCAGAAGAGAGCCTGCACAGGTGCTTCCAGCCAGTCTTGAATCTGCTCTGAGCAGCATCAGGATTGGCTGCAGGGCAGGCTGGGAGCCTGAGTCTGCCTGCAGCAACAGAGGAGAGGAGGGGCGCGGCAGCGAGGGAAGGTAAGTGTTTTTTTTGTTTTTTAATTAAATTAATGTTTATTCCACCCCTCACCTCTCCCCCGCACCGCCCTACTCCTTCCACACTTCTAAGCAGCTACTGCCTAAAAACCTGTAGCTAGGGAGCGAAGCACAATAGGTTTCTCATTCAGCTAATAAAGTGTGTATGAGAAGCCATTAATTTTTATATGGTGTGGTTGTCCAATCTCAATGTGTAAGAATAACACCATTTTATATCAGGTCCAGCCCAGTCAGATATGCTTGTAAAACCTTAGCTCAGTCCTGGATAGGTGTGACACAGAGCAGACAGGCTTTATTGAAAGGAACAAGTGTTCATAAATAAAGAAAAAATGACACAATAAAAATCTTACACCACTTTATAAAAATAGGTTATGTTTTTATCTTCAAATAGACACCTGAACAGCAAAAGCATATTGGAGGGATCCAGAAATAAACATTTTAAAAGGAACAATAAATCACTGCTTTTCACTCATTGCAGTAAATCTTTGTTCTTGATTACAAAAGTGGTTTAGGGTTAGCCAGGACAATCCATTTGAAAATGCCTATCTTAGCACTCTTGGACAGGGCCACTCTGAGGGACAGTCGGTCACAGGGACCAAACAGGTCCAGGCGAACAGTTGCTTGTGGCGTTAAACAGTCTCCAGTACAGTTTTCAATCCTTAGGTCAGACCACTATTGAAGTCAAGAGATAGAGGATTCTGAAAGATGCTGAAGATGCCGAAGACTCACATGATGCTGAGCTGATGCAGTGGGTTTCCTGAGGCCATTCCTAAGTTCTCAAGCGTGGGATGGGTCATCTTTGGCCTCAGAGTTTGATCTCCTATCCTGTCCAAGTGAAGTCCAGAGTAGGTCCAGTTGCCACTTGTCTACCAGCACATGTAGGGAGCTTTTCCATGAGTGGACATGGCAGGCACAGTTTTCTCTTTGCCATTCCTCAGGAGCAGCAGGTGCAGTTCAGTCTTTGGTCCACCCTCTCTTTGCTGGGCCTAAGATAATGCAGGGCAGGTCTCTTTCAGCCCTCTTCCCATTTCAATAGTGATTTGAGGTCTGGTTGTCAGGGGTGCCATATTTATGCCACTACAGGCTTAGGGGCGAGAGGCAACCAACTAGCCAATGGGCTACCAGGTTCCCTCATGCCTGATGACAACTTACTGGGAAGTATGTCATCCAGCTGTACCAGTATGCCCTATTCGGCCCACTCTTAACATTGCCAAATGCTTCTCTTGGTGTGTGGAACTCCCTAGCCCAACCTGTTGGTGAGGCTACCTCGAAGCTACACTCCCCTTGTAAAACTGGTTTGACAATGGATTTTCCTTTACTGCTTGAGATGCCAGCCTATCTGCCCAAACAAAAGAGCAGTCCCTTTTTAGTATGACTAGCATTTGCCCTTCACAGGCGGCTTCACCTTGGAGCTCATGACCTGGGCTCACACCCAGTCTGGCCATAGTGCCAAGAGGAGGTCCCACCTGCTTCCTCGTCAGGCAGGTGTTTTTTCCCCTTCATGAGAGTTGTCCTCCCTTCCCCTCGGGAGGGCAGCAGGCTGTCTTGAGGAGAGTAAACTGTTTGAAACAGAAAGTTGCTACTGGAAAACCTTGGCAATAAAGTGACAAGCTTCAATAGTTGTCATTTGTAAAATAGTACATTAATTCCACTGGGAAACAAATGGGGTTTAATGTAATGATTAAGTAGTCCTAATAGAAAGTTAGCATTGTGAAGCTGTCACTATGTAACTCCATGCAAGTCAATAGGGCTACTAGTTTACTAAAATAAATGCAACAATGCATGGTTTTTGCTGTCAGAACATGTAAAGTCATTAAAACACATCCTTCTCTTTAATATAATTTACAATGTCTTTAGAGTCTGTTAGGTCTACCTTAGGGGTGACTTATAAATATCAACAAGCATGTACAATGCAATATGTCTCGCTTTTGCTTGAGTTAGAGCTATTGGCGTTGTAAATGCATAACTGGACTTTTCTTGCCACATAAATTGGTAAATTCTGCTGCATCATTTGGTCCTCTCTGCCACATAATTCCAGTGGCCCTGCAAATAACTAAGGAACTTATATTTACCTTCTTCCTCTCTATGCAGCAAAAAAATTAATATTGCAATTATTTATTATATTTTTTATATTCATTTTTTGGGGTCCCCCCACCCTGGTGTGGGAACCCAGAGATGGCCCAGACAAAAAGTGTACATCCTGGTGAACATTCTGATGGTTGTCTCATTGTTCTAGGACCACCACACAGTGAGTTATGGGCAAATATGTTTTTTAAAAGGAATGCCCTGCAAAGCATGATGGGGGGATTTTCTGAGTGCAGCAAAAATTGTAGTATCTTGATTGTAATGCTCAGAACAACCCCTAGAGGACACCTAAATAAAAATAGCATTTGTGAGAAACATGGTCATGTAACCAAATATTCGGACCCTAGAGGGCATAACAACATAAAAACAGAATGGCAGAAAGTAATGCAGTGTAACCATGTATGTAGCTCCTGGAGGGCTTAGTGCCTTACACATTTTCAGCCCTAGTAGGCCTACTGCAATACCATTACAAACAAGATCCTTAAAACACAAACTACTCCCTGCTGTAAAACAAATGTTCCATCCGTGAGAGAGCTCAAAAAGACATTGAATGGTGGGAGAAGTTACTATTTTGCACCCCAACCTAGTTTGGTGACCCAGAGATGAAATAGACTGAAATAGTGTGTCGTGTTGAACGGTTTGATTGTGGTCCCATTGTCATAGGACCACCACAGGGCGAGTTATGAGCAAAAATGTTTAAAAAAAGAAATGTCCTGCAAAGCATCATGGGGCAAGTTTCCGAGTGCAGCAAATATTGTGGTATCTTGACTGTAATGCTCAGAACAGCCCCTAGATGATACCATAATAAAAAAAACATTTGTAAGAAGCATGGTCATGTAACCATATAGTCAGCCCCTAGAGGGCATAACGACATGAAAACAGAATGAAAAAAAGTAATGCAGTGAAATCATATGTGTAACCCCTAAAGAACGTAGTGCTTTACACATTTTCAGACCTAGCAGGCGTATTGCAATACTATAACAAAAAAGATCCTTAAAACACAAACTACTCCCAGCTGTAAAACAAAAGTGAAAGTTATAAGAGAGCGTCAAAAGACATTGCATTGTGGGAGAGGTTAGTATTTTGGGGTCCCCCTACCTAGTGTGGGGAATCAGAGATGACCTAGACACAAAGATTGTGTTGTGCTGAACAGTTTATTGGTGGACCCATTGTTGTAGGACCACAACAGACTGAGTTATGGGTGAAACTGCTTTTAAAAAGAAATGCCCCACAAAGCATTATTGGGCGAGTTTCCAAGTTCAGTGAATGTTGTAGTATCTGCTCTCACACTATGCCAGGAGTGCGGCTTTGAGGATTTCTGTGTTTTCTTCTGTGTTAAATGCTCCAGTCTGTATATTTTTCAACTGCTAAACTTGTTGCGTGGTACGCATGTAAAGCACTCCTCAGATTGTGGTTGCGCTGTATGAATCTTCCTGTAATCAGGTAAAGCGTCCATCCAGCTGACCCGCCTTAGTCAAAACCCATGTCAGGCAGAATACCACACCACAATGGATAGTTTGAATACCCCACCCCCACTCACAACACTATATAACACACCCCTACAAAATCCACAATCCTTTGCAAACGGCATGACATACCCATGCTCAGAAAGCCGATAAGATGAAAATAGCACTTTTACTCCATAGGCACACATACACATCTCATTCAGCACACACCCCACACCCCACATAAGCACAACTAACACAATACACACAACACTAACACACACAATCCACAACAACCATCATCCCTCACAATGCAGGACCCATACCACACCAATTACCCAACACTGTACCCTTACACTCACAACACCCCCACACACCATCTACACAACCATCTCCCCACAAAAACACCCATGTTTCACTGATGAAGAGTTGAGGGTCATGGTGGATGAAATTGTCAGGGTAGAGCCACAACTGTTTGGAGTACAGGTCCAACAAACATCGATTGCCTGGAAAATGGAGTTGTGGCAAAGGATAGAAAACAGGGTCAATTCTGTAGACAGTCATCCATGCACAAAGGAAGAGGTGGAACAACCTCAGGGGAAGGTGCGTTTCATGGCATCCAGGCACTGGAAAGCTGTGCAGAAGACTGGCAGTGCCCCCATCCATAGTTCATATCAAGAGAGGAGAATGTCTTGGACATACCGCATCTGGAAGGCCGGACTTGAATACCTGGGGGACTGGAGTCTACTAAGTACCCACAACAGTCATGTCACACAATTATCCTGTCCTGCATGCTCCCTCACCACCCAAATCCTCACCAATTAACTATATGTGCCACTACACCTCTCACCTAATCATCTAATGCCCCTCTCTTGCATGCCACCATCCCACTCAGCCCAACTGCCCTCACCGCCCCTGGAAATGGTACGTTAACCATTAGATCACTATGACTCCCAGAATGCACTAACCCATCACAGTGAAAACCTGGATTGTGCACATCACATCACATTTCATGCATGTATGACTAAAGTACTAGCTACACCTACTAGATTGCTCCACTGAGGACCAGTAAATGGCAATGACAGCAATGCAATTTCGTACACACAACACCAAACCATGCAAACATTGTTACAGCACAGTGACCATTCCCAATGGCCACAGATCAAATATCTCAAACCAGAAAAAGACATACCATGGTTGGAAAGTAAGATGGCAGACTCCATGCATATGCACTACATCTAGTTACAGGACGATTTCCCCTGCATACTTACATACTGGGCATCCACTAGGACACAATGGTGCTTTGTGCAGCTCCAATGTGAGGCATCTAGCAAGCCTGACTATTCACTTGGTCACAGAGATGTACAGTCATGTCAATCATCAGACAATATCAGATTCCAACAGCACAAAAACCTGTATCCAATTAGTATGACAGCACACAACATGGAGTAAGGAAAATAAGTCACTGAGTCTTATGTACAACTAAGGAATGCTGTGCTGTATCTGTCATTGTCATTGCAGGGAATCATGTAAAGCCACTGTCTGCATCTCACAAAGAGTTAACCAAACACATATTCTAGCCTGAACTCTGTGTCACACTTTCTCTACAGGTAGCCCTGCTATTGCCACCATGGAGAGGATACCTGAGACTGCCAGTCCCCTTCAGGATGAAGGCCCCAGTGAGGTCAACATGCATGGATGTCTGGACACTGACGAACAACATTGCCCAGCTAGGACACCTGGTCAGTCAATTACTCCCAGCCTCATCCTGACCACATCAACCCCTCCCACCCCTGGTGCATCCACATCACAGACAACCATTCTCCCCCCAAACCTGTTTCTCAAGGACTGTTTTATCTATTGTGTGCCCCACAGTACAGGGACCTGGGTCACACCTTGATACCTCTGATAATGATGGACCTGCAACCACTGGCAGTGGGCACACCATGCCGGGGCACAGGCACATGGGGGTAGGGTGAGTGGGGGGGATGTTGTGGGCCAGAGGTTGTGGCATCAAAGGGACTCCACTGACCAGGAAACAATCTCCCAAGTCTGGAGAGCATACCAAAGTTACCAGGATGGATTAGGCCAAACAATCATTAAGTTGGGGGAAAGTCAAAGGCTGCAGAGGGAACACCACCAGGAAGTCATGCAGCAGTGGCAGGCACAAAATGCCCACATGGCTACCATTGCAGGGGTGCTGAGGGACATCAATACAAACTTGATGATCTTTTCCTCACAACATAAGGCTCCTTCCACTAGCAACCTAATAACTGCCCCATCTACATCTGCGGCACCTAGTGGAATGAAGGCCCTGCCAGGGGAAAGACAAGTGTCAAACACCCCACCCTCTGTTGCTAAAGAACCCCCCCCAACGTGGACCTCTACCCAGACATCCAGCTGGAGCAGATGCCAAGACCAAATCCACTGCCAGGAAGTGAACCTCTCCTGATTTGTCTCCCTTGTGTGCCACTGAGACATCCTGTTGACTGTACTGAAACATAACTCCATTTTCCCAGGATACAAGGACACTGGACCTGTGTAACCAGCTGGTGTAGCAGCTACTTTGATGAATCCATCTACCATGACTTCACTCTTCACCTTATTTTTCATTTATTCACTTTAATTTTGACTTTCAGTATTTTGGAATGCACAACAACTCACATTTAAACACAGCTACTGTACATGTGTCTTTTATGATACATCAACAATAGTCATTCTTACCAACTGTGGCCTAGTCATGTCCCCTTGAATCGAACACCCAGTGTAAAATCATCAAACAGATACTCCCTCAGCAGGAGACACATTACAACAGAAATGTCACAGAACAGATGTCAATGAGGTAGAAATCCAGGTCTATACAACAGTAATTGTGATTTTTCATGTAAGGATTTTAAGGACATTCTGTTTGCTAGAAGAATTGGTTGGGTCGGGCCCAAAAAAAGGAGAGGAATGAAGATTGTATTATTATAAATGTTAGATATCCTGGCCTGACACAAAGGCTTCTCTCTACTTATAGTCCTGCTGCTTCAAGTCCTTATGACCATATGCGATTAAGTGCTGAGGTTTCTCTTGGTATTGGCAGGAATCCCCCCTAGGTCAGAATACCCTACAGGCAACCTGCAGAAGAGCTGTTACCAACAGTAATCCAGACTTGGAAGGGGTGGATTGACAATGCACCGAGACCCTGATCACGCGGGAAGGAGTGCCTCCACAGTGCAATCTTATTTCATGGAATATTGCGGGGTATATATTATCATGCTTCAGGAAACCTGGTCAGATGGGTTGGCTGTGTGGGATGAGTATGATAGATTTGCGATTCCAGCTGTGCAGTCTCTTGGTGGCCGCTCAAAAGGTGGCCTGGTTACCCTAATTTGCCTCTCTAAGTTAGTGGGCGCATTCCAAATCAATTGCAACCACCAGGGTATATTGCCTGTATGGGTAATTTTCTCCAAAAATTTCAATATTCTGTTGGTAAATTTTTATAATGCTGTGCGGGATGTGGGGTGCCAAATTGGGGCCCTATTCTCCGTTCTTCAGGTATTGAAGTGTAGAATGGAGGAGGTGGGGTTGGAATTCTGTGCTATTGTGTCTGAAGATTATAATGATAAATTGGGAAGTCTTAGTACAGTGGTAAATCCCTTTAAGTGTGACTGTGAGGATTATTCGGCGGGTGGTATGCAGGGTTCCAGAGGCAGGGTTTTGATGAAGGAACTTAGGAAGATGGGCCTACAGAATTTCTGTGACATGGAAGTAGTAGAGACTCACCAAATCCCAACTTATGTGGGGAGAGGGTCTTGAACCACTATTGATTATATCTTTGTGTCTTCACCTATGAAATATCTGGTGATCGGAGGAGAGGTGCTAGGGGAGTGTATTAGTGATCATAATCCCCTTATAGTTCTTTTAAACTCCCTGGGGCCCTACGTAAATTAGGACGAGGTGGGCCCATTGCAGTGGAGATAAGGGATCGGAGCAGGCGGCTTGGTTGGAAACAAGTAGATTCCCAAAAAGTCGTAGGAAGGGTGGTGGGGGAAAACCTACTTCTGATAGAGGCTCCCAATCCTAAGGCAGTTATGGATGTAATAACAGTAGTAAAAACAGCAGTAAGAGACTGTTTATTTTTAATAGGCAGCCGCCCCAGTAAACGCAAATGTGGATGGTTCGACAAGGCCTGTTACGATGCTAGGGCAAACATGAATATGGCCGTTAAGAAACATCCTAGAGATAGGGTCCTTGTGAAAGAAGCTAGAATTAAGTATAAAAGGGCCCTGAGGGATAGCAAGATAAAACAGAAAGAAAAAGCCTGGGAAGAGTTAGAGCGTGCCATAGTTATGAAGGATCCTGTTTTGTTTTGGAAGGTGGTAAATAGAGGTTCCTTTGGAACAGAGACATCTGAGGGCCTTGGCTGTAATATTGTCCCGGAGGCCTGGGTAAATTACTTCTGTAGAACTTTTGAGGGAATCCCCCTAAGAAATAACCAGGACAATGAGTATGATATGGCTCCTAACCTAGCAATTAGGTTTTCACTCCAGGAGGTTATTGATGCAATACAGAGTAGCGTTAGCAATGAAGCCCCGGGCCCGGATTCGATCCCTATGGATTTGTATAAATCCAGTCCCCAGTTATGGGCACCTATTCTTTTAAATGTTCTTAATGCGGCAGTTACTGTGGGTATTCCTGCCTCTTGGAGACTGGCCTGTATTATCCCAGTATTTAAAAAGGCCGATCGGAACGATCCTAAGTCTTATCGCCCCATTTCTCTCCTTGATTCTTTTGGGAAGATTCTGGGACGGATCATCTTAAGGTGTATTGAGGCCTGGATGATAGGTAATGAAATTTTAAGGCGGGACCAGTACGGATTTAGGGAAGGTCTCGGCACGCGAGAACAATGCCTTAACCTATTGATGATGATTGGTAAATATACGCAAGCTAGGAAGGGTACCCTCTACCTTTCCTTTATGGACCTTAGCTGTGCCTTTGATAAGGTAAACCGGTCTATACTGTGGAAGAGGTTAAATCAGCTAGGGATGGATCCTAAAATTGTAGAGTTGCTCCGGTATCTCCACTCAGGAACGATTGCAAATGTGAGGGTGGGGTCTAATGGGGAATGTTCAGAGGCCTTTAAGCTTTCAAGGGGTGTGCGCCAGAGGTGTGTTCTGGCTCCCACTCTGTTCCTTTTATGTACAAATGGATTGTCGGATTTTTTGATGGACCATTGTAGGGATGTCCCAAAGGTGAATGGCATTAATGTCCCTGTGCTGACGTACGCGGATGATGCGGTCCTTATGGCCCGTTCTATGAATGGTCTCCGTGAAGTAGTCAGAGCTTATGCCTCCTTTATGTCAGCTTTGGGCCTAGAGATTAATTATAAGAAATAACATTTTATGGTTTGCGGCAGACCCTTGAGTAGGGTGGGGGAGCTAAGGATTGATGATCAAATCATTAGCAGGGTCCATGAGTTCCCATATTTGGGGGTCATCTTTGATGATAAAGGATCTTGGAAACCCTGTATTGCCAGAAGGGGTGTGCTTTTTCATGCTACAGTTGGTGCGACTTTTGACTTTGCGGTAAGGGTAGGAAGTAAACCTATTAAGCCCTTGCTTGAAATCTATTGGCGGAAATGCCTCCCTCTCCTGCTGTGTGGTGCTGCACTTTGGGGATATATGGATACCCGAGCCCCTACTGTAGAAGAAAATTGTTTCTGTAGAAGGCTATTGGGAGTTGGCCAAAATATTTATGGTTTTTGCCTTCATTTGGAATTAGATCTTGAGTTTGTGCAAGACAATATCCAGCTGGCTCCCCTTCTGTTATGGATTTCTATCTGGAGTAACGAACATGCTACTTTTAATAGGGAGATTTTAAGGGATTGTTTGGCTTGTGACAATGTAAAGAACATTCCCTGGCTGACGTATATAAGAAAGATGGCCCATGATTTGGGGAGGCCTGATTTGTTCGAAAATCCTGAGGGCCTGACTAGTCGTGATAAAAATTGGGTTAAGGATAATTTCTGAGAATCCAGGGGACTAAAAGAGAGGGGGAGGCCTCAGGGAAAAAATCGATCAGGGATTTTATTATGTTAAAGATGGGGGTGGGCCCTGAGCGCTATCTTTTAGAGATAAATGATGTGAGGGAAAGGTCTCTTATTACTTGATTTCATTTAGGGATCATTACAAGTAATCTATGTTTCCCGCTAGGCCAGTATGGGGAAAAATCTATTAGGCCTTGCCCCTGTGATGGGCTATCCCCACAGACCTTGCCCCATTTTACATTGTTTTGTGTTTTTTATGCACCGTTTAGAACTCGTTGTTTATTACCTCTTTTAAGGCCCAAGGGTTTTGTGCAATATCGCCCTGCTTTTATGTGGCTGCAAATGGCCTCAGATGTATTGATGTGGAGGGGGCTGGGATCATTCTTTAAGGGAGCTACTACTTGGCATACAAATGTAGAGTTTTTAGAATGAATTATTTTATCCTATTGTTTTTATGAATGAGGTTTTATCTGTTTATATTTTTGTGGATGTTTTTATTGTATATTGCCTTATTGTTATTTGAACTAATGTAGTTGGGTTTATCTGTTTTAATGGTTGAATTATTTCATACCAAATAAAGTCTTCTTCTTCACAACAGTATAGTCACTATTCCAATCTGCAACTAGAACATGACAGAGAGTACCATTAGGATGTTAGTCATGGTGTCATACAATGCATATATACAGGTTATATAAGTCACGCTCATGGTACACAACCAACAAAGCAGGGGCATCTAGTTTTCACCTATATATCATCAGGTAAAGGCTCTTCACATACCCATACCATAGCTACATATTCACATATCCCTTGGGACACACAAAGAACATCACAGAGGAACCCAGTGCTTCAACCATATACTAACAAGGCCCCATACCTGTCGGATTGTCACTCACCTATGTCAGTATACATTTATCACCACCTAGGACAGTAACGTCAGAACACAAACACAGCTAGGTCCCATGGCCACCACAAAGTACTCCACCCATTGTGAAGCCAGAGGTCATGATCCAATCATCACGCATGGGCCACAAACATCACCAGACACATAATACACCATTTTACATCCCCCCAACTCCACTGGTAATAGAAAAGGACTAAGCAGTTACAACAAGACATGTATGAAGGATGTACTACCAAGGTACCATCCACATTAACTAAATCCATATTACCAGGTATCTGTCAGGTACATCTCTCATGTCTGACAGCAATTGCCATTGGCTACTGACAATGAATACCCAAGCCTAGGTTGCAGAGCCAAAAATGGTATTGCTAAATCAGTGTGTGGAGGGAAAGAGGATATGAGATTGCAGGAAACATACCTCAAATTTGAGAAGTCCAGAACAGAAGTGTATGAAAGTATCTGAAGTAACAATACATGAAATAGCAGAAGCTACTGTACTGTCCACATTAAAACCTATCAGCCTGCAAACACAACTCACACATAGGCATTGGAGCTCATGACAACCCCACTGATTAAGCTAGTGAGGATGTGTAATGGCAGTCACCTACTTCAAGTTATGCACATTCATCAAAACGAAAGGTCCACTTCACATACATGTATGTGAGTTAAATTACTGATTGATGAGATCTGCCCTAGGGTCGCCTGCTTCTTCATCACCTGGCCCTTCATTACTTGGCATGTCAGCATTTACAGCTATTGGTCCAGCTGCCTCCCCCTCATCTGCTATCAATGGTATATGACGTCCCAGGCCTAGACTGTGGGGCATGCTGCAGTCAACGATTATTTAGTATACCTTGTGTGGCGAGTAGAGGAGGGCTCCTCCAGATAGGTCCAGGCACCTGAATCTTGCCTTCAGGAGCCCAAATCTTTACTCTATTACAAGCCTTGTCGTTCCGTGAGCCTCATTGTAATGGAGTTCCCCTGCTGTGGCTCGGTACCTCACTGGTGTCAACAGCCAAGGATAATTAGGATAGCCTGAGTCACCTGTGAACACAATTGTTGAACATCTCAAATTTTGTATCTAGTACTGGTTAGATTGTGATGACAGGAGACATAACCCACAAACACATACTACAATGGAAACTTATGAACCAGCCAGGCCCACTCCCTTTGTAGTAGTGGCATTAGATATGGGACATTGCTGTTCTGCATGATGTAGGAATTATGCACAGATCCTGGATACTTGGCTGTGACTTGTGAGATGTACTGGTCTGTCAGACACACCACCTATACATTAACTGAGTGGTGGTTCTTCTGGTTACTCTACACCTGTTCATTGGCACTGGGAGGAACCAAGGCTACATGGGTGCCATCAATGACAACTACCACATTAGGAATGTGTCCCATCTCATAAAAGTCTGCCTTCACACAGGGCAAATCCGCTTGTTGGGGAAACCTGTTGTAGCTGTCCAGGTGTTTCAAGAATGCACACAGTACATCCTTCAAAACCAGACTGAAAATGGGCTGAGACATCCCTGCTGTTAAGGCAACTGTATTTTGAAAGGAGCCTGTGGCCAGGAAGTGTAGCACTGTCAAGACTTGAACGATGGGAGGTATTCCATAGAGATTGCGAATTGCAGGCATCAGATCTGGCTCCACCTGATTACAAATATCCATGATGGTCCGACGATTCAGATCAGAGGTCTGGATGATATGCCTTTCCTCTATGGAATTCAGGTCTACTGGTGGATGGTACACTGATGATAGTCTCACTCTCCTCATGGCAGGATTACTTTGTTGAGAAAAGTGAAAAACAGTAAGGTTTGCAGTATGCACACATCATGTACACTTTGTATATCACATCACACCTAACATCTGTAGAGGATGCCTAGTAGTTCAGGCATGTACAGTACAGCCCATAGCTATACTCCCAATTCACCCTCATTGCTGCACAATGGCAACTATGTAAATGGGATTGTACATATGAAACTAATGTTAGGGTACATATGTGTAAGACGTTGCCACCCTGCACCATTCACACATATGTTTTGTAAACAAACAATATCTACCCATGGGCTGTGAACCTCTGAGTAGCATAACATAGTTCTCTCTATATATACTTCACAACACTTCACTTTGTAATGTTTTGGTCAATATGTTGCACAAACATGATGACACTACATAGGAATATACAGCATTTTGGGGGAGTAAGTGAATGACACAGATTACTAAACAGATTTATCAATGAAATGTGTCCAAAATGGCTGGTGCCTGACCTACTGTAGTGGACAGTTGGAAGTGACTGAAGTCTGCCGGCGGAAGTTATCATGGGGGTCGCAAACCACTGTGCAACATGCCATGGGTTAACATTGATGCCTTTGGTGGACTTGGGCCAATTGTGATTACCGCCAGCGGTGATGGTCCTGTACGTGGTGGTGGTGATTGCCATTTTCTACAGTATTGCTCACTTGATTCCTGACAGTGTTGCCAGCAAGACTTCCACGACATGAGCTGCTGTGTACTGCCTATGAGAGCCATCATGCCACATCCTATAGGTGACAGGGCCCCTGCCTTCACCCCAGAAGAATTGGAAAGGCTAGTGGAGGAGGTCCTACCCATGTATGGACAGCTATAGGGAGCACCATAGGAGCAGGTGAGTCCAATGGCCTACCCATGTGTGATAGGTGTTGTGTGTGAGGTTGCTTCTGGCATGTGGACTTGTGAGGGTGAAGATTTAGGTAGATGGCTTATTGTGAAGGCGTTTGTGCAGAGATGATTGGTATGTGTGCCTACTTGCTATGACTGATGTGCACTGATCACTCCTATTGGTATGATGCATGTTTACATGACTTTCTCCTTTTGTCTGTGTCATCCATGCAGGTCAACACCCATCAGAAGAATGGGAATTGGTGTGTCATCGACCAAGCATGTGTGGACCCTGGGTGGTTTACAAATGGCAGAGTACCCATTGCAGAAAGCAGTAGGAGGACCTAAGAGTCTGGACTCGGAAGACCGTGGAAGCCCAGCTGGGGATGTCTACCAATGAGGGAGGGGTGCCCGTCGGACCCTGACCCCCCTAATGGCCTGGATATTTGTGGTGGCCTACCTTGGGGTGGATGAGCAAGGGCATCATAGCTGCCACAAGGGGGTAAGTACTGACTGTATCCTTGTACTTAGCTCTTGTAGTTTGGTGTTTGCTGTCACACGTTAGCAGCTACATGTATTTTGACAACTGGGAGATCTGGCCTTCGCCCTGTGCAAGTGTAGGTTTATATCACCTATGTCAAAGTACATCTATGACTGCATGTGGTGATGCACATTTGACAGTGCCACATGTTTGACCCCACCCAGCCATATATATGTTTGTAAGTTGATGTAGCATCCTACCCATCTAGTATTTCCAGGTCCATAAATCAGAATATTTTAATATGTAGTTCTAAGGTGTCAGACCACTCCCATCTGTGTAGATCAGCTGTGTTTGTTACAGAGTGCCTGATATATTTGGTACAGAGCTTAGTTACCTTTTGTCCTGGTACAGATATTGAATCCATGTGAGTCTGGCATCTCAATCAGTCAACAGATGTGGGCAATATTGGACTGTACATATGGGTTTATGGAGGTGTCCTGATTGTCCCTTCATATGCATACCATGGGGAATGTGAAGGTTGAAACGGAAGGACGTTTAACTATGGGTGTCTGACATTATCTATTAGGCCTTATCAAGCATATCCATGCCATTGAAATGTACATGATTCACTATTATCCCAATGCATTTGTTTTAGAGGGGGTAAGTTATTAGGCTGTCCTACTCTTTGACAAGGTGCAATGTCCATGCAATATGTGTCAATCGCCTACCAATACTAGTGCAACAAATGGTATTAGGTGCCTACATCATGTCACAATGGTTACTTGACCCAGATCTTGTTGAGCGGGACAATCATTGCTTAGCCTTAGCCTAGCTGATGTGGACAGGTTGGACAGCTATTGATTGTGGGTCACTTCATACTTTGAGATGTCATGGTTTGACTGTACACTATTTGTCATACAGGTGTTGTTGTTGTGGACTATGATGTAAGTGCACTGGGAGTCAAGTAAGTCCATGTGTACATCATCTGTACATGTATTTTCAGTGGAATATGTGTGTTATCTGGACTTAGATACAGGTAATTACAGGGAGGGATTGGTGTGAGTGATGTTGGTTTATTAAAGTTGTCATGTTGTGACTCTGTATCTGCATGTCAGGTCGAATGTCATGTGCCCAATTATGAATTGGTTGGCTGTTCTTTGTTTAGTTTATGTTACACAAATCTCTGTGATTGTCAGTATATGTCTTGTGTGCTAGGAAGACCACTGTTGCTGTACATGCATGCATGGTGTGATGAGTTTATGTGTTTTGTGAATGCAGCTATTCCTCTAGGATTTGGGACATGTGGTGATCGCTGTTCTCCAGACATGGAATCTAAGATTTAGATGGCACCTATATGGGACTGCCGCATGTTATGTTTTCATCATGGTTTGTGTCCATTGTGTAATATATGTACAGAGGATTAAGCTCGACGTGATTAAAATGGCAGGTGCTCTGTCATTTGTGAATAGAGTTATCTTTACTTACATTACTGTTAGAAATGGGGTCTTTGGTTGGCAGTCAGGTTACCCCCTGTCCAAGCAAGGACCCTCACTCTGGTCAGGGTAAGTCCCACACAATCCAAATTATCCTGTGCCCACCCTCTGGTAGCTTGGCACTGAGCAGTCAGGCTTAACTTAGAAGGCAATGTGTAGAGTATTTGTGCAATAAATCATACAATAACACAATATAGCACCACAAACTTACACCACACAGTGTTTAGAAAAATATATAATATTTATCTGGACATTTGCAGGTCAAAACGATAAAAGATGCAATAAGTAAATGTAGAGATATCACTGAAAAGTGATATAAAGTGTCTTAAGTCTTTTAAAAGCAAACAAAGTCTCTTTCAAGCACAAAATACCTAGTTCGCATGAAAAATCTCTGCAAAGGACCGCCGAGGAGGAGAAGTGGGGAAACAAAGGGGTGTGGGTTGATTTCTCGGGCCGCACAAGGTCAAAGTGTCGTTAGTTTCCACGCAGGGATGGCTGGGCGTCGATTTCCGGCGCTCAGTCGTGGATCCTCTTCGAGTTACGGGGTTTTCAGACGCCCGAGGTCTGTGCGTGGAATCCTGAGCTTGTGACAAGCTCTGCATCATTCCGGTGGGTGGTGTGGGGAAATTTCTCCCTCGCGGCCGGCGCTCTGTCGATTTTCCCTCTGTAAGTCAGGCAGCATCGTCCTAGGTCAGCTGTGCGTCGATCTGGTGGGCTGTGCGTCGAAGTTCCGGTCGCACCGCAGGTGCCGCGTTGATCTTTTTTTCATGTGAAGTCGAGCGCCGGCGGCCCGGTTCAGCGTGCGGTGAATATTTCACTCCAGGACAGGCTGTGCTTTATTTTTAGCGAGCTGTGCGTCGAATTTTCACCGCACAAGGAGTCCAGTTGCAAGAGAGAAGTCTTTCTGATCCTGAGACTTCAGGGAACAGGAGGCAAGCTCTATCCAAGCCCTTGGAGAGCACTTCTTCACCACAGCCAGGGAGCAGCAAGGCAGCAGGGCAACAGCAAGGCAGCAGTCCTTCACAGAAAGCAATCAGGTGAGTTCTTTGGGCAGCCAGGCAGTTCTTCTTGGCAGGATGCAGGTTCTGGTTACAAGTTTCTTCTCCAGGAAGTGTCTGAGGTGGTAGGGCATAGGCCCTGCTTTTATACCAAAAGCTGCCTTTGAAGTGGGGGAGACTTCAAAGAGTGGCTTAGAAGTGCACCAGGTCCCCTTTCAGTACAATCCTGTCTGCCAGGGTCCCGGTAGGGGGTGTGGCAGTCCTTTGTGTGAGAGCAGGCCCTCCACCCTCCCAGCCCAGGAAGACCCATTCAAAATGCAGATGTATGCAAGTGAGGCTGAGTATCCTTTGTTTCGGGTGTGTCTGAGTGAATTCACAATGAGCTGTCAACTAAACCCAGCCAGACGTGGATTGTAAGGCACAGAAGGATTTAAGTGCAGAAAAATGCTCACTTTCTAAAAGTGGCATTTCTAAAATAGTAATATTAAATCCAACTTCACCAGTCAGCAGGATTTTGTATTACTATTCTGGCCATACTAAATATGACCTTCCTACTCCTTTCAGATCAGCCACTACCACTCCAATAATGTATGAGGGCAGCCCCAGTGTTAGCCTATGAAGGGAGCAGGCCTTACAGTAGTGTAAAAACGAATTTAGGAGTTTTACACCACCAGGACATGTAAACTACACAGGTACATGTCTTGCCTTTTATTCACACAGCACCCTGCCCTATGGTTACCTAGGGCACACCTTAGGGGTGTCTTATATGTAGAAAAAGGGGAGTTTTAGGCTTGGCAAGTACTTTTAAATGCCAAATCGAATTGACAGTGAAACTGCACACCCAGGCCTTGCAATGGCAGGCCTGAGACAAGGTTAAGGGGCTACTTAAGTGGGTGGCACAATCAGTGCTGCAGGCCCACTAGTAGCATTTAATCTACAAGCCCTGGGCACATACAGTGCCTTCTACTAGGGACTTATAAGTAAATTAAATAGTCCAATTGGGTATGATCCAATGTTACTACATTTAAAGGGAGAGAGCATATGCACTTTAGCACTGGTCAACAGTGGTAAAGTGCGCAGAGTCTAAAAAACAGCAAAAATGAGGTCAGAAAAAGAGAAGGAGGAAGGCAAAAAGTCTGGGGATAACCCTGCAGAAGGGCCATTTCCAAAAATTACTAATGGAAATGTACTGCTCAGGTGTTGAATCTAAACATGTATGATATGGTGTTATCAGTCAACTGCCGTTCCCAATGCTGATAGGAGTATGGAGAGATGTGAACACGATTAGGACAGAATATCAGCTTTAGCCAGGGAATGATGAGCATATTGACATAGGTTTACCGGTGAATTGATAGAAAGTTCCAGTAGTGCTACCTTACAAGGACTATGATGTCAGTGAGAGATATGACATGAAAAAGTGGACAGAAGTAACATGATGTAGGATGTGTAGTATTCTATTTGGTATTCCCTAGCTAGGAGATATATACCTATAGTTGTACATGTTGTAATGAGTGTATGTGCAGAATGTGATGACCCTCTCTCCTTCTCTCTCTCTCTCCCTCCCTCTCTCTCTGTTTGTGTGCATCAGCATCGGCAGGTGAAGGAGACGAGGCACAGGTGAGTGGGGATGCAGCCGGCCACGGGATACGGATTGCTGAGACCACCAATAGCGAGGGACCTAGTGGCCCAGAGGGCAAGGGGAGTGCCACAGAGGAGACTGGATCTTCCACATCATCATCTTTGGAATCCTCTGGTGGTGGTGGACCCTTCAGAGACCACTCCAGCATCATCTTTGTCTGCCACCCTCCTTCCTGCCACTGCCTTCCCTGTAGCTACCCTCCCAGTTGCCCTCAGTGAGGAGGCTATTGATCTCCTGAGGGCCAACTTTGTGGGTCAGTTGACCATCATGAATGCCATCCAGGGACTGGCAACTCAAGTCAATCAATCTATCAATCATTTGTTAAGCGTGATACTCACCCGGTAGGTTCTCAAGGTGCTAGGGGGGGTGCTACTGCTCGAAAAGCCAGGTCTTGAGATGCTTCCTGAAGGTCAGAAGGTCCTGGGTCAGAAGTAAGTTGTTGGGGAGGGAGTTCCAGGTCTTGGCGGCTAGGTGGGAGAAAGATCTGCCTCCGGCTGTGGTACGGTGGATGTGGGGGGCGGTGGCGAGGGCAAGGTTGGCGGAGCGGAGCTCGCGTGTTGGGACATGGAATTGAGACTCTCGCTGAGGTGGGCATGGCCGGCGTCATGGAGAGCCTTTTGAGCGTGGATCAGGAGTTTGAAGATGATCCTTTTGTTGACGGGGAGCCAGTGGAGGTCTCTGAGGTGGGTTGAGATGTGTTTGTGGTGGGGGATGTTAAGGATGAGTCAAGCTGAGCCGTTCTGAATGCGCTGAAGTTTTCTCTGGAGCTTGGCAGTTGTTCCCACGTAGAGTGCGTTGCCGTAGTCCAGTCTACTGCTAACAAGGGCGTGGGTGACCGTTCTTCTGGTTTCAATGGGGATCCATCTGAAGGTCTTGCGAAGTATGCAGAGGGTGTTGAAACATGAGGATGAGATGGCGTTGATTTGCTGGGTCATAGTGAGCGATGAGTCTAGTATGAAACCGAGGTTATGTGTGTGGGTGGTGGGAGTTGGAGCGGCTCCTAGAGTGGCAGGCCACCAGGAGTCGTCCAATGCTGATTTGTTGGAGCCGAAGATGACAATCTCGGTCTTATCTGAGTTCAGTTTAAGGGGGCTTCCCTCCATCCAGTTGGGGATGGTGTGAAGTCCGTTGTGAAGGTTGGTCTTGATGGTGGCGGGGTCCTTCGTGAGTGAGAGGATCAGTTGTGTGTCGTCCACGTAGGAGACGATGTTAAAGCCGTGGGATCAGACAGTGTTGGTGAGAGGCGCCATGTAGACGTTGAAAAGGGTGGGGCTGAGAGAGGATCCTTGGGGTACTACACAGATGGTCTTGGTGGCTTTTGACAGGAACGGAGAGAGGCGGACTCTCTGAGTTCTGCCAGAGAGGAAGGATGTGATCCAGTCCATGGCCTTGTGGCAGATTCCAGTGTCGTGGAGGCGTGTGCGAAGTGTGTGGTGACAGACGGTGTCGAAGGCAGCCGAAAGGTCAAGGAGGATGAGGGCCACGGTTTCACCTTGTCGAGCGTGATCCTGATGTCGTCGGTAGCAGCGATGAGAGTGGTCTCGGTGCTGTGGTTTTTGCGGAAGCCGGATTGGGAAATGTCGAGTAGGCTGTTGTCCTCCAGGAAGCAAGATAGTTGGCTGTTGACTATCATCTCGATGACCTTCGCTGGGAAGTAGTGAGATGGGTCGGTAATTCTTGATGTCTTCGGGGTTGGCCTTGGTTTTTTTTAGCAGGGCATTGACTGCGGTGTGTTTCCAGCTCTCCGGGAAGGTGGTGGTCTTGAAGGAGCTGTTGATGTTGGCACGGAGCTGGAGGGCGATGATATGGCAGGCACTCAGGAGGGTGGTGTGGTTGGGTGCATTGGGGTTGGCATTGTCGCTGGTGGTCGTGGGGATCGGGGGCGAAACTGCCGTGGATGTCTGTGATCTTGCGGTGAAAAAAGGTGGCGAGGGAGTCGCAGAGGTCTTGCAAGCGGGGGGTCGGCTGAGTTCCTTGATGATGCTGAAGAGCTCCTTGCTGTTGTGTGCATTGTTGTCAATTCGTTCTTTGTAGAATGTTCTTTTGATGGTACGGATGAGCTGGTGATGTTTGCGGATGGCAGTTTTGAGGGTTGCATAGTTGCTCTCTGTTTGTTCTTGGCACCAGATCTTCTCGGCTTTCCCGCATTCCCGCTTGGAGGTCTAAAGGTCGGTGGTGAACCAGGGAGCTTTCTTGCTGGTGTGGGTGTTGGTTGATTTCTTAAGTGGAGTGAGGGTGTTGGTGCAGCCGTCTAGCCATTGTTTGAGGTTGAGGGCGGTAGTGTTGGGGTTGCTAGTTTTGGGTGGCAAGGCATGGGACAGTGTGGAGATCAGTTGGTCCTGTGAGATCTTGTTCCATCTGCAGTGAGGGATCAGTTGTTGGTGGTGGTGAGCGGTGGGCTTCTGGTAGGAGAAATGGACACAGGGGTGGTCAGTCCAGTGGAGTTTGGTGGTATGGGTGAAGTTGATGTGGCTGCTGGCTGCTGGTGGAGAAGATGGGGTCGAGTGTGTAGCTGGCTGAATGGGTGGGTGTTGTGATGAGCTGCTTGAGACCAAGGTTGGCGAGGTTGGCGAGCAGGGCTGAGGAGCTGTTGATGTTAGTGTTCTCCAGGTGAAAATTCAGGTCGCCGAGGCGCATGTAGTCCATGGAGGCGATGACGTGGGAGCTGATTGTGTCGGCAATGGCATCACAGAATTGTGGACGGGGGCCTGGGGGTCTGTAGACAAGGGTTCCTCTCAGGGTGGTGTTGACGTGAATCTGGAAGTGCAGGTGTTCGGCGACATCAAGGGTGTCATGGGTGTTGGTTGAGATCCTGATGGTGCACTTGTGGACTATGGTGATTCCTCCTCCAGGTTTGTTGGTGCGGTCTCTTCGGGTGATTTGTAGCATTTATGGATAGCTATGGCGATGTCGGGTTCTGAGGAGGGGTTCATCCAGGTTTTGGTGAGGAAGGCGATATCTGGGGAGGTTGAGGTGAGCAGGTCCCGGAGTTCAACGGTGTGCTTGTGGACGGAGCGGGTGTTGAGGAGGATGCAGCTCAGGTGGTTATCATGGGTGGAGTTGTCGTGCTTGCTGGCTTGGGTGCAGGTGAAGGTGCACATCTGGCAGGAGCAGGGTCGATGGGTGTGCTTCAGGGAGGCCTGGCTGCAGGCGGTGGGGTGGCCAGGGTTGAGAACGAAGAATTCTTTGGCAGTGTAACAGCATCTGGTGGCGTGGGAGTGCGAGGACCAGGGGGACTGGTGCTGCGTGCGGTCCAGGCATGGGCGGGCGCAGACAGGCTTGCCACTGGCGTGCCTCCAACTGTGTGCGGCCGCCATTAAGAAGGGGAGGTGGGAGGGAGGAGCAGCTGGGAAGCGGGAGGCAGGAAGCGGTCGACAAATGGGGCACGAGGGGCCGCAGGTGATGCAGCGGGGGATCGGGGAGAGCGAAAAAGTTGTAAATTTCAGCGGGAAAGGCACAATACGGGCGGCAGAGAGCAGAAAAAGACACAGGAAAGGCACAAAGGCGCAAACAGGCACAAAGGCACAAAAAGGCACAAGGCACAAACAGGCACAAGGTACAGAAACGGCACTATGCACGGAACCGGCACAAAGGCACAAAAAGCAGGAAAACTGTACAGATAATGCAAAGGCACAACGAAAAGGAAAATCTGCACAAATTACAAACTACAGAGTACAAGACAGACACAATACTTACGGCAACCACTAGACACCAGGGATGAGGCGCAGGTGGGTGCCTGCGGGTGGTGGAGGGCCTCAAACTCGTAGCAGCGAGAGCAGGGTTGGGGGCACGGAGGCAGACAGGAGGAGCTGCGCAGCGTGTAGGGTGAATCCTGACCTTAAGTCAGGTCAGGGGTCACTCTTAGCACCGCGCAGCACGCACCATTAAGAAGGGGAGGTGGGAGGGAGGAGCAGCTGGGAGGCTGAAGGCAGGGAGCCGTAGGCAAATGGGGAGCTAGGCGGGTAGGGCAGCAGGGGATGCAGCGGCAGGGAGAGTGAAAAATTTGTCAAATTCAGCGAGAAAGGCAGAATAAGGGAAAAGGCACAATACGGGCAGCAGAGAACAGAAAAAGGCACAGGAAAGGCACAATGGTGCAAACAGACGCAAAGGCACAAGTCAAAAAGAGGCACAAGGTACCAAAACAGCACTAGGCACGGAAACGGCACAATGGCACAACAACCACATAAACGATACAGATAAGACAAAGGCACAATGAAGAGGAAAAACAACACCAATTAAAGGATATACCTTTTTCCTGCATTTATTTTCTTAGGGCTGTTTTGGTCTTGGTTGCTTTTGTTTGTGTGGAGTAAATTTTGTGTAAGTGATGGTTGTGCTACCAGTTGTGGCTTGGCAGCATGTGTGGTTGTGTGCTTAGCTTTTGTCCCTCAGTGATAGGTGTGTATTGTGCGATGGGAATGTGTGTGTTGGGGA